>NC_041340.1:19407149-20018399 GCF_004354835.1 Perca flavescens
AGGTTCCATACAACTTGAATTAGAAATGTATTTTTTGTATAAAGGTTGCCTATTAATATAAATGTGCTTTTGATACCTGAAAGGGATTTATATACTTTTGATACCTAAGAGAAGAAATTTAAGAACGGTTGTACAACTGAATAGCGATTTAGATATTTAAATACGGGTTAACTGAAATATTACCTCATTTTATTTTCATTGTAGCCTAAGCAGTTGATTTTATTACTGAATAGTAATTGAGAGAAATTATTTGGCCTTATCTACAGGTGGAGGAGGTGGAGATTTGAGAAACGCTACGCAGGGGAGGTCCTGTCCACAGAGGGATATTGAATCACATCGACTCTTCAGATCCCAGAGACTTCCAGGGTTTAGAGATTTCCAGATCAGATGGCTGGGTGGCAAGCTACAGGATCGAGACTCTGAACTTAGACGGATTGCCCTGGATTCCTTCTTCATGGTGGAAGGACAAACAAAAACCAAACTAATATGGGCCCCAATGCTAAACATCTCTGAACTCTTGTCATCAAAGAACAATTGAGCTCATATAACTGAAAAGGGTTTCTTTTATGTGCGCACTTTATTATTTCAGTTGTTATTTTTCATACCTGTGTTTATCAGTATGTATGCCATATTTCTGTGTATATTAATACACTTCTCAAACTTTATCTTGGTTTTCTAGTCTCTTTATTGACGTTCAATTCTCTGGCTCTTAACAATCTAGTTTTCTTCTGGTTCTGGTCCAAATTCACACTGGTATCAACTACATAACACTACTGTCAACAAAGATTTTTACATCACATGATAATGTGTTAGGAAGGTAATTTTGGGTGTGATTGCACTTCTTAAGACGTCTTATCCTTCATAATATCTTAATGACAAATCAGAATGGTAAAACTTTACATGAGGTCTAAGAATCTATCCATTACACTGTCATAATAGTGCCATAACAGCCAGTTTTGTGAAATATCCTGTCACACATCTATCTGACCAAGTGCTAGAATTGGTCTCTAACCTTGCACATCTAATTTTAATAATCATTATGTCAACATGTCATGAATACAAAAAGAGGTGAATTTTCTGTTTATGTCAAGTTGTCATGACAAATACATCCTCTGGTAATGTCATCCTGGTTAATGTCAAGTTGTCATTACAAAGACATCCCAAACAAATTTAATGTCAACTTGTCATGACCAAGATAACTTCTGGTAATGTCACTTTGATTAATGTCAAGTTGTCATGACAAAAACCGAATGGCACTTAATGACAGAAGTCATAAACGTTTATGACTTGTTTATAACATTTATGACACGTTCATGACAGTGTCATGTCACAATTATGTTGATACTGTCAAGCAAAGTGTTACCCAAAAAGCTTCATTTTGAATATTGGGCATTCAAAGGACTTTCTGAAACTAGGCCTGGGATTGCTTGTGTCCATAAAAATTAGAAAAATAAAACTTCTGTTGTAGAGCTAAACCAAATACGTCATTGGAAAGGTGTCGACCTGGAGAGTATGAACATTCTTCATGGCTACTGCTTTGAAATACTGACCATTGACCACGTTTGAAGTTCTTAATGAAGCAACAAAAGGGGCTACATACATGGGAAATGTTATAGAGCGCTCTTGACCTCAGCTATCATGTGAGTAGTCTACAACTGGGGGCCCTATCAAAGGTGGTTAAAATATCGTTAAAATTCACCCATTTAATAATTAAATATTTTAAATCTGATATAATATGTTGCCATCCCCTTAGACTCCTCAGTGTTCTCTTAAGCCGCACCATGCAGCTTCATACAAATCAGCACAACAGTTGTAGTTCTTCAGTTCTGCAAAGCAGGGTTGTAAATATGGTCGGAAAAAGATATATCTACTAAATATATTGTATAATAAGTAATTTACTTGTTATAATAAAAGATATATCTACTAAATATATTGTATAATAAGTACTTTACTTGTTATAATAAAAGATATATCTACTAAATATATTGTATATTGTTTATTATTTGTTATAATAATAACTGATCAAGTGTGATGTGAATAGCTGCTGTAACAATGGCTGAATACATGGCTACAACTTATTGCTGGACAGCTATATTGTAGAGTCAATACACCTGTGTGGTTCTTTTCATTTTTACAGAACAAAATCAGGTGTATTGTTGCAGTAATTGTTACGGACAGGACAGAACGGGCCCAAATGCAAAGCTCAGAGGAAAAATGATTTATTGGGATAATGCACAGGGGAGCAGGATAATGGGCTGGGATAGGGAAGGAGATGGAGCTCCGGGGGAGCGGGGAAACTGGGGCCAAGAAGTCTGAGGAGGAGGCACTTGAGTTTGGGGAGGCAGAGACAATGAAGAGGGAAGGCTGGAAGCGGGAGCGGAGGCAGGATGGAGTCACCAGGGTGGCTGAAACAACGATCAAGCGAAGATGGTGAGTAGATCCGGGGTTTTAGTACTGGTCTTGATTGACATTGATGACTGGCAGGTGCGTACGGCGGGAGAGGTTAAGGTGGGATGATGAGCAGGTGTGCATAATCAGCTGGCTGGTGCAGGCAGGGTGGAAGGGGAAAAAGAAGGGAGACACAGAGAGAGGCAGGGCCAACTGAGAAACAGACAGGAGGCACAGTGGAAAAACAAAATAGGAAACAAAACAGAAAATAGAAAACCAAACAGAAAACTCACAGCCAGCCGATCCCAACCATCACAGTAACCTTCATTTACACATGAAAACATATATAAGGCAGGCCCTCTTTTACAAATGTGTCTTCTTCTTTTTTTTTTTACATATAAATGGTGTAAAGATACAATAATATGGTCAGTGTTAATTGTAGGGTTCCTCATAACACCAAAGCTGGCTATACCTTGAGTACTACAAACTTTAGAAAGTCACTGAAAAACAACTTCTATATTGTCCAAAAAGAGCAAGTTTCGATTTACAGTTGAAACCAGATATTTACATACACTTTAAAAAATAACACAAAAATATTTATTTCTTTACTGTCATACATTAAATCAGAGTAAACTTTTTCTGTTTTAGATCAATACATATTAACATATTTTTTGCATTTGTTAAATGTCAGAATCGAGCGAGGGATAATTTTTATGTATTTTTTTTTATCACTTTCATCAAAGTCAGAAGTATACATACACTTCCTTAGTATTTGGTAGAATTGCCCCGAAACTGTTTCACTTAGGCCAAACGTTTTGGGTATCCTTCCACAAGCTTTCTACAATAGTTTGCTGGAATTTTGGCCCACTCCTCTTGACAGAACTGTGGATGCATATAAAGGCAAACCTCAAACACAGAAAAAGGATTTAATTCAATAAATGTCGTTCTTTTTCTCTTATCGAGTGAATAACAACAGACTTATACGACGTCACGTTCCGATAGAGCTCAACAAACAAGCCTAGTTGATAGCTGATTGGTCTACTCACAGACCCAAGTTCACCCATTGGCTTATTTACAAGCCCATCAAAGTTAACACTAATGACACCCTTATATTATTTTATTTTATTTTGAGACATTCGTTTTGTTTTCCAAGTTATTAAAATATGGTCAAAAATAGTTGTAAGAGATATGGGAGAAAATAGTGGAAAATGATTTAACTTTCACTTAGCTTTGATGGGCTTGTAAATAAGCCAATGGGTGAACTCGGGTCCGTGAGCTGACCAATCAGCTATCAACTAGGCTACGTCAGATCTCTAGATTTACGTCTCCTCACGTCCCTTTTGGCGCTACATCGGAACGTAGGCAGCCGTTATTCACTCGGTAAGAGAAAAATAACGAAATGTATTGAATTAAATCCTATCTAATACTGGCTATGCTTTGTTTTGAATAGAACGAAAGAGAGCTGTGTCTGAATCCACTGTCGTCACGGAGTTAAAGGCAGTGAATTCCATTAAAATGGTGAGTCATTCCTTAACACTAGCTATGCCTTGAGTTCGCTAGCATCCATGCTAATCGGTGCTAATCATGGATGTATTAAGAGAACGGTGCTAATACTGTCTATTGCTAATAGTGCAAAGCTAACGGGTTAGCTAAGATGCTGTATTCATATGCTAATAGGGTAATTAGCCACAAAAGGCTAGCGGAGTACTGCGTATTGCCTGTGAAAAGGCTAATGATTCTATCTATTGGTTATGGAAAGTAATGTTGCTTTTCAACACTATTGCTAGCTGCGGGTATCTGTTGAATTTTAATTGTTTAACTGGAGTTTATGGAGAAGTAACTCAAAGAGGCTAATATTTAGTGCATTCTTTCTACTGTTACCTGTGCAGGGAGGGATAAATGAGCATGCATGTCTTAATGCCTCTAAATTACAACACTGTAGCTTAAGTTATGGGAAAATAATACAATTTGAGAGATGTTTACATGCAATTTATGCAATTATATTAAGAATAGTGTTAATGTTACTAAGTTAGGTTCCATAAAACTTGAATTAGAAATGTATTTTTTGTATAAAGGTTACAAAATAATATAAATGTACTTTTGATACCTGAAAGGGATTTATATACTTTTGATACTTAAGAGAAGAAATTTAAGAACGGTTGTACAACTGAATAGAGATTTAGATATTTCAATATGGGTTATGAAATATCACCTCATTTTATTTTCATTGTAACCCTAACCCATATTTCTGTGTATATTAATACACTTCTCAAACTTTATCCTGGTTTCCTAGTCTCTTTATTGATGTTCAATTCTCTGGCTCTTAACAATCTAGTTTTCTTCTGGTTCTGGTCCAAATTCACATTGATATCAACTACATAACACTACTACGAGCTATTTCATAAATGTACATTCTTACTACATCGTAATAAAGGTTACAAATACTTTTTTTACTTGTGTCTCTGTTGTATCTGCTAGCCTTTGCAACTCATTTATAAATGCTTTGTAAAGCATAGAAAGTGCTCACTTTAGATGGGCTCACACAGTATACTTAACTAACCAGTAGTAACTCATGAGTTAATCATGGATTGATGTGTTGGTAAGTGCTTGTTAAAGATGTATTAACACTAACTATCCATAGGCATATTTCTGAAGGCATGTCAAAATAGAGCAATACATGTGTGTGTCCAGGTTCTGTTAGCCTTTGGAACTCATTTATAAATGGTTTGTAAAGCATAGAAAGTACTCACTTTAGATGGGCTCACACAGTATACTTAACTAACCAGTAGTAACTCATGAGTTAATCATGGATTACATTATTGGTAAGTATTTGTAACAGATGTGTTAACACCCAAGCTATTAGCCTTTTTCTAAATCATAACATTTTATTTAAGACATGAACAAATGTAGGTCTAGATAGTCTGTTAATCATTAACTTCCTAGTTATAAACAACCGTTTACGTTCCTGAGTACCTAGTTGATAATGCTAAAATTACTTAATTTACAAATGGTTAATGCATCATGTAGGAATTATTAAAAAATATACTGATAAACATTTTACATGGGCTTACTTACTATGGACCAACCATTTACTAAATGCATTTACAAATGCTATACTGATTAGAATGAATGTAGGAACTATGCTTTACAAATGATAAACAAATAAATTACTACTAGTTTGTAGATAGTTTATAAAGGGAAAATTATTTAATTTACTAATGGTTTTTGCAATACTTAGAAAGTGTCAAACTTCTATTTATGAACATAACTTCCAAGAGCCTTATTTACTATGAACAAACCATTTATGAGTGTGTATACAAATGCTTCATTCATGAGAATTAACATAGGAGCAGTGCTTTACAAATGATGAACAAAGCATTTAGCAATAGTTAGTAACTGGTTTATAATGGGAAAATTATTTCATTTATAAATGGTTGTTTCATTATTTGTTAAGTATAAATCATGTACTTACAAACATATTTTTCAAGATAGGCTTATTTACTATGAAAAAACCATTTATAACTATGTGAATAAATGCTTTACTGATGATGAATTATGTAAGAACAATTAATTAATAATGATAAAAAAACATTAACTAATAGGCTTATTTGCTATGAACAAACCATTTATAATTGTGTGAACAAATACTTTACTCATGATGAACTATGTATGAACAATTAATAAGTAATAATGAACAAACATTAACTAATGGTTAACTAATGCTTAATAAATGATGAATTATGGATAGTTATTATAAAGTGTTACCGAATTATTTAACTCATAAAATCCTTTTGGTTTTGTGAGCATCACATCGGCTACTGTAGGCTAGTTTATCAGGCGACTGTTTTTCAAACTAAATAGCCAACTTGCTGCACTTCACCACACCAAATTATCTATATTCACCTTCATTCAGCCCTTTTGCAAGTTGCGCTGCTGAACATAGGCTACATGAACCAAAATACAAGCTGCGCATGGACACAATACAACAGGACCATCAGCCAGCTGAGAAAACTGCTTTCTGAGCCACTAAAAGCGGGCCATTATTTTTACAGTCTATAAAAATGGTAGATTTAGATTTAGACAGGCCGTTTTTACAGTAAGAGCAAGTAGGCCTACTCACCTTAAGCTGTCCAATTTGAAAAGAGGTAAACTAAATTGTTCTGCATTATTGCTCTGAATTACATTAGGAAGTATGACAAAACTTCAATTTGTTGGCCTATGTGTATTTCTAATAGGCCTATTAATGTGATTGCCTAATTCTTTTTGTAAAAATGCTGTTTTCATCTAAATGCTGCTTATGTTGCAATATTTTTTTTTATTTTTTTTTTCCTTTTTAGGCTACATATTTGTTGGGTTATCGTTTGAATGAATAAAGTATGTTTACCAACATATATTGAAATGAATCAGGGCAAACAACAATATTTAAGTATTAACAATGATGAAACTCATTTGTGAGCTGAATTCAACTATCAATGTAAGGTAATCTCTTGGGAAGTATAGCCTATTTTAAAGCAGAAGTAACCTGAAATTAATCAAGCCAGTTCAGTCACAAGAAATAATGACAGTCAAGATTATATTTTCACAATTAATGACAGTTTAAAAAACATCAAAATAATAATAAAAAACCACATGTGGTTAAATGTGCTGTGGTTATTCAGCCAGGAGATGGCGCCTTTTGCTTAACACTCCTGCAGATAGAAAAAGTGCAGCAGATAGAAGTGATTGTAAAAGGCAACGTGCTGCCATCATGTATTTTCAGTAAGGTTTTGTGAACTTGCATACTACTTATACATTTATATTTAGGCCACCATAGGGCTAATTAATATAATTTGCATTAATCATGACAAATTTACTCAATTCTCACTTTCTTTCACAGACACGGTGTCTCTGCAGTGTAATGTGTAGTGCTGTCATTGCCACAGGCCAAAATTATTGTGCACATTAATCTTTCCATCTTCATACTGGCTGCTTCCAAGTCACTTCATTTGCTTTCCTTAGCAAGATGCTGGTTTTGCTGAGTCACTGCAGCTGGAAACATCACCAGCCAACACACCCAAAACGACAAACACATGCACACTACATATTGGTGCACCCCAATGTTTTCCAGCTGCAGTATGTTTGATCTGTTTTATCATGTGTTTAAAGACCCTTTTCACAATTGTAGTTGTTAACATTTCACTATTTGGCCTTCCTCACCTAATAAGTTCAATTCATATTGCATACATTAAGGTATGACTGATGCAATGCACAGTATAGTGCAGTCTATGTTTATGTTGTGTTTAAACTGGCTTGCATTTGTCTCTGTGGACTTCACACAGCATCTTATAAAGAGAGTGAGCACAGTGGCTCACTGCTCTGCTTGCCTGTCTCTGTTCACTCTGCCATAATATATATCCATATTCATTAGCCAGAGATTCACTGCTCTGCAGACCAAACACTGCAGGCTACTTTCCTGCACTGAGCGGGTTTGCTTGTTTGTTAATTTGTTTGTATAACTCAAATGAGCCAAAATTCAGAGAGACCAGAACACATTTTGTGAATGCTCATGGGAATATATAACTGTAGGCATTTTAAATGTGTGGGTGTTAGTGTTTTTTGTTAAAGTGTTGGGTTCTTCCATGGATCTGTTGTTCTTAACAGTGAAATGTAAGTCGGAGACACTGTTTGTGGTATTGCATCATCAAATCAGCAGCCAGTCATCTGTGCTGTCTGTGGCATATAAAAGGACCCCCCCCCCACACACACACACACACACACACACACACACACACACCTTGACCCCATAGACCTCACTGTTTCAACACTTGTTTGCTAAGTATATAAGGCTGTCGCCATAGAGATTATTCCCCAAATAGCTGTAACCATAGAGACAGTTTTTGTCTGTCTCTTGGAGAAAATAAAACAAAGACGTGGCATTTTCACAAGCAATCTTTTTAAAACATGAACTCTTGAGCCCCTGTCACTGCTACCCCTTCTCTCTAGATGAAAGATGAAAGCCAAAACTGGAGACAGGGAGACTTCATTAACTTTATATTTTTCAAGAGCAGCATCAAAGACACCAATGCACACACACACATCTATTTAACACTCAGCCATGGATAAGTCTGAATGTTTGTTTATTCCAAACAAACAAAATGGGAAATATGCTGTAGTTCCTAGAGCTTTAAACTACCCTTTAGGAAATTATTGAGCTGGCTGCCTAGACTGGATAAAAGTATTGATTATCAATGCTGCATTTTATCTAGACCAGCATGACTGCTGTCTCTCTATTGTGATCTTTTTTTCTACACTCACCCACTGGGATACAAGTAATATACTTAGCCACTTTATTAAATTATATTGTTTCTGAAAGCTTCTTTTCACAAGGGACAGTTTGCACAATCTGTGACCATGGCTTTCAACCATAGACTGTATATTATGCTTTCAACAAGGAGAAATGAGGCATCAATGCTGGGCAGGTCTTTCTGCCTGTGTCTCTCCTCTGAGTTCTTGTCAGTGCAGAGAAAGAAGTGGGATGTGAGCATATATGATAGAGGAGAGCAGCCGATAATTTGTCAGTCCTGCCCTCACTGATGTGAAGAGACATACTTTTTCTTCCTTTTAGGGATTCATTATTTCCCACTCTTCTGGAGTGTTACATTGACCCCTTACTAACTCTCCTGAGATACAAGCCTCCTCTGTAAAACAAGTAAAAGATTAATACTGATTTCTAATTAAGGCTTTCACTACATAAGGCCGTCTTTTAATTAAAATACACAGTATTTAAACAAAATGTAGATGAAAAACCTTAGCTTTTTAATAAAAACCTAAACAACTTACAAAAGAAATATCGAAATTGAATCTTACTCTGTATTGCTTCATTGTAATAAATTCAAATGACAGAGAAAGAAAAAGGCAGACAGGCTGGCTGATTCCCTTTTAGTTATTTGGTGTTGTTTGTGTTATAGCCAATATAGAATAGAATAGTTTATTTGTCATTGCTTTACAGACAATGAAAAGCAGTTTAGGAGCTCAGCATTGACGGCATAACACAACTTTAAAAACACAAACAGTCATGCTAGAATAAAATACATAAATAGATATAAGTTTAAAAGTTGCATGAAGGATTAGGGTAGAAAGCCCATTTTCCCATAATATATAACCAAATATCATCTTGGGGGGAAACAGATATGAGAGTTTAAACTCAGAGGTAAATAGACCACACACACACACACACAATGACAAGACAATACATTCACATTTATTTTTAAGAAAGAAAACTTTATTAGTGATTTATAAACAAAACACACTACCACTGTATCCATTTAGGTAAAATAAACCAAATCAGAAAAGAAATGAAATTCACTACTTCACTGTCACAGTTGATGAGCAGGTGTACAAAAAAGGGTTTTACAACAGATCTGGGCTAGTCCATTTAGGACAGCACATTTCCACCATAGTTCACCACCATACATTGGGAAAGAATGACAGCATGAACGCTCACTAAACACAAGCATACACTACATATACCTTTTTATACACATTTTTTTCAGTAATTTTTTTAAGAGTGAAAGGGAAGTAAGTGATAGCTCATCATAGGATCATACATATTTCAGTTACAATATTACAGTGTTAGTTAGATCATCATGTCAAAGCTGGACATAGAGTGATTTTTTTTTCTTTTTTTCTTGCTTTGCTTGTTTTCAAAAGGAAAAATCATAGTTGGTAAAAAATAAAAATAAACTTGCGTTGAAAGGTATCACACTAAAGCATTTACAAATATCTAAAGAGGTTTAGTGGATGCCATACAACATCTGTGGAGCGTGAAGATTGTAGTACATAGATGTTTGGCAGACAGAAGTACATACAAATATCTCCTGTGTGAATAATGAAGAAAAATGATAATACAAAAGAATAAAATCATAGCCATCTATCTATTTATATATATATTTCTCTATATAGTATGTGTTTCCTTAGAGCAGTACATGCAGCAGCCACTTAATGGAGTGACGTCATACTGAGCCGCAAAACTTTGGGGACGTGGCAACAAGTTACAGGCAGGTGAGGGGAACCAACAGAAGCAGGTCTTGAGGCATGAGATTGCCCTTTTTTCAAAACCTCCTGAGAGAGGAATGGTGGGATATAGTTGTGGGATGGGAATCCATAGATGCCCATATTTTTTAGCAGGTCTAATTACTAATGCAGAGACAATCCATGAAAAGTCTACGCTACTTTTACAGCGTAGATGAAAGCTAATATGTGACTCAACAATCTTAAACAATCAATTTGGAGAACAACTCTCTTCTCTTGTACATGGAGGTGGAGGGCCAGCCCACGGCACCTTTCTCCTCACTTTATCCCAGTCCTCCACTCCTTAAATCCGCTTCATCCCACCTGGTCCCCTCTCATCAGTGGCTACACACAGAAAATGAACTGTGTACTGTAAGTAATTGCAAGTTAAAAGCACTGAACCATTGTGCACTTAGAGAGACATCTGACAAGAGTTCAGAGTGTAGACCCCTGACTGGGCTTCCCCAGGCCTCATCCACATTACTCCATGCTGTTCTCAGCACACCACAATGTTCAGAGTAGGCCATTCCCAGGATTGATCCTGAGCGGGGGGTTAGGGGCAGGGTCTGAGGATAAATGGGGGTCGGCATGACACGCAAAAAGCAGTCAAAGCTACGAAGAAGAACAGAAAAAAATGCAGGCATATGTCATTGTGAATCTCTTTAGAGAATAAATGAAGAACAGAACAAGTTCACAAACTTCATCATCACATGAAGAGGCAGTCATTGGGATGGTTGACCGTGGGGAAAAAGGCAGTTGGGGGAGGAGAGGATGGCTTGTGGCAGCTTGGGGCAAGTACAAGCAAGTGAGCAGTTGTAAACTCAAGGTAAGGACTGGTTGCTACCAAACATTCAAAGCAGAAAGCATCAGGCTTTTGCTGCGGCAGGGGGAGAAGAGAAGGTGTTATCAAAATCTCGAGACTGTCCTAATATCCTGTAAGGTTTCATCAGAGTCCACTGACTGAAAGCGGAGTCACAAGCCAGCTCAGCTGGACTCTCCCTTCTGTGATCCTCAGGAGAATGTGAGGTGTCCTGCCATCTCTCCATCTTTCCGGTGCTCTCTGCATTCCTCAGTTGGGGTTCTGGCGGAGATGAAGCTCTCTGTGTCTTTCAAATGCAGTGAGCAAATACAGAGTGGTTGCAAAGGATACTGCTTCCATCTTGAGAGAGTTGATGTACACATGCGCACCGCATAGTCGACTTTGCAGGGCAAAAAGCTTGCAGTGTCTAGTTTTAAGCACATTTCTTTGATGTCAGTTGATTTTCTCTCCTTTTTTATTTCTCTACCTCTCTCTATGCCTCAAGTCTTTTCCATGACTACTCTGTCATGGTAAGTATGTGTATTTGCGTTTGCATGTTTGAATGTGTGAGCATGCGTATGTGTGCATGTGGTTTCATTGAGATCTCAGGAAACACTGTTGTAATTATCAGAGGAATCTGCAGCAGTGTCATGTAAGCCTTAAGTTTCAGTGACCCTCTCATGTGCTATTTACAAGTAGTATGTGTCCAGCTCCAGATGGCATACATCGTTCTCAATCTTCTTTGTCGTTCTTCTTTTCCTTGGCTGGCACAGAGCTTTTTGTTGTTCTTGTACAAAGTATTTGTCTTCTCTCAGGGAGATTGGTTTACACATCAGTTGAGGGGGGGGGATAAGACAGAGGTGCCAACGTGCCCAGTGGGTTAAAGGAGAAAAAAATTTAAGATGAGGGCAAAGAGTGGTCGCTTCTTATTGGAAAAGATGACTGACTTGAGTAGACTCAGGGTGTATAGGCACATAGGGGCGTGGAGCAAAATCAATCATTTTATTGTTTATCAAGGCAAGATCGATAATTTACCTTAGTAAGGGACTGAAGGTAAAATAAATCTTGGTAAGGCCAGGTTCTTTAAAATATTATTAATGAAAATAGGTAATAAAATGAAATTTGAAAATCTGTAATAGTTTTCAGATTTTTTTTTCGCCCAGTGGACTTTGGTTGGTACCTCTGTTTTAACAGCGCCCTTTTCATCTTTGCTATTTTCTCTTTTTGCTTCTCTACTCATCTCCATCATCCTTTCCCTTATCCTTTTTGTCTTTCTTCTCCTTCTTCTTCTTCTTCTTTTTCTTGGCCTCCTCTTTCTTTCCAAAGGTGATGAAATCACTTTTGTCGTCCTCTCCTCCCTGGTTCTGTCTGATGGATATAATGGCAGGGGAGCCAGGGATGATGAAGGCTTCTGGGGGAACCTCACCGGGTTTCAGGTGCTGTGGGGGTGCACCAGGACCGCCGGGGCCATAGCGAAAGTGCCAGCTGTTGCTGTCTACACCAGCACCCATTGGGGGGGACACCTCTCCCCCTTCAGCATCTGAAAGAAACATAAATATATGGATGATGGGTAATTATTTGCTATCTATTTGCTTCAAACAGATGTGGTTATTAAACTGTCCAAATGTTATGATTTTCATAGACTCCGAATTGTAATGTAAAAAGCTAAATTCTTCAGACACTAGGGGAGATTGACTAAGTCTTTTGCACCTCATCTGTGATGCATGCTGCACCTAAATGAATGTTATGAATGCTATTTATGAAACACAACAGCTTAGCAGCACAATTTGCCAGTCATCTAACATACAGGTTGTGTTTGTCCTTCATGCATGCAAATTTAAGAGAGGATAGAACAAATAACTGGAGGAGATATCATAATGGAGGTCGATGGAACACATTCTGCTGGATTTACACACATTTGCCCAATATACAAGGTCAGTTTTATTTTGAAAATCATCAGTCTACTGAAGGGCAGGTGCAAATATGAGCAGGTTTATATAGTAAAGTGGCAATTGTAACGTCTAATGAGCACACAACTTTTGTTTTAGAAATATTTATAGATATTGTATTTATTTATTTATTTATTAATAGCTATATTGTAGTAATCTCACATTCTTTCTAAAAACATGTGATTCTTAAATTTAAAAAAATTAGCACAGAGTTATAAAGAATACAGGATATTTAAAGTGGAACTTGTAGTTCAATGAGCTGCTACTGCACCAAAGCAAACACGTCCCTAGGATGACCAGTACATTATGGTGGCTTGTATTTTTTATAAGCAATCTTTCCTTCTGTGCATCATGTAATAACTCCTACTACATTAGTTCCACAAACCTTTCTATAAAAAATATTATTTATGGTCTACAAGTATCTCTATTTAGTATCACTACATTCTGCTTTTTTTTTTTAGCTCACAGAACGTGCCTGCAGGAGGCAGTCCTACTGGCTGACCTTAAAACAAAAATCTCCCCTGCACTACATGCTGCATACATAAATCAGGCCTACTGTGTTAAAACTTTGACTACAAGGAGAGATCACGAACATCCACTGCAGCCACTGTAAAAATCCAAATGGTCAATAACAAGTGGCATTCCTTGAGGAAAGGCCATGACATGCTATACAAGGTGGGAGTTGGTGGAGCTGAATGGGAGGTTTCCAAGAAGAAACTGCTAAGTGGGCAATGAATCAAAGGCTCCCTCCTGGCCAAAGCTAATATCTGTGGCACTGTTTGATGAAACTTTAAACCCTTCATCATTATGTTAAGGCCTAAGAAAGGTAATAAAGTATTTTAGTGGAATTTAACTGAACTGTTTTGGACACAAAGCAAACACATCTGTATCCAGTAATTGGCAGGTGTAACTGTATTTAACAGGGCATTATCAACCAACCTGACCATGAATCAAGAAAAGATCACGCCTTTACTTCATTGTGTGGGCATGCGTCATTATATTTATGACTATAACAAAACTAAGCTCAGTCTACCAGCAAAAGACCCCGGCACTTTGGTTCTTTCCTCACAGCAATGACCTACTTGCCTCACATATTCCTTTTATTTATCTCACTTCTTTTCTGAGTTCTATCCAAAGGGGAGATTAACTGAGCAGGGATCCATCCAACCAGAAGGAACAGTGTCTAGAAGAGGAAGCCTGACCTCATGCAGTACCCAGGGCAGAGAATACCATCTTCCAATCTTCTCTTACTGCACTATTACCCAGCCAGCCTCAAAATATACACTCTATGTTTGGTTTAAGCTTTCTTCATGCTGCATGTCTTACAAAGAAATAACTGCCATCCTAAATATAGCTGGACATAAAGAATGCAAAAGTAGTTCTGACTATACTATATATGTACTGTCAGGTGTAAGCTGAATTTTATTCAGTTATGATGACCTGGGTGATACAAGAGATAGTGGTCAAAGTGACATTAGGGATATAAATAAATTCTCCTTTAAATGACAGACAGAACAAGAGCCTCATATGCAGTTAATATGTTTGTTTGGCTGTTACAATACTGCACTGCATTGTTAATACAAATTATCAAAACTAATTTAGTCACAAGTTATTAGCATTTATAAACTTTAATTTGTGAGATGATGGAGTTTATTAGTTCACTTTTCAGATATAATGTATTCCAATCTGTTTCCCTCTTCAATTGCTATCCCTGCTTTTAATTCATATTTCACTTACTCTTCCTACTTGTTTTTCTTTCTATATTTTACCATTTTCAATTACCAGCTCTCGGTGAGATCTGCTCACAATGAAGGATTCATGGAGTAAATCCATGACAAACATGATGTCTCCTGCTTGGCATACAATCCTAATCAGTCATAGAGGCACACACTGCTGTAAAGCTTCTCCTTCTGCAAGGAAACAGCTTTAAATCAAATTTGTTTTAAAGCGTGAGCTTTAACATATACTGATTCTGTCTGAATTGGAGCTGAGATGATAAGTTAATTAATAAATAACACTGCAAATTGAATAGTTCGGGGTTTTCGACTGTTGGTTGGACAAATCAAGCAATTTGAAGACTGCCTTAACTTTTTATTCTTATATTCTTATATTTTAACAGTTTTTTCCTGTTCTTTAATGTTTTATGTAAAGCACTTTGAATGGCCTTTTTGTTAAAATGTGCTATACAAATAAAGCTGCCTTGCCTTGAGGAAATTGTGGTGATTACTATTCACCGTTTTCCCACATTTTATAGACCAAGCAAACTAACTGATAATTGGGGAAGTAATTGGGAGGTTGTCCAATATATATATATATATATATATATATATATATATATATATATATATATATATATATATATATATATATATATATATATATAGTTGCAGCCCTAGTCTGATTTGTCATTCTTAACATCATGTTTAATTCCCTCAGCTATATTGAAGAAATCAAACTGGGACCGCCGTACAAGAATTAAGTGGGTCATGTATTTGAATTGTTTCACCTCACTATCCCCCTAAAAGCCCTCATGCTTTCACCGACTGCGACAACACAGCTGCAGAGAGAAGACTGAATTTGATAAAGAGACTGAGAAGATTAAGACAGTACAAGCTAAATCCAGTCACTGCTCCTCCACATGTAGACACAGAGACAGGTAGAGTCACATATATTTACAAAGTGAGTCTTTCCCCCAGTTGATAAATCCTCATCTGCCTCCCAAAGCAGAGACATGACCCTGATTCTATTATCTCAAAAGAAAAAGAAGCAAAAAAAATACTAAATATAAAAAAGGAGCTGGCAATGCTTTGCTCTAAAGTGTCCACTCTCTTGCCTCAAAGAAATTACCTGTCTAACTCAATGTGGGAACTTGACACACCAGTGCCCCCATGCAAACTTGCATTCACAAACAAAACAACACCCCGGAGAGTGATGAGTCATGCTAAGAGCAGACAGATGGAAAAGGGTAAAGCAAAGCAGGGCAGGGTAAGTCTCTTGAAAGGGTCAATGTCTTATGCTGTATTTTAAAAAAGGACAAATCCTGGGACACACTGTAGTCTGGTTGTGTTAAACTCTGGTGCAACTGAAAAGGTCACATCATAAGTCTTTGCTGCTTTGGGAGCTACTTTTTGTACTTTTTAAATGAACATTTCTAACAAGGGAGGAGGACCACAATGTAAATAAGTTATATATTTAACTTTATTGTGTCTATCCTCGGCAATATAGTGCAATGTATGTATGACCTATAATATATTTGTTTTAAAATGTCAAATAAATCAAATCCACAACATATGTAATTTTGATGTTACAGACAACGTTGACAATATGGGATTTGACCTGTGATACATATCCATTCCCCCTATATATATATATATATATATATATATATATATATATATATATATATATATATATATATATATATAACCCCATTTTTTTTTGTCCCCTTATACTGTATGTCTTTCCTCACTTTATTTGCTCCCTGCCTCTTCTCTGCATCTCTTCCTTCACGACGGTAGCAGACTTCCCTCGCCCAACACTGATCTCCACACAGCCATTGCTTCAATCTGATTTGTCAAAGGCTGTTGCAGAGCAAAACTTTCTCTCTTCTCTGTTCATTTTGCACAACCTCCCTCCTTCTATTTTCCTTGCCACCCTCTCTCTGTCTCTCTCTATTGCTCATTTCCCCTGACCTTTTAACTAATCTTGCGTGAAAACTCAGCCAGCTAATACCAGTCCCTCCTAGTTATTGACAAGTCTTAATCATTGCCAATCAATGTTTATGGTAACGTTAATGTGGTTGCGTATTAAACTGCTTGTCCATCAATGATAACTACCAGGCACATTAGACACAAGGATGGGTTATTTGTTTTATAGTGATGCCCCCAGCTGTATTACTCTCTCCATGCATCTGTAACTAGTAGCATTTGAAACCCTTGCAATGGAAATGCTAGCGCGACACAGGCCACTGTAATCAATAATTTTGCATTACAGACTGTGATTTTCTCCATATCCTCCCATGAGTTTGATCTCTCCCCTTGTCTCGCCCTAGCATCTCTGCATGTGAATGTCCCATCGCTCTCCTGTTGCCACCCAAGGTTTTCACAGTCACTTAAATCACCCAAGCTCCATTTTGCCACGTCTACTTTATTCATCCCCTTGTCTCGCCCTACCATCGGCCAGTTGGGCAGAAGCGCAGTGTTACATAACGAGCTGAGGAAGAAGAGGAGGAGGATGAAGAAGAAGAAAAGGGGCCAGGAAGTGCAGGGATGCAGATATGAAACACGATGCTCACCACAAAAACGGAGGGTGGGAGGAGGGAAAGAAAGGATTAAAAGATCCTGAAGGTGCAATTCTTTCTTTTTTTCACACTGCAGTGGTAGAGAAATCTGTGATTGTTATGATAGCAAACAGTCAGCTCGGACCACACCCTTCTTCAAGATAGCACCTGTGTTTGTAAGTGTGCTGTGCAATGAGCATTTTGATAAAAACTAAATGTGATGTTGCTGTCTATTCAAAACCTAATTCTTATTCATGTGTCTGTGTTTTTTACTGCTATGCCTGGGTAGTGATACAAGAATACATTTTGTGCCTGCATAAATTTCCATATATTCCCCAATCTGCTAACAGTAAATTAAATAAAGAAAGAAAGAATGAAAACTGTTGTGGGTAATCATACAATAATGATGGCTGGTTGTGGGTTTTAAAAAGCAATTATACCTCTATATGCATATTAGAGTGTACAATTTGTGTATGTGTGCGTGTGTGTGTGTGTTTGTGTTCATGCCAGGTTGAGCACCTTACGGTCTGCTCCCAGCTGGCTCATGTGGCAGATGGTGGACACAAGCAATCCCAAGTGACAGGGCTTAACAAAATAAAAATAACACTGAATGTAGATGGGTATGTGTGAGAGTTTGACTTGTTGTCTGTGTATCTGTGTGTATATGTCAGTATGTGTAGGTGCTATAATAAAAATAAAATAAATGGAGAAGTAGAAATTGATTTATTCTCCAGAGACAAAGAGAGGGAGAGAGCTGGCAAGATATATAAAGACTCAGAGAATGCAGGATGGGAACAAAAAAACAGAGTGACAATAAAAGAAAGAAAATAACTGAAGTCGAGAAGAGGAAACAGATGGGGCAGAGGGATTTAGAAACAGTCTCCAGCATCTTCTAGACTAGTCTACCTTGCCTTACTGATTGTGCCAATACTCTTTTCATATCAAGTACACCTTAAGACTGCAGCTCTAAAATAATATATATAGGTTTGAACTGAATAAACTGTTTGTCTGTTTGTATCTCTTCTTCGCCTACCTCTTTGTGTCTGTTCATATCCAGTACTCTACACTACACTACTACACCTACCCTTGCTGATGAGACCAACAAAGATACAGTAAATGTAAATGCATGAGGCCATGGTCGTATATGCTACATAGCAGATATATGGTCAAGCCCAGAGTTATTGAAAGAGAAAATGAAGGATTAATCATCAGTAGAATCTCCTCTTGTCCACCTTTTTCTTTTAGCATTTTGCCTCCACCCATGAGTCTGTTTTTCCCTTGACAAGTGCCCGCTACAGTTGATTACTGTTAACTCTAATCAAATCTGTCTTGCTCTCTTCCTCTGTGTATATGTTTCAGTGTGTATGTGTGTGCACGTGTGATCTGGGGTGATACAAAAAACAGTAAACCTGCATCTATCTCTGCAGTACACCACCGCCCCATGAATGCAGGTGACTCTCCTTCGGTTACTCTCTCCTTTACACCTCTTACCCCAACTCTCACTTTCCAAACACATCCCTCCTTCATTTAACTTAACACCCGGTCTGTTTTAGCTATTGTTTATGTACATGCATTTTGTCTTGCATCCCATTTTCTTGTCCTTCACCTGATGCCAGTTTTTTTTTCTTTCCCCCTTCTTCCCTCTCCTTCAGCACCTTTTGTCCCACACCATATGTTTGCACCCCACTCTTCATAACAGCCCCATCCCTTCCTCTCTCTCCTGCCAATATCAGCAGCCATGAATGGTTGCCGTGGAAACAACATCCTCCAGTGAAGCAGTAGGACATTGGTAGGAGTCATGGTGACAGTGCTTGTGCTGATGAAGAATAATGCTGCAAGCTCTCTCTCTCTCTGCCCCCTTCTCTCTCTGTCTAGTCTAACCACTCTCCCCTAGCAACAGCAGCCTCATACAGCTTCCTCTCTTTCCTCTGCAGACTTTGGTACAGTTGATCACTCTGATTTACTCATCGCCACTCCCTCCCAAACAGTTTATGTTCATCACATCTCTACCTTCCTCTCCACCTTATCCTTTATTGCTTATTCTATTGTGACTTTTCAATCCCTCGCTTTGTAAACTACAGTTCTATCTATGGGTCCTTGGTTTAGAAAAATAGTTGTGAAATAGTGGGAGAGACAGAGGAGGAAGACATAGAGGGAGTGAGAAACAGATAGGGTGAGAGAGTTAGACAGCAAGCAGAACCCTGATTTCATTAATGTGGGTCTGTTAATCTGGGTGTGGGCTGCGCTCCATCTGTCACAGCAGGAGCAGCACACAGAGCAGACAGCCAAAACACTCAGAAGCACAGCCAAGCACACATGCACATACACACGAAAACACTAAACGAGATGCAACGACACAAACACACAAATCCACACGCTCTAAATCAGAGAGGGAAGAAACAGGGGTGTTGTCGGCTGTACCTGCGTGTCTCACATTGAAGCAAAAAATAGACTGTATGGTAAAACATCACCCTGTAGATACAGCACCCAGGCTGAAACAATTGCCTCAACAAACCAAACTCTGATATACTCCTGCTCTCCAACTAAGGACCACAGCCTGCAAACAAGATGATTTAGTTATAAATAGCACAGCCTGTGACTCATAGTGATGTGACAGGTCACATTGAATCAATATCTCAATTTCCATGATGAACAGAACCAACTTCAAAGTCAGAACACAAATCTTTCCCAATCTTGTCCTCCAGTCAGGGAGCTCTAGAAATAAATTATTTTCATGTTATCTGACACTCTTAAACCAGAATTATCCTTAATCCAACCCTAACATTTGACCTGAAGCTAACATAGCCCTCAGCTAATATTTCCATTTTCAACATTTCTAACAATGAGATAAAGAAGGGACAGTCAGCCCTGAGGCAAAGCAAGGTAGCGTGTGGACGTGTTGTTCTTGAACTGCCACAGCTTAATTAGACCACCTTAAGTCCTCACCAGCTGATCTTGTTACCAGTGACCCAATCTGAAGACGTCGCTACTGCCTGTTCTGTTGTCTCTATCTCCCTTTCCCTCTCCGTCTTTCTATCTCTCATGTTTTGAAGTGCCTGCAGGCTGTAAGTCCTCAGCCTAGGCAACAAATCGATAGCAGAGTGGTGGAGGCTGTGTGTGTGTGGACAGGAAGAGAAAGTAGTTAGTGTGTGTGTGTGTGTGTGTGTGTGTGTGTGTGTGGTTTGTTTGCCTGCCCAGCCCACCGCCTTCTGTCTTTGGAAGACACCAGGCCAAGCCATCTCCACTTTCTTAATTACAAATCACCTCTTTATCTAAACTTAATTACACTGTCGTCCTTGCTCCAGTCCTCTCATTGTACATACTCCTGCCTAGTTATCTCACCTGCCTCCTGTTTCATTTTTCTCTACCAGGCCACTCTTTTCTCTACTTAACTCTTTATCCTTTTTTGACCCCACTTCCCTGTCATCATGAGGGAAGTCATAAAAGAAAGAAATACACGTTGGGCGCTGACACAGTGTATGCAGTGCTTCTTTGGTCATACATCTTGGTTCAGGGCAGGGAATATGGCACCATATGCAATGACATTAGAAACATGACTATGTCCGTGAAATGTCATCTAGCAGTGAGTTGTCATTTAGAGTTTTGTTTTGCTCCAGTGTTCCTCTTCTTGCGATTCGTCTAGCAGTGTTTTCTAATGAGCTCCTTGCAGTCCTTTGTGGAGCCTCTGTGAAGTTTTTTCTAGCCTGAGAAAGGCCAGATGGCCAAAAATGTGTTGTTGTCTATAAATGTGGTCACTACTTGCCACTGAGTGTGACTCTTTCCTGTCATCATTTATTAACATAATAAGGATAATACACCAATCTTTGTGAGCGGGATGGAGACTCTACATGTGAGTCTGTTCTATCAAATGGTGTCAAATGTTAAATTTAGATGTAATGGTTATCAAGCAACAAACTAAGTTGACACTTCCATGTGCATGTCACTGGCCTGCAGATGCTTCACAGCAAAGGCACTGCCAATAATTACTATTTTGTTTTGAACAACACTATGAATATGACTCATATTTGCAATTGTATAGGCTGTCTTGCAATGGAAATGCCTGATGGCTTAAATTCTTTAAAATATTGTGCCCTTAAAGAGAGCAATATTAAAATCTATCACTACAAAGCATTCAACTGTTTGTTGAATGTAATGCTCAATTATGGAATGCACAGACACGTTTTAAATGTCTATATGTTATATAAGATTATTATAGGCTTACAAATATTTTAAAATATGGAACATTTATAATATGTGTTGCCGACATCACCAAACCCCTATTCTTGGTCTTTGTGAGAGCTAGAGAATAAAAGAGATCCACATTAACAGATGTGAAAATGGAATTGTGTTTTATTATTCTTCTCTAATGTTTGTCTCCTGTGGCTTATGCCTCTGTAAACATCTTGCAGATAATCTAATCACCTATTGCCTCTCTTGCCCTCATTTTCTCTGTTTTGTTTCCCTTCATGATACAGAGAGCAGAGATATCCATCCACGCCTACATAGCATTCTGTCATTTCCTCTCCCTGCAGCAGTGGGAAGTGGTATGAGTGGGTCGGGGCGATCTCGTAGCTGATATTTCTGTATTCCTCATTGTATTACTCTCTCGTGGTTTGGTACGCGCTTGAGAAATGTACAGTTGTTGGTATAAGATATTCTTAGCTGTTTTTTCTCTGACTCTGTGTCATGGAATGTGTTGCACAGATATCCATTAAACTATATTTTAGATGGTGGTCACTATTTTAGACCTTTAGGACTAGACTGTGCCAAGCAGACCTCTTAATTTATGTAAAAAACAAAATTGAACTGTGGACAATTTAAAATAGTTCTGATTGTTGTAAGTGAAAGTTGCATGACTGATTCTTACCAGCGGCGCTGGATGCAGTGGGCCAGTTCTGAACAAGGACACCCTGGGCTCCTTGCATTACTGAGGACTCTTCCATGTGCACTGAGCTGAAAAACAAACAACATGCACATATTACACTCTGGAAAGGTATTATCTCACCTATACATACTATATACACTATACCATGCTAAATTAAACTGCACAACAGAAGGAATCCACACATAAACTTTGTGAAGCTCTACGTTATGATTGTTTCACGTGACTTAAATATAAGATCACAAATATTTAATTATCTCGTCTCCATATGTTTCCTATAATACACAGTATTACAAATTCAAACCTTTGTGCTCTGTGTGTGGGGGTTAAAAAATGTAACACACAGATTAGGATTAAAGTATTCACCCTACATTTTTCTGATATTCTCTGGATTATAGATTACAGATGGCCGCTCTTACATTTCTCTGTGGGATTTCATCACCCTCCCATCTACAACACCACACTCTCAGTAGTGCTGAACAATAGCAACAGAAATTCTGCTACAAACCAAAGTTCTCTCTCACTGCTTCTACCTAATCTCTAAAAAGAGGAGAATTATATTTTCTGGCTCTGAAAATAAGATTTTAGTCATGAAAATCCAGGTGTACTACTTTCTTATACGTTTCAAGCAAGGAGGGCAGAACCTCTCTTAAAGGGTAATTTCACCCAAATTATAGAAACATACAGTAACAGCCGAGCCATGAGCCATTAATCTAACCATAATATGACATTATTTGTCTGTTATTTGGCTGCACCACCCATTTAAAGGTTACCTTCAAACTACTGGGTATTAGCAGCAGATTAATGACTTCTTGACTTAATTTTGTTTAAATGTTCAAGAGATAATTTAGATACAGTAACATACTCAAATTGTTATTCAAAAACCACTACTCTGACTCTCAATCGCTACCTGCTGCTGCTCCACTTAAATCTACCTGTCTACTCTTCTCCCAACCGTCCCTGGGTGAATAACTAGGTCTTTAGAAGTTAAAACCTTTACTGGAGGTCTCTGTGAGCAGGTCTTTCTTCCTGGAAATTTGTGTGCATCTAAGGCATCAATAATAGCTTTACTTCTCGAAAACAAGGAACTTTCATTCTTTATGAAAGATCTTGGGAACCAGGCAGTATAAATCTGCAGTTTAGTAATGCTAAAGACAACCCCTAACCCTAACCCATCAAGGTACACTGATGAAATAGTAATGGCAGACACTAGGCTGATAACACACTTTTTAGCTAATGCCAGTCCTGCTGTCTGTAAACAAACACAAACAAACACACACACACACACACACACTTTTTCCAATAATTATAGTTTCTGAGAATAAAAAAAATTATTTGTTTCAAATCATAACTACAGTGATTGCAAAATTAACCTAGACGCAATCTCCTAAAAATGTAATGTGCATTTTACCAGAGATTAAATGAAATAGGTCAGTGCCATTATATGGTGTTGGGGTGTGATATCCAAAATCTCTTATACAAGCTCTGATTACAGATGAACATTCAGTGAAGCCCCAGCAATGGGGGATAGTCAACTTAAAACACATCAGAGGTAGAGTCACAGGAAAGATTTAATATGTTAGACTGGATCACACAAGCACATCAACGCTCATTAATCCCTGCTGTAATTACTGTGTGAGTGAATCTGTGTAACATCAATGATACTCAGATGGTACACAGTTATTTATCTGACATGGACATCAGAGTGCACATATGAACACATATATACAGTATGTGTACACAGTATACAAATGATATAACACATACAGTACATAAACACTTGGGCCTCAGGAGACTCATGTCAATGAGCAGCGACAGATGAATGATTTTTATTTGGAGCTGTGAAAGACTTATTATTATGGCTTTGGGTGTTACGGAGAAATACTACTTATAATTTCTCTGACATAGGAATTGGAAAGCCAGTTGTTGTCTGTTCAAGGCTAGTGTTTTAAATTGATCCATATATGCCATATCTATCTATAGGAAGTGGATAGATTACAGATATGATAGGTAGCTAGATATCATGGCTAACTCATTAAGCCTGTGACTTTTTGTAATTACGGTGTCATCTTATTAGCATCACCCTTGATTTGGTCGGGTCCATCTGATCCCACAGCAGGTAACAGCCCAGTGTCTTATGGGTAATCTGATCTTTGGCGTTGTCATGCAGTTGTCCCAATGTCTTTCCACCTGACTACCTGCCCTTCATCCATCACTGACCCTGTATCTGCTTACTTTGCCCTCCTGTCAGTTCCCCATCTGTCTATGGCAATATTGAGAGAGCCATTTCAAACCCCATTTCTCCTCACTGTGTCGCTTTTCTGATAATTCACATTCAATTACTTTCAATGATCATTATAAGAGTAATACTTTCTGTTTATTAAAATTTAGATAAACTGGGGTTTTCTCACAATGCACTTTAACTGTATATACTAATGTACATTGGGAAATGTAAATGTAAGTGGGTAAAACAAGATGGTAATTATGCCACATCTTTTCCCTCAGCACTGTGATCACAGCTGAGCAACAGCTGGCAGCAAAGATGATCTCAGACATCTTTACTGGAATAGGCCAATGAATGCCTCATCTGGCTATGTGGAACAAAGATTGGTAGGGCTTTGGAGACATTTATATATGTCTTCCTGGTGGCCATGTCATTACATGTAGATATATTTTAAATTCCATTTCCACAAACTAAAACGGATTTAGAGAATTACTACACTGTATGAAATTATTATATTTGGTCTCCACTGCAGGATGACAGGGCTTCTCCCTTTGAACTGACCGAAGATTGACTTTGCCTTACATTTTACTTTATTTTCAGTTTGTATGACTTCACATCTTAAATGTACAGTATGCCTCAATGGCATACTGAAGCCATTTCTGTAGATTATTTGAGGATATGTTACATGACTCCCACAATCAACTATACACTTGTGTTAGATGGCTAAATTAAACTTTGTTCAAAACCATCTGAGGTAGCAATCAGTCTTAACGAAGAATGGGTGGTGCTTAAGATCAGTGGCTGGTGAGATACGATGAGATACTTACTGCAAAGTGAAACAAAATGGGATGCTTACCTCTGCATCACACCTCCTGCTCTCAGGGAGGCCGAATATCTCCAGTCTGCACCTGGCCCTTTGGGCTGCAAGAGAGAAGGAAAGGAATTGAGTGTTAAGTACAGGCGAAAGCCAATACTGTCTCATTAATAAGTCATGGAGAGAACTGCTAGTGCATGTGCATCACGCACACACAACAACACACAAACTCAGTCGCACACACAGACACAGTCATAGCAGTGACAGCTTGCCCCTGCCTTTGGAGAGAAGTGAGTGATGAATTAAAGCTTGCAGGTGCACTCCTCCCATCCCCACACCCTCTCCTCCTCCCCCATTCCCTCCCTATTTCCATCCATGTCCTCTGAAAAAAAAAATGACTTTGAGAGATTTCACCCCAGCAGCCCACTGACCCTGGTACTGTGATGCATTTGCCCTGAGGCTACACGCCCAGGGTTGGTCCACTCAGACCAGGCTGTTCGGGGACAAGACCATTACCATAGTGCTGATAATAGACTCAATTCAAGCTACAGTAAAGCTCAATAAAGCTAAAGCTACAGCTGTCTCTACCTAATTCCCCCATCCCTTCCTCTACATTCTCTGTTAGAATATTTCCAATATTTTTAAGTGTGTAAATCAGTCTTCACAAAATTACTGAAATATCAAAATGTTTTTCGCTGATGCTAGATAATGGTTTCTGAAAGACCTGCATCGTCTGCTGTATTTTTCCTTTTACCATACCACCCTCACTTCCTCTAACTCTGTCTCTGTATATTCACCAACCCCCCTCCTGTGCTGTTGAGTTCTTTCTCCCTGTTTTATCCTCTTAACTCTGATCAAAACCTTGAGTGTCACTGGCAAACAGTCTGCCTGAGTCAGTCTGACACATCTCACCATGGTAACGGTGCAGAGCTCAGTCTACATTTTACCCTCCATCCAACGCCCTCTTTCATTTCACTCCTGTGAAGGTCACAGGTGGAGGAGGGATGGGGGAAGATATCAGATTAACCCCCTCGGCCCTGCATTTAGACTCAGACACACCACAACACAACAGAAAGACACAAAGGGACACCACTGCAACCTCTGCCTGTCTGCAAGTGATGCAATTCATTTGTGACATCCTAATAAGAGATTTCAATGCTAGTGAATTTGATTATCAGAAACATATTACAATACAACATTGTAAAACCTGACAAAATGTGGTTAAACTAAAATTCAGCAGTGGTGCAGCAAAATGTGCTGTTAACCTGATCATTTAACTGAGATGAGATTATATTTTCTTGAACCTCAACCTAAACCACTGACAGAGATAAACCAATCTGACTAACACTAAATTCTCCGTGCTTGGCCGTGCAGTTCATAAGAGACCCATTTGCAATTCCACTTCCTTTCAAATATGACAGATGTTCACTTGCTGCTGAAGCTGCATTGACCTCTATGAGTTTGCAGTGGACATTCATCACCCTTGAAATCCAATATTTGGTCTTAATGAGAGAAGCCTGGTATTCCTCCTGGACTCATTCAAACAGAGAAGAATGTCTACAGGGATACAGAGCAGTGCAGCATGGGAGACACTTATCCATTCTGAAAACTAAGGGTGCACTTGATTATTTAAAGACAATCACTCCTCAAAAAGCAATCATTGGCTAGATCGATAGTTTAGGTTAATATTGAAAGGAAAAGAGAGTGAAACAAAAAAAACATTAAAATAAGACCAGATTGTCCACAAATGGGACTTAACGGCTTTGCTAATCGTTTCCCCTGTTGCGGCATGGAAGTGGCTGAAGGGAGAGGTTGTATAGTGTTTATGTGTGTAAATGGAAACACACACATTAGATACAACTATCTGGAACCTAAACATGCCCATTGTCTGATAAACTCCCAATGGTATACATACATACAACTAGAATGTTACCAGTTAATGCAATAAATGTAAACAGACAAACAAAAACAAATCTGACTCATACGGAGGATGAGAAAAGTTATGCATTCTGTTTCATCATTTGAAAGGGAGACACCACATTAGGTGGATAGGAAAAAATACCATTGGTTTTTACTGTATTCATTTCCTTGTCTGGCTGTACTTTGTAAATCAGAGAATAAAGAAAGATTTTTGTTTAGCCACTCAACCCTTTTCTCGCCTTTTTTCCAATTCTTCCCTCTCACCCTGAGTGAACACTTCTAGCATGGATACAGAGCTCACACCTCCGCCATCAACACTGTGTCCAATCATCTTTCATCCCCCGCCTCATCGGCGCGGAGCCAGCCAATCCATGCCCAGTAATATGAAACACATCGTTGCCAATTAATTACACAGCAAGAACAAACATGACTGCAATTTAATGAGAAACATGTCAAGTGACAACAGAACAATTAACTTTAATATTTCTTTATTTCTCTTTTCGTCACTTATTCTCTTATATCCTTTTCTGCACTGCATAGACCAACTCAGAGAGGTTCCGGGGCAAACACGATCATGTACAAAACAAATAATGTTTGTTTTATCCTAATAATACGGTTTGTTTTACTACAACCACAAATTATGCAAACAACCATGTGCAACCTTTTACATGGGGAAAAAATACATACAATAAGGCTCTAATCTACATGATCCTCAGACACAGTCTCTGCCTCATTCTTCACCGATCTCCCAAACTCTGGCTCACTGTTTAGTACCACAGAGGTACGTGACCAGAAGAGGATATTTTGGTGCAGTGGGACTGGTGGCCCTTGTAGCTGGCGAAGGCTGTACTATTTCCCAGACTCTCCATCTCTATAGAGATGGCCACTGAATGCCCTCTGGACCTACTGGACTTGAATAGTGTAGCTCACAGCACACATAAGACAAATAACAATGGCTGTGTGGGGTCATAGGTGAACAAGTTTAAATCCACTGGCTTGTTTTGAAAAGAGAGTAAGTAACAGGGTGCAGAGAAAGAGACCAAGAGAGCGAGAGAGATGGTTCTTGAAATATATTTTGATTACAGCTTTCCGCAGAACTGTGGAGGACAGGTGCACTTTAACATCATACACTGAATCACCAAACAACTAGTATTTATGTGTTCCACGCTTGCTAAAGACACTAAATGGCAACTAATGTGAAGACCAGTGAAGGTAATAGCACAAACAAAATGGTTGTATCTCATACAAAAGCTTTAACAGCTCATGAACCATAAATGTCAACTGCAATCCTATTGCAAGAACACCACCCTAGAGCGAAACCTGAACCAAAACTCTCTGAGAATTTTCCTTTTATGACTTGTGCTTTGTGTGTCATTTACTGTTAATAAGGAAATCTAAAAATAACAAATCACAGAGATCACACCAGACACACACCTGAATGGCAGTTGCATCTGGCATACTGAGACGGCGTACAAATAACTGGCTCTGTCCACTGTGGCTGGTGACGTAGCTTGAGCCCCAGGTGCCACTGTGCGGTCGTCCCGTGTTGTAGAACATAAAAGTGTCACTTCCTGACGTGGCGGTCAGGCATGTCTTGTAACAGTATGTTTTGGTCATAGACCCATTTCCCCGCACTTCAATATAATGCGGTTCCACTTTGAGGTCACGTCGCAGGGCCACATTGTCGTTTGGTTGCCCTCCACCTCCGCCTCCTCCACCCCCTCCGCCACCTCCACCACCTCCACCTGCAGCTCTTCCTCCACCCCCACCACCACCAGCTGAGGTGCCCCCCTCTGGAGCACTCTTCTTGGATATGCAACATGGGGAGCAGGAGCCAGGCTGGGTGCAGTAGGCATGACAACGCACAATGGCCAGCACAAAGATGGTGACCAGGAACACGAAGGTTGTGGCACTCAGGGCAATGATAAGATAGAGGGTGACATTGGAAAACATTAGGGGGCTGTTGGGCCTGATGATGCGCTTGGGGTCAGGGGTCAACTTCGGTGGCAGCTCCATCACGTGCACATAGATGGTGGCCGTGGAGGAGAGTGGCGGTAAGCCGTTATCGTGCACTAGCACTGTCAGAACGAAGGAGGTGGAGTTCTCCTCAATTACGCGCCTTGTTGTGCGGATCTCACCTGTGTACTCATGCACCTTGAACAGGTCAAGGTCTGTGTTGGTCTGCTCCAGGGCATAGAGCAGCCAAGCATTCTGTCCTGCATCGCCATCCCACGCTGTCACCTTGCTAACCAACACTCCTGCTTCAGCGTTTTTCATCAGCGTCACTGTGGTGCGGCTCCCATTAGCAGGTGAGTAGACTATCCTGGGCACATGGTCATTCTGATCCATAATGTAAACATACACTGTGGCCACACGGCTAAGGGGAGGCACACCATTGTCCTGGGCTTTAATCTGAAAGTGAAACTCTCTCAGCTTTTCAAAGTCGAAGGCTCGCAGGGCATATGCTTCACCTTTATCAGGTTTGATGCTGACGTAGCTGGCTACAGGAATACCATGGTTGTTGTCATTCAGGACAGTATAGGTGATGCGTGCATTTTCTGCAGCATCAGCATCAGTGGCCTTAACAACACACAGAGGTGCACCGGGAGCATTGTTCTCTGTAACATAAACAGTATATGATGTCTGTTCAAAACGAGGTGGGTTGTCATTCACGTCTGCAACGTCCACCTTAAAAGTCATTTGAGATGACAGGGGTTGGGTGCCTCCATCCACAGCGTTGACAGTGACATTGTAGGATGAGATGGTTTCACGGTCCAGGAAAGCGGATGTGACGATGGTATAGTGGTTCCGGAAAGACTTGATCTTAAAAGGCAAATTGGGCATGATCTCCAGGCTAACTTGTTTATTTGGTCCAGAGTCACGGTCATTCACACTGATCAATGCTACAACCGTGTCAGCCCGGGCATCTTCACGTACAGGGCTGGAGAGTGAAGACAGTACAATCTCAGGAATGTTGTCATTGACATCTAAAACTTCTACAACTACTTTACAGTGAACTGCTACAGGAGATGCCCCCTTGTCCATCGCCTGTATGTACATTTCATATGAGTTTGTCTCCTCATAGTCTATATTGTTTTTTACCCTAATTTCCCCTGTTACTGTGTCCATGGAAAACATCTGTCTGACTCTTTCTGGTGTGTAACTGCTGAAGGAGTAAAACACTTCCCCATTTGAGCCTTCATCTGGGTCTGTTGCATTTAACTTGATTACAAGTGCGCCCTTTGGAGAGTTTTCGTACAGTTTTACTTTGTACACGGAGCTGTCAAACGCAGGTACATTGTCATTGGCATCAAGTATGCGTACATTAATTTTGGCCGTGCCAGTTCGCTGTGGGGTGCCCCCATCCATTGCTGTCAGGATTAGCTGATGAGAGGGCATCTGCTCGCGGTCGAAGGGCTTTTTGAGAATAAACTCGATGTGCTTATTATTAGAAAAGGGCTTAATGGAGTCCAGTGTGAGGTGGTCGTTTGGGCTGAGGCGGTACTGCTTCACAGAGTTGGAGCCATCATCTGCATCCTGAGCTCCCTCGATGTGGAAGCGCGACCCAGTGAGAGCGGACTCCGACAACTCAAGCTGATATTCATCTCTAGGGAATTGCGGCGCGTTATCGTTCACGTCCAAAATCTCCACCTCCACGTTGTGCACCTCCAGTGGATTCTCTAATACCACCTCCAGGTTGCGTGAACAGGTGCCACTGAATTCACAAACGGTCTCTCGGTCAATGCGGTCACTCACCACCAGCTTCCCGGTTTTGTGATGTATGGTAAAATATCTCCGTCCACTGTCCGATGTGATTCTGATTCGTCGCGTGGAAAGTTTTCTCAGGTCCAGACCCAAATCCCGGACAATGTCACCGACCAATGCCCCGTTCTCCAGCTCCTCCGGAATGGAGTATCGAATTTGTGCATTTGTAAGGCCACTGATTACAAAAATAACCAAATATAAAGAAAAAGGCACATTCTCGTTTACACTGTAACAGCATCGCGCAGTCACAGCCATTGCAGGCAGGCAGAATTTGCAGACGGGTTGAGAAATATTTCCGCCTTTTCAGCTTGCTGTGCGTGCCCACCCGCCTCATTAAAAACAAGGGAATAATCCGTGCATAACTCCGACTATGTGCAGGACGACCACCGCATCCTCTCTGGTGCCTGTTTAAAGGGAATTTTCCCCTTTGCATCCATGTTTTCCTTTGTCTGTGCTGTGCTGGGTGCTGTTTTTTATTTTTTATTTTCTCTATCCTACAGGCAAGGCTGACTGCTTTCACTGATGCTGCCTCTCTCTCTCTTTCTCTTTCTCTCTCTCTGCCTGCGATGGTGTCTGTGGGCAAAAGGGGAGGGGGAGCCGCTCGCTCAAACGATGCTGGCTGCATTTCAGCATTTCCGCAAAAAAAAAAAAAAAAAAAAATCATCGAGCACATCTAATACAAATAAAAACACAAAAGACAAAACGATTCTGGAGTTGTATCTATGTAGAAATCTGGACTCCGTACACGGAGCGGCCAATGTCATCTGATTCTGCACACTGATTTCAGGGAAAGGATTTCGACATAGTCGTTTCCCCTGTTTTTGTCGGTGCCACCGCCCTTTTCATTGTGCGCCGTTAAACTGATTTATGAACCAGCCTCGCGATTAAATTTCCTCACTGATGGAAACCCACAATTACTCAGGGACCCTCGAGCCAAACAGAAAAGCAGATGTCTGATACATGTAGACCATATTTTGAAAATAAAAGGAAAAAAATAAATAAACAAATAAACCAACTGTAACAAAGCTCCAGTGAATTGGCTTTAGTGTAGCAACTCCAAGCAACCTAATGTTCAGCATTAATATGTGGTGGAATGTAACTAAGTACATTTACTCAAGTACTTGTAATTGAGGTACTTGTACTTTACATGAGTCTTTTCTTTTCATGCTACTTTCTACTCCACTACATTTCAGAGGGAAATATTGTATTTTATACTCCACTACATTCATCTGACAGCTTTAGTTACTCGTTACTTTGCAAATTAAGAGTTTTGCACAAAGAACAGCCTTTTGGAGGGATTTTGCACACATCCACACATTTCCCTCGGCCATCGGCTTTATATCCTTAATTATTGACTTCATATATTAGAAGATGCATTAGCCTACAGCGACCAAATCCCATCACATATCGATACTTTTGTTTCAGTTTCAGGTAACAAATACCATTATGAGATCCCACTCGTACGTTTTGATGCTGGATCCTGCAGATGGTCTGAACAGCGCATGTGTGTAGCAGGTGGTGACATTAACACCCAAATCCTATTGCTCTGGCTTTCTTCTAAATACTCTGGCCTCAAAACCCATGTACCTCAATTAAATTCAAATTCCATTCAAGTTAATTGGATTAATGCAATCAACATGGCAGAGAAATGGAAGATCTTTTGACACTATTCAATTTTAACTTAGCAGTGACGACTGCAGAAATCATAATCAACAGCAATTCAGTGTTCACAAGTTTCACAATAATAGGTCCTCAATGCATCGTTGTTATCTGAGGATCAACAACAATGCATCAATAAGCCACCGACATTAAAACTGTGTTGATGGGATCTATCGCCACTCTTTAAACAAGTTATATGCTGTGAAGATGTGGCCTTGTGAGACCCTGAGCCTTCCTGATTGTCCCCGGCCACTGGGCCAAGATGAGCATCCACTACCGCCCACATAATATTTTTTTTCTCTCCTGGTGCGCTGCCACTCTCACCCACGCCCAGTCTGCCCACGGCGATAACAGCGCTTGGCATCCCAGGAGACAGGGAGAAGACAGTGACTCACTCGGATGCTGCTAGTGGATGGGTAGATACAGAGTGACTCTTCACACTACAAGGCGACGAAGAGGAGGTGGCAAAATGGGGAGTTATAGAAGCAGCCAAATCTCCGTCGAAGGAAGACAAATTATAGCTACATACACCAATCCTATCTACTGTACACACAGTGCATTTATAAAAGACTCAATTTGTGGTATAGTTCATCTCTTACTCTATCAATATCATACAGAAGTGTACATGTTGTACTCATCAGTAAAAAAGGGTTTGGCATTTAGGCCTACTTCTCTCCCACTGAGCAGCAGTGATAACACAGTTTCTTTCAACTGGGTCCTTTCAGCGGTCTCTGATGGTTCTACATGTATGGTCTGCCATGTGAAGCGTGACATTTAGCAGATTTTCCGGTGGGATATGTGGACCTCTGTGTTTGGCAATGACACAAAAATGAAAACAGGCAACGCTTATCTTGTTGACAACAAACAGATCTGGATTTACACCTGACCTTTGCACCTTTCTCTCTCATTCTCCTCCTCTCCTCTGTGTTGATGTTACAGCTCTCTCATACTTATTTCAATTACATCTGTTTTAGCGATAATTGCATGCCGCTGAGCTGTGGATTATTTCATTTTTCACTCAAGGGTGCTGCAGATAAAGCTATCACTATTATTCCACCTCAGACAGACGCCTGTTACGCATCCACAAACACAGATTTCAAAGAGCTAATTGGTGTTTATGTTTACTGCATCTTGTCTTAAAACAATACAGGTTGTCAGAACTTCGTTCCCCCTCCTCATCAATTAATTTACCTGACCTTGACATCTTTTGTTTTCTCAACCACCCTTCCTATCCCTCTATATTCTCACTTTTCCCAATCGTCTCTTGCCTACTCTCTCCACTCTGGAGAGTCTCCAGCTGCGCCTCTGTCAGACATCCGCTGTTCCAGCTGATGACTGGTTGAGGGGCATAATGGGGTCTTAAGTGGAAACCCATGCCCATGCCTTTTGCGGACTGATAGACAAAAACAAAAAACAGTGGGTGAGAAAAAAAAAACTGTGTCTTTATACATGTATATATATATATATATATATATATATATATATATATATATATCACACACACACATATATATATATATATATATATATATATATATAATATATATATATATATATATATATATATATATATATATATATATATATATATATATATATATATATATCACAGGCCTGAGGCCTACATGTATAAAGCCAGTTTTTTTTTATATATATTTAATTAATTTATATATTTTTTTTATTTATATATATATATATATATATATATATATATATATATATATATATATATATATATATATATATATATATATATATGAGAATAAGAAATAATTCAAATAAAAAAATAGAGACTCTTTTTGTTCATTCCCTCTGCCAGAATATTAACACCCCCATTGCATCAATTATGCATGATGGCCACCATATTAATAACATTCTCTTCACTAAGACTCAACCTCATTAATACTGTAAGCGGCCGCTCTAAAAGCCATTCATATTACTTCCCCTCAGAGTCTTTCATCTGGAATTCCCCCATTTTAGTGAGTCAGATGACAGCAGAGATCCACAGAAAAACGGGTCACAGCTGGGCTATCATGAAGCAGGACTCCTTACATCACTCCCTCAGTCAACACACATTTAAACAGAGGCAGTCATGCAAAAATAAAGGGCATTTGTTCCTGTAGGCACACACACACACACACACACACACACACACACACACACACATATATATATATATATATATATACTATAAATACACAAATGCTATCCAAGGACAAAATGATTGTGTCTGAATGAATGCCGGAGCATCCTTTTTTTCTTAAATGGCAGGAAACAGCCATCAAGGGCTTTGATAAACCAATGCATTGACTGCAGGGAATATAGGCCCATGCAGAGGTGATACTGACTATACCTATACAGGTTCACAGAGAAAGTTCATTATATGCTTTATTTTAAAGCATTTAGATGGAGAGGGAACACCTTTTTATTCAGGTCCATAATCAGAAACTGCTAGCTGAAAGTTTTCATATCAATGTTATTCAAAATGTCATAAAGCTTTGGTCATTTTGGATAGCGTTGGTATACTGGTCACATTTTAAAGGCACAGATCCTATTCTCCTTTTTCTTTATGTTAGTTTAAAGAGAATGTGAGCAAAAAAAAAATAGACTAAATGTCTGCAGGCTGTTGTGTAGGTGGGCAGCAGCGTCTGTGGTGTCAGGAAATGTACTTTCAAATTTGGCTAAATAAAAAAAAAGATGTACTGAAACTGACAAAACAGACCTTTTCTTAGAAGAGACAGCAGAAAGCAGCATTCTAAACAACTGTCTCACCATTATGTATGTTAAAGATCGAAGCTACCCTTGGTGGGAGTGATCATGGGATTTATAAAGTCAAAATACATTTCTTGAGGGACAATCACCAGCCTATCATGTTAACAATGTTGTGCTTTGGTTATCTCTTCTACTGAAACCAAAATATAAACTGTGTATAAAACAATACAGTATCTCCAGTAAAAGTCTCAGAATCGCTGTATATTTGGAATTATGCCTCAGTAGAAAAAGAGGAGGCCATGCTACTGGCACTGCAAATTTAATTATACTGTATGGGTGGGAGAGGCTGACTGAGCAAGAGGGAGCAGAGGTGGGTGAGACAGTGAAATTGGTCCCTCTGTTGGACTGAAGCAGTAGTACAAGGGTTGGACACGTGATCACCACCCTACTGCCCATCCATACAGGCTTTCTCATTAAGCCAAAGCACTAAAACCTAATCCCAGCCATGAGTGTGTGTGTGTGTTTAAGAGAGAGAGAGGGAGAGAAAGAAAGAAGGAGTGCACAGACGTCAGACTGCAGTGGCAGTCACTTTCAATATAGTGACCACAATGATGTACGGCAAGACACCCTCCAGAGGTGAGACGAGAAAGAGCAGTATAAAGGATACAGATAGAATCTACAATCTGTAATCGCTACAAGAGCAAGTATTTATCAAAACAGTAACTATACATTTTACATATATGTACTGGATACACATCACACGCACGTAAAATAAGGATTCAAGTGCAAAATGGTGACAGCCTACATAGAACAAAGCCAGTTGAACTTAAGCATTTTGTCTCCCTTACCAAAAAAGTGAATAAACAACATTCTTTTACAGATAAGCTCATTTTATCTGTATCACTCCTTCAAATGAAATGACAAATGCGTAGAAATACAAAACTCAAAATACTTAAATTATATTAGCAATACAGACTGGAGAATGGTATTATTTAGTAAATAGGGTTATAACACTATGACAAAGTGGTGTTCTCATACCTTCTTCTCATCATACTTTTCTCTACGCACAATAACTTTCCCATCTTTAAATCTCAGAGAACAAAAGTCCCATGGTAACCACAATCCTTTTACTCAGGTGGAAACACAGTAAGCGGATAGAGGAGGCATTCTTTGGGTATGTTTGTTTGTGCTTATCCCTCGTGTACGTTGCTTTCAAAAATAAAGGGCCTGAGAGAACTAAAAGCAGCCCAAATCCGTCCCTCTGGGGCCCTGTAAGGGTTAAACAGTTCCTTGGTTGTCCTGGTTCAGCCTGTGCATACATTAAACAGATTCTTGTTGTGGCACTGAACAAAGCTATCAGAAAACGCAGGCAGGCTTTGGATACTTCCCTCTTAGGATGCCCTGGCTTTGTATACTTGCCGGATGGGAAAGGATGGAACCCGTGGTTCGGAGCATGACAAAGCTGATCTAATGGCGGCAACAACATCCCGATGCCACTAAGAGGGAGTACAGATGGAGGACGGGTTGGATGAAGTGGGGGAGAAGGGAAGGGGTAGTGATAAGTTCTTCCTTTTATCTGTGACCAATTGTAAGCCTGTGATATTCTCACTCAGCTGCGGGGCATGTATTTAATGTGTTTTTTGTCCATCTCCTCCTCAGAAGCTCCAGTTTTCTCACTATATCATGCTCAAGGCTTGAGTGTGTGCTGCTGTATTTGTGACTTTCCCTAAAACCCTCTCCCTTTTTAGAACTGATTTTTCTAATCACACGCACTTCTCCCTCGCTTTCTCACTTCCTTTACCCTTCGTCTGACTTGGCATTTCTGCTCAAGATGCTCCACGTCTTTGGTTGGCATCTTTCTCTTTGTCTCTCTCCATCTCCCCTGCCCCCCATTGTGTCCACCCTGTTTCCTTCCTGCTTGCATCTATAGTGAAGCACATGCTGGGACTGATGTCTGGGTGGGGGCGGGTACATACTGGCAGCTCCCTGGAAACAAGACTAGTTCATCATTTCATTATGGCTCAGTACAGTCTCCATGGTAACCACAGAAAGCAGCGCTAACCTCACTCACACACAAGGACACACCCTTGTAAAGGAGAAAAACAGGAAGTGCTACATGAGAGGTGTGTGTGACAGACAGAGAGACAGGGAGATAAATAAAGAAGAGTTAATATATTTTCTGTGAATCACTCTGCTGCTATGTCACCTTGGATTAAAACTGGTGAGGTAAGGACATTAATACGTCATGCCTTTGGCCCATCTGTCAAACCCATCTGTGTACTCCACCAATATGACTTAGGTGAATGTTACATCATAACTGTAGGACTACAATCTATGAGCTGTGAACCACTTAGTTGTATGCCTCAACCACGATAATGTACTGTAGAATCAATAATTTAATGCAGCACCGGGAGACAGAGTTAGAAGCTTTTACCGAATACACACTCTAAACCCCATCATAAAAGTCATCATCTTATACATACTGCCAAAAAGCTTTAGCTCTCCCAATAGCTCTTTGTGTGCAATATTTTATTATTATCGTAGTTCTACAAATCACACAGCAGGCAATATCTGCCCTATGGAGAAGAAAAAAGAACAGTCTTGCAGCTCCATAAAAATATCCTGTAACACAACACATCGACACAGACACATGATGTTCTGATGGCTGCATGGATAAAAGCCTCTCCTCCTCATCCACCCTGGTCCTTTGCCCCGCCCAACCGGTTTGGCTGTGATTGACACTAGGTGTTGTCGGCCCCGCCCAGCCGCAGAGCAGAGAAGGAGGGAGAGCTGAGCCGAGCAGAGCTGATACCTCGATCGGTACTGAAGCTCCCTGCTGCTGCTGCTGCTGCTGCTGCAAGTAGCGGAAAATTACCTGCCCCTCCCCCCCCTCTCTCTCCCTCACTCACTCACTCACATTCACAGTGAGCTGGAGCATACAGAACACATACTGAACGCCTTTTACGCAGAGACAGCTTTAGGCATTGTTTCAGGAACCACGGTATGGATAGCTTGTACATACAGTATAGCAGAGCCTGTATCGGAGAGATAGGCAGGCAACTACCACACAGGTTCATTCAGATGGCGGATGTAGCGCGCTGCCATTTTTAAACCACACGCTGACCCATTTAAGAGTATGAGTTTCACACAGCCCATTCGCATCGCCTGCAATATGTAAAGTCTGCTTGAGAGCGCAGAAAGCCCGGTTTCAGTCTCCTTCACACGAAACTAACCAAACGAACGGAGTTTTGACAGATTATTCCATGCTTGTTTGTTCTGGGCCACTCCCTAAAATGAGGTCACATCGTCTGACTCTAAAGCATCATAAATCCACCACCACAATGTACTGTGAGCTTCACCGGGAATATCTGAACACACTCCAGCAGTAAGGAGCAATTACAACATCATTAAATAGGCCTGCACGAATGCCACACAAATGTACATGAAAAGCTAGATTTAAACACTGACAAATTCAACCAAAACAGAATACAAGCGGCGCCTCTGTCCTAGGCCTACTGGGCATGAGCGGATCAAGGTTGCCTCTATACTCTGTACAAACATTAGGGATGTTAATGAAAATATATTAGATCGTGTTTACAGCGTTCTAAATCTGATAACACACGTCTGCAGAGATGGACGTTAATTCCCTGTTAGTTCTCTCAGCTGCTCCCCTTCTCAGGAGAGCTGGTGAAGGAGAGGGGGAGGGGAAAGTGATCCGGCAGCATGGAGCAGTAGGAGGAAGAGAAAAAGGAAAATGTCTTGATATTGCAGAGCAATAAAATGGGAAAACAGAGCAGGCAAGATTAAGAAAAAAATAAAGGAATTCTGAGGATGTGAACGTTATTTTAATAAAAAAATATGTTTCAAGCAGTTGTATTTTGAGAGCAGGGTCAGAAAAAACAACATCAAAGGAACATATAATTCCCCAGGCTCACTATTAATTTATATTGAAAGTAAAAAATATGGCTTGGCTAAAAGTGAAACTTCCTCATGGTGGTAATCTATTATTAGAAGTTCACTATCACACACTAAGTATAACATTATTACAACAGTATGCATTGGGGTCTTGAAGTGCAATTCCTAACAGCTATAATAGAAAGACAAATGGGCATAGCATAATAACTTAAAAACATAAGCCAATATTACAGCAGTGGATTTTTAAGGGAAATGTTACTTAAACAACAACAAGAAGTATGTAAGCAATTGCTCTGGGTAGAATGCAGAAATATAAGTAAAAGCAGTAGAGAATTAAAAGCTGTAATGGTGAATAGGACTAAGGATAATGTGTGACTCAAGAGAAGCTGATGGATACATCTCAGGAGAAACACATTCAATTGCTGGAATAGAAAAAAATATGAGTGAGCAATATCAAAGGCAGACAAACACGGTAGATTATTCCAGATTAGAGAAGGCTGAAGAGCTATCGACCCTTCACATCCATAATCCACCCAAAAAGGTGGGTTATTTTGCTTAGACCAACTCTTACAACAGTGTGGGCATAGAAAAATGTGCTTGCTTGACATCGCCCTCACATTCCTGTTGTACCTGATGAGGTGGGATAAATTACACCATAATCATTCTTATAGGCCTTCTTCACAGATGACATTTTGACATGAACATAGTAAGCACAGGTAATAACACATTTGTGCTAGCTGAATTCCATTTAGCTGCTACAGGTTCAGGGTTCTGGTACTGTGCATGCCTCGGCTCACACTGTCACACTTTTAAGGAACACTTGAACAGAACAAAGCAATCGTTAATGTTATCAGTAACACTTGTGCTTTTCCTAGTATGACAACTCAAAATATCTGCTGTGAAAAAGGCCTATGAATGCACTGAGTTTGGTGACCTCATATCATTTCCAGCATACCCCTCCAAATTTCAACCTGAGCTAAAAAAAATAATGAGCCAGAATAACTGAAGAAAACTCCTGTGTGTATGTGAAATGCCTCTAACACAAACTATGAACAAAATACAAAGAAAAGCTCAATCGGATATGGAGTGGTACCTCTTTTTATAATAGATTTGCCTTGTGATTAGGCTATATAAATTAGAGAAATAGAGAAATAGAGAAATATAGATAGATAGATAGTCAAGAGCTAGGCCTAAAGTTAATTTGTGAGTGAGACAGTGCACTGACACCTGATAACATACAGTTTGAATGCAGAACTAGGACAAATGCGTATAACTGAATAGAGCACCGAGACAGAAACAGGTCAAACGTGTAGTCTAAACATCTAAACTAAAGCAAAACAAAACGTCAAACATAGCTGCTGTCAATAATTCCCTATGTGTAATGCCACAGAAGCCCTTCATCAAGAAACATTCAGGCTACTTATTGGTTTCACTAAGCACAAAAAGAAACCAAGTCATAGGTCATCAAAAAGCATGGTCACTATCTCTGTTTACTTCTGGTTTTCCAACCTAGCCATGAGTTCATTCACATAAAAGAAGCAGGGTTTGTAATTAGCCAAACGTTAATCACAGGTGACCTCAACCTCAACAGTCGATAGAAACTGGCGGTTGTAATGTAACAAAATCAACACTTACCCGGATCGACTTGGGTGATTTTCATGCAAAACAATACACCCCATGTGAAGTCCAAAATGTCCTCGCTTGTGGCCGACAGCTAACGTAATAATATCAGAATGGTTGCAATACAGCTTCAAGCCATCAGTGGCAGCACTGAGCGCAGAACCTTCTGACCACCACATCGCCAGTGAGCGAAGAAGATGAGGATTTTGGACAATATGAGACAAAGCTGCGTTTCTGTTACATTAACACCCGCATATCATCAACTTATTTCGCCTGACCGGTTGCTAAGCAGTTCAACTTATCTGCGGTCAGTAGGTTTTCAACATACGAGCGTTTAGCAACTTTAATGGGACATACATATCTTGAGCTATTAGCGCGCCAAACTTCTCAGGGCAGAAACTTGTCACAACCTACTGAGTTAGCAAAATCAATGTTTCTACCGTTGAAATTAACGTTACAGAAGTGTGGTGATACATGCGTGGTTTGATAAGTTGCTATTCCTTTTTAATACACATGTACCCTTTTTTTGCAGGGAATTGGTCGCCATTCGAATCCATGCTAACCGCAGTGAATCCAAGTTGACTAGCTAACAACTGCTGTCCTCCCTGTGGCTGACAGCAATTTCGGAAACACATTTCAAGTCTACTGACGGTGAGTACTGAATCTCAAGATGGCTATTCCTATATACTGAGCTGTATTGCTCTGCAGGCACTGGTCTGAACCCGAACTGGACTTGTTTGGACTGGTACATTAATCATTGTACTGTGTGTCTGTTGGGCTACTTGATATGCTGGGCAACTGAGCTTCTTTTTCTTTTGCACTGGATATGAGCTACCTTGCTATTTCAAAATAATTGCCACTGTTGCATGGCAATGATAAAGTATCTGTCTATCTATCTATCTACTGTATCTATCTATCTATCTATCTATCTATCTATATCTATCTTGTATAGTGTTGTAAATATGGTTTTAGTATTGGTGGTGGTAGAGAGTAGCCCCCCGAATCGCTTTGAGTGTCTATGATAAAGCTATATAAATGTAAATTATTATTATTATTACTATTAATAAAATACTCAATGACTTTGTGACATTATTCTCATTTACTTTCCCTCGCAAATACGACTAGGGTAAACGTTTTTACCCTTACGTAATCTTAAATGTACGAAGTGTAGTGTGGTTTGTTGAGATCCACAGGTATGGAATGAGATTGAAAACACCAAAAAACATTTTTTTCTGTGTTTGCTTTCAAAAAGAGCTTAAGGCAGCAGAATACTACTAAAGTATGTTCAAGCTTGAATAACCTAAATGGCTGGGGACTTCTAAACTAGTTATTCTACTCAAACATCCATTTAAATTGTACTGTTATTTCCACTTGCCATATGTTTACACTGATGGGATTACATGTCTTGGGACCATTTAGTAGTTTGGGTGAGGGTAGTTAGTTCTTACAGTCTTTGGTTAGGTGTTAGTGTCTGGGTCTCTATTCTCAAGCTTCCGATAACTTAAGGTGGGCCATTTCACATATAACCATTATGTTTTAGGAGTGTACTTAACTGTTTTATGAAGAAACTAAACTGAACTGAAGTACACATTATCATTCATTTAACCTTTACAATGAGTAGTTGTTAATGAATTCTGTTGCTGCCAGAAATGCTGAACTGTTGTTTTTCATGACATTACTCACAAGTTGTTTTGTAGATACTTCATTATATACGTAATTTTCATGCCTAGTTTTACTTTATTAGGTTTTGATATTAAATGAAAAATTGAAAAAAAATCTAATTTAGTTATGATAATAGTTATATAATAGTTTTTGGCAGCACTACCCAACACTGTTTTGTGCTGTGGGATAACAAGCGCGCTGTTGTGACAAAGACGCTCTAACAGGCCCCCGCGATTTCAGGACCATGGATAGTGCTAACACCAAAAGCGGTCAGGGAAGGAAGAAAAAGTAGGGTACTGAAACAAATAATAGGAAACACTTCTTCCACAGACCAGCAGAGGTAATATGTTACATCTTACCTTTTCTTTATTGGGTAAAGTCTGAGTTCTGGTAAAAGTGTCTCCTCCGTTAATACTTATCAGCTCAGCATCTACAGGCGGAAACGGTGCGGGGAAAACCACTACGTCACTCTTCAGCGTATCTGAGCTGAAACACACGTCATACTGCTGAGTAGATTTAGAGTAAGACCAGCTCCCGTCAGGGTGGGTGGTGATCATTGGGGCGCTGTATCTGCTGAAACTGCCGTCTGTCCTGTGGCATCTGACAGCTATTAAACTGATGAGACTCAGCAGAAAGATCACTGACACCGACACGATGGCGATCAGCAGATACAGGTTTAAATCAGAGAAGCTCTCCTCCTTTATGGGCACGTGTCTGAACTGAGTCTGGATGTCAATTGTGCTTTCAACCACCACCACATCAATAGACACAGTAGCTGACAGGGAGGGTTCTCCGTTATCAGAAACCAACACCACCAAGGGGTGAGTTTTCAGGTCATTGTCACTCATTCTCCTCTTAGTTCTGATTTCTCCGGTGCTGGTTCCGATCCGGAAGAGGTTGTTTCCTTTGGGCTCAGACAGGTGATAAGAAAGCAGCGCATTGTATCCAGAGTCTGCGTCTACAGCCCTGATCTTTGCCACAAAGTATCCCGCTTCAGCAGAATATGGGATGCTCTCACTGTTAACGGAGCCGTGCTCAGAATAGGGCGCGAGAATTGTTGGATTATTGTCATTTTCATCCAGAATTAAAACGTTCACAGTGACGTTGCTGCTGAGCGGAGGAACACCAGAGTCTGTGGCCTGAACTTTAAACTGAAACGTCTTTAACTCCTCGTAGTTAAAAGACTGCAGGCTGACTATATCTCCAGTATCTGAGTTGATGTTTATAACTGATCCTATTAAATTGTTTTTATGATTATTATTTACTGAAAACGTTATTTTTGCATTTTCGTCTACATCCGGATCATCTGCAGTCATAGTATAGATAACAGCCCCCACGGGACTGTTCTCTTTGACGAAAATGTTTATTACAGGCTCTTTAAAATGAGGTGCGTTGTCATTGACATCAGACACGTGGACTGTAATAACGCTTGTACTGGAAAGAGGCGGAACCCCTTCGTCAGTCGCTGTTATTGTCACATTATATTGAGAAGCTCGTTCTCTGTCTAGAATTCCGTTTACGACCAAAGAATAATGATTTTTATACGTGTTCTTAATTGTAAACGGCACTGAATCAACTATTCTAACCTGAACAACGCCATTTTTATTTGAGTCGTTATCTCTCACTGTTATAAGTCCAACCATTGTGTCTAGGGGTGCGTCTTCCCTCACTACGTTGACTAAGGATGTTACTGATATTTCTGGTGGATTATCATTAACATCCGTGATTTCAACGAGTACTTTACAATGAGATGCTCTTGCATTTGCGCCTTTGTCTTTCGCTTGGACACGTATTTCAACTGCATTGCTTTTTTCGTGATCCAATTCACCATTTACCGTAATCTCCCCCGTTACTGGATTAATGGCAAATTTGTCAATATCATTATCACTGTCGTGATTTATAAAAGAATACAGTATTTCTCCATTAGGACCCTCATCTAAATCCTGAGCATGCACCGAAATTACGGTGGCACCATGCGGCGTGTTCTCGAGCAATGTGGCTTTGTACAGCGGCTTGTCAAAAATCGGAATATTATCATTTACATCTTGCACATTAACTGTGATATGTAACGTGCCTGATTTAGGAGGTTTCCCTCCATCTACAGCGGTCAGTGTTAGTTTGATAACTGTCTGTTTCTCACGGTCTAAGGCTTTCTGCAGCACCATTTCAGCAGATATAGTCGCCTCTCCACCATTCTGTACATCCAGGGTGAAATGTTCATTTTGACTCAGCTTGTAGCCCTTAACCGAATAACTGCCGACATCTGCATCGAAGGCCTTTGCTAATGTAAATCTTTCACCAGGAAATGCTGACTCGGACACGTTCAAAACAATTGCCGGTATCCGAAATGCGGGTGCATTGTCGTTAATATCCAAAATTTTAACCTCAAAGCGATAGAGATTCAGCGGAGAGTTCACAATGGCTTCCACTTCCAGAGAACACTTCACATTACGAGAGCAGAGCTCCTCTCGATCTATTCTGTCTTTCACCAAAAGTATCCCAGTCTTAACATTTGCTTCGAAATATCTCGTATTAGGTCCTGAAATCTGAAAACCCCTAGTTTCCAATTCTTGTACATCTAGATGCAAGTCTTTCGCCAAATTCCCCACAGTGGTACCCGGGCTCGATTCCTCCGTAACAGAATACACAATCTGTGCTGCTGCGAGACTCCATATGTGAGATACATGGAACAATAAATAAATCCACATCCGAAAAATATTTCCTTGTTGCATTCTGCCCATAGGCTGCTAAACAAGTAATTCGAAAAAAATCACTCCAGCGGTACCATTGCCCATATAGATCCAGATCGGAGCCCTTCATACAGTGAGGATGTTCTTTACTGCTACGATGAACAAAGAATTACTAACACCTCTATTAAACGGAAGGGGAGGACCGTCGCACAGATAGTGTTTTAACTCTTTGAGCTGATAGCGACATCTAGTGGTCATTTTGAAGTCAGAGGGAAGAAAAGATTAATTGATGAAGTATTAAATCTTAAGCTTAATTAAAGTAATTACATCTTAAGCGTCTTAAAGTCACAGGAAAAGCAACAAGAGCACATGGCATTCTAGCAAGACTAGGTAGCCATAATAGACAGGCTAATAGGCTAATATTTTTTTTTTAAATGTTGGAAAGTGTTGCATGATGCAAATTAAAGTAACTGACCAACAGGTTAAATTTGCATAATGAGAAGAAGTACATTAGATCACACACAAGTACACTATTGTCGAGGACAACACAAGTCTAAGACTTATTTTCATTGTGGTCCTTAAACAGTTACCTGCTTTAGGAATCAAATCACATGATGTGAAAAAGTAAAGCCTTAAATCACTCACAATCCCCTGTGATTTCCATGTGCCATCACCCTTACCTTGTCTGTGCTGGGTAAAGTCTGAGTTCTGGTAAAAGTGTCTCCTCCGTTAATACTGATAAGCTCAGCATCTACAGGTGGAAACGGTGCGGGGAAAACCACTACGTCACTCTTCAGCGTGTCTGAGCTGAAACACACGTCATACTGCTGAGTAGATTTAGAGTAAGACCAGCTCCCGTCAGGGTGGGTGGTGATCATTGGGGCGCTGTACCTGCTGAAACTGCCGTCTGTCCTGTGGCATCTGACAGCTATTAAACTGATGAGACTCAGCAGAAAGATCACTGACACCGACACGATGGCGATCAGCAGATACAGGTTTAAATCAGAGAAGCTCTCCTCCTTTATGGGCACGTGTCTGAACTGAGTCTGGATGTCAGCTGTGCTTTCAACCACCACCACATCAATAGACACAGTAGCTGACAGGGAGGGTTCTCCGTTATCAGAAACCAACACCACCAAGGGGTGAGTTTTCAGGTCATTGTCACTCATTCTCCTCTTAGTCCTGATTTCTCCGGTGCTGGTTCCGATCCGGAAGAGGTTGTTTCCTTTGGGCTCAGACAGGTGATAAGAAAGCAGAGCATTGTATCCAGAGTCTGTCTCACGGCCCTGATCTTTGCCACAAAGTATCCCGCTTCAGCAGAATAGGGGATGCTCTCACTGTTAACGGAGCCATGCTCAGAATAGGGCGCCAGAATTGTTGGATTATTGTCATTTTCATCCAGAATTAAAACGTTCACAGTCACGTTGCTGCTGAGCGGAGGAACACCAGAGTCTGTGGCCTGAACTTTAAACTGAAATGTTTTTAACTCCTCGTAATTAAAAGACTGCAGGCTGACTATATCTCCAGTCTCTGAGTTGATGTTTACAACAGAATTTAGCGGAATAATTTTTGAAATGCCATCTAATGAAGAATACGTTACTTTTGCATTTTCTTCTATATCACGATCAACTGCCGTTATAGTAAAGATAGTAGCTCCCACTGCACTATTCTCCTTCACATATACATTAATCACAGATTCTGAGAATAACGGGGCGTTGTCATTCACATCAGAAATGTAAACTGGAATAACACTGGTGATGGAGAGAGGTGGAGTGCCTTCATCAGTAGCTATGACGGTAACATTATATTGAGAAAAACTCTCTCTGTCAAGGGGTCCATCGACTGCTAATGAATAATAACTTTTGTAGTTTAGCTTGAGTTTAAAAGGCACCGACCCGAGAATTGTAGCAGAAGTGAGACCATTATTACCCCCATCTTTGTCAGTCACAGTCACCAAGGCGACCACTGTCCCTACCTCAGCATCCTCTTTAACTGGGCTCATAAGAGAGGTGATAATGATTTCAGGTATATTGTCATTAACATCAGTTACTTCCACTAACACTTTACCATGCACACTTCGAGAAGGCATACCCTTATCTCTTGCCTGTACACGGATATCATATGCTGTATTCTCTTCATAGTCTACTTTTCCTGTTACAGTTATTTCCCCTGTGTCTGGGTTTATTGAGAACAAAACTTCAGGATTGAAATTTCCTCTCTCAATAAATGAATATATAATCTCACCGTTTATTCCTTCATCAAAATCTGTAGCAGTTACTGTAAGTATGGATGTCTGAAATGGTGCATTTTCAGTGACCTGGGCCTTATACAGAGGTTGACTGAATACAGGAACATTGTCGTTTACATCTATAACATTAACAACTATGTTTAATGTCCCTGACCGGGCAGGTTTTCCTCCGTCCAGAGCAGTTAAAATAAGGTGGATAACAGACTGTTTCTCTCTGTCTAAAGATTTCTGTAGCACTAGCTCAGCAGACTCACTGTGCTGTCCGCCGCTCTGTACGTCCAGTGAGAAATACTCATTTGGACTCAGCTTGTAACTCTTAACCGAGTTACCGCCCGTGTCTGCGTCGTTTGCCATTGGGAGTAAATATCTCTCCCCGGTAAAAGAAGATTCCAAAATGTTGAAAGTCTTCTCCTTTTCACGAAAAAATGGTGCATTATCGTTAATGTCAGTAATCTGTACCTCTATGCGATGCAGATGCATCGGGTGGCTCAGAATGGCTTCTATATTCAGGGAACATTTTGCCGTATTTGGACAGAGCTCTTCACGATCAATCCTATCGCAAACGTATAGAGCACCCGTTTTTAAATCGACGTCGAAATATTTCTGAGAATTCCCAGATACAACTCGTACATCCCGTTTTTCCAATTCGTGAACATTCATTTGTAAATCCTTAGCGAGATTTCCCACGACCGTTCCTTTGTCAACCTCCTCGGAAACGGAGAACGAGAGCTGCGCTGTAGACCCATCACACAAACAAAGCAACGCTATTATTTGTATCCAGACCGTGACTGTTAGTCCTCTACGTCCCATCGCTGCCACAGAATGAAAGAAATAATCATTTTCAAACATGTCCGCACTTAAGGTAAATAACAGACGAAGCCTTTGCTGTCCTGTAACCGTTTGTGTGTTTTCTGACAAAGCACTGTGGACTGCTGATGCTTCGTACGGAGAGGAGGAGTCTGGGAAAAAAGCAGCCACAGAATAGTGTGGTCTCGAGCGACACCAACAGTTATTTTGGTGCTAATATATGAAGACATGAATATGATATGCTTAAATATAGCCTATATTTGTGCAGAAGGTCAAAGTAGTAGATACATCTATTTCAGTGGCAAAATATTGATTTTATGTTGATAATATGATATAATATAAGGCAGCCTTTTTCGTGCACGCGAAAACACAATCCAGAGTTCAGCACCATGGACAGCGTCCCCGCTGGTCAGCAGTATGACAGAGATCGAACTTAATCAATTATTTCTGAGCTTAAAATACTGTTATTCAGCAACTATTTCGAAGAATATCCCACATGAACTCCCCAACATCCAGCATCATACTAGTGAATGGATTTTCTAGAGGAAAAAAATCTGTCAGGTGATTGATGATTTATATCCGCTAAAGTAATACTTTGTATCGAGTTGCTTTCTCAAACATACATACAATTAATATCACTAACAATCAGCAAACTACTCTTGGGTTACAAACAACTCACCTTGTCTGTGCTGGGTAAAGTCTGAGTTCTGGTAAAAGTGTCTCCTCCGTTAATACTGATCAGCTCAGCATCTACAGGCGGAAACGGTGCGGGGAAAACCACTACGTCACTCTTCAGCGTGTCTGAACTGAAACACACGTCATACTGCTGAGTAGATTTAGAGTAAGACCAGCTCCCGTCAGGGTGGGTGGTGATCATTGGGGCGCTGTACCTGCTGAAACTGCCGTCTGTCCTGTGGCATCTGACAGCTATTAAACTGATGAGACTCAGCAGAAAGATCACTGACACCGACACGATGGCGATCAGCAGATACAGGTTTAAATCAGAGAAGCTCTCCTCCTTTATGGGCACGTGTCTGAACTGAGTCTGGATGTCAGCTGTGCTTTCAACCACCACCACATCAATAGACACAGTAGCTGACAGGGAGGGTTCTCCGTTATCAGAAACCAACACCACCAAAGGGTGAGTTTTCAGGTCATTGTCACTCATTCTCCTCTTAGTCCTGATTTCTCCGGTGCTGGTTCCGATCCGGAAGAGGTTGTTTCCTTTGGGCTCAGACAGGTGATAAGAAAGCAGAGCATTGTATCCAGAGTCTGCGTCTACAGCCCTGATCTTTGCCACAAAGTATCCCGCTTCAGCAGAATAGGGGATGCTCTCACTGTTAACGGAGCCATGCTCAGAATAGGGCGCCAGAATTGTTGGATTATTGTCATTTTCATCCAGGATTAAAACGTTCACAGTCACGTTGCTGCTGAGCGGAGGAACACCAGAGTCTGTGGCCTGAACTTTAAACTGAAACGTTTTTAACTCCTCGTAGTTAAAAGACTGCAGGCTGACTATATCTCCAGTCTCTGAGTTGATGTTTACAACTGAAGTTAGCGAAATAGTTTTTGAATCACCATCTAATGAGTATGTTACTTTCGCGTTTTCATTTATGTCAGAATCGACTGCAGTTATCGTATAGATACTAGCTCCAACGGGACTGTTTTCTTTTACATAAATATTAATCACGGGTTCAAGGAAACGAGGCGCGTTATCGTTTACATCAGAAACCTGAACAGTAATAACGTTGGTGCTGGATAGAGGTGGGGTCCCTTCATCAGCAGCCATAATCGTGACACTATAAAAAGAGTGTCCTTCTCTATCAAGAGGTCCATCTACAACTAAAGAGTAATAATTTTTATAATTGGAAGTTAGCTTAAAAGGTGCAGACCCGATAAGGGTACAGCGAGCCTGGCCGTTTTTTCCTCCATCTGTATCAGTCACCGTCACTAATGCGACAACGCTTCCTATTTCAGCATCTTCTTTAACCGGGTTCATGAGTGACGTCACCACAATTTCTGGGACATTGTCGTTCGCATCAACTAGCTCCACCAGCAGCTTTCCATTTGCACTTCGAGCCAAACCCCCTTGGTCTCTTGCTTGAACATGAATCTCATATGCTGACTGTGCTTCGTAATCCAAATTACCCTTTACAGTGATCTCCCCAGTTTCGGCATTAATGAAAAACACATCTGCAGGATTGAAGTTTCCACGCTTGACAAAAGAATAAGTGAGCCTCCCGTTGTCTCCTTCGTCTAAATCCGTGGCACTTAGTTGAATCACTAATGATCCAGCTGGCGCGTTTTCATTTACCCGTGCCTTGTAAAGGGTTTTACTAAATGACGGCGTGTTATCATTGGCATCCAGAACATTTACATGTATTTGTAAGGTTCCGGTTTTAGGTGGCTTTCCACCATCTACAGCGGTCAGCGTTAGTTTAATAACGGCTTCTTTTTCACGATCTAAAGCTTTTAGTAGCACTAATTCAGCGGATACACTTTGTTCTCCGCCGCTCTGTACATCTAGTGAGAAGTATTCATTTGAACTCAGCCTGTACGTCTTTACTGAATGGCTTCCCGTATCTGCATCAAGAGCCAAGGGAAGCAAAAAGTGTTCGCCCGTAGGTGATAATTCAGATATGTTAAGTGAATATGACTTCTCGACGAAGGCCGGTGCGTTGTCATTTAAATCAACAATTACCACCTCAATGCGGTGGAGTACCATAGGATTACTCAGTATAGCCTCTAAGTTTAGCGTGCATTTGATCGTGGTTGGACAAAGCTCCTCGCGGTCTATTCGCTCATTTACATAAAGATCCCCCGTTTTAAAATCCGTCTCGAAATATTTCTTACTGTACCCAGACACGATATTCAGATTCCTCGTTTGCAGCTCCCGAACGTTGACATTTAAATCCTTTGCAAGATTCCCTACCACAGTCCCTTTGTCCACCTCCTCGGAAACCGAGTAGGATATCTGAGCAGCAGACCAGTCAGATAAAAACAGGATGAACAGCCAGCGGAGTAGTCCGCTACTCCTACTACTACTGCCCATCGCTGCTTTCAAAGAAAGTGACGCGATACAAAATATATGCATCCATAAAACGCCACTCGATCGGACAGCATTTATAATCCCATACAATCCTGTACTCTTCTTTTCATCGCCACTCGTTTTCCTCTCACAAAGCACTCGCAGTCTGCTGACGCTTCACACGGAAAGGAGGAGACTGAAAACACCGAGCTCACAAAAACATGTGGTCATCAGCGACCCCACGCGTCAAAATTTAGAAATTAAAATGGTCGAGTTGCACCCGTTTGCTTTAACTAGTTGTGTAAAGAAGACAAAATCCGGCTAAATAGTCACAGATTACTGCAGAAAATGACAGTGAGAACAATCTGAAATGTTTGTTACACATGGAAAAGATAAATCAAACTTGTTGGAAATATATGAGTTCCAAGGCATCGAAAATATTTCCCATGAAGACAGGTTAATAACAAGCGTCAATAACACTGTCATGTTTACAATTTGAAGACAGTTCACCATGTAATAATGATCAGTAAAACAATTGATTTTCAAGCGTTAATAAATGTACGAATTGACAGCCTTAGTAAATGAAACCAGGAGTGATAGCATGACATGCCAGAGCTTTTGAATTGTGAGCCCAAGACGACGAAGAAGACACCAGTAATGTTTTCAGCACCACGGAAAGTACCCTACAATCCTACTTGCAGATATGCCCACTATTTTACAATTCATGCGAAGCTTGTTTTCTGTTTAAATGCAAATGTATTTCCATGTATGTAAAAGGGACATTCTTAAATGGGGATTTCTGACTGTCTGTCATGGTTGCAAGTAATGTCAAAGCAAGAAGAGAGGAGTGAAAGGCTGCAAACAACTCACCTTGTCTGTGCTGGGTAAAGTCTGAGTTCTGGTAAAAGTGTCTCCTCCGTTGATACTGATGAGCTCAGCATCTACAGGCGGAAACGGTGCGGGGAAAACCACTACGTCACTCTTCAGCGTGTCTGAGCTGAAACACACGTCATACTGCTGAGTAGATTTAGAGTAAGACCAGCTCCCGTCAGGGTGGGTGGTGATCATTGGGGCGCTGTACCTGCTGAAACTGCCGTCTGTCCTGTGGCATCTGACAGCTATTAAACTGATGAGACTCAGCAGAAAGATCACTGACACCGACACGATGGCGATCAGCAGATACAGGTTTAAATCAGAGAAGCTCTCCTCCTTTATTGGCACGTGTCTGAACTGAGTCTGGATGTCAGCTGTGCTTTCAACCACCACCACGTCAATAGACACAGTAGCTGACAGGGAGGGTTCTCCGTTATCAGAAACCAACACCACCAAGGGGTGAGTTTTCAGGTCATTGTCACTCATTCTCCTCTTAGTCCTGATTTCTCCGGTGCTGGTTCCGATCCGGAAGAGGTTGTTTCCTTTGGGCTCAGACAGGTGATAAGAAAGCAGCGCATTGTATCCAGAGTCTGCGTCTACAGCCCTGATCTTTGCCACAAAGTATCCCGCTTCAGCAGAATAGGGGATGCTCTCACTGTTAACGGAGCCGTGCTCAGAATAGGGCGCGAGAATTGTTGGATTATTGTCATTTTCATCCAGAATTAAAACGTTCACAGTCACGTTGCTGCTGAGCGGAGGAACACCAGAGTCTGTGGCCTGAACTTTAAACTGAAACGTTTTTAACTCCTCATAGTTAAAAGACTGCAGGCTGACTATATCTCCAGTCTCTGAGTTGATGTTTACAACTGATGAAACAGGAATATTTTTTGGATAACTATCCAACAATTTGTAAGTCAGTTTTGCATTATTGTCCAAATCCGGATCAAAGGCATTTATTGTAGAAATAACGGAGCCTATTGCACTATTTTCTTTCACATAAACATTAATCACAGGCTCCATAAATCTAGGTGCATTATCATTGACATCGGAAACATGAACAGTAATGACCCTGATACTGGACAGAGGTGGACTCCCTTCATCTGTGGCTGTAATGGTGACATTGTAAAGAGAAGTGTTTTCTCTGTCCAGTGGTCCATCTACTACTAATGAATAGTCATTTTTGTAGTTGGACTTCAGTTTAAAGGGAACAGACCCAACTACCTTACAGTTGGTTACACCATTGTTTCCTCCATCTTTATCACTCACTGTAACCAAAGCAACTATTGTCCCCAGTTCTGCATCTTCTTTTACTGGGGTCATGAGTGACGTCACCGATATTTCTGGGGCATTGTCATTCACATCAATTATCTCTATCAGCAGTTTAGCATGTCCACTACGAGGAGTGGTGCCTTGATCCATTGCTTGGACTCTTACCTCATAAGCAGACGTCTCTTCATAATCTAATGTGCCCTTCACAGTGATTTCTCCTGTTTCTGAATTTAGATCAAACATATTTGATGGATCAATATTTCCTCGTTTGATCAATGAATACAGGATTTTACTGTTCATGCCCTCATCTAAATCGGTTGCATTTAACTTTATTACCACTGCTCCATGTGCAGTATTTTCAGATACACGTACTTTATACAGCGATTTGCTAAAAATTGGTATATTATCATTAACATCTAATACATTAACATGTATTTGTAATGACCCCGATCTGGGCGGTTTACCTCCATCTATAGCCGTCAAGAGAAGTGTGATCACCGGCTGTTTTTCTCGATCTAAAGCTTTCTGAAGTACTAACTCAGCAGACACACCGTGTTCTCCTCCGCTCTGCACATCAAGCGAGAAATATTCATTTTGGCTCAGCTTGTAAGTCTTCACTGAGTTGCTGCCTATGTCTGCGTCCACTGCTATTGGGAGAAGATATCGTTCTCCAGTTAAAGATGATTCTGAAATATTCAAAGAATGCGTTTTTTCAATAAAAGCAGGCGAATTATCGTTTATATCTAAAACATTAACCTCTACTCGTTGTGCAGTCATTGGATTGTTTAAAACTGCTTGTATTTTGATGGAGCATTTTACCACATTAGGGCAAATCTCTTCTCTGTCTATCCTCTCGTCCACAAAGAGGTTCCCGGTCCGCAAATTCACGTCAAAATACGTCTTACTGTAACTCGAAACAATACGTAGATCCCTGGTCTCTAGTTCCTGTAAATTGAGGTTTAAATCCTTTGCAATATTCCCCACTACGGTGCCTTTGTTCACCTCCTCAGAAATCGAGTAGGATAACTGCGAAGCAGACCAGTCACAAAGACAAAGAAACACAACAATGCGAATCCAGACGTATTCCTTTTGTAGTCGAATATACATTGTTGGTGCAACAAAAGAACTGAACCCTATCGATCATTTATCCTCGGATAAGTCCGTCCAAAGAAATACAGTTGTGGGGAAGCTCCTGCCCTTCTCGTCACAGCACCTTCCGCGGGTATAATAATGGCCGATGACGATTTCATTTTTTCCCTTCCAGGAAGGAGGAGTTTTGGACATACAAACACATTCTGTCCATGGTCTCATGCGACATCATGTGGTGAATGATAGGTAAGCAAATACAAACCAGTGTATCATATAGTTATATATTTCAAATATTATAAATGACATAAATGGTGAGGTTTAAACATTTATATTAATATGTAGAGTGACAACCCTCAAGCTAAATACTGTCTAAACTAGCTATTGTATGAAGTACAAATAATACAACATATACAGATAGGAAATAACTTCGAATTTGTTTTCGAGTGTAATTTCCATTCTCAAAATGTTCCATGATTTGAGTAAATGATAAATTAAAGAAACCAGTTTGATTCAACAGGACTTTCCCGAAACAACATATTGACAACACAAAGTCAAACACCACTGACAGCGCCTTTTCACTACATTCAGTATCAGGAGGCATTGCAAATGTTTGATCACAGCAGAATGATACCAGCTATATACCGAGGTTGCAAACTCAGCACCTTATCGATTGTTAAAAATGATGTAAAGAACAGCTTAGATCGATGTAATCAATAATGACATGCTTTCAACAGACAAAAAAATCAGCGGATTTTGCAGCTAAATAGCACAAAAACATTGTTCAGCACCAAGGAGAGCTCTATTTAAATATTTGCATTAAACTAGTTTAATCGTCCCACTTTAATACACGAGCTGTCTATGTAAAAAATGATTGAAGCTAGGTATTTTAAGGTGGAGAACATATGGAACAAATTCTGAAAGCGATACACGTTATGGTCGAAATACTGTACATCGTGAGACTCATAAGCAGCAGGTAAATTGCATTATATTTTTTATGATAGCATTGGTGTGAAGCATTGAGCACAGATGGCCTACCTTGTCTTTGTTGGGTAAAGTCTGAGTTCTGGTAAAAGTGTCTCCTCCGTTAATACTGATCAGCTCAGCATCTACAGGCGGAAACGGTGCGGGGAAAACCACTACGTCACTCTTCAGCGTGTCTGAGCTGAAACACACGTCATACTGCTGAGTAGATTTAGAGTAAGACCAGCTCCCGTCAGGGTGGGTGGTGATCATTGGGGCGCTGTACCTGCTGAAACTGCCGTCTGTCCTGTGGCATCTGACAGCTATTAAGCTGATGAGACTCAGCAGAAAGATCACTGACACCGACACGATGGCGATCAGCAGATACAGGTTTAAATCAGAGAAGCTCTCCTCCTTTATGGGCACGTGTCTGAACTGAGTCTGGATGTCAGCTGTGCTTTCAACCACCACCACGTCAATAGACACAGTAGCTGACAGGGAGGGTTCTCCGTTATCAGAAACCAACACCACCAAGGGGTGAGTTTTCAGGTCATTGTCACTCATTCTCCTCTTAGTCCTGATTTCTCCGGTGCTGGTTCCGATCCGGAAAAGGTTGTTTCCTTTGGGCTCAGACAGGTGATAAGAAAGCAGCGCATTGTATCCAGAGTCTGCGTCTACAGCCCTGATCTTTGCCACAAAGTATCCCGCTTCAGCAGAATAGGGGATGCTCTCACTGTTAACGGAGCCGTGCTCAGAATAGGGCGCCAGAATTGTTGGATTATTGTCATTTTCATCCAGAATTAAAACGTTCACAGTCACGTTGCTGCTGAGCGGAGGAACACCAGAGTCTGTGGCCTGAACTTTAAACTGAAACGTTTTTAACTCCTCATAGTTAAAAGACTGCAGGCTGACTATATATCCAGTCTCTGAGTTGATGTTTACAACTGATGAAACAGGAATATTTTTTGGATAACTATCTAACAATTTGTAAGTCAGTTTTGCATTATTGTCCAAATCCGGATCAAAGGCATTTATTGTAGAAATAACGGAGCCTATTGCACTATTTTCTTTCACATAAACATTAATCACAGGCTCCATAAATCTAGGTGCATTATCATTGACATCGGAAACATGAACAGTAATGACCCTGATACTGGACAGAGGTGGACTCCCTTCATCTGTGGCTGTAATGGTGACATTGTAAAGAGAAGTGTTTTCTCTGTCCAGTGGTCCATCTACTACTAATGAATAGTCATTTTTGTAGTTGGACTTCAGTTTAAAGGGAACAGACCCAACTACCTTACAGTTGGTTACACCATTGTTTCCTCCATCTTTATCACTCACTGTAACCAAAGCAACTATTGTCCCCAGTTCTGCATCTTCTTTTACTGGGGTCATGAGTGACGTCACCGATATTTCTGGGGCATTGTCATTCACATCAATTATCTCTATCAGCAGTTTAGCATGTGCACTACGAGGAGTGGTGCCTTGATCCATTGCTTGGACTCTTACCTCATAAGCAGACGTCTCTTCATAATCTAATGTGCCCTTCACAGTGATTTCTCCTGTTTCTGAATTTAGATCAAACATATTTGATGGATCAATATTTCCTCGTTTGATAAAGGAATACAGGATCTTACTGTTCATGCCCTCATCTAAATCGGTTGCATTTAACTTTATTATCACTGTTCCTTGTGCCATATTTTCACGCACACGTATTTTGAAAAGCGATTTGCTGAAAATTGGTGTATTATCATTCGCATCTATTACATTTACATTTATCTGCAATGTACCTGATCTAGCGGAGTTTCCTCCATCTACAGCGGTCAGAATAAGTTTAAGAACCGGCTGTTTCTCTCGATCTAAAGCTTTCTGAAGTACTAACTCAGCAGACACACCGTGTTCTCCTCCGCTCTGCACATCAAGCGAGAAATATTCATTTTGGCTCAGCTTGTAAGTCTTCACTGAGTTGCTGCCTATGTCTGCGTCCACTGCTATTGGGAGAAGATATCGTTCTCCCGGTGACATTGATTCGGAAATGTTTAACAAATAGGACTGTTCAATAAATGCTGGCGAGTTATCATTTATGTCTAAAACACTGACCTCGATGCGGTGTACATTCATTGGATTGCTTAAAACAGCCTGTATCCTCAGGGAGCATTGTGCCGTGTTTGGACAAATCTCTTCTCTGTCTATCCTCTCGTCAACAAAGAGGTTCCCCGTCCGCAAATTCACATCAAAATATTTCTTACTGTAACTCGAAACAATACTTAGATCCCTGGTTTCTAGATATTGTACATTAAGGTGCAAATCCTTTGCGATATTCCCCACCACGGTGCCTTTGTTCGCCTCCTCGGAAATGGAGTAGGATAATTGCGAAGCAGACGAGTCACAAAGACACAGCAGCGCAACAATATGAATCCAGGCATATTCCTCGTTTCCCATCGCTGTACAATAAACACTGAATTCCGCTTTTCATGTATTTCCAGTGTATACATCCGTCATAAACACAAATCGGCAGCAGCAGCCCTTCTCCCCACAGTACAATCCCGTGTCTCTCTAAACTGATGGCTGACCAATGGCTGTTTTAGGTTTCCCGTGCAGGGAGGAGTTTTACACATATTGTAACAATCATATCTGTGGTCTCCAGCGACATCATGTGGTAAATGACAGATAAGTCAATGTAAGTAACAGCCCAATGATTTGCAGTATTATAAAATATGAGTTATTAAAAGTGTTGGCACATACTGTTAATTGACTTTCGTGTTTGGAAACAAAATAAATAGTATTTTCTATAACATATAATTCGTTTTCAAATGTAAATCTATCAACTTAAGGCGCCATTCAAGGTTACAACAAAGCTCCCGTGATGCAGTGTGTATGCACAAAGTAAGCTAACTTAATTTTAGGGAATGTCGAGCAAAATGGAACTCTTTACGTAAAATAACCAATTAACCAATTAGCCAACGAATCCCTTAAATAATACAAATGTATAATTTTAATGTAGATAGAGCTTCCAAATGTTGACTTTATGTAAGCACCACGGAGAGCAATGCTATAAACTGTATGGATCCAGTGTACTAATGAGCTGTGTAGAGGCAACACTATCAAACAGTCCTGTTTTTGAACAAGTGTATATCAACTGGGGAGTTATTACTACTTGTATTACTTTGTTTTCAAGTTTTGTTGACTTGTGTGTCATAGTAAAATATGTAAATCATGTCAATTGCAAACTGAAAGCGCTTCAGTGAAGAACCATACCTTGTCTGTGTTGGGTAAAGTCTGAGTTCTGGTAAAAGTATCTCCTCCGTTTATACTGATCAGCTCAGCATCTACAGGCGGAAACGGTGCGGGGAAAACCACTACGTCACTCTTCAGCGTGTCTGAGCTGAAACACACGTCATACTGCTGAGTAGATTTAGAGTAAGACCAGCTCCCGTCAGGGTGGGTGGTTATCATTGGGGCGCTGTACCTGCTGAAACTGCCGTCTGTCCTGTGGCATCTGACAGCTATTAAACTGATGAGACTCAGCAGAAAGATCACTGACACCGACACGATGCCGATCAGCAGATACAGGTTTAAATCAGAGAAGCTCTCCTCCTTTATGGGCACGTGTCTGAACTGAGTCTGGATGTCAGCTGTGCTTTCAACCACCACCACGTCAATAGACACAGTAGCTGACAGGGAGGGTTCTCCGTTATCAGAAACCAACACCACCAAGGGGTGAGTTTTCAGGTCATTGTCACTCATTCTCCTCTTAGTCCTGATTTCTCCGGTGCTGGTTCCAATCCGGAAGAGGTTGTTTCCTTTGGGCTCAGACAGGTGATAAGAAAGCAGAGCATTGTATCCAGAGTCTGCGTCTACAGCCCTGATCTTTGCCACAAAGTATCCCGCTTCAGCAGAATAGGGGATGCTCTCACTGTTAACGGAGCCATGCTCAGAATAGGGCGCCAGAATTGTTGGATTATTGTCATTTTCATCCAGGATTAAAACGTTCACAGTCACGTTGCTGCTGAGCGGAGGAACACCAGAGTCTGTGGCCTGAACTTTAAACTGAAACGTTTTTAACTCCTCGTAGTTAAAAGACTGCAGGCTGACTATATCTCCAGTCTCTGAGTTGATGTTTACAACAGTTGAAATTGGAAAACCTTTCGGATAAGTATCCATTAATGAATAAGTTACTTTAGCATTTTCATTTGTGTCTGCATCCTGTGCAGTTGTTGTTGTAATAATATCTCCCACTCTACTATTCTCCTTAACGTAAATATTTATATTGCCTTCTGGGAAACGAGGCGCGTTATCATTAATATCTGAAACTTGCACAGTAATTACTGCTGTGCTAGAAAGAGGTGGACTACCTTCGTCGGTGGCAGTGATTGTTACATTGTACTGTGACACAATCTCTCTGTCAAGGAGACCGTGAACTATCAGAGTGTAATAGTTTTTGTAATTTGACGTTAATGTAAAAGGGACTGAGTCTTTAATTTGACAAGTGGTAAGGCCATTTTGCCCTCCATCTTTATCGGTCACAGTCACCAATGCAACAACTGTTCCAATTTCAGCACTTTCCTTTACTGGACTCATTAGTGAAGTTATAGAGATTTCTGGTGCATTGTCATTGACATCGACAACCTCCACCAGCACTTTAGAATAACCAGTGCGAGGGGAAGCGCCCTGGTCTGTTGCTTGTACTCGTAATTCATATGCATTGCTTTCTTCGTAATCCAATTTAGCCTTCACAGTGATTTCACCGCTTTCAGGACTAACAATGAATTTTTCAGGAGAGTCCACATTTCCTCTTCTCATTAACTGAAATCGGATGTCTGAATTTGACCCTTCGTCTAAATCCGTTGCATTTAGTTTCAATATTGTTGTACCTATGGGGGCATTTTCGCTGACTCTTACCTTATAAAGCGACTTGCTAAACGAAGGCGTGTTATCATTAACATCTATCACATTCACAAAAATGTGCATAGTGCCAGACCTTGCAGGTTTCCCTCCGTCTACAGCGGTTAATGTTACTTTGATAGTGGGTTGTTTCTCTCGGTCTAAAGCCTTCTGCAGCACTAACTCAGCGGACGCACTCTCTCCTCCACTACTCACATCTATAGAGAAATGCTCGTTCGGACTTAACTTGTAGGTTTTCACTGAATTACTGCCGGTGTCTGCATCCTGAGCTATTGGGAGCGGATACCTTTCTCCCGTCGAAGAAGACTCGGAGATATTAAACACATGGGTTTGCTCGAGGAATGATGGTGCATTATCATTGATGTCCACAATACTGACCTCAATGCGATACATATTCATAGGATGGCTCAATAGTCCCTCTATATTTAAGGTACACTTAGGTAGATTCGGACAAAGCTCTTCACGATCTATCCTGTCGTTAACAACCAAAGCTCCTGTTCTCAAATTAGCCTCGAAATAGTTCTTACTGTATCCCGATACAATTCGAAATCCCCGTTCCTCCAGTTGTTGTATATGAATGTTTAAATCATTTGCGAGGTTCCCCACCACTGTGCCTTTGTCCACCTCCTCGGAAACAGAGTAGGAAATCTGAGCTGCAGACCAGTCGGATAAACAAAGAAGAATGGCGCACACCATCCATTCTGCCTCTCTATGCTGTTGACGAATCATCCTTTTGTTTAAATTAGAAATTCAGGCAAACAAACGTCATTCAGCCACAAAAACGGAAAAATATCCACAAGACAGCCAAGATCTCTTCATTTATGGACCATCTTTAAAGACAACGTGTTTGACTAACCCAGCCCCTACGAAACGCACAGGCTGTTTCTTATTTCACCGACATCGGAGGAGGAGTTTTTGTTCATTAATGAAAGCAATTGAATGTGTGGTCTCGAGCGACATCTTGCGTCCCTTTTGATAGACCACAGTCGATTCTTTACTAACCACACCTCATGAGTTAGTGTCTTTTCTTAAAGGATATAGCAAAAATGTATTAATGATCGGATTCCGTGAAGAATTATGTTTTCTTTGTTGCAAAAGAAAAATCAGTAAGAACAGAGAAAAGGCAAGTAACTACAGACCAAATTAATCAGAATATAATATATAACTGTAAAGTGGGACAATAATATATTGTGAATTGTACATTGAACAGTGAATTAATTAAATGACTAATGATATATGGCTGTACCTAGCTCTTACATATTTAGTAATGAGCTTCCACCACTAAAAATAAGTGTTATACGACAGGACCCTTCATTTTATTCCTCTATTTAGCTTATAACATTTTTGTTGTGGATATCGATAATGATAAATGTCTAGGCCCGTATCATTCTAAAATGTTTTACCGCTTTATAGGACCCACCGACAACCTATGGCACTTGTAATATCAGTTAGCCGTAAGTAGGACATGAAGTTAAGCATGTCCCGAAGACTGTGGCACACGGAGAGATATCAGCACCAAGGAGAGCGTCTTGAGATAATAATTTGCTACCATCAATGTTGAACGGAACCACATTTACCTTCAGTTAAACCTTCTAAAGCTATATTTGAAAGAAAACATTTCCACTGCTTCATTTTCGCTGTTTATGGCTCTTACCTTGTCTGTGTTGGGTAAAGTCTGAGTTCTGGTAAAAGTGTCTCCTCCGTTAATACTGATCAGCTCAGCATCTACAGGCGGAAACGGTGCGGGGAAAACCACTACGTCACTCTTCAGCGTGTCTGAGCTGAAACACACGTCATACTGCTGAGTAGATTTAGAGTAAGACCAGCTCCCGTCAGGGTGGGTGGTGATCATTGGGGCGCTGTACCTGCTGAAACTGCCGTCTGTCCTGTGGCATCTGACAGCTATTAAACTGATGAGACTCAGCAGAAAGATCACTGACACCGACACGATGGCGATCAGCAGATACAGGTTTAAATCAGAGAAGCTCTCCTCCTTTATGGGCACGTGTCTGAACTGAGTCTGGATGTCAGCTGTGCTTTCAACCACCACCACGTCAATAGACACAGTAGCTGACAGGGAGGGTTCTCCGTTATCAGAAACCAACACCACCAAGGGGTGAGTTTTCAGGTCATTGTCACTCATTCTCCTCTTAGTTCTGATTTCTCCGGTGCTGGTTCCGATCCGGAAGAGGTTGTTTCCTTTGGGCTCAGACAGGTGATAAGAAAGCAGCGCATTGTATCCAGAGTCTGCGTCTACAGCCCTGATCTTTGCCACAAAGTATCCCGCTTCAGCAGAATAGGGGATGCTCTCACTGTTAACGGAGCCGTGCTCAGAATAGGGCGCCAGAATTGTTGGATTATTGTCATTTTCATCCAGAATTAAAACGTTCACAGTCACGTAGCTGCTGAGCGGAGGAACACCAGAGTCTGTGGCCTGAACTTTAAACTGAAACGTTTTTAACTCCTCGTAGTTAAAAGACTGCAGGCTGACTATATCTCCAGTCTCTGAGTTGACGTTTACCATTGTAGACACGGAGACTGTGTTACTATTACTGCCATAAAATGAATATCTAACCTGGCCATTCTTGTCAATGTCAGCATCAGATGCAGATACCGTTTTAATGATTACCCCAACGTTACTGTTTTCTTGCACGTACACATTAACCACGGGTTCTGAAAAACGAGGCGAGTTGTCATTTACATCAGAAACGTGAACAGTAATAACACTGGTGTTGAAGAGAGGGGGACTCCCTTCATCGGTAGCTGATATGGTGACGTTGTAGTTGGAGGTAATTTCTCTGTCAAGAGCCCCGTCAACAACAAGAGAATAATAGTTTTTATAATTTGTCTCTAGTTTAAAGGGAACCTGATTTAAGATTTTACATCTCACTTCACCGTTTCTACCGCCATCACTGTCTAGAACGGATACAAGTGCAACAGCAGTACCCACTTCAGCGTCCTCCTTTACAGTATTTAACAATGACGTCACAGTGATCTCGGGAGCGTTGTCATTTACATCAATTACTTCTACCAGCACTTTACAGTGAGCAGACATCGGTGGCTGAGCTTTATCGTTGGCTTCTGAACGAATCTCGAACGCTGTATATTCCTCATAATCGACATTAGCTTTGAGCATTATTGCACCTGTTATGGGATCAATATGAAAAATCTCTAATATACGATCCTGCCCTTTACTTCTTAAGGAATACACTATCTCACCATTTATCCCCTCGTCTGCGTCGGTTGCATTTAGTGTAATCACAGTTGTCCCGATTGCCGTGTTTTCAAAAATACTAGTTTTGTACAAGGGACTACTAAACACTGGAGGATTATCATTTATGTCTAAAACGTGAATAATGACCTGTGACGTGCCAGATCTCGGTGGAGTCCCTCCATCTATAGCAGTCACAGTGAGATGTATCACAGGCTGTTTCTCTCTATCCAGCGTTTTCTGTAAAACTAACTCGGCATACACGCTTTCTCCTCCTTTGATCGTAGCGAGAGAAAAATATTCATCTGGTGTCAATTTAAACGCATTAACTGTATTCTTACCTACATCTGCATCGATAGCCTCCGACAAAGCAAATTTCATTCCAGGCAGAGTATTCTCTGCTATGTCTACAGTTTGAGACTTTTCCGTGAATAACGGGTCGTTGTCGTTAACATCTAGAATATTTATTTCTAAGCGATACAGCTTCAAAGGACTGTTTATAACAGCTTCTACACTGACTGTGCATTTTGGTGCTTTCGCACAGAGCTCCTCTCTGTCTATTCTCTCATTAACGTAGAGAACACCAGTCTTTACGTTTACCTCGAAATATTTTCTTTTTGATCCAGTAACAATCTGAAACATACGAGATTCCAAATCCTGAAGGCTGAGGTTTAGATCCTTTGCGATATTTCCTACAGAAGTCCCCGGATTCAATTCCTCGAACACGGAATAGGAGAGCTGCCCAGACTCCGCTTCCCAGCAACACTCCAGTAGCACAAGCACCAGACATGAAACAATAGACGTCCTCATCAGTGTAGGCATAATTCCACGAGGAGATTTCAAAGCACATCAAATGCAAGGAAACACGAATTTTACAACTATGAAAAAATACAGCTTTAGACTGCGTCAAATATAGATTGTACAGATGGATGAAACATATCTTTTCTCTGCCCGTTCGCTGTCTCTCTCGTTGTGACAAAGCCTGGAGAAGACAAATCGTCATCTAAAACTGGGAGGAGCGTGAAACTACTACATAGGAACTCTCAATGTTACAGTCTATAGCGTCACCACGTGGATATATGGCGAAATTGATATAATTTGTATTGAAAAGAAGGTGCTATTTCCAAGAGAGGCTAAATGTTTTCACAGGCTCTTTCTATTGGTGAAAAGGCAAATGAAATGCTACCAAATCAAAACAACGTTAATCCGGTTTAGTAGAAGTAATTTCAATTTACAAAATGATGAAAAAAACATCGTCAAACATTCTACAATCTGGTACACCATGGGATCCAGCATATTTAAGTTCCCAACTTTTCAAAACCAAGTTAAGGTTTTCAAAATAAAAAAATGTGCAGAAAGCCACACACTAAAGTTTTGTTTACAGTGTGACATAAAAATCCATTCATCCTGGATTTAATTGGTCAATACTACCAGAAAAAATCCTAATATTAAATCAGTTGCAAATTATTCTTACCTTGTCTGTGCTGGGTAAAGTCTGAGTTCTGGTAAAAGTGTCTCCTCCGTTAATACTGATCAGCTCAGCATCTACAGGCGGAAACGGTGCGGGGAAAACCACTACGTCACTCTTCAGCGTGTCTGAGCTGAAACACACGTCATACTGCTGAGTAGATTTAGAGTAAGACCAGCTCCCGTCAGGGTGGGTGGTGATCATTGGGGCGCTGTACCTGCTGAAACTGCCGTCTGTCCTGTGGCATCTGACAGCTATTAAACTGATGAGACTCAGCAGAAAGATCACTGACACCGACACGATGGCGATCAGCAGATACAGGTTTAAATCAGAGAAGCTCTCCTCCTTTATGGGCACGTGTCTGAACTGAGTCTGGATGTCAGCTGTGCTTTCAACCACCACCACATCAATAGACACAGTAGCTGACAGGGAGGGTTCTCCGTTATCAGAAACCAACACCACCAAGGGGTGAGTTTTCAGGTCATTGTCACTCATTCTCCTCTTAGTCCTGATTTCTCCGGTGCTGGTTCCGATCCGGAAGAGGTTGTTTCCTTTGGGCTCAGACAGGTGATAAGAAATCAGCGCATTGTATCCAGAGTCTGCGTCTACAGCCCTGATCTTTGCCACAAAGTATCCCGCTTCAGCAGAATAGGGGATGCTCTCACTGTTAACGGAGCCGTGCTCAGAATAGGGCGCGAGAATTGTTGGATTATTGTCATTTTCATCCAGGATTAAAACGTTCACAGTCACGTTGCTGCTGAGCGGAGGAACACCAGAGTCTGTGGCCTGAACTTTAAACTGAAACGTTTTTAACTCTTCATAGTTAAAAGACTGCAAGCTGACTATATCTCCAGTCTCTGAGTTGATGTTTACCATTGAAGCTATCTGTGTGGTCTTTGGAGAACTGTTTATTAAGTGGTACGTTGCTTTTGCGTTTTCATTCAAATCTGAATCTAATGTCGTCAGTAAATGAATTGTATTTCCAATCGGACTATTCTCTTTCACATAAACATTAATCCGAGGTTCCAGGAATCGAGGAGGATTGTCATTGACATCAGAAACGTGAATAGTAATGACAGTTGTGCTCGACAAAGAGGGGGTTCCTTCATCTGCAGCTGTAATTGATACATTATACAGGGAAACACTTTCTCTGTCAAGAGGCCCGTCAACCAACAAAGAATAATAGTTCTTATAGTTGGATTTTAATTTAAATGGCACAGAACCTGTAATTTTACAGTTTGGTAAACCATTTTTACCTCCATCTTTATCAGTGATCGTCACCATAGCAACAGCTGTGCCTATTTCAGCGTCCTCTTTTACTGGACTCATGAGTGATGAAACCGAGATTTCTGGAGCATTGTCATTGACATCAATAACTTCGACTAAAACCTTGCTATGTGCACTGCGAGGAGGATTGCCTTTATCTCGTGCTTGAACACGAATCTCGTATGCTTGATTTTCCTCATAATCAATATTACCTTTTACAGTAATTTCTCCAGTTTCATCATTTAGGACAAATTTGTCGTCAGGGTTTAGACGTCCCCTTTCTGTGAAAGAGTATACAATTTGACTATTAACACTGTCATCTAAATCAGTAGCTGTCAGTTTTAATAACGTTGCGCCAATATTTGTATTTTCAACAACTTGGACCTTGTAAAGAGATTTACTGAACAAGGGTGAATTGTCGTTTACATCCAGTACATTAACTTGTATCTGTAAAGTCCCCGTTTTGGGAGGTTGTCCTCCATCTATCGCAGTTAGTATGAGTTCAATCACAGCCTGTTTTTCTCGGTCCAATGCTTTCTGCAGCACTAACTCTGCGGACACACTCTGGTCACCAATGCTTTGTATATCCAAAGAGAAATGATCATTCGCATTCAATTTGTAAGTCTTAACCGAATTAGCACCTACATCTGCGTCATGAGCTATCGGCAGTGGATGCCTTTCTCCGACATATGAAGATTCAGACATATCTATTGTAGTTATTTCTTCCAGAAAAGATGGAGCATTGTCATTAATATCATTTATAACAACTTCAATTCGATGGAGGCTGCGAGGGTTACTCAATATGGCCTCTATATTTAAAGAGCACTTTACCGTATTAGGACAAAGCTCCTCCCGATCTATCCTCTCGCTAACGAAAAGTACTCCAGATTCATGATTAATGTCAAAATACGGTGTTTTATATCCAGAGGTAATCTGAAGACCCGTGGAATGGAGTTGCTGCACATTGAGATTTAAATCCTTAGCGATATTTCCCACCGCTGTCCCTTTGTCCACCTCCTCTGAAATTGAGTACGATATCTGAGCCACGGACCAGTCGCAGAGACAAAGCAGAGTGAAAAATAGACCCCCAATATTATCCCATTGTTCCCGAGTAGCCATGCTGTTGAGGCAAAAACAACGAATCCTGTTTTTTTCTTTTTGGCCTGCCCACGAAAAGTGAAAAATAGCTGTTTTTATGTATCCATTCTCGCTTAGAGTCCTCTCTCTTCAGGGTTTCACTCGTCTGTACGCTATTTTCACACAGCACTGCCCAGATGATGACGTTTTCTTTTCCGTTATAGATAGAGGAGGAGTTTCTAAACGGTGAACACAAGATTGTAGCCTGGTCTCTAGCGACATCCAGTGACTCTTTTGATTACAGAAAGATGGCTCGGAGCATAGGGGGATATGTTTATTATAAGATACAGTAAACCATATTCATTAATATAATTGATATTTGTTGATATTCGATGACTTGAGCTCAACTGGTAGACTGCTCATAGAACAAAATGTATCTGTGAAATATGTAGTTTAGAACATTCGTTAACATGATATCTATGTAGTTATGGTGTCTGAATTCAAATGCAGCACCACGGACAGCACCTCCACTGCATCTCTCAATACAGAGAACAGAAGAAAGAGAATTGTTCAGCACCATGGGCAGCGGCCCAATGCCGTTTTAATGTAACTCGTGCTACTGCTCAAGTGTCTCCAGAGTACTGTATCCAATACACCGTAAAACTCAGTGAGAAGATACCAACTTCGTTGCACTTAATGTGTAATTCAATCAAACAAACCATTGTCGACATCATTAAAACTCATTGATTCACCTGCCAACTTTCTAGTACCATCACGCGCCATTAAACCAGTTAAAATCAGGTTTTATATCAGATGGACTACAAATAACTGTCAAATAAGTTACGAGCCCATTTAAAATGGTTAAATGCTTAACAATGATAGATAGAATAGTTATATTTATAGCTGTTAATAGCTGTATAGCTGTAATAGCTGTTAGGTGATATATTGAATTTTAAATAAATGTGGATGCTTTTGAAGGATTTTGAGCAAACTCAGGGCATGGCTATTATCAACATGTTCGTATATTTGTATCTAACAAAAGAAACGCACATAATGTTCACCCAAAGATTAAAAATATTCACTCCTTTTTAGAGTAATGAAATTAGGCATGGCTTACCTTATCTGTGTTAGGTAAAGTCTGAGTTCTGGTAAAAGTATCTCCTCCGTTAATACTGATCAGCTCAGCATCTACAGGCGGAAACGGTGCGGGGAAAACCACTACGTCACTCTTCAGCGTGTCTGAGCTGAAACACACGTCATACTGCTGAGTAGATTTAGAGTAAGACCAGCTCCCGTCAGGGTGGGTGGTGACCATTGGGGCGCTGTACCTGCTGAAACTGCCGTCTGTCCTGTGGCATCTGACAGCTATTAAACTGATGAGACTCAGCAGAAAGATCACTGACACCGACACGATGGCGATCAGCAGATACAGGTTTAAATCAGAGAAGCTCTCCTCCTTTATGGGCACGTGTCTGAACTGAGTCTGGATGTCAGCTGTGCTTTCAACCACCACCACGTCAATAGACACAGTAGCTGACAGGGAGGGTTCTCCGTTATCAGAAACCAACACCACCAAGGGGTGAGTTTTCAGGTCATTGTCACTCATTCTCCTCTTAGTTCTGATTTCTCCGGTGCTGGTTCCGATCCGGAAGAGGTTGTTTCCTTTGGGCTCAGACAGGTGATAAGAAAGCAGCGCATTGTATCCAGAGTCTGCGTCTACAGCCCTGATCTTTGCCACAAAGTATCCCGCTTCAGCAGAATAGGGGATGCTCTCACTGTTAACGGAGCCGTGCTCAGAATAGGGCGCCAGAATTGTTGGGTTATTGTCATTTTCATCCAGGATTAAAACGTTCACAGTCACGTTGCTGCTGAGCGGAGGAACACCAGAGTCTGTGGCCTGAACTTTAAACTGAAACGTTTTTAACTCTTCGTAGTTAAAAGACTGCAGGCTGACTATATCTCCAGTCTCTGAGTTGATGTTTACCATTGTGGGGAGGGGCAGAGATTTACTATTACTGTCTAAAAATGAGTAACTAACCTGACCGTTGTTGCTGACGTCAGCATCAATTGCAGTCACTGTTTTAATAACTCTTCCTACTTTGCTGTTTTCTTTTATGTAAATATTTATTTCATTTTCTGGAAAACATGGGGCATTGTCATTAACATCAGAAACATAAACAGTAATAACACTGATGTTCGAAAGAGGAGGACTCCCTTCATCGGTAGCTGAAATTGTTACATTGTACTGAGGGGTTACCTCTCTGTCTAAATGTCCGTCAACCACTAACGAGTAATAGTTTTTGTAATTCGTGTCCAGTTTGAACGGGACCGTATTTAAGATCTCACATTTCACCTCACCGTTTGTACCACTGTCTCTGTCTAGAACGGATACAAGTGCAATGGCAGTACCTACAGCAGCATCCTCGTTCACTGTGTTAAGCAGTGACGTCACAGTGATGTCAGGAGCGTTGTCATTTACATCAATTACTTCTACCAGCACTTTAGTATGAGCAGACATCGGAGGCTGGCCTTTGTCCCTCGCCTCTGCTCGGATCTCAAATGCTTTTCTTTCCTCATAATCGATTTTGCCTTTTACTGAAATGATCCCCGTTTCAGGGTCAATTTTGAAAATATCCAAAATATGGTCCTGATCCTTACTACGAAGAGAATATACAATTTCACTGTTTGTGCCTTCATCTGCGTCGGTCGCATTTAAGGTGAAGACCGCTGTACCAATCGGGATATTTTCAAACGTTTTAACTTTATAAAGAGTGCTGCTGAACATTGGTGCGTTGTCATTAGTATCTAGTACATTAATTTCAATTTCTGATGAACCTGAATTTGGTGAAGTTCCCCCGTCTACCGCAGTTAACATGAGCTGTATATGTGGCTTTTTCTCACGGTCTAGGGCTTTCTGCAGCACTAACTCCGGAGATATGCTCTCCCCTCTTTTGTGTGTAGCAAGATTGAAGTATTCGTTTGGACTGAGCTTATACCCGCTAACACCGTTTTTACCCACATCAGCATCGCTTGCCTCCGATAACGCGAATCTAAATCCAGGCAAGGTGTTCTCTGCAATGTCCAGTATTTGTGATTTGGTGTTAAAAGACGGAGAATGGTCATTCACATCTTTAATTTCTATCTCTACGCGGTAAAGCTTTAATGGGTTGTTTATAACTGCCTCTACGCTAACCGTGCATTTGGGTTCATCTGCACAAAGCTCCTCTCGGTCTATCCTCTCATTGACATACAGAAATCCGGTCTTTAGATTTACCTCGAAGTATTTCCTCTTAGATCCTGGAACAACCTGAAACAAACGGGACTCCAAATCCTGCACATTGAGGTTTAGATCCTTGGCGATGTTTCCGACATTACTCCCCGGTTTTACCTCCTCTGAGACGGAGTATGAGAGCTGCACAGACGCCGCTTCCCAGAAACAATCCAACAGCACCAGCACCAGATATGTAACAATAGACCTCCTGCTACTCGGAGAATGCATCATTCCACCGAAAAAAAAACAAAGCATATATCCAATGGAGTTTCTACCGTGGACTGATGAGATTTGACAATATTTTAGCCAACACTATTTCTATGTTTTTATTCTTAAAGACGGAGACTCCATTATGCCCTCCCTTCTCTCCCCGTGTCTCTTTGTGATGAAAATCCACAGTCATTCCGTTTTTACTCTGGGAGGAGCCTCGGCATTTCTGTGTTACGGTCTATAGCGTCACTGTGTGGTAACTTTGATTAACAGCACACGTTATAAACAACTATAAAATACCGTTCCTCTATGAGAAACGCTGGACAACCACTTAATTACAAACGGCACTTTAAGTTATTGTAAGGATTTGGATATATTAAAACACGCAATGTGTTTCGAAGTACATGGACAGCCTTACACTATTTACAGTACCATTGAATGCAGATTTACAATCCTTGTGGTAAACAATTTGCTGTGATATTGATTTATTAAATTATGGAAATTTCAAATACTGTCAACGGATATTCAACGCCGACATTAAGGCTGCACGTCTGACAACAGTCAAGCATAGGCTATATTTAAAGTTAAAATAGAGTAATTTACGTTTTTCGGACATATCTCAAGAAATGAAAAAACAATTTGTATCATAATAGGCGAAATATTTGTATTGGCAGTAGAAAACCTGAAGTTATATATGGAAGTAAAGGATTCCCATTTCTGTCGCAACAGGTATTACAAATTATTTTCAAGTCGCTCTTCAACAATTATATATATATATATACACACACACAACATACACATATATATATAAAGAAATAAACATGTCAAACAAGCCCTGACTTGACATTTTGAGTGAATAGTCATGGGCTGACATTTTGTTGACAACGCACTGGAAATTGTAACAGGAAAATAAGTTATTGCAAAGATGCAGATGACGGTTAGAGAATAAGATAAAATCATGTATTTAGTACCGCTTTCTTTCCACAGTCTATTCTTAACATTAACATGTACGCCTGCAAATATACTGCACAATTGAACATGGCTATATTTATATTCAGTATATTTTCCATATGCCATGGGGATTGCAGGCAGAACACATTCAGAAATGTGTGTTCAGCACCACGGACAGCAGCATACACATTTAAATGCAGAGTTAGCAGGCAAAAGAGGGGGGGATTCAACAACATCTGAAGAGCAGGCCTAGATCAACATAAGACAACAACCTCAATGAATTTTATATTAACTCAAACTTTAAATAAATTCCAATAAAAGCTTGTTGCACAAATCCCTTAATTATTGTAACAAGTATAATTTCACTGTTGAATATCAACATGAATGAAGGGCAATAATAAGACGTAGTTACTGCCAATGTTCTTACCTTGTCTGTTTTAGGTAAAGTCTGAGTTCTGGTAAAAGTGTCTCCTCCGTTAATACTGATCAGCTCAGCATCTACAGGCGGAAACGGTGCGGGGAAAACCACTACGTCACTCTTCAGCGTGTCTGAGCTGAAACACACGTCATACTGCTGAGTAGATTTAGAGTAAGACCAGCTCCCGTCAGGGTGGGTGGTGATCATTGGGGCGCTGTACCTGCTGAAACTGCCGTCTGTCCTGTGGCATCTGACAGCTATTAAACTGATGAGACTCAGCAGAAAGATCACTGACACCGACACGATGGCGATCAGCAGATACAGGTTTAAATCAGAGAAGCTCTCCTCCTTTATGGGCACGTGTCTGAACTGAGTCTGGATGTCAGCTGTGCTTTCAACCACCACCACATCAATAGACACAGTAGCTGACAGGGAGGGTTCTCCGTTATCAGAAACCAACACCACCAAGGGGTGAGTTTTCAGGTCATTGTCACTCATTCTCCTCTTAGTCCTGATTTCTCCGGTGCTGGTTCCGATCCGGAAGAGGTTGTTTCCTTTGGGCTCAGACAGGTGATAAGAAAGCAGAGCATTGTATCCAGAGTCTGCGTCTACGGCCCTGATCTTTGCCACAAAGTATCCCGCTTCAGCAGAATAGGGGATGCTCTCACTGTTAACGGAGCCGTGCTCAGAATAGGGCGCCAGAATTGTTGGATTATTGTCATTTTCATCCAGAATTAAAACGTTCACAGTCACGTTGCTGCTGAGCGGAGGAACACCAGAGTCTGTGGCCTGAACTTTAAACTGAAACGTTTTTAACTCCTCGTAGTTAAAAGACTGCAGGCTGACTATATCTCCAGTCTCTGAGTTGATGTTTACAACTGATGAAACAGGAATATTTTTTGGATAACTATCCAACAATTTGTAAGTCAGTTTTGCATTATTTTCCAAATCCGGATCAAAGGCATTTATTGTAGAAATAACGGAGCCTATTGCACTATTTTCTTTCACAAAAACATTAATCACAGGTTCCATAAATCTAGGTGCATTATCATTGACATCGGAAACATGAACAGTAATGACCCTGATACTGGACAGAGGTGGACTCCCTTCATCTGTGGCTGTAATGGTGACATTGTAAAGAGAAGTGTTTTCTCTGTCCAGTGGTCCATCTACTACTAATGAATAGTCATTTTTGTAGTTGGACTTCAGTTTAAAGGGAACAGACCCAACTACCTTACAGTTAGTTACACCACTGTTTCCTCCATCTTTATCGCTCACTGTAACTAAAGCAACTATTGACCCCAGTTCTGCATCTTCTTTTACTGGGGTCATGAGTGACGTCACCGATATTTCTGGGGCATTGTCATTCACATCAATTATCTCTATCAGCAGTTTAGCATGTGCACTACGAGGATAGGTGCCTTGATCCATTGCTTGGACTCTTACCTCATAAGCAGACGTCTCTTCATAATCTAATGTGCCCTTCACAGTGATTTCTCCTGTTTCTGAATTTAGATTAAACATATTTGATGGATCAATATTTCCTCTTTTGATAAAGGAATACAGGATCTTACTGTTCGTGCCTTCGTCTAAATCAGTTGCATTTAACTTTATTATCACTGTTCCTTGTGCCATATTTTCACGCACACGTATTTTGTAAAGCGATTTGCTGAAAATTGGTGTATTATCATTCACATCTAATACATTTACATTTATCTGCAATGTACCTGATCTAACGGAGTTTCCTCCATCTACAGCGGTCAGAATAAGTTTAAGAACTGGCTGTTTCTCTCGATCTAAAGCTTTCTGAAGTACTAACTCAGCAGACACACCGTGTTCTCCTCCGCTCTGCACATCAAGCGAGAAATATTCATTTTGGCTCAGCTTGTAAGTCTTCACTGAGTTGCTGCCTATGTCTGCGTCTACTGCTATTGGGAGAAGATATCGTTCTCCCGGTGACATTGATTCGGAGATGTTTAACGAAAAGGACTGTTCAATAAATGCTGGCGAGTTATCATTTATGTCTAAAACACTGACCTCGATGCGGTGTACATTCATTGGATTGCTTAAAACAGCCTGTATCCTCAGGGAGCATTGTGCCGTGTTTGGACAAATCTCTTCTCTGTCTATCCTCTCGTCAACAAAGAGGTTCCCCGTCCGCAAATTCACGTCAAAATATTTCTTACTGTAACTCGAAACAATACTTAGATCCCTGGTTTCTAGATATTGTACATTAAGGTGCAAATCCTTTGCGATATTCCCCACCACGGTGCCTTTGTTCGCCTCCTCGGAAATGGAGTAGGATAATTGCGAAGCAGACGAGTCACAAAGACACAGCAGCGCAACAATATGAATCCAGGCATATTCCTCGTTTCCCATCGCTGTACAATAAACACTGAATTCCGCTTTTCATGTATTTCCAGTGTATACATCCGTCATGAACACAAATCGGCAGCAGCAGCCCTTCTCCCCACAGTACAATCCCGTGTCTCTCTAAACTGATGGCTGACCAATGGCTGTTTTAGGTTTCCCGTGCAGGGAGGAGTTTTACACATATTGTAACAATCATATCTGTGGTCTCCAGCGACATCATGTGGTAAATGACAGATAAGTCAATGTAAGTAACAGCCCAATGATTTGCAGTATTATAAAATATGAGTTATTAAAAGCGTTGGCACATACTGTTAATTGACTTTCGTGTTTGCAAACAAAATAAATAGTATTTTCTATAACATATAATTCGTTTTCAAATGTAAATCTATCAACTTAAGGCGCCATTCAAGGTTACAACAAAGCTCCCGTGATGCAGTGTGTATGCACAAAGTAAGCTAACTTAAGTTTAGGGATTGTCGAGCAAAACTGAACTCTTTACGTAAAATAACCAATTAACTAATTAGCCAACGAATCCCTTAAATAATACAAGTGTATAATTTTAATGTAGATAGAGCTTCCAAATGTTGACTTTATGTAAGCACCACGGAGAGCGCTGTACACAAAGGCTATAAACTGTATGGATCCAGTGTACTAATGAGCTGTGTAGAGGCAACACTATCAAACAATCCTGTTTTTGAACAATTGTTTGTCAACTGGGGAGCTATTACTACTTTTATTACTTTGTTTTCAGGTTTTGTTGACTTGTGTATGCACAGTTATCGTAGCAAAATATGTAAATCATGTCAATTGCAAACTGAAAGCGCTTCAGTGACGAACCATACCTTGTCTGTGTTGGGTAAAGTCTGAGTTCTGGTAAAAGTATCTCCTCCGTTAATACTGATCAGCTCAGCATCAACAGGCGGAAACGGTGCGGGGAAAACCACTACGTCACTCTTCAGCGTGTCTGAGCTGAAACACACGTCATACTGCTGAGTAGATTTAGAGTAAGACCAGCTCCCGTCAGGGTGGGTGGTGATCATTGGGGCGCTGTACCTGCTGAAACTGCCGTCTGTCCTGTGGCATCTGACAGCTATTAAACTGATGAGACTCAGCAGAAAGATCACTGACACCGACACGATGGCGATCAGCAGATACAGGTTTAAATCAGAGAAGCTCTCCTCCTTTATGGGCACGTGTCTGAACTGAGTCTGGATGTCAATTGTGCTTTCAACCACCACCACATCAATAGACACAGTAGCTGAAAGGGAGGGTTCTCCGTTATCAGAAACCAACACCACCAAGGGGTGAGTTTTCAGGTCATTGTCACTCATTCTCCTCTTAGTCCTGATTTCTCCGGTGCTGGTTCCGATCCGGAAGAGGTTGTTTCCTTTGGGCTCAGACAGGTGATAAGAAAGCAGAGCATTGTATCCAGAGTCTGCGTCTACAGCCCTGATCTTTGCCACAAAGTATCCCGCTTCAGCAGAATAGGGGATGCTCTCACTGTTAACGGAGCCGTGCTCAGAATAGGGCGCGAGAATTGTTGGATTATTGTCATTTTCATCCAGGATTAAAACGTTCACAGTCACGTTGCTGCTGAGCGGAGGAACACCAGAGTCTGTGGCCTGAACTTTAAACTGAAACGTTTTTAACTCCTCGTAGTTAAAAGACTGCAGGTTGACTATATCTCCAGTCTCAGAGTTGATGTTTACTATTGTAGACAGCGGTACTGAGTTACTGTTACTTTGTAAAAAAGAATAGCTAACCTGACCGTTTTGACTGATATCGACATCAACTGCAGTCACCGTTTTAATAACTGCTCCTACTGGACTGTTCTCTTTCACATAAACATTAATCAGTGGCTCTGAGAAGCGAGGCGGGTTATCATTGACGTCAGAAACATGAACTGTCACTATGTTGGTGCTGGAGAGAGGTGGAGTCCCTTCATCAGTTGCGACGATGACGACATTGTACTCGGCCATCGTTTCTCTGTCAAGTGGACCATCAACTACTAACGAATAATAGTTTTTATAATTTGTGTCTAATTTGAAGGGGCTCTCATTCAGAATGACCGCTTTTACTACACCGTTTTTTCCACCATCTTTGTCCAGTACAGAGACAAGTGCTATAGCAGTACCAACTTCTGTGTCCTCTTTCACTGTGTTTAATAGTGACGTCACAGTGATCTCAGGAGCGTTGTCATTTAGGTCCACCACTTCTACCAGCACCTTACAATGAGCCGACATCGGAGGCTGGCCTTTGTCACTAGCCTGTGCATGAATCTCAAACGCAGGATGTTCTTCATAGTCGATCTTACCTTTGATTAAAATTGCACCTGTTTTAGAATCAATTTGAAATAAATCTAAAACACGATCCTGACCTTTTTTTCTCAACGAGTATTCTATTTCACTGTTTAAACCCTCATCTGCGTCTGTTGCATTAAGACTTATCACAATCGACCCTGGTGGCAAGTTTTCAAATATTTGAATTTTGTACAAAGATCTACTAAAAACAGGATTGTTGTCGTTAGTATCCAAAACGTTGATAATAATTTGTGAGGTTCCCGATCTGGATGGATTTCCTCCATCAACTGCAGTTAGTGTAAGTTTTATTACAGAGTCGTGTTCTCGGTCTAAAGATTTATGCAGTACTAATTCAGCAGACACGCTGTCTCCCCCTTTGTGGATTTCTAAAGAAAAGTAACCATTATTACTAAGCTTGTATGTATTAACTCCGTTCTTCCCAACATCCAAGTCCGATGCCTCAATTAGTCCAAATTTCACTCCCGGTAAAGTACTTTCTGCAATGTTAAGTGACTGCAATTGCTCTGAGAAAACGGGGGCATTATCATTTATATCTATTATAGTTATCTCTAAACGGTAAAGCTTAAGTGGATTGTTGATCACGGCCTCTACATTGACGGTACATTTTGTAGCCTTCGGACACAGCTCCTCATGGTCTATTCTTTCATTGACATAAAGAACACCAGTTTTCAGATTTACATCGAAATACTTTCTCTTTGATCCAGCAACAACCTGAAACATACGAGACTCTAAATCCTGGACATTGATATTTAGATCCTTGGCGATATTTCCAACAGAAGTCCCCGGGATTACCTCCTCTGAGACAGAGTAGGAGAGCTGTCCATACACCGCTTCCCAGCAATAATTTAGCAGCACGGCCACAAGATATATCCGAAAAAGACTCGTTCTGCTTGAGAAATACATAATTGCATCCATCCCAAAAAAGGCATAAATCCCAGTGCAAGCAATACAGTCAAATAGTCATATTAAAAGTGAAGTAGACCTTCCTGTTCCTCGTATTCTAATCAGACAGCTGGAAAACGTTTTCATCCTTTTCTCTCTCTCCCTGCGTCTCTTTGTAACAAAGCCCAGAGAAACATCGTCATCACCCCCTTTTTTCTGGGAGGAGTCTACATAGTGCCTCCTGAAATAACGTACAAATGTCATGGTCTGCAGTGTCCCCATGTGTTGAAAAGAAATGACTGCATTCAACCTCTGACAACAAAAATGGAACGACTAACCAACTGTGTAAACGGAGAATTGTTTACAATAACAAATATAAATTGTAATATAAATGTGTTTAACAATTTCAACATAATTAACGTATTTCGACAATTCCCTAACTTAAAAATCCCCATTTCTATCCATACCAATAGTCCTTCACCTGTTAACTGATAGCCTGGCTTTGAAGCTACAAGTAAAACGCGACGTACATTATGAGTAAAACATACACAAACGCACAATATACAAAGATGGCTGAAACTGACAGAACATAAAAATTGCAATATTCCTTATTTTCAAAAAATTAATACAAATTAAAGGGAATTAAGGTAATGAAATAAGATATTGAAAGATCTTCCCTAACTGTTATGAAACGGGTTTGTACTCTTAATTAGTCAATAATAGGCTAATTGTCATCAAATCCAAATATACTGTATGTATATAATGGCTTGAAATCACATCACCATTTTTACATTAGACACATTTTCCGCGTTGCACTCTCTGGACCCCGAACTGCATACTGGCCTGCATACGGTGGTGCTTATTTCAGCACCATGGACACATGCACTTTCTGTATAGTGTGAGAGACTTATGAACTTCAAATACTTGCATTACTCTGGCTCATGTACCACTCTACCTTTCAACAGAAAGTCCAAAGCAAAACAAACACATTTATGAATAAAACGTGGAAAGTTCTTAAAAAATAATTTCACTTTCGTATATAACAAAAGAAAAACGCGGAAGGGCCATGCTTTGAGCCTCAGCTCTCAGAAGTATATGAATACATGTACCCTTTTCAAGGTTTTCTTACCTTGTCTGTGTTGGGTAAAGTCTGAGTTCTGGTAAAAGTGTCTCCACCGTTAATACTGATCAGCTCGGCATCAACAGGCGGAAACGGTGCGGGGAAAACCACTACGTCACTCTTCAGCGTGTCTGAGCTGAAACACACGTCATACTGCTGAGTAGATTTAGAGTAAGACCAGCTCCCGTCAGGGTGGGTGGTGATCATTGGGGCGCTGTACCTGCTGAAACTGCCGTCTGTCCTGTGGCATCTGACAGCTATTAAACTGATGAGACTCAGCAGAAAGATCACTGACACCGACACGATGGCGATCAGCAGATACAGGTTTAAATCAGAGAAGCTCTCCTCCTTTATGGGCACGTGTCTGAACTGAGTCTGGATGTCAGCTGTGCTTTCAACCACCACCACATCAATAGACACAGTAGCTGACAGGGAGGGTTCTCCGTTATCAGAAACCAACACCACCAAGGGGTGAGTTTTCAGGTCATTGTCACTCATTCTCCTCTTAGTCCTGATTTCTCCGGTGCTGGTTCCGATCCGGAAGAGGTTGTTTCCTTTGGGCTCAGACAGGTGATAAGAAAGCAGAGCATTGTATCCAGAGTCTGCGTCTACAGCCCTGATCTTTGCCACAAAGTATCCCGCTTCAGCAGAATAGGGGATGTTCTCACTGTTAACGGAGCCGTGCTCGGAATAGGGCGCGAGAATTGTTGGATTATTGTCATTTTCATCCAGGATTAAAACGTTCACAGTCACGTTGCTGCTGAGCGGAGGAACACCAGAGTCTGTGGCCTGAACTTTAAACTGAAACGTGTTTAACTCTTCGTAGTTAAAAGACTGCAGGCTGACTATATCTCCAGTCTCTGAGTTGATGTTTATCATAGTCGAGAGTGGCAATGAGTTACTGTTACTTTGTAAAAATGAATAGCTCACCTGACCGTTTTGATCGATGTCTGCATCAATTGCTGAAACCTTTTTTAAAACTGCTCCTACTGGACTGTTTTCTTTCACATATACATTGATTATGCTTTCTGTGAACATAGGTGTATTATCATTCACATCTGAGACGTGCACATTAATAACGCTCGTGGTGGAGAGAGGTGGGCTGCCCTCATCAGTCGCTGTGATGGTGATATTGTATTGAGATGCGCTCTCTCTGTCAAGAGGACCGTCCACCACCAACGAGTAGTAATTCTTATAATTGGACTCCAATTTAAAAGGAACATGATTGGACATTTTACAGTTCATCATCCCATTTTTACCTCCGTCTTTATCAAATACTGAAACAAGCGCAATGGCGGCGCCAACAGACGCATCCTCCTTCACGGTGTTCAACAGTGAAGTAACTGAAATTTCAGGGGCATTGTCATTGACGTCTAAAACTTCAATCAATAATTTGGCATGTGATGTCATCGGCGAGGAAGCTCCATCACTGGCTTGTACTCTAATCTCAAAAGCATTATTCTCTTCAAAGTCGATATTCTTTTTATTTGTTACAGTCCCAGTTTTTTCATCGATAGCAAACAGATCAGTTTGTTTACCTCGGCCTACTTCACTGAACGAATATACTACCTGTCCATTTGGGCCTGCATCCAAATCAGTCGCATTTAATGTTATTATCGATGTTCCTATCTTAGCGTTCTCATACACACTGGCTTTATAGAGTGTTTGGTTGAATACAGGAGGATTATCATTAATGTCCAATACATTCACTATTATAGTCATACTGCCAGATTTAGCAGGAGTCCCTCCATCAATGGCAGTCAGTACGAGTCGGATCACAGACTGTTTTTCTCTGTCTAAAACTTTCTGAAGCAGTAATTCGGGAGTTACACTCTCTCCTTTATGTGTAGCGAGAGAGAAGTGTTCATTTTGGCTAAGCTTGTAGCTATTTACAGTATTTTTACCGACATCTGCATCGTGAGCTGGATGCAGAGGGAATTTAGCCCCTATTGCTATATTCTCACTAATGTTAATTATCTGCGACGTGCTGAGGAATGACGGGAAATTATCATTCACATCTAACATTATTATTTCAATCCGGTACAGTTTTAAAGGGTTATTAATAACTGCTTCTACACTTAGCGAACATTTTGGTTCATCGCCGCAGAGTTCCTCTCGATCTATTCTCTCATTAACGTACAGGACACCAGTCTTTAGGTTTACCTCGAGATATTTTCTCTTTGATCCTGCAACGATCTGAAACATGCGGGACTCCAAATCCTGGACATTGATGTTCAGATCTTTAGCGATATTTCCGACAACAGTCCCCAGATTTACCTCCTCTGAGACGGAGTAAGAGAGCTGCCCAGACACCGCTTCCCAGTAACAATCCAGCAGCACGACCAAGAGAGATATCCACACAGAGCTCCTTCTGCTCGGCAAATGCATTATTCCATACATCGCGAAGGAACATGTAGGCAAATCTGGACAATACGTCACAACAAAGAGATCAAGATCAGGAAAGATATATTCCAATAAAAAATGTCGGCATGTCCGCGACCATCAAGACAACCGTTTTTTGTCGTTCGACCTCTCTTTGTAACAAAGCCCACAGAAACATCCGCTGAATCTGGGAGGAGCCCTTAGCAACCAAAGAGATCTTCCAAATGTGATGGTCTACAGTGTCCCCGTGTGGACATATGTCATGAATACTGCTACATCAAACACAACATTTGAAAAAAACTATACACTCTTACTTCTCCTTAAACATGAAGGAATTGCAAAAATAAAAAGGTCAAATAATAAACTAGAACGTTAAGCCACTGATTACTGAAACTAATATTGTTTTACTAAAGGGTTCTTTGTTATACAGCCTTTTCTTCTTCTTTTTTTTTTAAATTAACTGACATTCTAATTAAATGCCTTCAATTTGTTGTGGTAAATACAGAAATGCACTGACTTTTTAAAACTGTAGAGTAAAATGACTGTAAATATGAAATAGAAAGTTTTCTTGAAGAGAAATTATGAAATCTGTAACATATTGTTCAACAGTTATTGCCGAAGACGTGTAAATACATTTTAAAACATTGTGGACTTCAACACGGTTTGGTTTTGTTCAGCACCACGGATAGCGACACACAAAAATAATGCGAATCTGCATCCAAACAACACCTGAAATTCGAAAACCATCAACAAATTACAGGCAAGCTACATCCTACAATATCAAACTACAAACTACTATTGTTTTTACTTGATATTAATTCACTTCGAATTTAAAACAAAGGATAGTCTGTGTAAAGGTCATGACGGTTTCTTGATGCTACCTAGCATCTCTCTTTAAAAAATAACGTAGGCTAAATAAAACTGCACTATATCGGAACTAATTCTATACATAGAAAAAGCGCAGCAACGAGTACTTAATGTTTTTAATCTCTTACCTTGTCAGTGTTAGGTAAAGTCTGAGTTCTGGTAAAAGTGTCTCCTCCGTTAATACTGATCAGCTCAGCATCAACAGGCGGAAACGGTGCGGGGAAAACCACTACGTCACTCTTCAGCGTGTCTGAGCTGAAACACACGTCATACTGCTGAGTAGATTTAGAGTAAGACCAGCTCCCGTCAGGGTGGGTGGTGATCATTGGGGCGCTGTACCTGCTGAAACTGCCGTCTGTCCTGTGGCATCTGACAGCTATTAAACTGATGAGACTCAGCAGAAAGATCACTGACACCGACACGATGGCGATCAGCAGATACAGGTTTAAATCAGAGAAGCTCTCCTCCTTTATGGGCACGTGTCTGAACTGAGTCTGGATGTCAGCTGTGCTTTCAACCACCACCACATCAATAGACACAGTAGCTGACAGGGAGGGTTCTCCGTTATCAGAAACCAACACCACCAAGGGGTGAGTTTTCAGGTCATTGTCACTCATTCTCCTCTTAGTCCTGATTTCTCCGGTGCTGGTTCCGATCCGGAAGAGGTTGTTTCCTTTGGGCTCAGACAGGTGATAAGAAAGCAGAGCATTGTATCCAGAGTCTGCGTCTACAGCCCTGATCTTTGCCACAAAGTATCCCGCTTCAGCAGAATAGGGGATGTTCTCACTGTTAACGGAGCCGTGCTCGGAATAGGGCGCGAGAATTGTTGGATTATTGTCATTTTCATCCAGGATTAAAACGTTCACAGTCACGTTGCTGCTGAGCGGAGGAACACCAGAGTCTGTGGCCTGAACTTTAAACTGAAACGTGTTTAACTCTTCGTAGTTAAAAGACTGCAGGCTGACTATATCTCCAGTCTCTGAGTTGATGTTTATCATAGTCGAGAGTGGCAATGAGTTACTGTTACTTTGTAAAAATGAATAGCTCACCTGACCGTTTTGATCGATGTCTGCGTCAATTGCTGAAACCTTTTTTAAAACTGCTCCTACTGGACTGTTTTCTTTCACATATACATTGATTATGTTTTCTGTGAACATAGGTGTATTATCATTCACATCTGAGACGTGCACATTAATAACGCTCGTGGTGGCGAGAGGTGGGCTGCCCTCATCAGTCGCTGTGATGGTGATATTGTATTGAGATGCGCTCTCTCTGTCAAGAGGACCGTCCACCACCAACGAGTAGTAATTCTTATAATTGGATTCCAATTTAAAAGGAAAATGATTGGAAATTTTACAGTTCATCATCCCATTTTTACCTCCGTCTTTATCAAATACTGAAACAAGCGCAATGGCGGCGCCAGTAGACGCATCCTCCTTCACGGTGTTCAACAGTGAAGTAACTGAAATTTCAGGGGCATTGTCATTGACGTCTAAAACTTCAATCAATAATTTGGCATTTGAGGTGAGAGGAGATGAAGCTCCATCACTGGCTTGTACTCTAATCTCAAACGCATTATTCTCTTCAAAGTCGATATTCTTTTTATTTGTTACAGTCCCAGTTTTTTCATCGATAGCAAACAGATCAGTTTGTTTACCTCGGCCTACTTCACTGAACGAATATACTACCTGTCCATTTGGGCCTGCATCCAAATCAGTCGCATTTAATGTTATTATCGATGTTCCTATCTTAGCGTTCTCATACATACTGGCTTTATAGAGAGTTTGGTTGAATACAGGAGGATTATCATTAATGTCCAATACATTTACTATTATAGTCATACTGCCAGATTTAGCAGGAGTGCCTCCATCAATGGCAGTCAGTACGAGTCGGATCACAGACTGTTTTTCTCTGTCTAAAACTTTCTGAAGCAGTAATTCGGCGGTAACACTCTCTCCTTTATGTGTAGCGAGAGAGAAGTGTTCATTTTGGCTAAGCTTGTAGCTATTTACAGTATTTTTACCGACATCTGCATCGTGAGCTGGATGCAGAGGGAATTTAGCCCCTGCTGCTGTACTCTCTGTAATGTTCATTAATTGAGATGTGCTGAGGAATGACGGGGAATTATCATTCACATCTAAAATGATTATTTCAATCCGGTACAGTTTTAAAGGGTTATTAATAACTGCTTCTACACTGAGCGAACATTTTGGTTCATCGCCGCAGAGTTCCTCTCGATCTATTCTCTCATTAACGTACAGGACACCAGTCTTTAGGTTTACCTCGAGATATTTTCTCTTTGATCCTGCAACGATCTGAAACAAGCGGGACTCCAAATCCTGGACATTGATGTTCAGATCTTTAGCGATGTTTCCGACAACAGTCCCCAGATTTACCTCCTCTGAGACGGAGTAAGAGAGCTGCCCAGACACCGCTTCCCAGTAACAATCCAGCAGCACGACCAAGAGAGATATCCACACAGAGCTCCTTCTGCTCGGCAAATGCATTATTCCATACATCGAGAAGGAACATGTAGGCAAATCTGTACTATATGTTACAACAAAGAGATCAAGATCTGGAAAGATATATTCCAATAAAAAATGTTGGCATGTCCGCGACCATCAAGACAACTGTTCTTTGTCGTTCGACCTCTCTTTGTAACAAAGCCCACAGAAACATCATCCGCTGAATCTGGGAGGAGCCCTTAGCCACCAAAGAGATCGTCCAAATGTGATGGTCTACAGTGTCCCCGTGTGGACATATATCATGAATACAGCTACATCAAACACATTTGAAAAAACTATACACTCTTACTTCTCCTTAAACATGAAGGAATTGCAAAAATAAAAAGGTAAAATAACAATCAAGAACGTTAAGCCACTGATTACTGAAACCAATATTGTTTTACTAAAGGGTTCTTTATTATACAGCAATTTTTTCCTTTTTCTTTTTTTTAAATTAACTGAAATTCTAATGAAATGCCTTGCAGCAGTGACATTGAGTTATTTGTTGTGGTAAATACAGAAATGCACTGACTTTTTAAAACTGTAGAGCAGAGTGACTGCAAATATGAAATAGAAAGTTTTCTTGAAGGTAAATTATGGAACATGTTACATATTGTTCAACAGTTATTGCCGGAGACGTGTAAATATAGTTAAAAACATTGTGGACTTCAACACGGTTTGGTTTGGTTTATAAAGTGGAATTCAGCACCACGGATAGCAACCCACAAAAAGAATGCGAATCTGCATCGAACACCTGAAATTCAAAAATCATCAACAAATGACAAGAAAGCTACATCCTACAATGTCAAACTACAAACTACTATTGTTTTCACTTGATGTTAATTCCCTTTTTCATTAAACAGGATAGTCTGTGTAAAGGTCATGACGGTTTCTTGATGCTACCTAGCATCTCTCTTTAAAAAATAACAGGCTAAATAAAATTGCACTATATCGTAACTAATTCTCTACATAGAAAAAGCGCAGGAACGTGTTCTTAATGTTTTTAATCTCTTACCTTGTCTGTGCTGGGTAAAGTCTGAGTTCTGGTAAAAGTGTCTCCTCCGTTAATACTGATCAGCTCAGCATCAACAGGCGGAAACGGTGCGGGGAAAACCACTACGTCACTTTTCAGCGTGTCTGAGCTGAAACACACGTCATACTGCTGAGTAGATTTAGAGTAAGACCAGCTCCCGTCAGGGTGGGTGGTGATCATTGGGGCGCTGTACCTGCTGAAACTGCCGTCTGTCCTGTGGCATCTGACAGCTATTAAACTGATGAGACTCAGCAGAAAGATCACTGACACCGACACGATGGCGATCAGCAGATACAGGTTTAAATCAGAGAAGCTCTCCTCCTTTATGGGCACGTGTCTGAACTGAGTCTGGATGTCAGCTGTGCTTTCAACCACCACCACATCAATAGACACAGTAGCTGACAGGGAGGGTTCTCCGTTATCAGAAACCAACACCACCAAGGGGTGAGTTTTCAGGTCATTGTCACTCATTCTCCTCTTAGTCCTGATTTCTCCGGTGCTGGTTCCGATCCGGAAGAGGTTGTTTCCTTTGGGCTCAGACAGGTGATAAGAAAGCAGCGCATTGTATCCAGAGTCTGCGTCTACAGCCCTGATCTTTGCCACAAAGTATCCCGCTTCAGCAGAATAGGGGATGCTCTCACTGTTAACGGAGCCCTGCTCAGAATAGGGCGCGAGAATTGTTGGATTATTGTCATTTTCATCCAGGATTAAAACGTTCACAGTCACGTTGCTGCTGAGCGGAGGAACACCAGAGTCTGTGGCCTGAACTTTAAACTGAAACGTTTTTAACTCCTCGTAGTTAAAAGACTGCAGGCTGACTATATCTCCAGTCTCTGAGTTGATGTTTACCATTGTAGACAGCGGTACTGAGTTACTGTTACTTTGTAAAAAAGAATAGCTAACCTGACCGTTTTGACTGATATCGACATCAACTGCAGTCACCGTTTTAATAACTGCTCCTACTGGACTGTTCTCTTTCACATAAACATTAATCAGTGACTCTGAGAAGCGAGGCGGGTTATCATTGACGTCAGAAACATGAACTGTCACTATGTTGGTGCTGGAGAGAGGTGGAGTCCCTTCATCAGTTGCGACGATGACGACATTGTACTCGGCCATCGTTTCTCTGTCAAGTGGACCATCAACTACTAACGAATAATAGTTTTTATAATTTGTGTCTAATTTGAAGGGGCTCTCATTCAGAATGACCGCTTTTACTACACCGTTTTTTCCACCATCTTTGTCCAGTACAGAGACAAGTGCTATAGCAGTACCAACTTCTGTGTCCTCTTTCACTGTGTTTAATATTGACGTCACAGTGATCTCAGGAGCGTTGTCATTTAGGTCCACCACTTCTACCAGCACCTTACAATGAGCCGACATCGGAGGCTGGCCTTTGTCATTAGCCTGTGCATGAATCTCAAACGCAGGATGTTCTTCATAGTCGATCTTACCTTTGATTAAAATTGCACCTGTTTTAGAATCAATTTGAAATAAATCTAAAACACGATCCTGACCTCTACTTCTCAATGAATATTCTATTTCAGCATTTAATCCCTCATCTGCGTCTGTTGCATTCAGAATTATAACAGTTTTGCCTACTGCTAAATTCTCAGAAATCCGTGCCTTGTATAAAGAACTGCTGAAAACCGGAGCGTTGTCGTTATTGTCTAAAACATTGATAATGATCTGAGACGTTCCTGATTTAGGTGGATTTCCTCCGTCGACTGCTGTTACTGTGAGTCTTACAGTGCGTTGTTTTTCTCGGTCTAAAGCTTTCTGAAGCACAAGCTCGGCAGCCACAGCCTCTCCGCCTTTGTGAATCTCTAAAGAAAAATAATCATTTGGACTTATCTTGTATGTACTAACACTATTCTTACCAACATCGAGATCCGATGCCCCTATGAATCCAAATTTCCCTCCTTGCACAGTACTTTCAGCAATGTTAAGAGACTGCAAATTCTCAGGGAAATATGGCGCATTATCGTTTATATCGACTATATCTACCTCCAAACGGTAAAGCTTTAGTGGATTGTTAATTACGGCCTCTACATCGACAGTACATTTTGTAGCCTTCGCACACAGCTCCTCGCGGTCGATTCTTTCATTGACATATAGAACACCAGTTTTCAGATTTACGTCGAAATATTTTCTATTTGATCCGCTTACAATCTGAAACATACGTGCTTCCAAGTCGTGAACATTAAGGTTTAGATCTTTAGCAAGATTTCCCACAGATGTCCCCTGGTTTACCTCCTCTGATACAGAGTAAGAGAGCTGTCCAAATACCGCTTCCCAGCAACAATCCAAAATAACAACGACTATACAAATCCCCAAAGTGCTCCATAAAGTCCGCGTCGACATATTTGTATCCAACGTGAACAGCGAATATGGATTCTAGTCTCAAAAATTCAGGATGAAAGCAAAGTGCCAGAATCCAGTTTCGTCTCTCTTAGGGAGTAAATGATGTCCACGCAATCCATTCTTCCACTGCGCCCTTTGTAACAAAGCCCCGAGAAACATCAGCATGCTCTGAATCTGGGAGGAGCCTGAAGCAACCAAGATGAACATCAAAATGTGATGGTCTACAATGTCCTCGTGTGGTCGTTTGAAATAACTACATTTACCACTAAAAACAGATAAATCACCAACATTCTTCTGAACTTTCATGTCAACCTAGAGCTAACAAGAAGTCACACATCACAGTAGACACAAAAACTGTCTAATTCCGATATTTACAGATTTGTGTTAGAACAAAAACATGCAAATACAGTAAGAAAAATAAACAATAATGCATTTGTTCATATCTCTTTAAGTCTATGAATTAAAGTTATACGTCATGTATCAAGAGACAGATTATTGTAAGAAAACTCCAGTGAATATACCCTCCAGACCGCACACACCACATTGTGGCGCTTATTCCAGCACCATGGACAACGACATAAACATACTGCAACGCTCTCGGAAGAATTAATGAGAGGCTTAGGCTACTCTTCAATATTACCATTACTTTAGTGTATGTAAGGATGCACATTTGAAAACACATATACATAAACAGAAAGTTATTACAAAGTAATTTCCTTTTCATACATAAGAAAAAATGAACACGGCAGGACATTTTCTCAGACACAGCCCTGAAAAACTAGCACTGAAACGTGTTGCTTTTTCTTACCTTGTCTGTGTTGGGTAAAGTCTGAGTTCTGGTAAAAGTGTCTCCTCCGTTAATACTGATCAGATCAGCATCTACAGGCGGAAACGGTGCGGGGAAAACCACTACGTCACTCTTCAGCGTGTCTGAGCTGAAACACACGTCATACTGCTGAGTAGATTTAGAGTAAGACCAGCTCCCGTCAGGGTGGGTGGTGATCATTGGGGCGCTGTACCTGCTGAAACTGCCGTCTGTCCTGTGGCATCTGACAGCTATTAAACTGATGAGACTCAGCAGAAAGATCACTGACACCGACACGATGGCGATCAGCAGATACAGGTTTAAATCAGAGAAGCTCTCCTCCTTTATGGGCACGTGTCTGAACTGAGTCTGGATGTCAGCTGTGCTTTCAACCACCACCACATCAATAGACACAGTAGCTGACAGGGAGGGTTCTCCGTTATCAGAAACCAACACCACCAAGGGGTGAGTTTTCAGGTCATTGTCACTCATTCTCCTCTTAGTTCTGATTTCTCCGGTGCTGGTTCCGATCCGGAAGAGGTTGTTTCCTTTGGGCTCAGAAAGGTGATAAGAAAGCAGCGCATTGTATCCTGAGTCTGCGTCTACAGCCCTGATCTTTGCCACAAAGTATCCCGGTTCAGCAGAATAGGGGATGCTCTCACTGTTAACGGAGCCGTGCTCGGAATAGGGCGCGAGAATTGTTGGAATATTGTCATTTTCATCCAGGATTAAAACGTTCACAGTCACGTTGCTGCTGAGCGGAGGAACACCAGAGTCTGTGGCCTGAACTTTAAACTGAAACGTTTTTAACTCTTCGTAGTTAAAAGACTGCAGGCTGACTATATCTCCAGTCTCTGAGTTGATGTTTATCATAGTCGAGAGTGGCAATGAGTTACTGTTACTTTGTAAAAATGAATAGCTCACCTGACCGTTTTGATCGATGTCTGCGTCAATTGCTGAAACCTTTTTTAAAACTGCTCCTACTGGACTGTTTTCTTTCACATATACATTGATTATGTTTTCTGTGAACATAGGTGTATTATCATTCACATCTGAGACGTGCACATTAATAACGCTCGTGGTGGAGAGAGGTGGGCTGCCCTCATCAGTCGCTGTGATGGTGATATTGTATTGAGATGCGCTCTCTCTGTCAAGAGGACCGTCCACCACCAACGAGTAGTAATTCTTATAATTGGACTCCAATTTAAAAGGAACATGATTGAAAATGTTACAGTTCATCATCCCATTTTTACCTCCGTCTTTATCAAATACTGAAACAAGCGCAATGGCGGCGCCAACAGACGCATCCTCCTTCACGGTGTTCAACAGTGAAGTAACTGAAATTTCAGGGGCATTGTCATTGACGTCTAAAACTTCAATCAATAGTTTGGCATTTGAAGTGAGAGGAGATGAAGCTCCATCACTGGCTTGGACTCGAATCTCAAAAGCATTATTCTCTTCAAAATCTATATTCTTTTTATTTGTTACGGTCCCAGTTTTTTCATCTATAGCAAACAGATCAGTTTGTTTCCCTCGGCCTCCTGCACTGAAGGTATAAAATACTTGTCCATTTGGGCCTGCATCCAAATCAGTCGCATTTAATGTTATTATCGATGTTCCTATCTTAGCGTTCTCATACACACTGGCTTTATAGAGTGTTTGGCTGAATACAGGATGATTATCATTACTGTCCAATACATTAATTATAATTACCATAGTGCCAGATTTAGCAGGAGTCCCTCCATCAATAGCAGTCAGTGTAAGTCGGATCACAGACTGTTTTTCTCTGTCTAAAACTTTCTGTAGCAGTAATTCGGGAGTTACACTCTCTCCTTTATGTGTAGCGAGAGAGAAGTGTTCATTTTGGCTAAGCTTGTAGCTATTTACAGTATTTTTACCGACATCTGCATCGTGAGCTGGATGCAGAGGGAATTTAGCCCCTGCTGCTGTACTCTCTGTAATGTTCATTAATTGAGATGTGCTGAGGAATGACGGGGAATTATCATTCACATCTAAAATGATTATTTCAATCCGGTACAGTTTTAAAGGGTTATTAATAACTGCTTCTACACTGAGGGAACATTTTGGTTCATCGCCGCAGAGTTCCTCTCGATCTATTCTCTCATTAACGTACAGGACACCAGTCTTTAGGTTTACCTCGAGATATTTTCTCTTTGATCCTGCAACGATCTGAAACATGCGGGACTCCAAATCCTGGACATTGATGTTCAGATCTTTAGCGATATTTCCGACAACAGTCCCCAGATTTACCTCCTCTGAGACGGAGTAAGAGAGCTGCCCAGACACCGCTTCCCAGTAACAATCCAGCAGCACGACCAAGAGAGATATCCACACAGAGCTCCTTCTGCTCGGCAAATGCATTATTCCATACATCGAGAAAATGCATAGAAAGATTCGGCCAATAACATCACTCAAATCAAGAAACTAAGCAGAATAACCAAATACACGAAATGAGTTTTCGGCATATTTACACTACAATAAGAGTATGGTCATCGTACCGTTCTCTTATGCCCTCGAAGTCTCTTTGTTTCAATCACCCGAGATACATCATCTTCATTTGAAAGGGAGGAGCCCCGATCCACCAAAGAGAAAGTCTAAATGTGATGGTCTACAATGTCCCCATGTGGACACTTGCACGAACTACAGTCAACATAACCCATTACAAATTTAGTAAGACGCTTGCATCCTGACTTTCCCCTTGAACATGTAGCTAAGCCGTTCCATATCTCAAGGAAGAGTCAGCAAAACTGCCTATATGATTACACGTCCTTTAAATTTAAAGTGTATACCTTTTTGTATTTTTTTTGTAATTTGAACTATTTTAGACACTCGTTTAATACTTGACGAGTTAGCTGTTGAGGTTACAGAAGTTATGTTTATGTTCGAGGAAGATATTTTAGTTTAGTAAGTACACAAAAAAAACCCACTTTCACACCACTTTCCTATTCTCTTTTGACTAATGGCATATTCACACTCAATTTGCTGATAAATTATGTAATATATTATGTAGAAAAATTATATTGTCAAGTATATACAAATTATATAAACTTAATTTCTAGGAGACAGGGTTGCAATTATTCTCATTAATAAGCCAATTTGTTTTCTTTTGTCCTGTGGTTTAGAAACAAAATAGGGCTGGGCGATAGGAGAAAATGAGATATCACATATTCTTGACCAAATACCTCGATAGCGATATCGCAGCGATATTCTAGGGTTGACAATTGGTGCTTTAACAAAATATCTTCACACTTAGATTTTAGATGAATATTCATCAGTAATGTGGACATAATGTCTAAGTGGGGAAAAGGCAAATAATAGAACAGCTGGAACAGTCTGATAAGTTCAGAAAAGTACATCACTTTACTGTAATGCAGCCTTTAAAACCAGTAAGAGACAACACTGTCATCTCACGATATTACGATATCCAAAATCTAAGACGATATCTAGTCTCATATCACAATATCGATATAATATCGATATCTTGCCCAGCACTAAAACAAAACAAGATCTGAAACGTGCGTTCAGCACCACTGATAAAAAACCAAACCTGCAGCAAGTAATGGTTGAGATCAGAAATCCCACATTTAAGACATGCTTTCATAAACATACTCAATAGAATATGTATACAGTAAATCAATCTGAATGCCGAAGTAGCTTTTATTGTGTAATAACCTACGGACTTAGTGACATGGCACATCATTGTTTGGAAAGTATTTTTAAGTGAAACTGCATCAACTCCAACACAATTCTCGACATAACTGTAGTAAAACAACATGCCTAATTAGGCAAAGCCATATTGTTCTTACCTTGTCTGTGCTGGGTAAAGTCTGAGTTCTGGTAAAAGTGTCTCCTCCGTTAATACTGATCAGCTCAGCATCTACAGGCGGAAACGGTGCGGGGAAAACCACTACGTCACTCTTCAGCGTGTCTGAGCTGAAACACACGTCATACTGCTGAGTAGATTTAGAGTAAGACCAGCTCCCGTCAGGGTGGGTGGTGATCATTGGGGCGCTGTACCTGCTGAAACTGCCGTCTGTCCTGTGGCATCTGACCGCTATTAAACTGATGAGACTCAGCAGAAAGATCACTGACACCGACACGATGGCGATCAGCAGATACAGGTTTAAATCAGAGAAGCTCTCCTCCTTTATGGGCACGTGTCTGAACTGAGTCTGGATGTCAGCTGTGCTTTCAACCACCACCACATCAATAGACACAGTAGCTGACAGGGAGGGTTCTCCGTTATCAGAAACCAACACCACCAAGGGGTGAGTTTTCAGGTCATTGTCACTCATTCTCCTCTTAGTCCTGATTTCTCCGGTGCTGGTTCCGATCCGGAAGAGGTTGTTTCCTTTAGGCTCAGACAGGTGATAAGAAAGCAGCGCATTGTATCCAGAGTCTGCGTCTACAGCCCTGATCTTTGCCACAAAGTATCCCGCTTCAGCAGAATAGGGGATGCTCTCACTGTTAACGGAGCCGTGCTCGGAATAGGGCGCCAGAATTGTTGGAATATTGTCATTTTCATCCAGGATTAAAACGTTCACAGTCACGTTGCTGCTGAGCGGAGGAACACCAGAGTCTGTGGCCTGAACTTTAAACTGAAACGTGTTTAACTCTTCGTAGTTAAAAGACTGCAGGCTGACTATATCTCCAGTCTCTGAGTTGATGTTTACCATAGTCGAGAGTGGCAATGAGTTACTGTTACTTTGTAAAAATGAATAGCTCACCTGACCGTTTTGATCGATGTCTGCATCAGTTGCTGAAACCTTTTTTAAAACTGCTCCTACTGGACTGTTTTCTTTCACATATACATTGATTATGTTTTCTGTGAACATAGGTGTATTATCATTCACATCTGAGACGTGCACATTAATAACGCTCGTGGTGGAGAGAGGTGGGCTGCCCTCATCAGTCGCTGTGATGGTGATATTGTATTGAGATGCGCTCTCTCTGTCAAGAGGACCGTCCACCACCAACGAGTAGTAATTCTTATAATTGGACTCCAATTTAAAAGGAACATGATTGGAAATTTTACAGTTCATCATCCCATTTTTACCTCCGTCTTTATCAAATACTGAAACAAGCGCAATGGCGGCGCCAATAGACGCATCCTCCTTCACGGTGTTCAACAGTGAAGTAACTGAAATTTCAGGGGCATTATCATTGACGTCTAAAACTTCAATCAATAATTTGGCATGTGATGTCATCGGAAAAACTGCCCCATCACTGGCTTGTACTCGAATTTCAAAAGCATTATTGTCTTCAAAATCTATATTATTTTTATTTGTTACAGTCCCAGTTTTTTCATCGATAGCAAACAGATCAGTTTGTTTACCTCGGCCTACTTCACTGAACGAATATACTACCTGTCCATTTGGGCCTGCATCCAAATCAGTCGCATTTAATGTTATTATCGATGTTCCTATCTTAGCGTTCTCATACACACTGGCTTTATAGAGAGTTTGGTTGAATACAGGAGGATTATCATTAATGTCCAATACATTCACTATTATAGTCATACTGCCAGATTTAGCAGGAGTGCCTCCATCAATGGCAGTCAGTATGAGTCGGATCACAGACTGTTTTTCTCTGTCTAAAACTTTCTGTAGCAGTAATTCGGCGGTAACACTCTCTCCTTTATGTGTAGCGAGAGAGAAGTGTTCATTTTGGCTAAGCTTGTAGCTATTTACAGTATTTTTACCGACATCTGCATCGTGAGCTGGATGCAGAGGGAATTTAGCCCCTGCTGCTGTATTCTCAGTTATGTTAATTATCTGCGACGTGCTGAGGAATGACGGGGAATTATCATTCACATCTAAAATGATTATTTCAATCCGGTACAGTTTTAAAGGGTTATTAATAACTGCTTCTACACTGAGGGAACATTTTGGTTCATCGCCGCAGAGTTCCTCTCGATCTATTCTCTCATTAACGTACAGGACACCAGTCTTTACGTTTACCTCGAGATATTTTCTCTTTGATCCTGCAACGATCTGAAACATGCGGGACTCCAAATCCTGGACATTGATGTTCAGATCTTTAGCGATATTTCCGACAACAGTCCCCAGATTTACCTCCTCTGAGACGGAGTAAGAGAGCTGCCCAGACACCGCTTCCCAGTAACAATCCAGCAGCACGACCAAGAGAGATATCCACACAGAGCTCCTTCTGCTCGGCAAATGCATTATTCCATACATCGAGAAGGACCATCTAGGCAAATCTGGACAATACGTCACAACAAAGAGATCAAGATCAGAAAAGATATATTCCAATAAAAAATGTCGGCATGTCCGCGACCATCAAGACAACTGTTCTTTGTCGTCCGACCTCTCTTTGTAACAAAGCCCACAGAAACATCATCCGCTGAATCTGGGAGGAGCCCTTAGCCACCAAAGAGATCGTCCAAATGTGATGGTCTACAGTGTCCCCTTGTGGACATATGTCATGAATACAGCTACATCAAACACAACATTCTTCGAAAAATTTATACATTCTGACTTCTCCTTAAACATGAAGGAATTGCGAAAATAAAAGGTAAAATAATTAACAAGAACTTGAAGCCACTTATTACTGAAACTAATATTGTTTTACTAAAGGGTTCTTGTTTCTTTTTCTTTTTTTTAAATTAACTGACATTCTGATTTAAATGCCTTGCAGCAGTGACATTGAGTTATTTGTTGTGGTAAATACAGAAATGCACTGACTTTTTAAAAGTGTAGAGCAGAGTGACTGCAAATCTTAAATAGAAAGTTTTCTTGAAGGTAAATTATGGAACATGTTACATATTGTTCAACAGTTATTGCCGAAGACATGTGTAAATACATTTTAAAACATTGTGGACTTCAACACGGTTTGGTTTTGCATCATGTTGTGGAAATTGAAAGCAAGTTTATAAAGTGGAGTTCAGCACCACGGATAGCGACCCACAAAAAGAATGCGAATCTGCAGCCAAACAACACCTGAAACACCTGCACCATCAACAAATGACAAGTAAGCTACATCCTACAATATCAAACTACAAACTACTATTGTTTTTACTTGATATTAATTCACTTCGAATTTAAAACAAAGGATAGTCTGTGTAAAGGTCATGACGGTTTCTTGATGCTACCTAGCATCTCTCTTTAAAAAATAACGTAGGCTAAATTAAACTGCACTATATCGGAACTAATTCTCTACATAGAAAAAGCGCAGCAACGAGTTCTTAATGTTTTTAATCTCTTACCTTGTCTGTGCTGGGTAAAGTCTGAGTTCTGGTAAAAGTGTCTCCTCCGTTAATACTGATCAGCTCGGCATCAACAGGCGGAAACGGTGCGGGGAAAACCACTACGTCACTCTTCAGCGTATCTGAGCTGAAACACACGTCATACTGCTGAGTAGATTTAGAGTAAGACCAGCTCCCGTCAGGGTGGGTGGTGATCATTGGGGCGCTGTATCTGCTGAAACTGCCGTCTGTCCTGTGGCATCTGACAGCTATTAAACTGATGAGACTCAGCAGAAAGATCACTGACACCGACACGATGGCGATCAGCAGATACAGGTTTAAATCAGAGAAGCTCTCCTCCTTTATGGGCACGTGTCTGAACTGAGTCTGGATGTCAGCTGTGCTTTCAACCACCACCACATCAATAGACACAGTAGCTGACAGGGAGGGTTCTCCGTTATCAGAAACCAACACCACCAAGGGGTGAGTTTTCAGGTCATTGTCACTCATTCTCCTCTTAGTCCTGATTTCTCCGGTGCTGGTTCCGATCCGGAAGAGGTTGTTTCCTTTGGGCTCAGACAGGTGATAAGAAAGCAGAGCATTGTATCCAGAGTCTGCGTCTACAGCCCTGATCTTTGCCACAAAGTATCCCGCTTCAGCAGAATAGGGGATGCTCTCACTGTTAACGGAGCCGTGCTCAGAATAGGGCGCCAGAATTGTTGGATTATTGTCATTTTCATCCAGGATTAAAACGTTCACAGTCACGTTGCTGCTGAGCGGAGGAACACCAGAGTCTGTGGCCTGAACTTTAAACTGAAACGTTTTTAACTCTTCGTAGTTAAAAGACTGCAGGCTAACTATATCTCCAGTCTCTGAGTTGATGTTTATCATTGTAGATAATGGGCTACTGCTTTCTTTATAAAAAGAATAGCTCACCTGACTGTTCTGGTCAATGTCAGCATCAGTGGCAGTCACTGTTTTAATAATTTCTCCCACTTGACTGTTCTCCTTTACGAATACATTAATTAGGGGCTCTGGGAACAGAGGTGCATTATCATTTACATCAGAAACGTGTATAGATAGTACACTCGTGCCGGAGAGGGAAGGTGTTCCCTTATCAGTGGCGACTATGGTGACATTGTAGTTAGAGACACTCTCTCTGTCCAAGGGCCCGTCCACTAACAACGAATAATAATTTTTGTAGTTTGTTTCGAGTTTGAGAGGAACCTCATTTTCAATTTGAATTTTTACATCACCGTTTTTGCCACCATCCTTATCGAGGACTGACACTAGAGCAACTACGGTGCCTACATTAGCGTCTTCTTTGACGGTGGTATGTAGTGATGTCACAGTGATCTCCGGAGCATTATCATTCACGTCCACGAGTTCTACCAGCACTTTACAGTGAGCAGACATCGGAGGCTGCCCTTTATCACTAGCCTCTACACGTATCTCAAAAGCCTTTTTTTCTTCAAAGTCTATATTGCCTTTTACCTTAATGACACCCGTCTGACTTTCAATTTCAAAGATATTAAGTACGTGATCTTGATCTTTGCTTCTCAGTGAATACACAATCTCACTGTTCAGGCCCTCATCTGCATCGGTGGCGTTCACAGCGATTACTATTGTGCCCAGTGGCGTATTTTCGGGAATGTTTGTCTTGTACAACGTTTTGCTAAATATCGGAATGTTATCGTTAATGTCTAGAACATTGATAACGAGCTGTGAGGTGCCTGATTTCGGAGGACTCCCTCCATCTACAGCAGTTAGTGTCACTGTGATCACAGGCTGCTTCTCTCGGTCTAAAGCTTTCTGCAGCACTAACTCAGCAGACACGCTGTCGCCTGCTTTGTGCACTGCCAAAGAGAAATGCTCATTTTGGCTTATTTTGTAAGTACTGACTCCGTTTCTCCCCACATCTGCATCAGTTGCTTCAGATAATGCGAATTTCACTCCTGGTAAAGTACTCTCTGCGATGTACAAATGTTGCAATTTGGTCGTAAACAATGGGGCATTGTCATTTACATCTAAAATGTCTACGTCAATACGGTAAAGCTTTAAAGGGTTATTTATGACGGCTTCTACACTTACTGAACATTTAAGTTCATCTGTGCAAAGCTCCTCTCTGTCTATTCTCTCACTGACATACAGAACACCAGTCTTTAGATTTACCTCGAAGAATTTTCTCTTTGATGCAGTAACAATTTGAAAGATACGGGATTCCAAGTCCTGTGAATTAAGGTTCAGGTCCTTAGCGATATTTCCAACAGGAGTCCCCGGGTTTACCTCCTCTGAGACGGAATAGGAGAGCTGCCCAGACACCGTTTCCCAGTAACAATCCAGTAGAAAGAACCATAGATATATCCTGAAAAAGCTCCATCTACAAGGCGAAGACATATTTCTGTCCAGTATGAACAAAACATGAATATGACTTCCAGTCAGGGTCAGAAGTTGCAGGCAGTAGCCTATGGAAACGATCAACCGAGGTGAGCTTTGAATATAATCTGATAATTCTGTGTTTGTTTCACCGTTCTCCCTCTAACAAAGAATGAAGAAATGTCCCAATCGCCTGAAAACGGGAGGGGCCTCGTTGTATCAGAGAGTACCGCTGTCTCTGATGGATCAACAGTGGCGCCACGTGGTGAAATAGACAGCATGCAGAGAGCAGTGAACACAGCCACGTCACGCCATAAAATATAGATAAATATATGTGCTGCTGAATAGCCTAAATCAAATAAAATCTCAAAATTGCATTTCAGCACCATGGACAGCACACAATGGCTTTGTATATAAAGCCTCTGCTTGTCCTGATGTGTGTGACTGTGTCAGAACTCCTTCATATATAGTCTGTTCACACACACATCTTTTTAAATATGGTATCAATTTACTACATATTTGTACAAATAATGATTTCAGTCATAACAAACATTTTCAAAACTGGCAAACATTTTTAGAAATAAATTATACATTTTCTTATTGTATTTTGGTGTAATTTAGTGTTCCTCCACATTTCAAAAGAGACAGTAGTCATGAGTTTATGGACATTCCCTTGTCTGTAATCCCAGGATTAAGCCTGGGGTTCAGAAATTCTTGTCCTATTTCCAGGAAACATGATTTGATTTGAAAATATTAATAACCATCACACACTGAGCTGCAGTCATCCGCTAACCCAAAAATGCAATAATAATAATAGCTCACAAAAGAAGACCTGTGCGCTCAATTTTCCTAATGTAATGCAATTAAAAATTGTATGTACAATACAAGGACATTGAATGAATGTACATGTAGGACACACACACACACACACACACACACACACACACACACACACACGTAGGTCACGGTCTATACTGCACCGACCTTACAGGACTTTAGTCTGGATTAATTTTCTAATAAAATCAAAGAGAACGTATCTTTATTGTACCAGGGATTCTGCTTTGTGTGACCTTGTTTTGTAAGCTTCAGATGTGAGCAAGCCATTTAAATGTTTATTAAAACCCCTTTACTAGTACCAGTCACAACCTTCCAAGAAATAATGAACAGCTACAGTAGTATCTACATTTACAGTCCCCAAGCAAACATAGTACTGCATTGCCCTCACACAGTTTGTGAATGATATCAGAGGCTGTAGTTCTGAATCCAATTGGAGGGCAAAACACTGATTGTGTCATGGAGACATAAAAGATGCTGAACACACAACACCTCCTCTTCCAATGCCAAATACAGCTCCTCTGGGAAGCATCTGCAGAGTGGTCAATTAATCCATTAATAGCTATGTATGCACAAATGTAGAAAAAGTATATAATAATAATATGCAAACCCATACACACAGAGGCAGATACACATGTGCAGTTTTCATTGATAAAGTTTTAGTTGATTAAATTAACCATGTCCTCATGAAGACAGTATTTCAGTTTTTATATATGAACTCTGTATGCATTAATAAAAGTCACATTCCTGAGAATATGATAATTTAATTTGCTGAATAATTAATTGTAAATAAATGGTGGTTAAGAAAACACACAGTTTACTCCCTAAACACAGGGAGCTGTGCATAATAAATCTAGTAGTTGGATGCATGTGTGCCTTTTAACCTGCTTCTCTGTCTGTGGTTTACCTATCACGTGATGAAGTTAAAAGGAGAAACAGTATGCAGTGTGATTAAAGGGGCAGAGTGAGCAGTAGGTGAAAGGAGGGGGTGGCATGGGCGGAAGCAGTCGGCAGCAGTGTTACACGTGTTTACTGCATTATTAAAGGGCTGCCACCACATATAGTTACCAAATTATCTTCTATATCTCCTCCATACTAACAATTTTATGATAGTCCTTTGCATAACCATCAGCTGTGTGTGTGCTTATGAGTGTGTGTTATAAGGGTGTGTACTGTACTGTTCATCTGTGTGTGAGTTGATGGGGGAAGGGTGCTATCTGAACATGCTCCAAGGCGAGTCTCTCCCCCCTTTCTTCTCTCCTTCTGCACAGCTCTCTTGTCTCCATAGCAACGCCATCTCAGGCACAGACATGATGCATGTGTGCACAAACCAACACACACACCCTCACTAATGCAGAAGCCTATGGGTTTATTTTTTTTCCAAAGGCACTGAATAGTATAAAAAGTAATTCACTGGACTTCCTACTCACTTCTAGATTTTTATCTAAACAGTTCACTTTCACGTAGCCCTTCTAATCTCACTGAATGAATCGGATGACACTGTGACAGGCGCAGAAACACACACACACACACACACACACACACACACACACCTCTCAAACCCCACTTGTATGCATAACACACTAGGCTGTCCGCAGTTGCTGTTGGGCTGCTCATGCATTGATAATGTAGCACTGCAGTTGCATATTCATTATGACAGATTCACTTTAACAGCAGTGCTCACTTCTCTTTCCACCCCCACAGCCCCACAGAGAGCCTGACCTTTGCAGTCAGCCATGCCCAACCCACAGTACCCTCTCTGGGCCAAGACTCTGGGGACCACCCCCACTCCTGCAGTGTGCACACTACATCCTGCTTCATGTGATGAGAAACTGATGTCATTGTACTATTTTTGTGTGGAGTAGAGCTCATCACGGCACAAGGGGGCAACCTACTCCTTGCGCACGTTTCCTGCTTTACTCAGTACCAACCCTCCCGTACTATATCATGCTTCTTGTTAAGATCTATTTTATTTTATGCTTTTTCTTTGTGTGCTGAAGTGTCTAATTGATTAGGTTCTAATTATCTGGTGATTCTCTGATAAACAGCTCTGATATTACTCATGCATCACTTTATTTTAGAAACAGTGCCACACCCAATTGCAGTGCTGTAATGACTTATATTCTCTGATAACGCAGAGGTGTATGGAGATAAAGAGGTAACAAGACTGGCTTAATGTAATAGAAACAGGACATAGGAATTGATATTGCAGAAGAGGAACTCAAATGAAGTGGGGAGGAAGGCAAATGGCACTTGGGAAGATAAAGATGTCTAAAAATAGACAGGGATATACTTGCTTTTCATGAGGGGGTATGTTCTAAAATTGGAGATTTACCTCCCTAGCTACCATATGAAACATTAAAAAAATTGTTTTTTGGGGATTTTGTATTTTAAATCATGATCCCTAGCTGTGCACAGACACAATGAGTACCTTATATACACCTAGAAGGCTAGACTCTTACTTGTATGAACACATACAGCTACACATGAAAAGTTACACAAAGGTATGATCCATAATATAATCTGTTATGGATAGATAGGGAGAGAGGTGAAGGGAAGATACATCACTTAGTATTTAATCCAAATAGCACTTAATCATTTATTTCTAAATCTGTGCTTGCCTCCACTGGTTTCTGGAGTAAGTAGGACAGGGGCGGGGCCAGGGAAACATGAGCCGGTACACAATGAAAACCAGGACACAGCAATATGGAGCATGCCCAAATGCAGACATGCACATACCCTTGAGATAAAACTAGAGGCACACCAAAACAGTGTTCACTCATTTGGAAAGGGATGGCACAATGCCCAAAAATCACATAATCAGTTACTCTACTGTAAAACAACAGGCAGGAGAAACAGCTTGCTATTGTTGCTGAAGTGATTGTTCTATTTGATGTTGTCATTAGCTGTCATTGTCCAATCAGGGAGATAGGACAGTATACTTTAGATTTTAACTCAGTACACCTATATTGCTAATACATTTTATTTTCAGTACTTTGTGGTGTTTTATGCTATCCATCAATGCACGAACGCTAACCATTGCTTAATTTAAATATACAAACATTGATAAATTGTGTCAGTTTACAGATGATCTGTAGTGTAAAGGGCCCTCTGTTCATAAAAGCCAAAATATCCTCAGCATAATGAAGCCTTGCATACACATTTCAACAGAGACAGGGTGTGTTATTGCACCTGTAACGGTGAATTCACAATAATTCGTAGTAATACAGCATTAGTGTCTTTTTGTGGAGTTTAACTGCAGGAAGTAATTGTCAGGATTTGTGTGATTTGCATGTGTTTTTGTGTTTAAGAGTCATGTGACAGCGAAATATTGAACTGGTCAGAGAGACAAAAAAAGAGAAACAGTGTGTTTGTTAACTTGTTAAGAAAAAGAAAAAAAAACATTAATCCAGCAAACAGGTTGTGAAAGCAGAGGCACAGGGGTTTGTATTGCAATGACAGATCATTAATCAAAACTGTAAATAAAACGGGATGCACAACAAGCTTTGATAAAAGCAAATGTAGCTTGGAAATCTGATTGGTCAGCTAGAATCAATGTGAATGTAATGGACACTCTGATTGGCTCAACACTGTGCCTAGAGACAATGTCAGTGTCTGATAGAGCTCTGCTTTCACAGGGTGCACCCATAATAGATTCACTATCTCCCCTCTTGTATCCATGGTGATGCAGATGCAGCCCCTGTCTGTGCCCCTCCCTGCACCCCCCTCCTCCGCACCCCTCTTTATGAGCACTCAGTACATATGCCAAGGACAGGGCATTTATTTTTCACTATCCACAACCATACAAACAAAAAAATATGAGTGATATTAGATTGAAATGTTTATATATATTTTCCACATTGTGCATATTTACCCATTTTATACAAGCCTTTAATGTGATAGAGGACACACACCCTCCATGTACCCTTGCTTTCTGTCCTATTCTCATTTATCTGTTTCCCACTCACACACAGAAACAGCCTGAATCAAACATTTTTGGTGGGATTAAGAATAAATCTATCTTTATAGTCAGGCCTGGCTAACCTAGATTTGTCAATCAAACAGTTCACTGGGGAAGAGGGCATGGACTGTTTGGCTTTAATCAGAATGTAAAATGGGACAAGACCAACTATCCATGGATCAATACTGACACAGAACCTCAATAACAATACCAGTCAATAGACTGCCACATACAGAGTGGTCACATGCTAAATAATTGAATGTATGGACACACAGACACATGTAAGGCACAAAAGAAGTGGCATGTCATTTCCACGTTTTGCCACCAGAGGGAGCTTTTCCACCCTTTTCTTTGTTCTCTAAAGCAGTTTCCACATGCACAGCCAGACACAAACTGATGTCAGAGGCATGCAATGCTATAAAGCCTTATATTAGATTAGCACGCTCACCCACTCCAAAAAGTGTATCAGTGTTACAGATACACTAGCAGCCTTGGTGTCTGCCACACATTTTCTCTGCCTGCGGAAATTAAAATGTCAACTCTCCCAGATGGGAAAGGAGATGTGGATCTATCAAACAATACCTGCACATTCCCATCCAGCCTGATATATATCAAAACGAAGAGGGACAGACAGAGATATAATTTCATCAGCCACCATTAAAGATAATGCAGAATATGCTGTATCCTTTATAGAGCACTTGCATATATAGTTTACATTACTTGCATGTGTAGGGCAATTGCATATTGGCAAATGTAAAGCACAGATTATCCACACTTTGGTGTCTCATTTACATTTTCCGTGCATCAGCAAATTCTACCTGTATTTATCAATTTAGCACTATGTAATGCCTATTTTTAGTTTCTTATCAGTCATGCAGTACTGAATATGCAGCAGGCAGTGCTGCAGGAGCAGGCCTGCATGGGTGCTTGGCCCATTTCTTTAAAAAAAGGTCTGAATAATAAAGGAGAGTGCTGGCCTGCAGAGAATCTGATGGTTGAAACAGCTGAAATTGTTTAGTGAGGTTGCTCCGCTTTCCACATAAAAATGAAGATAACTATTTATAAAATAATGACTTGCCTATATCATTTCAGCTTCAGCTCTGTTGCTGCCGGTCTCCAAGAATAGCAAACACCGTCTTCCACTCTCATCAGCATCAAAACTTAAACAGCTACATGGACATTGTCCTGGTATGTGTAGCAACAGAAGCTTATCATAATGTGGTGAAGATGTTAAGTGCACCGTGTGTGTGTGTGTGTGTGTGTGTGTGTGTGTGTGTGTGTGCGCGCGCGCATGTGTGCACATGTGTGTGCGTGTATATAGAGAGAGAGGTAGAGGTAGTATACGATTCAATTGCCAGTTTATCAGGAACACCTGACTAAAACTAATACACACTGATGCAACATACCTGCAATGACTCCTGCCTTTATGATGGTTGTAATGTTCAGCTTTGGTGAAACTATTTTAGAGAGGTGTTTGATCTTAAAGGTCTTTTGGGTCCTGTAGATTGTGATGCTGTTGAACTGTATTGCAATATTCTGATGTATTTCTAATATTTTGTTAACCTTATTTGGTTTTGAAGTAAACATTAAACACCTCTCGATATAATGCAATACAATACACCAGCACCTCAAACTACAGCTTCCAAAAGATGATTAAGTTAAAATAAACACCCTTCTCACATATTTTCTGGAATATATTGACACTGACAATAAATACATTGAATGAATCTAGGAGGCGACAGAATAAAAAAAAAAATTGATTACGGTTAATAATCACCTCCAATCAGGCCAAAGCAAAGGCTCAACAATAACATAGAAAAAGGGGGAAAAAAAGCAGCCTGGACATTAGTCGAGAATTTACGGGTGAGGGGCATCCCAGCCAACTTTCTGTGCTGTTGCCTTTTCAAAGCTTCTCTTCAAGGCATCATTAAGATGATTCCACCTAATCCCATTAGAAGAGCAACATAGTAGAATTATTACTTTACACACTTTGCAGAAGCCTTAATCCAGGGCAACTGGGGATTCTGACAGCAGTGGCAGAATGGAAAGAAGGCTTTGACAAGAAGTTCCTATTTAAAACACCTGAAGGAACACGGATAATCTTTTGTGATTTCAAGCATTTGGTATGATGAATAATTACTTTCCATACAGTACATGGAGATCTAATATTCTGGGTTCACAAAGGCGATGTTTACTGCAAGATTACATTACATTGTGCATGTATTTCTATTTTACTGGTCACTGTGTTATTCTTTTCTTATTCTTCATACATTGAATATCTTTGCTCCATAAGAAGCAACATGAGCACAGTTTACTACTTTAGTTTTCAGTTAGAGGACAAAGCAAAGTGAATCAGGATTAAGATGAACATTAGGGAGTAAACAAGGGCTTAGGGAACAATTATACTCCAGTCTTATCGCATAGACCCTTCTTACAGTAGTCTGTAAACAAGCAGACCAAACTCCTTGTTATTTTGGTATCATGTTTTTAACGCCTTTGTTGTCTCCGCTCAGTTTTGCTCTTCTACTCACATTAAGCAGATTCTGACTTCATTCATTATCTGTAATGTGATGCATAGATTATCTAACCCAGTGTCTACTGTGGACAATTTAGTTTTGGTGTACATGAAATATTTAGTTTTTCTATTCGATGTATCATATAATCTGCTGTTAAACCCTGCTGATATCTAAACCTTCAGACTAAACATGTGATGTGACACACTAACAGCAAAGCACTGAGAGCTGGACTGTAGGTTAAAAGCTACGTGAGATGAGAGACACAAACTCAGAAAGCGTACAACTGATTACAAATACATCATAATGTCATGTCCCCATAATGATCCATACAATGAAATTAAGCATTTAATTGGGCATTTGTTATATCTGCAATTACCCTGACAGTGTGACGTGTGACACTTTGAATAGCTAATCAGTCTTTGAATGACCAAAACCACTGTTAAAATGCAGGAAAAGGCAGAATCTCAATGCAAGCAATTTTACATATATCATCTTTGAAAAACAAAGTAACAAGAAAGCACGCAATAAAACAATTCTCCTGTATCTGAACATTTATGTTATTTTTAGTTCCAGATTATTCACTGCAATATGTTTACGGTTTCTTGAAAACAATGTGTAATTGTCACTAGTAATCATGATCACTAATAGTGCAACCTGAAGCCACAGCATTAGGCCCAAGGCTGTACAGCAGGAACCAGCAGAGCTTCATCTTTTAGTGAGACACGATGAGATGAGCACTGTCTAGAGTCAGTTAACAATACAGGACAACGTGTATCATAAAGTGAATATGGTGCACAATCAGCCTTATCTTACAGAAATCCCCCATTTATCCGCACCATGTGGAGTGGTTTTATACAGTACAACAAAGCAAGAGTTCATTGAGTCACGTTGGTTTTCTTATAATCGGTTATATATGTTCAGTTCAAATGGAACATTTAAATGTGAAAACCCGCAGACACATTTGTAAGGAAAATAGGAGGGTGAAAGTACCTCTTGAAAAGCCTTGAGAACAAAACCATGCTTTATCGCTATGTCTGACAGTTCTCACACTGCGTATAAAGTAGCCATTGACAATTGTTAAGGCCAAGTCAGTTCAACGACAAATGGCCAAAATAGCCACTCTTGGTTCATATACAGGACACGTACACAGTAACAGAGAATAGGTTCAGATTATTGTCTTTGGCTGTATGCCTGAGACTGTGAAGAGCCAGACTAAGGTTTGGTAGTGTGTCTCATTCCTCTGCTTTTGCTGCAGTCATAAGGCTGAGGGAAAGAGAAGGTGCTCTGACATATTCAGCTCTATTCACTGCTCCAGTTTCTACAGAGAGAAGAGGTAGTGTAAAGAGGAGAGGCTGTCTCTGTGGTCAGAAAGATAGAGAAGAACGGAGAAAGCATGATGGAATAAAGACTAATGGACAAAGCTATATTTTCCAATTGCAATTAACAACGAAACTAAGAAAAAAAGATTTAAATGAAAAAGAAAGGTGAGAGAGACCGATAGAGAGAGTAACACAGCCTACAAATGGTGTCAGCCATAGTCTATCAGCTTGTAATTACATGAAGAAACAGGAGGGGGCATAAGAGAGAGCACCAGCTAGATGAAATCAGGATGTGCAGGAAGAGGAGAGGGATGAAGCAAATCAGAGAAAAAGATTATGTCTAAGAATGAGATAGAAGAAGTGATATGAAAAAAAAGATATGTACTGAAAAAACAAGAAAATGAAAAGAAACCAGTACAATGTGAAGACGAGAAGGAAAGCACACCAGGCTGGAGCAAAGTGGGGTAGTGATAACGAGAACAAAGGCAGGGGAAGAGGGAGCCAGTCGGTGGGAGGAGAGAGAGGGATATGAGTCAGGTTTACAGCATTAACACTCCTCTTCCACACCCATGTTTCATTGTTTTATTCATAGACTGCACCCACTAAGATGGCGGGAAACATGGAAGAATATTTAGCGATCAGTACACATCTAAACAAGCATGGACACAACTCAAGTCTGTTTTGCTACAGGGCATCACATAACCAAATCTCCCTAATATCATGATGGAATAATAGCCATCATGATGAATGCCAAAGACCATGAATCCTGATTTCATGTTCCCATTACAGATGGTTCACCTAAAAATAAAACACAGCAGACCAACTTCACAAAATGAAAATCTACATGATGGGATGACTCACCCACTGTACAGAACAGCTCAATGTTTCACACCCTCAGGGATGACCAGAAGGAGCCGAATGACGGTCGGACCATTTTAAAAATAAGAAGAAAGTGGATAAGACGTTTCAGCCTGTACATGTAGCTTTAATTAGTGTTAAAACAGGCATTTTCTCTATCTACAGTCAGTGGCATCACACACGCTTGATATCAGGACAGTAAATGATTTATAATTCTTTATGATACAATTTTGACCACATTTTCATGCTTTTAGAAAAAGGCTGTTTATCACTGACATCTGGTGAAAACTCACACCTTAAACATTTGAACTTTTAAGAAAAAATAAAAAATAATTTACTGTTTGTTTATCTGAGCTGACCTAATTGCTTTTTTTTGAAAATGCCTTACAGTTCAAGAGATGCAAAGTCTTCCTAGAGGGCCATGTGAACTAAAGTTAAATTATGAAATAAACACAGTGACAATATGCTTTTTGCATGACACAAATATCACGATTAGATCACAAAGGAAGGTTATGCCCAGTTTGATCAGACCACTCAATGAACTCAATATACAATTAATTAATACTCACAAATATATACAAAGTTTTTTCTGTATTATTTTTCAGACAATGTTGTTTTAGTTACAGCCTTGTAACTGAACAGACACACACATTCTAGTGGAATTCTAGTTGCACTCCTGCTAACCATGTAAAAAAGCATTAAAAGAAAATGAAGTTATCAATACTGTGGTGTAGCACTAAACATTAAAGAAGTCATAAACACACATAAGCTTGACTATAGAATGTTCTTGTTGTGAATACCCAAACAGGGAACATCCAGAGAAATAAGAATGCAATTGCTAAATAAAGGCATAGTAATTACCCAAGATGCTTAGTGGGGATATGACAGTGGCAAATAACCACAGGGGGGAGAGGAACCCTTCAGCTAGAGACTGGATCCATCTAACAGCCAACATCTGATCCCATCCATGCATGGCCAGAAATTAATACAACATACGGTATTTAATCAGACAAGTGTATGGCAACTGTGGCCTTATATCCCGTCTACTCCACAGTGAGCAGTGCAGATGTATTGCTCTAAGAAGGCAATCCTCTTACTACGACTGCATCCAATGTCTAAACAGCTGACTCTGGATTTTCCTCACCCATACATTCTATCAATCAGAGATCACAACCCCATCCCAATAAATCTAGATCACTGGGCGCTTTTTTCCACTTAATAGCTGTCTGTCTTGCATGTAGCCTTGCTCTGCCCGCTCAGTCAGTTCAATCCTCCAGGCATGCAGTGATGACCTAAGCACAGCAGCAGATGTTGTGGCTGTAGCTCATACAGATGCCAAGTGCAGTGCAGACCTACATCTGTTCTGACCTCTGTTGATTCAGAAAAAAAAAAAAATATTTAAACATAGCACTGGTCTAACTGCACTTAAGCTATCAAAGCTATCAAGCACTGGTTGTTACATCAGACAAACAGACAGATATATATGATTATAGGTATGCCTATATGTTGTTTAACGCTGTTATTGTATTAATATTATTGCTGGTGAATTATTACATTGTTAAAAGATCAGTTAATTCAAAAATAAGTCAGAGAGCACATCACATAATGTAGCACTAGATATTATAAGATAAGCTCATCATGTATGGGTTTAATATGACACATGAAGATAGTGTGCATAAATGGTTTTCATTAGTGCAATGTTGTTAATGTGCATAGACGTAGACATGGTTAGCACCCTGGAGAAAGGCCTTGATTCAGCTGCAGTGGAGTGATTCTAAAGTGAGAATGGCATGGTCCAACCTATAGGACTCATCCACACAGCAATGAGTCAATGGACTGAGACGTTATGAAACTAAGAGCTTATACAACCGAGTGGTGGAGAGAAGAAAGGGTCAGCCATACTCACACAATACCAGGCATGAAGGTGATAGTAGTGAGACAGAAATATATTTACAGATTCCTTACTATTTGCTATGATATGAAGGCAACCAGGTCAGACTTGCTGTACATGCTCACAAATAAAACTGTCATGTCTGTGTATCAACAAGGAAGAACCAGCTTTGACCCATTTTCTTAAGAGAAGTGACTAGGCTGGTCCGAACCAGTCTCATCGTGTTCTAGGACAAATGACAAGCGAAAGGAGCTGTGCCAGGGAGTCTTGGCCCACAGCTTAGAATGCAGCCTGCAATGCAATTTTTGGCCCACTGACTCTGATTTTGCCCTGGTAAACCAGTGCAAATATTTAGTACATCTGCATGTCGTGTTGTTACTCATTGTCAGTAGAGAAGAAAGGGTTTTCTGTACAGTTGAAATCTGTGTCAGTGTCACACATAATAGATAACAACTGGTATCAGTTTCTATAAAAGTGCAGGATTTTAAACTTTTATATATAAAACTCAAAGTTAAAGTCACATGTAAATGCTATAATACTGAGAAACTTTGTCCAACCTTTCTTTGCCACACTGCATTCAAAGTATAGCACTTCAGAGGGTTGTACTGACTGTTATTGACCATATACTGTATAAGCTGCACTGCAGCAGTGCCTGTGCTTGCTGAAATTCACAATTGCAACCTCCTGATTCACCAACACCAAATCACCTGAATGGTCCGCAGAGAGGAAACACTGACAAAAACACTCACACTCCCCTGCACTCAAGCAAACAGGGGCATTACATCTAGTATCAGCCCGGATAACAAACTGTTTAGCAGCATCTGGACCGCATGCAGCTAATGTGGAACAATACAATAGAACCTAAAACATTATTATTATTATTTCTTAATTAATTAACACAATGCCATTATAATAGTCAACAAAAATCAAACTTTATATACCACCTCTCTTTCTCCATTCACATTCACTCATCAGCTTAATTAGTGAAAACTAACTCTCGAGTCAACCTTGTCAACTGTAAGTGACTGGTGATAAAATATAGTGCTGGGAGGGATGTTAAATGATAAAGTGGTGATGAACATTATATACGTGGCTGATTATCTGCCTCCGCAGTTCAGCTTCATCAAAGTTTTAAATCATGCATGGTGCTTGTTAGCCATATTAAATGTTTGTGATTGTTTTTACTAATTGGAATCTGCAACAAAGGAAAAGAGAGTGGAAAGGAACATAATTTAATAGTGAAATGGTGGGAGGACTTATCTCAGTAATCATTCAATTCAAGTGTACAGTAAATGACTTTAAATGACTGATCTCAGGAAACAAAGGAAAGTAAGGTTTAGAGGAGAGATATAAATTAAAAGAAAGATGTTTCACACAAAGGCACAAGAACAGAGTATACTGTAAATGTAAAGTTTGCAAAGCACAATGCTTTTTTGGGACAGTGCCTAATTATCTCACAGTGGATGTGTCTTTACTTATCTCTGCGAGTCAATATACAGTATATTACCAAAGATGCATGTTCTGCATGTGCTCTGTTTTCTTGCTCTCTGCATGTCTTTCCCTCTATCCATCCAGCCCCCTTCTGTGAAAGTGCCTTTCAATAAAGTGGATTAGGCATTTGTGAGTATGTGCAGCTGTGTTGTTGTGCATGTGTGTCTATGAGCACAAGCGTGCGTGAACATAAAGATAGTAGCTGTTTTCGTTGTAACCGACTGTGTGTGTAAATTAGATTACCATCACTGCTGCTGACCTCAATGTGAGTTGTGCCATCCTCCAACAAAGCTGTTGCAATAAGAGAGAATGTGCCCTACTGACACACAACAGCACATGCAGCATCCACAGCCACAACCCTACAGGCATGAAGCACAGCAACAGAGCTGAAAAGCATGTGACAGAACGAGAGAGGAGAAAGACTACAGAAAGAAAGACAGAAAATGATAGGGAGACAAAAAAGGGTGGCATATGAAAGAGGAAACGAAGGAAAGAGACATAAAAGCGAGAAAAGGAGGCCAAGAGTGTGATGGGGGAGGGGTGATATCAATATGGAGGGTAAAGAAGGAGGAGAGAAATCGTGAGGAGACAGAGAGGGAAGCTGCCAACATGGAGAAATGAAAAACTACATGAAACGGAACAGAGATAGAGGCAGAATAGAACAGGGAGTACTGCAAATTAATTATATCATACAGAGTAACATTTACATTGCAGTATCTAAAAAAGAAAAGGCAAACTATGGGGTATACAGTTTGTAGGGGGAGTCGAGAATTGACAGTGAAATGAAAGAAGATAATACAACAGAAAACATTTTTGCCACAATGTTGGTAAGGAGTTAAGGGAGAAAAAACTTAGAAAGCAAAGGAAAGGATGGAACACAGGGAGGAGAGTTTGCTTTGGAGAAAGCATTTTTGTATGAATGCAGAAGAGCAGCCATGTAGAATAAAGCCAATTCTTTCTAGCTGCTGACATAACAGTACATACATACAGTCTTGCTGTAACAGCTGTCCCCCCCCCCCCCCCCTCTCTCTCTCTCTCTCTCTCTCTCTCTCTGTCATTTAGCTTGTTCTCTTCCCCTCTCCCTTTGACACTGAATGTAGTTTAATGAGGAACATGCTCTCACCCACTTAAGAAAGACAACATGCACATACACAAAAACACAAGGGTCATTGCACTGTGAATGATTTTCAGTGCAGACACTAAGCATGCAAACACAATTGCACAGATCTGCTGAGCCAGCCAAGCAGACTGACAAAGCCACTGGAGCAAGTGGCCACACCTCTGCCAAAGAAAGCACACAGAATGAAAATGTACTGGTAGTATCCTATGATAGATTACAGTCTCCTGTTGTAGAGTCATGTTTTAAATCAAAATCAAGAACAGAAGTACATTTTTAAATGTAGTAACTTGTGTTAGCACCTGCTTGTTGTCAACAAGGCTAAAACAGGGGTGACCTCTAGCTCACCCAGTAAGAGCATTCTCCCCATGTTGGCTGAGTCCTGCAGCGGCGCAGGGTTCAAATCCGACCTGCTGCCCTTTGCTGCATGTCATCCCCCATCTCTCTTCCCCTTTCTGGTCTATCCACTTTCAAAAATAAAGGGAAAAGCCCCAAAAAATAATCTTTAAAAAACAAGGCTAAAACAATTTGTATAATCAAACACAATGTTCATAAGACCAAGGCACATGTGCTTGCATTCTAAATGCAGTTTATGACCCTACTTGTAATTCATCCACTCCTACTCTCCCATCATTTTGTTCTTTCCCCAAAAAAATGCCATGGCAAAGGAACAAGAGTGCAGTGATATACAACAACTCAACACTTTCTCACAACTCCAGCTCACGGTGTAACCAGAGATAACCAATGTGATCCACTGGCATGACACCTGCACTTTTTAGGTTTAATGAGATGCACACATTTTTAATTACATCAATAAATCTTTTTTCTGGGCATCTGCTGTCCAGGCACAGCTTAACCACTGTTGCTGTTTTGCAAAACACATGATGCCCCACACACTTTTATCTCACACACAAACATGCAAATAAATATGCACAAAGAGAGGCAGTTTTTGCTATCTAGAAGTGCACTAAATAACACTGGACAAAGGAAGTTCAGAGAAGTGTTTTTAGCCTCTACTTCATGAATCTGAGCTGCTGCCCTATTCTGAATCTGAACGGAGCATTTCTCTTCTTGCATATATATATATATTCCACTCTGGTTGACTGCTTTATTTTACATGCTGCTTAGTAGGTCAAAATATCCATTCAGCTTTCAACAATGACAAATATACCGACAGTTTAAAATATGTTTATGTATATTTTTCTGACAGTCTTTTTTTTTAGGTAGGAAATCTAAGGTTGACCCAGTTGTTTGAGAGGGAAGATTATCTCCATACTATAAAATATCTAATTACAAGCTCAACTGTTCCTGCCTTCACTATTGCTTCAATATCTGCACCATCTGTTGCCGGATTCACAATGCAGATTTCACTAATATAATCCATGTGTTTCTATTTAAATAAACCAATTTTCATTAAATATTGTGAGATGTCTATAGATGAGCCATACAAAAGCCACTTCCCCTCCCCCCTCCTCTACTGCTCTCTCTCTCTCCCCCTCTCCCTCCCTTCATCCTCTTCTGCTGCTGTTGCTAAGACCACCGAGCGCATGCTAGTCTGTGGAAACCAGTAGACTTAGAGAGGTGGATCTTCTCGTGTGTTGCTATGGGCAACACACAGTGTTCTACAGAGAATCAGCCCAGAAGCCTAGCATGCAAACCTACACACATGTGATAAAATATGACCTATTTTTCAGTCAGTCAAACAAGATCAAATGCGCAGAATCTGAAAAATGTATATAGTGTATATAAATTGTTATATCTTCAATATTTTCCATCACTGTAGTATTTTTTTGATGAAGTTGATCAAATTAAAAATAGTACAAATATACTGTATCTATTGCTGCTTTGCAGTCCTTACGGAATGAAGATCCCTGCTGAAGCAAAATGTCCCAGCGCCACCTGACTGGCTGTACATTGTGATTCACTGCACACCAGCCACAGGCTACCTCTCTCCCCCTCTCTCTGTCGTAGCTGCAGCCATTTATGGACCACTGAATCACCTCAACTACATCAGTGAGCACAGACCTCGAGTAACTCTGTTAGCCAGTCAGTCACTCCCTTTACACACATGTAACAACACTAATTGATAGAGCAAAAAAGTATACATGTACAAGCATGTAAAATACACTGACTACAATTTCTGTACTCTTCTGATAAATAATATGCCTTTTCAAATGATATGGATACTAAAAAAAGTCAATGGAGGATCAGATGCAGCATCTCAAACATTGCAGATGTTGGGAAATTGCTTCAAAATTTAAGAATTAGCTAACACAAAGGGACAGCGGTTACTGCAATAAACAAAACTTCACTTTTTTTAACTGAACTTAAACATTTCCCTATTTCTCCCTATTCACAAGGTTTAACTACAAACAGCTCACATTATGCATGTATTATGTTTCACAGCCAGTTGATAATTTACTATGACACAACCAACCATGGTCTGAAACAGACACATTACAGTTAAAATGATTAATAGTCAAAGTTGGTCAGTGCACAATACAAAGTTCTCAAAGGTCTGAAAAAAGTCAGATGTGATTAAATACTAGACAAACACAATACAACAGTTTAGAGGCATTCATTTTCTTAAGGAAAAAAGGAAGAGTTTGCTTTGGCTCTCTTCTCTGGAAAGCAGTGTCTTCAGTGTCACAAGGAGGGATGTTTTGCTATTTACAGAAACATCTTCACTAATTTGACCAATGTTCCACAGCGATCCACAACATCCTGTTTTACATAGCCCACAAAGGTCAATATATTTTATAAGGTTGTATCATTTCTTGAAATTAATTTTATTTTAAGTACATGAGGACAGCCAGCATCAAGCTACAAACACAGCATACTAACTGAAGTACAATGTGTTATTCACTAATATAATTAACAGTCTGGGCTGTGTGAGTACCAACCGTACGCCCCCTGTAGAATAGAGCCATACTATTTCACTGGCCCACTCATGGCAGGGACTCAACCATTCTCACCTGACTTCATTCATTCCCAATCATGGTTCAAACACACCTGACTTCACTCACTACCAATTATGGCTTAGTCTATAAGTACCACCTACTTCCTTTGTTCTGGCTGTCAGCAACATGAGACAGCGGTGTGGGGCAGCATGTGGGGGCGCGCTGTCCTCACAATTCAGGCACAAATCCTACGGTCGTGCGTAAATAAGTGAGTTTACTTCCTCCCTCATATGTTTTACTTTAATGGTTATTTGGAAGTGGATGTGATTAATGTTTGACCAGTGTGTATGTGTATGTACGTAGGTATAGTTAAATGCTGAATCGTCGTCCTACTTGTTTGCCTCGATACTACAGAAATAATATTGTGTGTAAGTGCGCAGTGCACATGATTTGTTAGTTGTAGCCTCTTAGGAAATACAAGTATCCTTAACCTTATTGAGTTAAATGTCTTAGGTAATTGTCTGATTAATGTTTGTTATATAGTGCTCTATAATTTAAGTAGTGGTAGGCCTACCCCTCACCCCCTCGGGTAAGAGTACTTGTACGTATTGTTTGTTTAGGTATTTAATTGTTAAGTTAGTAGTTACATGTTGATTAACTGTATTGTAATTTGTGTTTCTCTGTTTGTCATTTATAGAAAAAACCACACAAAACCGTCAAGCCTCATCATCTGCCTTTGCCCTGAATATGTGCAGAGTGTAAATAAATGGCTTAAACGGAAACAACTGTTGTCCTTCATACATTCTGACCGATGTACCATGGTGATGCTCAATTCCTAAACCCAAGCCAAAGATACAATTCTACACCCCCTGTAACAACAACAACTTAACTCTTCAGTTTCATAACATACAACCTCCTCATTCCCCTGAGTGATGCATTTTATGTTTGTGGTTCATCTGAAGCCAGCTATTCTGAATAGGTGGTGTGATTCAATACTTTTGGCTCACTTAAATCATCTGATATCTGCATCTCATCTATCAACAGTATTTATACCAGAACTGCCTTAAAATGAAGTGATCTTTCTTACCTCTCCAGATGTCCCTCTCCTGTCAGGGAGCACTAGAGTATTCGCATGGCTGCCCGGGACTATAGTAGATCCTATACTCATTCTGGGTCCTACTAGCATGTACCGTTTGTCTCCAGATCTGTACTGGATGCTGTGACACAGTGTCCCATCATAATTAGTCTCTTGTAGATATTTAGAAGTATAGTCTGTGGTTTTGGAGCACTGCATTGCAATCAGCACGATGATACTGATGAGAAAAAGTGTTGAAACTGAGCCCAAAGTTATCATCAGGTAAAAAGTCACATTATTCTCCTCCTCATAGTTTGTTGCACTTTTAACATCAGAAGCAGCAAAAGCCTCTTTGGGCTCCACAACTTTGACAAGCACAGTAGCTGTTGCTGAGAGTGAAACGTTCCCATTGTCTTTCACCAGTATGACCAGTTTATGCTCAGCCTCGTCTGTCTCTGTGAATGAGCCGAAGTGTTCTGATCTGTCCTGTATAGCGGTCCAAACCAAAGAGACTGTGGTCAGTAACGTCCTGCAGTGAAAACAGTAACCAGCCGTTATATCCTATATCAGCGTCATAGGCTCTGACTTTAGTCACCAAGTGTCCTGCGTTCACATTGCGGGGAATCTCCTCCACACCTTCAGCAGAACCGTTAGAGCTGACTGGATACAGGATGACTGGAGCGTTGTCGTTCTGATCCAGAATGAACACGTTCACTGTGACGTTGCTGCTTAGTGACGGAGTTCCAGAATCTGTGGCAACAACTTGGAACTGGAATGTTTTCAGTGTTTCAAAGTCAAAACTTTTTAGCGCCAAAATGTCTCCAGTTTCAGAGTTTATGTTGAGAAATGAAGTGATGGTTCTGTGTTCATCCCCATGTCTCATAATGTTATATGATATGAGAGCATTATCACCCTCATCACAATCATAAGCACTCACTGAAAATAAAGAGGCTCCTGCTACATTGTTCTCAATAACATAAAACGTGTACGGATTCGTTGAAAACTCTGGACTGTTGTCATTCACATCTGATACAGTCACACTTATTGTCCTATGAGATGACAAAGGTTTGTCACCAGCATCTTTAGCAATTATTGTTACATCATATTTGGACTGATGCTCTCTATCCAGCAGAGATTTGGTGACTATAGAGAACATATTGTCTTGTAAAGATGGTGTTAATGTAAAAGGTACATCCTCACTTACATAACAGATTACTTTTCCATTTAAACCTGAATCATTATCATTCACACTTATCAACGCTACTGTCGTTCCAGGTTTGGAGTCCTCAGGAATTGCACTTGAAAAGGATGTCACCTCAATCTCAGGTGCATTGTCATTCAGATCCACAATAGTTATGATAACACTTTTTTCTGTTGCTAGGGGGACTGATCCTTTATCAGAAGCTTTAATGTCAATTTCATACCTGTCTTTTGCTTCAAAATCGATCAGTCCTTTAACAATGATTTCACCAGTATTAGCGTCAACTTCAAAAAGTTTACGTAATTTATTATTTACATTATTACCGAACGAATAAACCACCTCCCCATTCAAACCATCATCTAAATCTGTGGCATTTACTTGCATTATAGTTGTGCCAATAGGTGAATTTTCCCTCAACACCGCAGCATATGAATCTTTGGCAAAAACTGGCATATTGTCATTTACATCTAAAACATCAACGATAATAGTCATATCTCCTGATCTAGCAGGCTTCCCCCCATCAACGGCTGTCAGCAGTAATCTATGACTTCTCGCGGTTTCTTTGTCCAGCGGTTTATGCAAAAACAAAACAGGAATTTTCCCATCTTCTCCTCTATCTTTAACCTCCAGTCGAAAATGGTCATTTTGACTGAGCTTATACAGTTGAATAGAATACATGTCACTGTCTGGATCATAGGCGCCTTGTAGCTGAAATCGTGCCCCAGGTAAAGCAGATTCTGAGATCTCTAAACGCGTCTCGTTTTCAGAGAAGGTGGGAGAGTGGTCGTTAACATCCAAAACCTCAATGGCGACGTAATGCACCTCTAACGGATTCTCCAGCACAGTCTTTATGTTGATAATGCAGGTACTGATCCGTTCGCACACTTCTTCTCTGTCAATTTTCCCGTTAACATGTAAGATGCCATTGTTGTTCAGTTGAAACAGGGGTTCGGTCGATCCAGAAACGATGCGAAATCCTCTAGCATTCAAAGCACCTATATCCAGCCCCAAATCTTTAGCGATATTCCCAACAACAGCACCCACCGTAAGCTCTTCGCGAATAGAGTATCGTAGTTGTGCCGAAGTAAAATTAAAAGTAAGATTCAAACAAACAATGAGAACGATGAGGCGCTCCAACCATGCTGTGCACCCTCGCCGTGCCATATTGGATTAAAACGAAACAAATATTAGAAATCCAAATGTGAGTCTACACAGGAACAAACATTTTGTAGAAATAACAACTGCCCGATATTAGAAAAATGTTGGTGAACGAGTCAAATATTTGAAGCCATCGCCCTAAAGCACAAGTGCACCTTCGCGAAATAGCACCAAACAACTGACGCAGAGGATGTTGAACGAGTCGTTCACTTCCACAAGCAGTGACACCATGCGAGCTGAAGTTACAATGCAGACACACTTTCAATGAAAAATCGTCTTTTTTATGTGACGTTCGCAGTAATTAAGTATTTGTAATTGCCTGCTGAGGTTGCAAAAGGAAAAAAAAGTGAACTCATACCATTTCAAAATTAATGTTATGACAAGACAATCTACCATAATTACACGTGATATTGATTGGATAAGTATACCTAAATTATGAATAATATGATACAAAATAATAATTACTTCCATTAATCAATTTATTGTGTATAACAAGCCAGGGTTTTCACGATAAAATGTCTTACCTCTCCAGATGTCCCTCTCCTGTCAGGGAGCACTAGTGTATTCGCATGGCTGCCCGGGACTATAGTAGATCCTATACTCATTCTTGGTCCTACTAGCATGTACCGTTTGTCTCCAGATCTGTACTGGATGCTGTGACACAGTGTCCCATCATAATTAGTCTCTTGTAGATATTTAGAAGTATAGTCTGTGGTTTTGGAGCACTGCATTGCAATCAGCACGATGATACTGATGAGAAAAAGTGTTGAAACTGAGCCCAAAGTTATCATCAGGTAAAAAGTCACATTATTCTCCTCCTCATCCTTTGTTGCACTTTTAACATCAGAAGCAGCAAAAGCCTCTTTGGGCTCCACAACTTTGACAAGCACAGTAGCTGTTGCTGAGAGTGAAACGTTCCCATTGTCTTTCACCAGTATGACCAGTTTATGCTCAGCCTCGTCTGTCTCTGTGAATGAGCGAAGTGTTCTGATCTGTCCTGTATAGCGGTCCAAACCAAAGAGACTGTGGTCAGTAACGTCCTGCAGTGAAAACAGTAACCAGCCGTTATATCCTATATCAGCGTCATAGGCTCTGACTTTAGTCACCAAGTGTCCTGCGTTCACATTGCGGGGAATCTCCTCCACACCTTCAGCAGAACCGTTAGAGCTGACTGGATACAGGATGACTGGAGCGTTGTCATTCTGATCCAGAATGAACACGTTCACTGTGACGTTGCTGCTTAGTGACGGAGTTCCAGAATCTGTGGCAACAACTTGGAACTGGAAAGTTTTCAGTGTTTCAAAGTCAAAACTTTTTAGTGCCAAAATATCTCCAGTTTCAGAGTTGATATTTAAAAACAGAGCAACATTTTCTCCACTGCTGTCCCTCTGAATGTGATATGAAATATGTGCATTAGCACTATCATCAAGGTCAGATGCCCTAACTGAAAATACTGGTGCTATTAGGTCATTGTTTTCAGTAATATAGAACGTATATGGGCTCACTGAAAACTGTGGTCTGTTATCGTTCACATCTGATACAACCACACTTATTGTCTTTTCAGATGAGAGCGATGGCTCACCAGTGTCCTTTGCAACAACTGTCAGTTCATAAGAAGATTTTTTTTCTCTGTTAAGTTGTAATTTGGTCACTATTGCGTACATATTATCTTGCAGGGATGGAGATGTAGCGAAAGGAACGTCCTCGCGTATAAAGCAGGAAACCTTCCCATTGGCGCCTGAATCCAAATCATTGACGCTGATCAAAGCTACTGTTGTTCCAATTCTAGAATCTTCTGGAACTGATTTCGAAAATGATGTAATTTCAATCTCTGGGGGATTATCGTTTAGGTCTATTACCTTTATTATCACAGTTTTGTCTGTGGAAAGAGGGATAGTGCCCATGTCTGAAGCATGTATATCAATTTCATAACTCTTATTTTCTTCAAAATCAATTATACCGATCACTTTAATTTCACCCGTCCTTGGGTCTATGTGAAATAGTTTTTGCAAGTATATATCCACTTCTTTACCAAATGTGTAAACAATTTCGCTGTTTGCACCCTCATCCAAGTCAGTCGCATTAACCTGAATAACTAACGTACCAGGGTGCGCGTTTTCATTTAAAATGGTAGAATATACATCTTTTGTAAAAACGGGTGAATTGTCATTAACATCGAGCACCACAATTACTATTTCTATTGTTCCAGACATCGCCGGCTTCCCACCATCAATAGCTGTAAGCAGAAGCTTGTGTTCTCCCATAGCCTCTCTGTCTAACTGCTTTTGTAAAATCAGAAAGGGCATCTTACGGTCTTCGCCCCTCTCCTTAACTTCCAAACGAAAGTGTTCATTGTGGCTGAGTTTATACTGCTGAACAGTAAACTGACCACCATCAGGGTCGCGTGCAGGTTGAAGCTGGAACCGTGCTCCCGGTAATGTCGATTCAAATATCTCCAGTCGCTTCTCTTTCTCTTGAAAGACGGGGGAGTGGTCGTTTATATCCATCACCTCTATGGCCACGTAATGGATTTCCAGAGGATTTTCTAGCACGGTTTTAATGTTGATTATACAGGTGTTGCTTCGTTCACAGATCTCTTCCCTGTCTACTTTCCTACTTACATACAGAATACCGTCGTCCTTATTCAAACGAAAAAGGGGTTCTGTTGAACTGCCAACAATACGATACTCTCTATCTTTCAGCGTGGCCTTATCAATTCCTAAGTCTTTCGCAATGTTTCCAACAACACTTCCTTCTTTTACCTCTTCGGAGATGGAATATCTGATCTGAGCTGAGGCTTTGTTCCATAACGTCACCAAAGCCACCATGTATGCGACGCATCTCCATCGCTCTACCCACGCCTGGCGTCCGCTTTGTTCCATTATGTACAGACAAAAAAAAGAGAATAATTCCGGGATCTATAACTGTATGGTCAAAAAATAACAATCAGCCTTATTCCTATGCAAACTGCGCTCCATCGCCAAGACAGGCCTGGGAATTGTATAGAGCTAGTTTCGTGTTCAAGCCCTTTACTCGTAATGCCAAAATACAGGATTGGACCTAATGGTGACGACGAAAAGCTCTGCTGACGCTATTGACCATTATACCGACACCATGCGATCCAGAAAGTTATTACACCACTGTTAGGCTGAAAACATGGTCAAATTAAAAGTTCACACAGCAACGAAAACACTAGGTAAAAGAAACAAACCGCTTGTGAATATATTTACAAAGATTTGCGTCAACAGTCATTTTTATGAACCCCTGAACTCGAGTCACAAAAATTATTTAAAAAAAAACAGCTATTATTTCGAAGAGTCTAGACCTCTACCAGGTCCTTATTTATGTGCAAAGAGAAATTGCTGCGTTTAAAAAAAAAAAAAAAAAGTTCAGCACCACGGACAGCAACACTTCCTACTGCAGTCGGAGGCGTCAGAATAGATAATTGTTAAAACTGCATCGACAAATACTGTATCTCCTATTCAACAACAAGAAAACAGCATTGTATTTGTCATCTAGATGGAGATGCTGTGTTTTAACATCAGAAATTATATTTGTTCTAAAACATATTTGACTTAAATTCGTTCATTGTTCTAAAATGTCACCACTATGGATTACGCACGAAGGCAAGTCAATTCTGTGATACAGGTAGCAGTTGAAATTAAGCAACACGGAATTAAAATGCTATTTAGTGACAGGTGCTGCAATGAATGCAGGGGCACCTTCAAAAGCAGAGCCTATTTCTCCATAGAAGTGTAAAAGTGTTAGTGTAGTAAACAATCCAATGTTATTTGATGTTAACCTGTTTAAATGTGTGTATTCAGATTGCCATGGAGTTACTGCATATCTTTGTAAAAATTAAAGGCGGGAAGTTGTAATATTGTAAGTATTAATTAATGTATCTTACATCGTTATGTATTAACATGTATCAGAACACCAGAGCAAAACATATCAGTACCATGGACAGCAAAAAAAAGACATTTGTTTGTCAGAAAATAGTGAGAGAAGGACAAATGGATGAGTAAGCATATACATCAACCTATAGGCTATTAACAAATTAGCTATATAACAATGCTTACAGATCTGCCTGCATACTGTATGATCAAAATTGCAGCTGAAAACCAAAGGGTACCAGTCTAGTGTCCTACTTCACTAAACTATATCACAATTCCAAACAAACCGTACACATGCAGTATATATGCAGTAAATGATTGACTGAACTAATTAATGAACAAACAAATTATAAGGCTGCCAGCGGAAACAGGTCAGGGTTTTCACAAAACTTGTCTTACCTCTCCAGATGCCCCTCTCCTGTCAGGGAGCACTAGTGTATTCGCATGGCTGCCCGGGACTATAGTAGATCCTATACTCATTCTGGGTCCTACTAGCATGTACCGTTTGTCTCCAGATCTGTACTGGATGCTGTGACACAGTGTCCCATCATAATTAGTCTCTTGTAGATATTTAGAAGTATAGTCTGTGGTTTTGGAGCACTGCATTGCAATCAGCATGATGATACTGATGAGAAAAAGTGTGGAAACTGAGCCCAAAGTTATCATCAGGTAAAAAGTCACATTATTCTCCTCCTCATCCTTTGTTGCACTTTTAACATCAGAAGCAGCAAAAGCCTCTTTGGGCTCCACAACTTTGACAAGCACAGTAGCTGTTGCTGAGAGTGAAACGTTCCCATTATCTTTCACTAGTATGACCAGTTTATGCTCAGCCTCGTCTGTCTCTGTGAATGAGCGAAGTGTTCTGATCTGTCCTGTATAGCGGTCCAAACCAAAGAGACTGTGGTCAGTAACGTCCTGCAGTGAAAACAGTAACCAGCCGTTATATCCTATATCAGCGTCATAGGCTCTGACTTTAGTCACCAAGTGTCCTGCGTTCACATTGCGGGGAATCTCCTCCACACCTTCAGCAGAACCGTTAGAGCTGACTGGATACAGGATGACTGGAGCGTTGTCGTTCTGATCCAGAATGAACACGTTCACTGTGACGTTGCTGCTTAGTGACGGAGTTCCAGAATCTGTGGCAACAACTTGGAACTGGAACGTTTTCAGTGTTTCAAAGTCAAAACTTTTCAGCGCCAAAATGTCTCCAGTTTCAGAGTTTATGTTGAGAAATGAAGTCACTTCATTTTCTTTGCTTCCATCTCTGAGAATATGATAGGAAACAAGTGCATTGTCGTTCTCATCACGATCAAATGCTTTAACAGAAAATACAGAGGTACCTGGCTCATTAGCTTCAGTGACATAGAAAGTATATGGACTCAGTGAAAACTCTGGACTGTTGTCATTCACATCTGACACCACAACGCTTATTGTCTTTTCAGATGATAATGAAGGGTGACCAGCATCTTTTGCAACTACTGTTATAATATAATGTGACTGTTTCTCTCTGTCCAGAGGCGATCTGGTCACTAAGGAATACATTTTGTCTTGTAAAGATGGGGATAAAGCGAAAGGAACATCTTCACCTATGGAGCAAATAACTTTTCCATTGAGACCAGAGTCCAAGTCATTAACACTGATAAGGGCAACTGTAGTGCCTGGTCTGGAATCTTCAGGGATTGAGCTTGAAAAGGAAGTAACCTCAATTTCAGGTGCATTATCATTTACGTCAACTATCTTGATAATGACGCTTTTTTGAGTCTCTAAAGGAGCCATACCTTTATCTGATGCCTGAATTTCAATCTCATATTTTTCCTTCTCCTCATAATCTATCAAACCTTTCACAACTATTTCACCTGTTGATGGATTGATATCAAACAGCTTTAATAATCTATGACTCACACTGTTGCTGAATGAATAAATCACATCTCCGTTTGCTCCGTCATCTAAATCGGTTGCATTCACTTGTATGACTGTTGTACCTACTGGAGCGTTTTCATCGAGCATCACAGAATAAACATCTTTAGAGAAAACAGGCACGTTATCATTAACATCTAAAACATTTACTAGAATATTCATCTCGCCTGATTTCGGAGGTTTCCCTCCATCCAGTGCAGTCAGCACTAATGAGTGGCTTACTGCTGACTCTCTATCCAACGATTTTTGCACAATTAATATAGGTATTTTACCATCTTCTCCCTTATCCTTAACTTCCAAACGGAAGTGATCATTGGGGCTAAGTTTATACTGCTGAACAGAAAAAGGACCACCGTCTGGATCGCGTGATGCTTTTAACGGAATACGTACTCCAGGTAACACGGACTCAGAAATCTCCAGCGTTTTGTCTTTCTCTGGGAAACTGGGAGAATGGTCATTTATATCCAGAACCTCCACTCCCACATAGTGGACCTCCAGTGGGTTTTCCAGTACAGTTTTCAGATTCATCAAACATAAACTGCTTCGCTCGCACACCTCTTCCCTATCAATCTTTTGGCTTACGTACAGGATGCCGTCGTTCTGATCTACACGGAAAAGAGGTTCTATCGCAGTAGAAACAATCCGATACTTCCTGTCTTTCAGCGTGCTTTTATCTAATCCCAAATCCTTTGCTATATTTCCAACCACAGTTCCTTCGTTAACTTCCTCAGAGATGGAGTATCTTAATTGCGCCGAGGCCACGCTCCACAAAAGCACAGCAACCACACAGCCGACACATTGTCTTCTCGCCCTTCTTGCCTCGCATCCTCTTTGTTCCATGATTGAAAACAAATTGTTGTGGATTCCTCACGGGATTAATAACCGTGTTGTAGGGAATTAATCCAACACATCCGACATATGCAAATGTTCACTCTGTTTAAAAACGCTAAAAACACGGGACAACATGTATTTATATACAGCAGTAAGCTGCCAAGCGATTCTGATAGTATCGAAGTGAGAGCCTATAAAGAGGTGGAACCAAAATGCAGTGACGATGGATTAGATCCGTCTTTTGCTAACATACTGACACCATGCGATCTAATTGCTCACTACAATGAAAACAAAGTTACTACAGCTATTTTTTTTGTATAGCAAAATGGAAAGGTTTTGTATTTATTTACTTTAGCCCTGTACGTAGAGTTTGTGAGTGACAGTGCCTCAGATAAGGACATGCCTTCTTAAGATGATTTAAACAGTAAACACAAAACTAATATTCCTTTGAATGGAGATGGGAACATCAAATTCTCCCAACATGTTGGATGCTTCAATATACCAGTAATAACTTATGTTTGGTTCGTTTGATATTCACAAACAAAACAAGTATGGTTAACCATGGACAGCGAATAACGCTAAAATTCGGCCCAACCCTATGTGTGCTTTTAGATTACATCGCAGAAGCTCAGAAAGCTCAAATCAGATCATGATCTAAGTGAAAGTGCAGAATGTTCGACACTGAACTGTTCTTCGATTAAATCAAAGTATGTTGTAATACTGGTATGTGTTTTTTCAGAATATAGTGAAAAAGAAGGAGACTACGACATAAAAATCGATAAGTAAGCAAATAGTCAATCTATATTAATAGCTGTTGTTATAATTAAATCTATGATCAAAATTGCAGTTGAAACCAAAGAGTACCAGTTAAATGTCTTACTTCTTAAAACTATATTATATTGTCGGACAAACAGTACACATACAGTATATGCAGTAGAGTAGAAAATTGACTAATTAATGAACAAACAAATTATAAGGCTGCCAGTGGAAACAGCTCAGGGTTTTCAAAAAACTTGTCTTACCTCTCCAGATGGCCCTCTCCTGTCAGGCAGCACTAGTGTATTCGCATGGCTGCCCGGAACTATAGTAGATCCTATACTCATTCTGGGTCCTACTAGCATGTACCGTTTGTCTCCAGATCTGTACTGGATGCTGTGACACAGTGTCCCATCATAATTAGTCTCTTGTAGATATTTAGAAGTATAGTCTGTGGTTTTGGAGCACTGCATTGCAATCAGCACGATGATACTGATGAGAAAAAGTGTTGAAACTGAGCCCAAAGTTATCATCAGGTAAAAAGTCACATTATTCTCCTCCTCATCCTTTGTTGCACTTTTAACATCAGAAGCAGCAAAAGCCTCTTTGGGCTCCACAACTTTGACAAGCACAGTAGCTGTTGCTGAGAGTGAAACGTTCCCATTGTCTTTCACCAGTATGACCAGTTTATGCTCAGCCTCGTCGGTCTCTGTGAATGAGCGAAGTGTTCTGATCTGTCCTGTATAGCGGTCCAAACCAAAGAGACTGTGGTCAGTAACGTCCTGCAGTGAAAACAGTAACCAGCCGTTATATCCTATATCAGCGTCATAGGCTCTGACTTTAGTCACCAAGTGTCCTGCGTTCACATTGCGGGGAATCTCCTCCACACCTTCAGCAGAACCGTTAGAGCTGACTGGATACAAGATGACTGGAGCGTTGTCGTTCTGATCCAGAATGAACACGTTCACTGTGACGTTGCTGCTTAGTGACGGAGTTCCAGAATCTGTGGCAACAACTTGGAACTGAAAAGTTTTCAGTGTTTCAAAGTCAAAACTTTTTAGTGCCAAAATATCTCCAGTTTCAGAGTTTATGTTGAGAAATGAAGTCACTCTATTTTCTTTGCTTCCATCTCTGAGAATATGATAGGAAACAAGTGCATTGTCGTTCTCATCACGATCAAATGCTTTAACAGAAAATACCGATGTTCCTGGATCGTTGCCTTCGGTGACATAGAAAGTATATGGACTCAGTGAAAACTCTGGACTGTTGTCATTCACATCTGACACCACAACGCTTATTGTCTTATCAGATGATAATGAAGGTTGTCCTGCGTCTTTTGCAGTTATTGTCAGGTCATAATGTGTCTGTTTCTCTCTGTCCAGAGGCGATTTTGTTACTAATGAATACATCTGGTCTTGTAAAGATGGGGATAAAGCGAAAGGAACATCTTCATCTATGGAGCAAATAACTTTTCCATTGAGACCAGAGTCCAAGTCATTAACACTGATAAGGGCAACTGTAGTGCCTGGTCTGAAATCTTCAGGGATGGAGCTTGAAAAGGAAGTAACCTCAATTTCAGGTGCATTATCATTAATGTCAACTATCTGGATAACAACACTTTTCTCTGTTGTAAGAGGAGCAACACCTTTATCTGATGCTTCAATTTCAATTTCATATTTGTCTTTTTGCTCATAGTCAATGAGACCTGAGACAATTATCTCACCTGTTGATGGATTGATATAAAAAAGCTTAAATAATGTATTACTCACGCTGTTACCAAATGAATAATACACTTCTCCATTCTGACCTTCATCTAAATCAGTTGCATTCACTTCTATGACTGTTGTGCCTACTTGAACATTTTCATACAGTGTAACAGAGTAAATGTCCTTAGAGAATACAGGCACGTTATCATTTACATCCAAAACTTTTACTAGAATATTCATAGTACCAGATTTCGGAGGTTCCCCTCCATCCACCGCCGTCAGCACTAATGAGTTACTTCCTGCTGCTTCTCTATCCAAAGACTTTTGCAAAACCAATATAGGTATTTTACCATCTTCTCCTTTATCCCTAACTTCCAAACGGAAGTGATCGTTTTGGCTGAGTTTATATTGTTGCACAGAGAAATGACCACTGTCTCGATCACGTGAAGGTTTTAGCTGAAACCGTGCTCCAGGCAACACGGACTCCGAAATTTCCAACGTTTTCTCTTTCTCTGGGAAACTGGGAGAATGGTCATTTATATCCAGAATTTCAACCCCTATGTAGTGCACCTCCAGTGGGTTTTCTAGCACGGTTTTTAGATTCATTAAGCACGTATTGCTCTGCGCGCACACCTCTTCCCTGTCAATCTTTCTGCTCACATACAGGACACCATTGTTCTGATTTACATGGAAAAGGGGATCCGCATTACTAGAAACAATCCGATACTTCCTGTCGATCAGCGTGCTTTTATCTAATCCCAGATCTTTCGCTATATTTCCAACCACCGTTCCTTCGTTTACTTCCTCAGAGATGGAGTATCTTAATTGCGCCCAGGCCGTGCTCCACAAAAGCACAGCAACCACACAGCCGAACAAATATCCTTGCGCACTTCGTCTCTCGTATCTTCTTTGTTCCATGGTGAAACCCGAAATCGTCAATAATTCCTCACAAAAGCAATTACTGCATTATAATGACAAAATCCAAATCTCCCATGTGTAAAAATATTGATCCTCTTCCTACACCGACAGACATGAGTGTAAATATAGTGTTTCCAAAGACAGCAGGAAGCTGAAAAACGCCTGCGAAAATGTCGAGTTGATAACTATAAAGAGGTGGAACCAAAATGCCATGATGATAAACTCGTGTACTGCTTCGTTTTGCTATTACACTGACACCATGCGATCTAAATTCTCACTGCAGAAATTCAAATGGTAGTACCACGTTTAACAGAATGGTAGTTTGTTTTTTGATTTGTTGTTTTTTTTAATTTATTTATTAATTTAACAATGGTCAAGTAGTCAAGTGGATAAAAATAGATGCTATGGCAGCTCAATGTCAACCAGTACCTCCTTTCAATAAAGATACACAGCGAAGCTTCTCAAAATGTCTGAGGATTCTGCATAACACATACGAATATATGTACAGTATGTAATAGATCAAGTGGAATGAATTAAAACTTTGAGATAAAATCATGTGTGGTTTAAACAAAGCATGCTGGGCAACGAGAGTCCTTACGTTCAGTACCACGGACAGGGGTAACAACTAATTTTACTTCTGTCAGACATTTGGTAATAGTATCATTCCATTTCAAGTTTATTTGTTAACGATGGACATTATTTGCCGAGCAGCCATAATGTTCCCGAGCCTTTCCAGACGGGCTTTATTATGTTTTGTCTATGGTGTGTATGTACTTTGAGAGCAACAAAAAGCCAGAGTCAAAGTCCTTGAATGTGTTCATTACTTAACCATTAAAGCTGATTCTGATTCTGATGTAACGCTCTCGTGTGTCTGAAATCAATTCGCTCTCTTTGCTTTATGCAGGTTCATTTCATGACATTACGCGCGAGTAACATGAACTGAACTGTAACATACATCAGCTAAGAAATATACCTAAAGTGTAAAAAATTTTTTTTTATTAAAAGCAGCAAAGACAGGATGAAATGAATTAATGATAAAACAACTTAACATTGTAAAAAAAACAACAATCCACAAGTGTTCATCGCTCCTCCACGAGGAAATGCAGACAGTGCGCAAAATCAAGTATTTTTTAAGGTTATTGATTGGGTTTTTCAAAGTAGTGACCAACTAAGCGACGTCCAGAATTGTTATATAAAATGCTCTTTCTCTGGTTATGTCATCCCAGTTTAGGTTAATTTGCATCAAAGAATAACTATTTAGGAACACAAAAAACTTATGTTGAACGAAAACTTATGTTGAACGAACGTATGTTGTAGGCTACAAAGCAAAACACATAAAAGGTGGTAGTTCTTCTGCTAGTTATAGAGGAAAAAAATCACTGCTAAATGGTCCTTTTAAAAAAGCTTTTCACACCAAGTGTTAATTAGGCTATGTAGGGGGCGGGGAAATGAAAACATCAAAAACATTAATCTTACCTCTCCAGGTGTCCCTCTCCTGTCAGGGAGCACCAGTGTATTCGCATGGCTGCCCGGGACTATCGTAGATCCTATACTCATTCTGGGTCCTACTAGCATGTACCGTTTGTCTCCAGATCTGTACTGGATGCTGTGACACAGTGTCCCATCATAATTAGTCTCTTGTAGATATTTAGAAGTATAGTCTGTGGTTTTGGAGCACTGCATTGCAATCAGCACGACGATACTGATGAGAAAAAGTGTTGAAACTGAGCCCAAAGTTATCATCAGGTAAAAAGTCACATTATTCTCCTCCTCATCCTTTGTTGCACTTTTAACATCAGAAGCAGCAAAAGCCTCTTTGGGCTCCACGACTTTGACAAGCACAGTAGCTGTTGCTGAGAGTGAAACGTTCCCATTGTCTTTCACCAGTATGACCAGTTTATGCTCAGCCTCGTCTGTCTCTGTGAATGAGCGAAGTGTTCTGATCTGTCCTGTATAGCGGTCCAAACCAAAGAGACTGTGGTCAGTAACGTCCTGCAGTGAAAACAGTAACCAGCCGTTATATCCTATATCAGCGTCATAGGCTCTGACTTTAGTCACCAAGTGTCCTGCGTTCACATTGCGGGGAATCTCCTCCACACCTTCAGCAGAACCGTTAGAGCTGACTGGATACAGGATGACTGGAGCGTTGTCGTTCTGATCCAGAATGAACACGTTCACTGTGACGTTGCTGCTTAGTGACGGAGTTCCAGAATCTGTGGCAACAACTTGGAACTGGAAAGTCTTCAGTGTTTCAAAGTCAAAACTTTTTAGCGCCAAAATGTCTCCAGTTTCAGAGTTTATGTTGAGAAATGAAGTCACTTTATTTTCTTCGCTTCCATCTCTGAGAATATGATAGGAAACAAGTGCATTGTCGTTCTCATCACGATCAAATGCTTTAACAGAAAACACAGAGGTACCTGGCTCATTAGCTTCAGTGACATAGAAAGTATATGGACTCAGTGAAAACTCTGGACTGTTGTCATTCACATCTGACACCACAACGCTTATTGTCTTTTCAGATGATAATGAAGGGTGACCAGCATCTTTTGCAGTTATTGTCAGGTCATAATGTGACTGTTTCTCTCTGTCCAGAGGCGATCTGGTCATTAAGGAATACATTTTGTCTTGTAAAGATGGGGATAAAGCAAAAGGAACATCTTCACCTATGGAGCAAATAACTTTTCCATTGAGACCAGAGTCCAAGTCATTAACACTGATAAGGGCAACTGTAGTGCCTGGTCTGGAATCTTCAGGGATGGAGCTTGAAAAGGAAGTAACCTCAATTTCAGGTGCATTATCATTAACGTCAACTATCTTGATAATGACGCTTTTTTGGGTTGCTAGAGGAGCCAGACCTTTATCTGATGCCTGAATTTCAATCTCATATTTTTCCTTCTCCTCATAATCTACCAAACTTTTTACAAGTATCTCCCCTGTTGATGGATTGATATCAAACAGCTTTAATAACTTACGATTCACAATACTGCTGAATGAGTAAACCACTTCTCCGTTCGGTCCTTCATCTAAATCGGTTGCATTCACTTGTATGACTGTTGTTCCTACTGGAGCGTTTTCATCGAGCATCACAGAATAAACATCTTTAGAGAAAACAGGCGCGTTATCATTTATATCCAAAACTTTTACTAAAATATTCGTCTCGCCAGATTTCGGAGGTTTCCCTCCATCCAGTGCAGTCAGCACTAACGAGTGGCTTCCCGCTGACTCCCTATCTAAAGATTTCTGTACGATTAATACAGGTATTTTACCATCTTCTCCCTTATCCTTAACTTCCAAACGGAAGTGGTCGTTTGGGCTGAGTTTATATTGCTGCACAGAGAAATGACCACCGTCTGGATCTCGTGCGTGTTGAAGCGGAATACGTACTCCGGGTAATACAGACTCTGACATCTCCAGCGTTTTTTCTTCATCTGGGAAACTGGGAGAATGGTCATTTATATCCAGAATTTCAACCCCTACGTAGTGCACCTCCAGTGGGTTTTCTAGCACGGTTTTTAGATTCATTAAGCACGTATTGCTCTGCGCGCACACCTCTTCCCTGTCAATCTTTCTGCTCACATACAGGACACCATTGTTCTGATTTACATGGAAAAGGGGATCCGCATTACTAGAAACAATCCGATACTTCCTGTCGATCAGCGTGCTTTTATCTAATCCCAGATCTTTCGCTATATTTCCAACCACCGTTCCTTCGTTTACTTCCTCAGAGATGGAGTATCTTAATTGCGCCCAGGCCGTGCTCCACAAAAGCACAGCAACCACACAGCCGAACAAATATCCTCGCGCACTTCGTCTCTCGTATCTTCTTTGTTCCATGGTGAAACCCGAAATCGTCAACAATTCCTCACAAAAACAATTACTGCATTATAATGACAACATCCAAATCTTCCATGTGTAAAAATATTGATCCTCTTCCTACACCGACAGACATGAGTGCAAATATAGTGTTTCCAAAGACAGCAGGAAGCTGAAAAACGCCTGCGAAAATGTCGAGTTGATAACTATAAAGAGGTGGAACCAAAATGCCATGATGATAAGCTCGTGTACTGCTTCGTTTTGCTATTACACTGACACCATGCGATCTAAATTCTCACTGCAGAAATTCAAATGGTAGTACCACGTTTAACAGAATTGTAGTTTGTTTTTTGATTTGTTGTGTTTTTTGATTTATTTATTAATTTAACAAGGGTCAAGTAGTCAAGTGGATAAAAATAGATGCTGTGGCAGCTCAATGTCAACCAATACCTCCTTTCAATAAAGATACACAGCGAAGCTTCTCAAAATGTCTGAGGATTCTGCATAACACGTGAGAATATCTTTGTGTGATAGAGCAAGTAGAATTAATTCAAACTTTGAGATAAATCCATGTGTGGTTTAGTCCTTGGGTTCAGCACCATGGACAGGGATAAGAACTAACTTTACTTCTGTCTAAATATGTTTGGTGATTTTATCATTCCATTTCAAGTTTATTTGTTAACGATGGACATTTTTTTGCAGAGCAATCATACTGTTCCTGTACCTTTCCTGACAGGTGTTATTATGTCTATGACTGTGTATGGTGTATGTACAGTACTTTGAGAGCAACAAAAAGCCGGGGTCAAAATTATTGAATGTGTTCCGACTTACTTAGCCTTTAAAGCTGATTCTGATTCTGATGCAGCGCAGTCGTGTGACTGAAACCTGTTCGCCCTCATTGTTCGCGTTCACCTCATGACATTACGCACGAATATCATGAACAGAACTGTAACATACATCAGCTAAGAAATATACCCAAAGTGTAAAAAAACGAATATATTAAAAGCAGCTAAGACAGGAGGCAATTAAGTGGTGATAAAAACGAGTTGTAAACTTTGTAAAAAAACGACATTGAAAAAAACAATCCACAAGTGTTCATCACTCGTCCAAGAGAAAATGCAGACAGTGCGCAAAAGCATTTTTGAAGGTTATTGATTGGGTTTTTCAAACTAGTGACAAACCAAGTGACGTCCAGAATTGTTATATAAAATGCTCTTTCTCTGGTTATGTCATCCTAACCTAACTTAATTTTCAATAGAATAACTATTTAGGAAAAAAAAGAAATCTTATAATGTCTTACCTCTCCAGATGCCCCTCTCCCGTCAGGCAGCACTAGTGTGTTTGCATGGCTGCCCGGGACTATAGTAGATCCTATACTCATTCTGGGTCCTACTAGCATGTACCGTTTGTCTCCAGATCTGTACTGGATGCTGTGACACAGTGTCCCATCATAATTAGTCTCTTGTAGATATTTAGAAGTATAGTCTGTGGTTTTGGAGCACTGCATTGCAATCAGCACGATGATACTGATGAGAAAAAGTGTTGAAACTGAGCCCAAAGTTATCATCAGGTAAAAAGTCACATTATTCTCCTCCTCATCCTTTGTTGCACTTTTAACATCAGAAGCAGCAAAAGCCTCTTTGGGCTCCACAACTTTGACAAGCACAGTAGCTGTTGCTGAGAGTGAAACGTTCCCATTGTCTTTCACCAGTATGACCAGTTTATGCTCAGCCTCGTCTGTCTCTGTGAATGAGCGAAGTGTTCTGATCTGTCCTGTATAGCGGTCCAAACCAAAGAGACTGTGGTCAGTAACGTCCTGCAGTGAAAACAGTAACCAGCCGTTATATCCTATATCAGCGTCATAGGCTCTGACTTTAGTCACCAAGTGTCCTGCGTTCACATTGCGGGGAATCTCCTCCACACCTTCAGCAGAACCGTTAGAGCTGACTGGATACAGGATGACTGGAGCGTTGTCGTTCTGATCCAGAATGAACACGTTCACTGTGACGTTGCTGCTTAGTGACGGAGTTCCAGAATCTGTGGCAACAACTTGGAACTGGAAAGTTTTCAGTGTTTCAAAGTCGAAACCTTTCAGCGCCAAAATATCTCCAGTTTCAGAGTTGATATTTAAAAATGAGATCAATGTATTATCTCCACTTGTTTCTCTGAAAATGTGATATAAAATGAGAGCGTTATCACTTTCATCACGGTCAGAAGCTTTTACTGAAAATACTGATGCTCCGGGGCTGTTGTTCTCGGTAATATAAAATACATAGGGGCTTGATGAAAACTCTGGACTGTTGTCATTTACATCTGATACTACGACGCTTATGGTCTTTTCAGTTGAAAATAACGGATCACCTGTGTCTTTCGCAATAATTGTGACATCAAATTGGGAAACATTTTCCCTGTCCAACTGTGACCTGGTTACAACAGCGTACATGTTTTCTTGTAATGATGGAGATAAAGTAAAAGGCACTTCTTCTTTGATTGTGCAAATGACTTTACCATTGATTCCAGAGTCTAAATCACTCACACTAATCAGAGCCACTGTAGTTCCTATCTTTGAATCCTCCTTGATAGAGCTAGAAAATGATGTCACTTCTATCTCAGGTGCATTATCATTAACATCAATAATATTTATCATAACACTTTTGTCTGTTGTTAGAGGAACTTGTCCCTTATCGGACGCCTGAATGTCAATTTCATAACTTTTACATTTCTCGAAGTCTATCTTACCGGTTACTTTAATTTCACCAGTGTTTTCGTCTATACTAAAGACATCCATTAATTTTGTATCAACTTCGTTACCAAATGAATATATAATTTCACTATTTGCACCCTCGTCCAAATCGGTTGCATTTACCTGTATCACCACAGTGCCAACGGGAACGTTTTCTTTGAGTGTGGCAGAATAAAACTCTTTGGTAAACACCGGGGAGTTGTCATTAACATCAAGTACATCCACAATAATTTCTATAGCGCCAGACTTCAATGGTTTTCCTCCATCAACGGCTGTTAGACGTAGCTTAAGTTTTCCAACTGTTTCTCTATCTAAGTGCTTCTGCAGAACTAAAAATGGTACTTTACGGTCCTCGCCTCTATCCTTCACTTCTAATCTAAAATATTCGTTATGGCTGAGCCTATATTGCTGAATGGAGAACTGGCTTACATCGGGGTCGCGCGCAGCTTGTAGTTGAAATCTCGCTCCTGGTAAGGCCGACTCAGAGATCTCAAGCCTTTTCTCTTTCTCTGTAAAAGCAGGCGAGTGATCATTGATATCCAGTATTTCCACTGCCACGTAATGGATCTCCAGCGGGTTTTCTAGCACGGTTTTCAGATTGATCAAACATGGGCTTATCCGTTCGCACACCTCCTCTCTGTCTATTCTTCTTTTCACATACAATATACCGTTATCTTGATTCACTTGAAACAGGGGTTCAGTTGAGCCTGCTACAATGCGATATCCTCTGTCCTTTAGTGTACTCTTATCTAGCCCCAAATCCTTAGCTATATTCCCTACGACGGTTTCATCTTGAACCTCCTCCGATACTGAATATCTGATCTGTGCAGAAGCTCCGCTACATGAAATATCCAGAATAAGCATGAAGGCAAACCAAAACTGTAGCTCCCTCCATGCTTTGCTTCCTCTTTGTTCCATGACCCGAAGGCGATAAAGAACAGTCCCTTAACTACGTCGTTATATAAATTAAACTTAATCCGCTATGTTTCTTAATGACCAACGTCTGTTTGTTTTTTTTACAAAACGGCTGAAAATGAAACAATGGCTGCTGCCAATAGCGAGCTTGCGCTCAAGTATGCTGTTTGAGTAAAATGCAAGGGCTCGCTCCAAATAAAGCTCGTGACGTAAAGTGCTGCCAGATGCACAGAATCACTAAACTACACTGACACCAAGCGTTGGAATTGTTATTAGATTACAGTAGTGGTCAGTTAACACATCGAAGACAATCTTCAATGTTCAGAGTATTGAGACATATATATATGCTTTGACTTTTGACAGAGAGAAAAGGCTTAAGCACATGTTGTAACCTTGATCTTTCTCTTTGCATTTCCGGCATAATAAAGCAATACATCCATTTGAGGAAATCACTCTAACACTCATCACCACAGCAGTCAATACATTGTAAAATAACATACCATACAAGCACCATTATGTGATTAGCAAGTGACCCACGATCAGAACGAACGTATGTTGTAGGCTACAAAGCAAAACACATAAAAGGTGGTAGTTCTTCTGCTAGTTATAGAGGAAAAAAATCACTGCTAAATGGTCCTTTTAAAAAAGCTTTTCACACCAAGTGTTAATTAGGCTATGTAGGGGGCGGGGAAATGAAAACATCAAAAACATTAATCTTACCTCTCCAGATGCCCCTCTCCTGTCAGGGAGCACTAGTGTGTTTGCATGGCTGCCCGGGACTATAGTAGATCCTATACTCATTCTGGGTCCTACTAGCATGTACCGTTTGTCTCCAGATCTGTACTGGATGCTGTGACACAGTGTCCCATCATAATTAGTCTCTTGTAGATATTTAGAAGTATAGTCTGTGGTTTTGGAGCACTGCATTGCAATCAGCACGATGATACTGATGAGAAAAAGTGTTGAAACTGAGCCCAAAGTTATCATCAGGTAAAAAGTCACATTATTCTCCTCCTCATCCTTTGTTGCACTTTTAACATCAGAAGCAGCAAAAGCCTCTTTGGGCTCCACAACTTTGACAAGCACAGTAGCTGTTGCTGAGAGTGAAACGTTCCCATTGTCTTTCACCAGTATGACCAGTTTATGCTCAGCCTCGTCTGTCTCTGTGAATGAGCGAAGTGTTCTGATCTGTCCTGTATAGCGGTCCAAACCAAAGAGACTGTGGTCAGTAACGTCCTGCAGTGAAAACAGTAACCAGCCGTTATATCCTATATCAGCGTCATAGGCTCTGACTTTAGTCACCAAGTGTCCTGCGTTCACATTGCGGGGAATCTCCTCCACACCTTCAGCAGAACCGTTAGAGCTGACTGGATACAGGATGACTGGAGCGTTGTCGTTCTGATCCAGAATGAACACGTTCACTGTGACGTTGCTGCTTAGTGACGGAGTTCCAGAATCTGTGGCAACAACTTGGAACTGGAACGTTTTCAGAGTTTCAAAGTCAAAACTTTTCAGCGCCAAAATATCTCCAGTTTCACTGTTAACATTTATAAAAGAGGTAAACAAATGGTCTCCGCCTGTGTCCCTTAATATAAGATATGAAATAACAGCATTACTGCCCTCGTCATCATCATGGGATGTCACTGATAAAATAGATGCTCCCGGGTTGTTATTTTCAGTTATGTAGAAATTATATGGGTTCTGTGAAAACACTGGGTTGTTGTCATTTACATCTGACACATCAATGTGTATAGTTTTTTCTGACGATAAAGATGGTACACCTGCGTCTTTACCTACAATTGTGACAATATATTGCGATTGCTGTTCTCGATCCAAAAGCAATTTTGTTACCAGAGAATACATGTTATTTTGTAAAGATGGAGTGAGCATGAAAGGAATATCTTGGCTTATGTAACACATAACTTTTCCGTTGAGACCAGAGTCCGAATCTTTAACACTAATTAAGGCTACTGTGGTTCCTGGTTTCGAATCTTCCGGGAGCGCACGAGAAAAAGATGTGACCTCAATCTCTGGTGCATTGTCGTTTACATCAACAATGTGTATAATAACGCTTTTTTCCGTAGCTAGTGTAGCCGCACCTTTGTCGGATGCCTGGATATCAATTTCGTATCTGCTACATTCTTCAAAATCTATGGCCCCTGCTACGGTAATTACTCCAGTCATTGAATTTAAATTAAAACGTGAACGGGCCCGTGCATCCACATCATTTCCAAATGAATATACAACTTCACCATTTGAACCTTCATCCAAATCAGTTGCATTAACTTGGATTACAGTTGTACCAAAAGGAGAATTTTCTTCTAGCTGCACTGTATATGAATCCCGGGTGAAAACTGGGGGGTTATCATTGACATCGGAAACATCAACAATTATTGTCATGTTACCGGATCGTGGAGGTTTACCTCCATCAATGGCTGTCAGAAGTAATGCATGGGTCTTGGCAGATTCTCTATCAAGTGGCTTTTGAAGAATTAAACTAGGAGTTTTACGGTCCTCACCACGATCTTTCACTTCCAAGCGAAAATGTTCATTCAGACTTAACTTATACTGCTGAACGGATAATGAACCACTATCAGCATCACGCGCAGCTTGTAACTGGAATCTTGCTCCTGGTAATGCAGATTCAGAAATTTCTAAAATCTTTTCTCTTTCGGGGAAGCTTGGTGCGTGGTCGTTTACATCCAGAATCTCCACTGCTACATAGTGCACCTCCAGGGGGTTTTCTAACACAGCTTTAAAGTCGATTAGACAAACCTTACTTCGGTCGCACACTTCCTCTCTGTCAATTTTCCGGTTTACATACAAGATACCATCATCCTGGTTTACTCGAAAAGGAGGCTCTGTCGTGCCGTAGACAATACGGTACCCTCTGTCCTTCAGTGTGGTCTTATCAACACCTAAATCCTTAGCTATATTTCCAACAGCAGTTCCTTCTTTCGCTTCCTCGGAGATGGAATATCGGAATTGTCCTGAAGCTCTGCTCCAAAACGTAACCAAAACCATCATATAGGAAACCCACTTTGTCTGCTTACTCCATGTTTGGCGGCGTCTTTGTTCCATGACGTGAAGATGAAACATTTAAAATAAAATAAAAAGCTTTCAAATATCTATAATCATATTCTAACATGCACTTCCTTCGTCACATTCGTTGTCATAATCCAACCATTCTCCAACAGAGCATTAGATATTTTTTTAACGCTAAATTGTGTATTCCAGCCGTCAGCACGTATACGGTTCTGTCAGTGATGGTTTTAGACTCTAAAGAGGAAGGGGATGGGTCTCGTGGCTATGACGAAAACCTATGAAAGCATTATTTGTTACTATACTGACACCAAGTGATAGAGAATCACACTGCAGTACTGTATTTAAATTTTAAATAGCAACAATGTATTAAAAGGTGGACTTTGCACGAAAAAGAGTTTTTAACAATGAAGACAAGCGGCCTGCCATATTCCCACTTATAAAGCCAAGTTGGGACAAGTTCAGGCAAAGATGCCGCCTTCAATTAAGAGACAGTGCGTGGAGACATAACTCTTACTTTACATTATATTACCGGTTATTGCCATGCCTCAAATTGTGCCAAAAAAGAGGGACTTGCTTGAGAATGTTTCAGCACCACGGACAGCGACAGCCTGCACTCACCTAAACCACGAGCGTATTAGACGTACACCACATGAAGATCACTTCGATTGCCTTTGTAAACATACTTATGAAATCATTCTCTTCCCATTAACAGTATCGGAGTGTTTGCCATGTAGAAATTAGTCTTGCTTCATAACCTTGGACATCAATCAATTCGATCTCCCAAATACAAACCAGGAACACAGCAAGCTACAGTATTACATGATAATTCATAAATCGGAGCTAATGTTATTCACACAAAATTAGCTCTAAAAAGTTACAGGACAGAACGAACAAACTATTGCTCTTACCTCTTCAGACGCAGGCCTCCTGTCTGGGACCATAAGAGTATTTGCATGGTTGCCCGGGACTATAGTAGATCCTATACTCATTCTGGGTCCTACTAGCATGTACCGTTTGTCTCCAGATCTGTACTGGATGCTGTGACACAGTGTCCCATCATAATTAGTCTCTTGTAGATATTTAGAAGTATAGTCTGTGGTTTTGGAGCACTGCATTGCAATCAGCACGATGATACTGATGAGAAAAAGTGTTGAAACTGAGCCCAAAGTTATCATCAGGTAAAAAGTCACATTATTCTCCTCCTCATCCTTTGTTGCACTTTTAACATCAGAAGCAGCAAAAGCCTCTTTGGGCTCCACAACTTTGACAAGCACAGTAGCTGTTGCTGAGAGTGAAACGTTCCCATTGTCTTTCACCAGTATGACCAGTTTATGCTCAGCCTCGTCTGTCTCTGTGAATGAGCGAAGTGTTCTGATCTGTCCTGTATAGCGGTCCAAACCAAAGAGACTGTGGTCAGTAACGTCCTGCAGTGAAAACAGTAACCAGCCGTTATATCCTATATCAGCGTCATAGGCTCTGACTTTAGTCACCAAGTGTCCTGCGTTCACATTGCGGGGAATCTCCTCCACACCTTCAGCAGAACCGTTAGAGCTGACTGGATACAGGATGACTGGAGCGTTGTCGTTCTGATCCAGAATGAACACGTTCACTGTGACGTTGCTGCTTAGTGACGGAGTTCCAGAATCTGTGGCAACAACTTGGAACTGGAATGTTTTGAGTGTTTCAAAGTCAAAACCTTTTAGCGCCAAAATATCTCCAGTTTCAGAGTTGATATTAAGAAATGATGTGACTTTATTTTCATAACCTGCATTCCTGAGAATATGATACGAAATAAGCGCATTATCTCCCTCGTCGCGATCAGAGGCTCTTACAGAAAACAAAGAGGCCCCTGCGAGGTTATTTTCGGTGATGTAAAAACTATAGGGGCTCACAGAAAACATGGGACTATTGTCATTAATATCTGATACAAACACGCGTATAGTCTTTTCTGATGTTAAGGCTGGTTCACCTACGTCTTTAGCGATTATTGTAATATCATATATTGATTGCTGTTCCCTGTCAAGCTGTGACTTAGTGACAACAGCGAACATGTTATCTTGTATTGAAGGGGTTAATGTAAACGGGCTGTCTTCGGCTACATAGCTGATTATTTTGCCATTCAATGCAGAGTCTAAATCAGTAATGCTGATAAGCGCTACGGTTGTTCCTGGTCTAGAGTCCTCTGAAACGGCACTTGACAACGATGCCACTTCTATTTCAGGAGGATTATCGTTTGTATCTCCAATTTTAATGATGACACTTTTATCTGTTCTGAATGGAATGCTTCCCTTGTCAGATGCCTGTATATCAATGTCATAGCTGTCCTGTTCCTCAAAGTCTACACGACCTTTCACAATGATCTCCCCAGTAACAGAATCGATATCAAACAGCTCTCGAATTTTACCTTTTACATCACTGCCGAATGAATAAACCACTTCCCCATTGGGACCGTCGTCCAGATCTGTTGCATTAACTTGGATGACTGTTGTGCCAGCTGGGGCGTTCTCTTGTAGCACGGCGGAATATGTGTCTTTGGTGAACACTGGCATATTGTCATTAACATCTAGAACATCTATGTATATTTCAACTGTGCCTGTCTTTGTGGGATTTCCGCCGTCTATAGCAGTCAACACCAATTTATGACTACGTTTGGCCTCTCTGTCAAGCTGCCTCTGTAATTGTAAAATTGGAGTTTTGCCATCTCTGCCGCGGTCCTTAATCTCTAAACGAAAATGATCATTCTGACTGATTTTATACTGCTGGACGGAGTTTGTTCCACCATCCGGGTCGTGTGCATTTTGCAACTGATATCGTGCCCCTGGCAACGCAGACTCTGAGATCTCTAGCCTCTTTGTTTTCTCTGGAAATGTGGGAGAGTGGTCGTTTAAATCTGTTATCTCCACGGTGACATAATGAACTTCTAGTGGGTTTTCGAGAACAGTTTTAAGGTTAATTAAACATACACTGCTCTCCTTACATACTTCCTCCCGGTCTATTTTATGGTTCGCATAAAGGATCCCGTCATTCTCATTTACCTTGAAAAGAGGTTCAGTCGAGCCAGACATAATACGAAATCCCCTCTGCTTCATTAAATTCATGTCAATTCCCAAATCTTTAGCTATATTTCCAACAAAGCTTCCCTCTTTGAGCTCTTCGGCTATAGAGTATCTCAACTGTGCTGAGGTTACACTGAAAAATATAAGCAAAAACAAAACGGCGATTAAATTCGATCGCTGTCGCCATGCCTCCCGTCCTCTTTGTTTCATGTTTTGAGGTAAAAGTACAAATCCAAACGCGTCCAACATTGTCCACTTATCTATATTTGCGTTTCCATCACCGCACAAACTATATTTATGTCTCCTTAGAATGTATTTTGCAAAAAACAGTCACGGAGGCCTAATCCAAGTCTGCCAGCTAAATGTTGTCTAACCAGTCTGAACGTAGTAGGGGCGGACTCATGTGTATCCTGCGCTAAGACGCTATAAGGCTTTATACTGATAAGGTACTGCCACCCTGTGAATGTCTGCAATAATGCATTTCATCACGTTATACAGATTACTACTAAATGTCACTGTATGTGTTCAATTGTTTTGAATAAAACAGTTCATCATGTGGGCTAAATCCATTTTCAGCACCATGATTGAGGACGGTGATGACAAAGGGGATCCTTAAATTAGCAAGTATATGCAATATAACTATTTACTCACCTCTCCAGATGTCCCTCTCCTGTCAGGCATCACCAGAGTATTCGCATGGCTGCCCGGGACTATAGTAGATCCTATACTCATTCTGGGTCCTACTAGCATGTACCGTTTGTCTCCAGATCTGTACTGGATGCTGTGACACAGTGTCCCATCATAATTAGTCTCTTGTAGATATTTAGAAGTATAGTCTGTGGTTTTGGAGCACTGCATTGCAATCAGCACGATGATACTGATGAGAAAAAGTGTTGAAACTGAGCCCAAAGTTATCATCAGGTAAAAAGTCACATTATTCTCCTCGTCATCCTTTGTTGCACTTTTAACATCAGAAGCAGCAAAAGCCTCTTTGGGCTCCACAACTTTGACAAGCACAGTAGCTGTTGCTGAGAGTGAAACGTTCCCATTGTCTTTCACCAGTATGACCAGTTTATGCTCAGCCTCGTCTGTCTCTGTGAATGAGCGAAGTGTTCTGATCTGTCCTGTATAGCGGTCCAAACCAAAGAGACTGTGGTCAGTAACGTCCTGCAGTGAAAACAGTAACCAGCCGTTATATCCTATATCAGCGTCATAGGCTCTGACTTTAGTCACCAAGTGTCCTGCGTTCACATTGCGGGGAACCTCCTCCACACCTTCAGCAGAACCGTTAGAGCTGACTGGATACAGGATGACTGGAGCGTTGTCGTTCTGATCCAGAATGAACACGTTCACTGTGACGTTGCTGCTTAGTGACGGAGTTCCAGAATCTGTGGCAACAACTTGGAACTGGAACGTTTTCAGTGTTTCAAAGTCAAAACTTTTCAGCGCCATAATGTCTCCAGTTTCAGAGTTTATGTTAAGACTGAATGATTGGAGTTTGTTATTCTCTTTTCCAGCTCTCAAAATATGATATAAAATACGAGAATTATCACCCTCGTCGTGGTCTGATGCCCTCACAGAAAACACTGAAGCTCCTGGAGAGTTGTTCTCCATAACATAATATGTGTAAGGGCTGGCTAAAAACTCGGGACTGTTATCATTCACATCTGATACAACAATACTAATGCCTTTTTCAGAAGACAACGAAGGAACACCTGCGTCTTTTGCAACAATTGTAACATCATATATGGACTGCTTTTCTCTATCCAAGGGCGATTTTGTGACTATAGAATACATGTTGTCTTGTGTTGAAGGTGATATTATGAAAGGAACATCTTTACTAAAGGAGCAAATCACTTTCCCGTTAAGACCAGAGTCTTTATCAAGAACACTGATTAATGCCACAGTGGTTCCCAGTCTTGCATCTTCTGGTATTGCCCTTGAAAATGATGTAACCTCTATATGAGGGGCGTTATCATTCATATCAACAATATTCACCAACACACTTTTGTCTGTCCTCAAAGGAGCTGATCCTTTATCAGACGCCTGTATATCAATTTCATAACTTTCCTCTAATTCAAAGTCTATCAGATCTTGAACAATAATGTCACCTGTAGTTGGATCTACACGAAAAAGTTCACGTATTCTGCTGTTTACATTTTTTCCTAATGAATACGCAATCTCGCCATTAGATCCGTCATCTAAATCAGAAGCATTTACTTTTATAATTGTTGTGCCAATGGGAGCATTCTCATCCAAACGTACAGAGTATGTGTCTTCGTTGAATACTGGCATATTATCATTGACGTCTAAAACGTCAACTGTAATTTCAGCTCTTCCAGATTTACTTGGTTTCCCTCCATCAATAGCTGTAAGAAGCAATTTATGATTTTTCTTTGTTTCCCTATCCAGCGTCTTCAGTAAAACTAAAATCGGTATCTTTCCATCTTTTCCACGATCTTTGACTTCTAAACGAAAATGATCACTAGGACCTAGTTTATACTCCTGGATTGAAAACGGACCAACATCAGGGTCGTGTGCTGCTTGCAGCTGGAGGCGCAAACCTGGTAAAACTGACTCTGAAATTTCGAGACGTGACTCTTTCGTTGAAAAGGTAGGAGAATGGTCGTTCACATCCAGCACCTCTACAGTCACATAATGAATTTCGAGAGGGTTTTCCAGCACCGTTTTTAAGTTGATCAAGCACACACTACTCCGCTCACAAACCTTCTCCCTGTCAATGATTCGGTCAACGTACAATAACCCGTCGTTCTGGTTTACATGAAAAAATGACTCAGTGGAACCCTCAACAATGCGGCATCCTCTTTCTTTCAGTGTGTTCTTCTCCAATCCCAAGTCCTTCGCTATATTCCCAACAACAGTTCTTTCTTCAACTTCCTCAGCGATGGAATATCTTAACTGCCCCGAAGCTCTGCTCCACATCAAAATTATTGAAACAATGAAAGCGATCCACCGCCATTGCGCTCTCGATGTTCCACGTCCTTTCTGCTCCATAACTAGAAATTAAAAATGTATCCCGATGACTCAGTATAACGACTCATTCATCAAAAGAAAAATAGATGTACCTAAAATAATATGTACACTTTCCAGTGTATAATCCAAATCACGGATACTGAATATTCGCTGTGAGAGTACAGGATGTATCCAGTACTGAAATGCGAAAACCCATCCCACAATGGGAGGAACCATATTTTTGACAAAAGGCTTCTCTTGAATCTCTTTTCTGCTAACATACTGACACCATGTGATCACTTTCCACTCGGTTTGTTTCTACACAAACATAACACATTTAAGGTGTAGCGCTTTTAAAACAATACCGGCGAGCCAGGCGAGGTCTTTAAGAAAGATGCAGTGTACATAATTCATGCCTTTATAAAACACACGGACAGCGGATTCAGCCCAATGGATAGCGCTATTACCACTCAGACTCGTCTGTTGAGTAATTCCCCAAACCCCCAAAACACATCTCACAAAACAAAAATTGTGTATTTGTGCTAGTACCTCAGCTACAAAAAAAAGTATATATATATATATATATATATATACATATATAATATAATAATAAAGAGACATATTTAGAATTAAACGCTAAACAAAGTTTATCATAGAGTCATATAAACCAGTTTACCTCTCCAGATGTCCCTCTCCTGTCAGGGAGCACTAGTGTATTCGCATGGCTGCCCGGGACTATAGTAGATCCTATACTCATTCTGGGTCCTACTAGCATGTACCGTTTGTCTCCAGATCTGTACTGGATGCTGTGACACAGTGTCCCATCATAATTAGTCTCTTGTAGATATTTAGAAGTATAGTCTGTGGTTTTAGAGCACTGCATTGCAATCAGCACGATGATACTGATGAGAAAAAGTGTTGAAACTGAGCCCAAAGTTATCATCAGGTAAAAAGTCACATTATTCTCCTCCTCATCGTTTGTTGCACTTTTAACATCAGAAGCAGCAAAAGCCTCTTTGGGCTCCACAACTTTGACAAGCACAGTAGCTGTTGCTGAGAGTGAAACGTTCCCATTGTCTTTCACCAGTATGACCAGTTTATGCTCAGCCTCGTCTGTCTCTGTGAATGAGCGAAGTGTTCTGATCTGTCCTGTATAGCGGTCCAAACCAAAGAGACTGTGGTCAGTAACGTCCTGCAGTGAAAACAGTAACCAGCCGTTATATCCTATATCAGCGTCATAGGCTCTGACTTTAGTCACCAAGTGTCCTGCGTTCACATTGCGGGGAATCTCCTCCACACCTTCAGCAGAACCGTTAGAGCTGACTGGATACAGGATGACTGGAGCGTTGTCGTTCTGATCCAGAATGAACACGTTCACTGTGACGTTGCTGCTTAGTGACGGAGTTCCAGAATCTGTGGCAACAACTTGGAACTGGAATGTCTTCAGTGTTTCAAAGTCAAAACTCTTTAGCGTGGTGATGTGTCCATTATCAGAATTTACATTCAGGAAGGTTGTTAAATCATTCTCTCTAGCAATATGATATGAAATGGCTGCATTGTCATTTGCATCATTGTCCTTTGCGCTTACAGAGAATATCGACCCTCCAGCAATGTTATTTTCTACAAGATAAAAATGTAATGGATTTTGAGAAAAGTGTGGACTGTTGTCATTGACATCTGATATCTGAATGTTGAGAGTTTTAAAAGTCGATAAGGGAGGTTCACCACAATCGGTGGCTTTTATTGTTATTTCATAATTTGACACCTCCTCTCGATCCAAAAATCCCTTCGTGACAACTGAATATGTGTTTTCCTTAAAAGAAGGCTTTAACTCAAATGGCACTTCCTCGGTAATGCGTGATATTATTTTTCCATTGACACCAGAGTCTTTATCCGTCACACTAATAAGTGAAATAACTGTGCCAGGCTTTGAGTCTTCAGACACTGTATTTGACAGTGATGTGACTTCTATTTCCGGTGGATTATCATTTACGTCTTTTATCTTTATTATCACTTTACACCTGCTCATTAATGGAGGCGTTCCTTTGTCAGATGCCTGGACATCTAGTTTATAAATCTCTGATTCCTCAAAATCCACGACTCCTTTCAATTTAAGTTGTCCACTTAAACTATCTAATTCAAATATCTCGTAGATTTTACGTGCTAATGTTTTACTAAGGCTGTACTCTATTTCTCCATTGGTCCCTTCATCTGGATCTGTTGCATTCACTCTTGTAACAGTAGTACCAACTGGGACGTTTTCATATATTTCTATTTGGTAAGTATCCTGACTAAACATTGGACGATTATCATTAATATCAAGAACAATAATGGAAACATTTAGTGTCCCTGATCTGTGAGGTTTACCTCCATCAACTGCTGTAACAAATAGCACGTGTTTATTCTTTTGTTCTCTGTCTAAGGACTTTTTCAGCACTAAAAATGGCATTTTGTCCTCATCACTTTGGCTAACATCTATTTCAAAGTGATCATTTGATGTTAATGTATATGTACGAATAGAATTACTTCCAGCATCCGGATCACGGGCTGCGTGCAGATCGAATCGCGTTCCCGGAGCTGCATGTTCAAATATTTGAAATTGCTGTTCCTTTTCAGAAAAACTGGGGGAGTGATCATTTACATCCGTAATTTCTACAACTACATAGTGTATTTCCAAAGGGTCTTCAACAAGGATTTTCAGCTCCATTAGACACGCACCACTACCGTAACACAGCTCCTCTCTGTCGATCTTTTTACGGACCTGTAAGGCACCATTGTCCGGGTTTACCTCGAAAAAAGCGTCCTTTGATCCTGACACAACACGAAATCGTCGATCAATTAAAGAGGTTTTGTCCAGACCAAGATCCTTAGCAACATTTCCAACAACGGTTCCTTCTCTCATCTCCTCTGGAATAGAGTATCTCAATTCAGCCAGAGCCTGCTTTCCGAAAATCAGCAGTAAGGACAAATGAAAACCAAGCAAAAAATATATACTTGATCGACATCGTCTTTCGCTCGCCATCGTTATCCAACAACACACACACACACCTGTTTCTGCAGCAAATCAAATGTGCATATCAGCCAAGTTAGTATTGTTTGTTTAGAAAACGCAAAACACTGTCTCAACCAACTCGCACGCTCAAATCAGATGTATCCTCTGCTGTGTGTGCCAAACAAAAGCTTTCTTATGGGAGGGACTGAGTCTTTTATGGGCTTTTTGATGTAACAGTGACACCAAGAGGGCAGCATTTTAGACGATTTAAAGTCCTTAAAATGGCAAGACCTGTACACTTGAATCAGAAAATTCACCTTAAGATGTTTAAACAGAAGAGGCGATAAAGCAGGTTGTGAAATTACAACATGATCCAAACCTTGCAATTTAATGGATGGGCTCTATCCTTAGAGCTATATACATATTTGTTCTCTCTGCTACATACATAACAAGCTAACTGTATGAATTAGTGAAATGCCAAGCTCAGAAATACTAAAAATGTTTATATGTTATTGTTTTTTTGTTTTTGTTGTTTGCTTTGCTCATATTCCTGATTCTACATAGTACAGAAAAGTAAAGTCAGTGTATTTTAGCACCATGGATAGTGATTCCAAGCATAATTATTATGTGTCTGTTATTATACATTTTGCACAATCGTGATAAATACTGCCAACACAAAACTAACTATATTAGTGTAAGCAGGCATTGTTCAGAATTGTATTACAATTTTAGATGGTTGGTGATGAAGCTCTTTGCTCCCATGTTCCCAAAATGAGGCTACCATTAAGTAACCCATTTACTTTGTTTATTTTCTCACTGGGAAAGAAGGATAATTTATTTCAGGAACACCTCTGGTGTTCATAATGAGAAAGTCGTGCATCAGGCAGAAGCTTTTGCAAACAGAAGCAGGAAGCTGAGGCCAGCATTATAATAAGCATACAAACTCACATTGTTTCTTTTGGAAACAGAAAACTCAATATCTGTCTCATACCCTTATGTAAGCATTTAAACAAGCTGAATAAGACAACAAGTCCATGAACCTCAAATAATGGGATATGCATCTGAACAAAAAAACACAACACTTGTTACATTAAACTCTTACCTCTCCAGATGTCCCTCTCCTGTCAGGGAGCACTAGTGTGTTTGCATGGCTGCCCGGGACTATAGTAGATCCTATACTCATTCTGGGTCCTACTAGCATGTACCGTTTGTCTCCAGATCTGTACTGGATGCTGTGACACAGTGTCCCATCATAATTAGTCTCTTGCAGATATTTAGAAGTATAGTCTGTGGTTTTGGAGCACTGCATTGCAATCAGCACGATGATACTGATGAGAAAAAGTGTTGAAACTGAGCCCAAAGTTATCATCAGGTAAAAAGTCACATTATTCTCCTCCTCATCCTTTGTTGCACTGTTAACATCAGAAGCAGCAAAAGCCTCTTTGGGCTCCACAACTTTGACAAGCACAGTAGCTGTTGCTGAGAGTGAAACGTTCCCATTGTCTTTCACCAGTATGACCAGTTTATGCTCAGCCTCGTCTGTCTCTGTGAATGAGCGAAGTGTTCTGATCTGTCCTGTATAGCGGTCCAAACCAAAGAGACTGTGGTCAGTAACGTCCTGCAGTGAAAACAGTAACCAGCCGTTATATCCTATATCAGCGTCATAGGCTCTGACTTTAGTCACCAAGTGTCCTGCGTTCACATTGCGGGGAATCTCCTCCACACCTTCAGCAGAACCGTTAGAGCTGACTGGATACAGGATGACTGGAGCGTTGTCGTTCTGATCCAGAATGAACACGTTCACTGTGACGTTGCTGCTTAGTGACGGAGTTCCAGAATCTGTGGCGACAACTTGGAACTGGAAAGTCTTCAGTGTTTCAAAGTCAAAACTTTTTAGCGCTGAAATGTGTCCATTTTCAGAATTTATATTTAGGAAATATGTTAGATCATTTTCTCTGGCAATATGATATGAAATAAATGCATTGTCATTGACATCGTAGTCAGTTGCACTTACAGAAAATATTGATGTTCCAGCAGCGTTATTTTCTACAAGATAAAAATGTAATGGATTTTGAGAAAAGTGTGGACTGTTGTCATTTACATCTGATATCTGAATGTTGAGAGTTTTAAAAGTCGATAAGGGAGGTTCACCACAATCGGTGGCTTTTATTGTTATTTCATAATTTGACACCTCCTCTCGATCCAAAAATCCCTTCGTGACAACTGAATAAATGTTCTCCTTATAGGAGGGCTTTAACTCAAATGGCACTTCCTCCGTAATGCGTGATATTATTTTTCCATTGACACCAGAGTCTTTATCCGTCACACTAATAAGTGAAATAACTGTGCCAGGCTTTGAGTCTTCAGACACTGTATTTGACAGTGATGTGACTTCTATTTCCGGTGGATTATCATTTACGTCTTTTATCTTTATTATCACTTTACACCTGCTCATTAATGGATGCGTTCCTTTGTCAGATGCCTGGACATCTAGTTTATAAATCTCTGATTCTTCAAAATCCACGACTCCTTTCAATTTAAGTTGTCCACTTAAACTATCTAATTCAAATATCTCGTAGATTTTACGTGCTAATGTTTTGCTAAGGCTGTACTCTATTTCTCCATTGGTCCCTTCATCTGGATCTGTTGCATTCACTCTTGTAACAGTAGTACCAACTGGGACGTTTTCATATATTTCTATTTGGTAAGTATCCTGACTAAACATTGGACGATTATCATTAATATCAAGAACAATAATGGAAACATTTAGTGTCCCTGATCTGTGAGGTTTACCTCCATCAACTGCTGTAACAAATAGCACGTGTTTATTCTTTTGTTCTCTGTCTAAGGACTTTTTCAGCACTAAAAATGGCATTTTGTCCTCATCACTTTGGCTAACATCTATTTCAAAGTGATCATTTGATGTTAATGTATATGTACGAATAGAATTACTTCCAGCATCCGGATCACGGGCTGCGTGCAGATCGAATCGCGTTCCCGGAGCTGCATGTTCAAATATTTGAAATTGCTGTTCCTTTTCAGAAAAACTGGGGGAGTGATCATTTACATCCGTAATTTCTACAACAACATGGTGCATTTCCAAAGGGTCTTCAACAAGGATTTTCAGCTCCATTAGACACGCACCACTACCGTGACACAGCTCCTCTCTGTCGATCTTTTTACGGACCTGTAAGGCACCATTGTCCGGGTTTACCTCGAAAAAAGCGTCCTTTGATCCTGACACAACACGAAATCGTCGATCAATTAAAGAGGTTTTGTCCAGACCAAGATCCTTAGCAACATTTCCAACAACGGTTCCTTCTCTCATCTCCTCTGGAATAGAGTATCTCAATTCAGCCAGAGCCTGCTTTCCGAAAATCAGCAGTAAGGAAAAACGAAAAGCAAACCAACAAAAGTCACTTGAGCGAGATCGTCTTTTACTCCCCATTGTTGTCCAACAACAAATACACACACAGGAGGCAGTTTCTGCAGCAAATCAAATCTACCCGTACGTTTAGTTTCCCATGTTTAGAATGCACACCACACCATATCATCCAACTCGCACCCTTACATCTAATGTATCCTCTGCTGTTAGTACCAAACAAAAGCTTTTTTCGGGGAGGGGCTGAGTCCTTTATGGCCTTATTGGTGTAACAGTGACACCAAGAGGGCAACATTTTAAACCATTTAAAGTCGTTAAAATAGTATTCCAGGGTATATAATTTGGTCAGCAAATCCACTTGGAGATATAACAAAAACGGAGATAAAGCAGGTTTTGGACAACGAATATGATCACAAACGCGTAATGCTATGGACAGGGCATAGAGCTATGTAGGCTACATGCTATTTTTCTATTATATCATATTTTTCTATCATATTCTATAGAAATCAGTGAAACTCCATATTCAGAAATAATCCAAATAGCTAATACTCTCTAAATTGGAACATACATGAAGTGTCAGAAAAAATTACTAACCCAATTGTATTTTTTTTTCTTAGCTCATATTCTTGCTGGAAAATAGTAAAGTCAATGCATTTCAGCTCCATGGATAGCGATTCCAAGCAGACTAGCAGGTTTTATCTGTCTTAACCACATTATTTGTGTCCTAAATTATGAATGCCTATTGCAGAATGATCATAAATACTACCAACACAAATAACCAAGAGCATGTCAGTGTATGCAGACATTGTTTTGATTTTTAATAAAATTTTATATGGTGGTGGAAAAGCTCATTGCACAAAAAGAGAATAGAATCACGGAAGGGATTAGCTTTTTCAGTTCATTCACCTGGAAAGATGGATCATTGTATAGAAATACCTATAGTGTTCATAATGACTAGTGTATGGGTGTGTATAAGAGATTCCAGGGATTAAAGGAGCTAAGAGAAAATTGTGCATCATACAGAAGAACTTAAAAACAGAAGCAGGAAGCTGAATCCAACAATATAGTAAGCTGATGAACTCACATCTGTCCTTTTGAAAACAGAACACACAATAACGTGTGACAAACATGTCTGAAGGTAGTTTGAACATGCTGAATAAGACACCAAAATTCCACAAACCTCAAACAATGTGATATATATATATATATATATGAATAGAAAATGCCACACTTGCTGCATTTTAAAGTCTTACCTCTGTGGCTGTTCTCCTGTCAGGCAGCACTAGTGTATTCGCATGGCTGCCCGGGACTATAGTAGATCCTATACTCATTCTGGGTCCTACTAGCATGTACCGTTTGTCTCCAGATCTGTACTGGATGCTGTGACACAGTGTCCCATCATAATTAGTCTCTTGTAGATATTTAGAAGTATAGTCTGTGGTTTTGGAGCACTGCATTGCAATCAGCACGATGATACTGATGAGAAAAAGTGTTGAAACTGAGCCCAAAGTTATCATCAGGTAAAAAGTCACATTATTCTCCTCCTCATCCTTTGTTGCACTTTTAACATCAGAAGCAGCAAAAGCCTCTTTGGGCTCCACAACTTTGACAAGCACAGTAGCTGTTGCTGAGAGTGAAACGTTCCCATTGTCTTTCACCAGTATGACCAGTTTATGCTCAGCCTCGTCTGTCTCTGTGAATGAGCGAAGTGTTCTGATCTGTCCTGTATAGCGGTCCAAACCAAAGAGACTGTGGTCAGTAACGTCCTGCAGTGAAAACAGTAACCAGCCGTTATATCCTATATCAGCGTCATAGGCTCTGACTTTAGTCACCAAGTGTCCTGCGTTCACATTGCGGGGAATCTCCTCCACACCTTCAGCAGAACCGTTAGAGCTGACTGGATACAGGATGACTGGAGCGTTGTCGTTCTGATCCAGAATGAACACGTTCACTGTGACGTTGCTGCTTAGTGACGGAGTTCCAGAATCTGTGGCAACAACTTGGAACTGGAATGTCTTCATTGTTTCAAAGTCAAAACTTTTTAGCGCCGAAATATCTCCAGTTTCAGAGTTTATGCTGAGAAATGACGTCACTGTATTTGCATAAACTGCATCTCTTAGAATTTTGTACGAAATAAGAGCATTATCTCCTTCGTCACGATCAGACGCAGTTAAATAAAACACCGACATTCCGGGAGGGTTATTTTCAGTGACATAAAAATGATATCGGCTTATTGAAAACTCTGGGCTGTTATCGTTAACGTCAGAAACAACAACTCTTAATGTCTTTACAGACGTTAAGGCTGGTTCGCCTGCATCTTTTGCGATTACTGTTACATCATAAATCGATTTATTTTCCCTGTCAAGCTGCGACTTTGTCACGACAGCGTACATGTTGTCCTGTATTGATGGCGTTAGTGTGAAAGGGACATCGCCTTTTGCAAAGCTTATAATTTTCCCGTTTACTCCAGAGTCCGAATCGGTAATGCTAAGAAGTGCTACCGTTGTTCCTGGTCTGGAATCCTCTGAAATTGTGTTCGACAGTGACGTTACCTCGATTACAGGTGCATTGTCATTTATGTCTTTAATATTTACGGTAACACTTTTTTCAGTTCTAAACGGAACAGCACCACTGTCAGATGCCTGGATATTAATCTCGTAACTGTCATCCACTTCATAGTTTAATTGTCCTTTCACAGTTATTTCACCTGTGTTCGGGTCGACATCAAACAGTTCGCGCACCTTACTGTTCACATTACCAAAAGAATAGCTAACCTCTCCATTTAATCCGTCGTCTATATCTGTGGCATTTACTCTTATGACTATTGTTCCAATTGGCGAATCCTCATTTATCTCTGCAGAATAGACATCTTTTGTAAAAACTGGCGCATTGTCGTTCACATCTAATATGTCTATAGATATCTCCATAGTCCCTGATTTAGGAGGTTTACCCCCATCCAGGGCTGTGAGCAGTAGTTTGTGGCTGCTAGAGGTCTCTCTGTCTAACGGGCTTTGTATCTGTAAAACAGGCACTTTGCCATCTTTCCCGCTATCTTTCACTTCTAGACGAAAATTATTATTAGGACTTAGCCTATACTGTTGAACGGAATTCACACCACCATCTGGATCGAGAGCAGCATGCAACTGAAATCTGGTTCCCGGTAAGGTGGACTCTGAAATCTCTAGCCTTTTGTTGTTCTCCGGGAAAGAAGGCGAATGGTCATTTACGTCTAACACTTCCACAGCAACATAATGGATCTCCAGTGGGTTCTCTAGCACGGATTTAAGGTTTATCAAACATACATTGGTCCGCTGGCATATTTCCTCACGGTCAATATTCCGATTTACGTATAAAATCCCATCATCTTGGTTTACCTGGAAAAGGGGTTCACTGGAGCCAGAAACGATACGAAATCCCCTTGCTTTTAATATATTAGAATCTATTCCCAGATCCTTTGCTATATTCCCAACAGCAGTCCCCTCTTTGATCTCTTCCGATATAGAATATCTTATCTGTCCAGATGCATTGCCGAACATCAAATTAAAAGCCAGCACGAGGACCACCCATTTGCTTTCTTGTCGCCAGGAGTCCGTTCCGCTTTGTTCCATTGCTTATGGACAGTTGATAAATCCAGTAAATACCAAGTGATCTACAGACTGTTTACATATCCATTAATTGAGAACAAAAAAACACCGTTTTATAATGCGCTCGGTTGTCTGGACGACAAAATCGTTAGAACAAATTACATTCGGAGGAAAATGGTCTACCCTTCTGAATGATTCAGAGGCAGTCCCAGAGACCCATGGATGGTGAACTACTGTAATGCGTATTTCTGGTTGTTTAGTGCCACCATGCGATTCTATCACACAAATTGATTTAGTCAACTTCTACAACACAATCTTACAACCAAACACTGTACACGAAGAGGCGATTCACTGACCATATCACATGACAACAAGCCAGTTAGGCTCACAATTAAAAAATGATTAATTATGATTTTGTATAATCATTTAGATCATTTTATTTGGAAGTGAAATTCTACGACTTCATCAAAACACAAGTGTTCAACCCTTATAGCATAACTAGCTTAAACAAATGCGTAGTAAGTAATATTTTTTTATGTATGGTGATATTTATTAAACCACCTCATTGACTAAGAATGTGTTCACTGTCACTGATATTTAAGGCCCTTTATGTTTATATTAATGTGCTTCTACACACCAGCATGATAAACAATATTTAAACATATCTTACCTCTGAAATTGCGGACCTTCTGTCAGGCAGCACTAGTGTATTCGCATGGCTGCCCGGGACTATAGTAGATCCTATACTCATTCTGGGTCCTACTAGCATGTACCGTTTGTCTCCAGATCTGTACTGGATGCTGTGACACAGTGTCCCATCATAATTAGTCTCTTGTAGATATTTAGAAGTATAGTCTGTGGTTTTCGAGCACTGCATTGCAATCAGCACGATGATACTGATGAGAAAAAGTGTTGAAACTGAGCCCAAAGTTATAATCAGGTAAAAAGTCACATTATTCTCCTCCTCATCCTTTGTTGCACTTTTAACATCAGAAGCAGCAAAAGCCTCTTTGGGCTCCACAACTTTGACAAGCACAGTAGCTGTTGCTGAGAGTGAAACGTTCCCATTGTCTTTCACCAGTATGACCAGTTTATGCTCAGCCTCGTCTGTCTCTGTGAATGAGCGAAGTGTTCTGATCTGTCCTGTATAGCGGTCCAAACCAAAGAGACTGTGGTCAGTAACGTCCTGCAGTGAAAACAGTAACCAGCCGTTATATCCTATATCAGCGTCATAGGCTCTGACTTTAGTCACCAAGTGTCCTGCGTTCACATTGCGGGGAATCTCCTCCACACCTTCAGCAGAACCGTTAGAGCTGACAGGATACAGGATGACTGGAGCGTTGTCGTTCTGATCCAGAATGAACACGTTCACTGTGACGTTGCTGCTTAGTGACGGAGTTCCAGAATCTGTGGCAACAACTTGGAACTGGAATGTCTTCATTGTTTCAAAGTCAAAACTTTTTAGTGCTGAAATGTGTCCGTTATCAGAATTTACATTTAGGAAAGACATTATGTCATTTTGATGCCCTCCTCTCACTATATGATATGAAATAGCTGCATTGTCATTCAAATCATTGTCTGTTGCGCTTACAGAAAAAATAAAATTTCCGGGAACATTATTTTCTACCAGATAAAACTCTAAGGGGGTTTGGTCGAAATGTGGACTGTTGTCATTTACATCTGATATCTGAATATCGAGAGTTTTAAAAGTCGATAAGGGAGGTTCACCACAATCGGTGGCTTTTATTGTTATTTCATAATGTGACACCTCCTCTCGATCCAAAAATCCCTTCGTGACAACTGAATAAATGTTCTCCTTATAGGAGGGCTTTAATTCAAAAGGCACGTCTGAGGTTATGCTTGTAATAATTTTGCCATTTGTATCGGAGTCTTTATCCGCCACACTGATGAGGGAAATAACCGTTCCCGGCTTTAAATCTTCAGACACTGTATTTGACAATGATGTCACTTCTATTTCCGGTGCATTGTCGTTGACGTCTATTATTTGTATAATGACTCTGCACTCACCTATCAGTGGTAGTGTTGCTTTATCTGATGCCTCAACATCCAGTTTATATACGTCGTTTTCTTCATAGTCCACTACTCCTCTAATTTTAATTTCGCCGGTTAATTTGTCCAATTCAAAAATGTCAGAGATTTTTCGCCTCAAGGTTTTTCCGAGGCTGTACTCAACTATGCCATTGGTGCCTTCATCGGAATCCGTTGCATTCATTTGAAATATTGAAGTGCCCATTGGAGCATTTTCATATATTTCTATTTGATAAATCTCCTGACTAAATATCGGACGATTATCATTACTGTCAAGAACAATAATGGAAACATTTAGTGTCCCTGATCTTGGAGGTTTGTCTCCATCAACTGCTGTAACCAGTAGTGTGTGTTTGTCCTTTTGTTCTCTGTCTAACGATTTCTTCAGCACTAAAAACGGTATTTTATCCTCATCGCTTTGACGGATATTTACTTCAAAATGATCATTTGCTGTCAAAGTGTATGTACGAATAGAGTTAATTCCAGCATCGGGATCACGAGCAGTGTGCAGTTGAAATCGCCTTCCTGGCAGTGTGTGCTCAGCTATTTCAAATCGTTGTTCTCTTTCAGGGAAACTAGGAGAGTGATCATTTACATCAGTGATTTCTACAATTACGTAGTGTATTTCCAACGGGTTTTCGACAAGGATTTTAAGCTCCATTAGACATGCACCGCTGCCCTGACAGAGCTCCTCTCTGTCAATATGCTGGTGGACGTACAGAGCCCCATTATTCTGGTTTACTTCAAAGATAGCGTCCTTACTTCCAGACACAACACGGAACCGTCGAGCAATCAAAGAGGTGATTTCAAGGCCAAGATCCTTCGCAACATTTCCAACAACAGTTCCCTCTTGAACCTCCTCCGGAATAGAGTATCTTATCTGAGCCAAAGCCTGTTTTCCGAACACCAGCAGTAGAGCCAAATAAAAAGCAAACCGAGTTTTTGTATCGGTCCCCATCGTTATCCAACAACATATGCTTCGACAAGCAGTTTTTATAGTCCAAACGCTGAATATCGTATATTGTAAAATCCTAAGCGTGATCGGCTGGTGTGCTTGATTTAAACACCTTACTTGCTCTAAATAGCAGGAAAGAAAAGCATTGAAAGGGGAGGGACAAAGTCGTCTATGGTTTCCCGATGTAATAGTGACACCCAGAGGTAATTTCTAAGAACAAACTTTACTACATATTACATATGCAAAATTTGAAGTGTTGCATTCTTTTAGATGCCATGTACCTACCAAGAGGCTTATGCATTCACCTTTAACTTTTCTGCTTCTTTAACATCGCATTACTGTTTGACATGTCCATGCGTCAGCACCATGGACTGCAAACACAAGTAGTGCACATCCTTTCCCTCTTTAAAAAGTAGTTCAGTATTAAAACAACTACGTCCATGCATACTGCCCAAACAACTCAAAATAAACCCTGTTACATATACAAACCTTTCATTATTGGTTAGAAATTGTAATGGCCTGAAGCCTAACTTCCAAAAACTCTCTACGTGCAAATATAGGTTAATTTCAGCACCATGGACAGCGGTCACAATCAGTGGAAATACGAATGAACTCTTTTTTTAATGTATTTCAAGTGTGTTAGTTTTCATCATGGTTATTATATGTATATCAGTGAACAAGATGCACAAACATTGAGAGTAGAGAGCACAGTGGCCGTTATAGACGGAGCTATCTTGCCACATCCAACATTTTTCTTCATTGACTTGCCTTTTTACATCCCTTTCTATGTCAACAAGCACGTTGTATGATAAACGAGAATAAAACATACAATTAACTCAAACAAACCTAGTATAATCTGTACAAAACAAGCAACACACTTAAGACATTTTTGAGTTGGATGCTAGTTATATTTCATACTTTTCTCTGTAGTAAAGGCTTTAGAGACCTGATGAAAAGCAAACTTTGAGCAAAGCACAGACAAAGAATTGTATGCTTGTAAAAAAATGTTGCATAACACTTTGTTTTCTTACCTCTCCAGATGTCCCTCTCCTGTCAGGGAGCACTAGTGTATTCGCATGGCTGCCCGGGACTATAGTAGATCCTATACTCATTCTGGGTCCTACTAGCATGTACCGTTTGTCTCCAGATCTGTACTGGATGCTGTGACACAGTGTCCCATCATAATTAGTCTCTTGTAGATATTTAGAAGTATAGTCTGTGGTTTTGGAGCACTGCATTGCAATCAGCACGATGATACTGATGAGAAAAAGTGTTGAAACTGAGCCCAAAGTTATCATCAGGTAAAAAGTCACATTATTCTCCTCCTCATCGTTTGTTGCACTTTTTTAACATCAGAAGCAGCAAAAGCCTCTTTGGGCTCCACAACTTTGACAAGCACAGTAGCTGTTGCTGAGAGTGAAACGTTCCCATTGTCTTTCACCAGTATGACCAGTTTATGCTCAGCCTCGTCTGTCTCTGTGAATGAGCGAAGTGTTCTGATCTGTCCTGTATAGCGGTCCAAACCAAAGAGACTGTGGTCAGTAACGTCCTGCAGTGAAAACAGTAACCAGCCGTTATATCCTATATCAGCGTCATAGGCTCTGACTTTAGTCACCAAGTGTCCTGCGTTCACATTGCGGGGAATCTCCTCCACACCTTCAGCAGAACCGTTAGAGCTGACTGGATACAGGATGACTGGAGCGTTGTCGTTCTGATCCAGAATGAACACGTTCACTGTGACGTTGCTGCTTAGTGACGGAGTTCCAGAATCTGTGGCAACAACTTGGAACTGGAATGTTTTCAGTGTTTCAAAGTCAAAACCTTTTAGTGCTGAAATGTGTCCGTTATCAGAATTTACATTTAGGAAAGACATTATGCTATTCTGACTCCCTTCTCTCACTATATGATATGAAATAGCTGCATTGTCATTTGCATCATTGTCCTTTGCGCTTACAGAAAAAATAAAATTTCCAGCAACGTTATTTTCTACCAGATAAAACTGTAATGGATTTTGGTCGAAATGTGGACTGTTGTCATTTACATCTGATATCTCAATGTCGAGAGTTTTAAAAGTCGATAAGGGAGGTTCACCACAATCGGTGGCTTTTATTGTTATTTCATAATGTGACACCTCCTCTCGATCCAAATATCCCTTCGTGACAACTGAATAAATGTTCTCCTTATAGGAGGGCTTTAATTCAAAAGGCACGTCTGAGGTTATGATCGATATTATTTTTCCATTGACACCAGAGTCTTTATCCGTCACACTAAGTAGTGAAATGACTGTGCCAGGTTTTGAGTCTTCAGACACTGTATTTGACAATGATGTCACTTCTATTTCCGGTGGATTGTCGTTGATATCTAGGATTTTTATAACGACCCTACACTCACCTGTTAATGGTGATGTTGCTTTATCTGATGCTTCAATGTCGAGTTTGTAAACGTCATTTTCTTCATAGTCCACTACTCCTTTAATTTTAATTTCTCCAGTTAATTTATCCAAATCAAAAATGTCATATATTTTTCGCCTCAATGTTTTACCAAGGCCGTATTCAATTTCCCCATTAGTGCCTTCATCGGGATCCGTTGCATTCATTCTAAATATTGAAGTGCCGATTGAAACGTTTTCTTGTATTTCAATTTGGTAAATCTCCTGACTAAATATTGGACGGTTATCATTAATATCAAGAACAATAATGGAAACATTTAGTGTCCCTGATCTTGAGGTTTGCCTCCATCAACTGCTGTAACCAGTAGTGTGTGTGTGTCCTTTTGTTCTCTGTCTAACGATTTCTTCAGCACTAAAAACGGTATTTTATCCTCATCGCTTTGACGAATATCTACTTCAAAATGGTTATTTGACGTTAAAGTGTATGTACGAATAGAGTTAATTCCAGCATCGGGGTCACGAGCAGTGTGCAGTTGAAATCGCTTTTCGGGTAATGTTTGTTCAGCTATTTCAAACGTCTGTCGTTTTCAGGGAAACTAGGAGAGTGATCATTTACATCAGTGATTTCTACAATTACGTAGTGTATTTCCAACGGGGTCTCAACAAGGATTTTAAGCTCCATTAGACATGCACCGCTGCCCTGACAGAGCTCCTCTCTGTCAATATGCTGGTGGACGTACAGAGCCCCATTATTCTGGTTTACTTCAAAGATAGCGTCCTTACTTCCAGACACAACACGGAACCGTCGAGCAATCAAAGAGGTGATTTCAAGGCCAAGATCCTTCGCAACATTTCCAACAACAGTTCCCTCTTGTACCTCCTCTGGAATAGAGTATCTTATCTGAGCCAAAGCCTGTTTTCCGAACAGCAGCAGTAGAGCCAAATAAAAAGCAAACCAGGAGCAGTCCTTTGTCCGATTTTTTTGTATCGGTCCCCATCGTTATCCAACAACACATATGCAGACAGGATCCGGTTACTTCGACAAACAGTTATTTATGTCCAACACGCTGAATATCGCATTTTACAAAATGCTAAGCGTGATTTCATCGGCTGGTGTGCTTGATTCAAACACCTTACTTGCTCTATTCAGCAGGAAACAAAAAGCATTGAAAGGGGAGGGACAAAGTCGTCTCTGGTTTCCCGATGTAATACTGACACCCAGAGGTAATTTCTAAGAACAAACTTTACTCTACATATCCAAATTATGAAGTGATGTATTCTTTTAGATGCGATTTACCTGCCAAGAGGCTTATTGATTCACCTTAAACATAATAATCATTGTGTTTCTTTAACATCGCATTACTGTTTGACTTGTCCATGCGTGTCAGCACCATGTACAGGAAACACAACTAGTGCACATCCTTTCCCTCTATAACAAAAGAAGCTCAGTATTAAAACAACTCCATGCATTTATTTCCCAAACAACCCAACAGAAACCCTGTCACATATTCAAACCTTTCAGTCAGTTATTGGTTAGAAGTTGTAATGGTCTGAGGCTTAACTTTCAAAAACTCACTGTCCTGCAAATTCCCAAATACAGATTAGAATAACAATTTTGGCTGTAACCCAGAACATGTTCATTTAAGCACAATGGACAGCAGTCATAGTTAGTGGAAATACTGTCCTCTTTATAAATAATTAACTATTTTTATGTATTTCAAATGTGTTAGTTTTCATCATGATTATGAAGTGTATATACAAACACAGAGTAGAGAGCACAGTTGCACTTATGGACGGAGCTATCTTGCCACATACAAATATTTTCTTCATTGACTTGCCTTTTTTACATCCCTTCCTATGTTAACACGCACTTTGTATGATACGAGAAATAAAGTATAATATTAACTTAAACAAACCTAGTAGAATCCGTACAAAAAAGCAACACACTTAAGACATAATTGAGTTTGTTGCCAGTTATATTTGGTACTTTTCTTTTCTTTAGAGACCTGATGAAAAGAAAACATTGAGCAAAGCACAGACAAAGAATTGTATGCTTGTAAAAAAATGTTGCATAACACTTTGTTTTCTTACCTCTCCAGATGTCCCTCTCCTGTCAGGGAGCACTAGTGTATTCGCATGGCTGCCCGGGACTATAGTAGATCCTATACTCATTCTGGGTCCTACTAGCATGTACCGTTTGTCTCCAGATCTGTACTGGATGCTGTGACACAGTGTCCCATCATAATTAGTCTCTTGTAGATATTTAGAAGTATAGTCTGTGGTTTTGGAGCACTGCATTGCAATCAGCACGATGATACTGATGAGAAAAAGTGTTGAAACTGAGCCCAAAGTTATCATCAGGTAAAAAGTCACATTATTCTCCTCCTCATCCTTTGTTGCACTTTTAACATCAGAAGCAGCAAAAGCCTCTTTGGGCTCCACAACTTTGACAAGCACAGTAGCTGTTGCTGAGAGTGAAACGTTCCCATTGTCTTTCACCAGTATGACCAGTTTATGCTCAGCCTCGTCTGTCTCTGTGAATGAGCGAAGTGTTCTGATCTGTCCTGTATAGCGGTCCAAACCAAAGAGACTGTGGTCAGTAACGTCCTGCAGTGAAAACAGTAACCAGCCGTTATATCCTATATCAGCGTCATAGGCTCTGACTTTAGTCACCAAGTGTCCTGCGTTCACATTGCGGGGAATCTCCTCCACACCTTCAGCAGAACCGTTAGAGCTGACTGGATACAGGATGACTGGAGCGTTGTCGTTCTGATCCAGAATGAACACGTTCACTGTGACGTTGCTGCTTAGTGACGGAGTTCCAGAATCTGTGGCAACAACTTGGAACTGGAATGTTTTCAGTGTTTCAAAGTCAAAACCTTTTAGTGCTGAAATGTGTCCGTTATCAGAATTTACATTTAGGAAAGACATTATGCTATTCTGACTCCCTTCTCTCACTATATGATATGAAATAGCTGCATTGTCATTTGCATCATTGTCCTTTGCGCTTACAGAAAAAATAAAATTTCCAGCAACGTTATTTTCTACCAGATAAAACTGTAATGGATTTTGGTCGAAATGTGGACTGTTGTCATTTACATCTGATATCTCAATGTCGAGAGTTTTAAAAGTCGATAAGGGAGGTTCACCACAATCGGTGGCTTTTATTGTTATTTCATAATGTGACACCTCCTCTCGATCCAAAAATCCCTTCGTGACAACTGAATAAATGTTCTCCTTATAGGAGGGCTTTAATTCAAAAGGCACGTCTGAGGTTATGATCGATATTATTTTTCCATTGACACCAGAGTCTTTATCCGTCACACTAAGTAGTGAAATGACTGTGCCAGGTTTTGAGTCTTCAGACACTGTATTTGACAATGATGTCACTTCTATTTCCGGTGGATTGTCGTTGATATCTAGGATTTTTATAACGACCCTACACTCACCTGTTAATGGTGATGTTGCTTTATCTGATGCTTCAATGTCGAGTTTGTAAACGTCATTTTCTTCATAGTCCACTACTCCTTTAATTTTAATTTCTCCAGTTAATTTATCCAAATCAAAAATGTCATATATTTTTCGCCTCAATGTTTTACCAAGGCCGTATTCAATTTCCCCATTAGTGCCTTCATCGGGATCCGTTGCATTCATTCTAAATATTGAAGTGCCGATTGAAACGTTTTCTTGTATTTCAATTTGGTAAATCTCCTGACTAAATATTGGACGGTTATCATTAATATCAAGAACAATAATGGAAACATTTAGTGTCCCTGATCTTGGAGGTTTGCCTCCATCAACTGCTGTAACCAGTAGTGTGTGTGTGTCCTTTTGTTCTCTGTCTAACGATTTCTTCAGCACTAAAAACGGTATTTTATCCTCATCGCTTTGACGAATATCTACTTCAAAATGGTTATTTGACGTTAAAGTGTATGTACGAATAGAGTTAATTCCAGCATCGGGGTCACGAGCAGTGTGCAGTTGAAATCGCTTTCCGGGTAATGTTTGTTCAGCTATTTCAAACGTCTGTCGTTTTTCAGGGAAACTAGGAGAGTGATCATTTACATCAGTGATTTCTACAATTACGTAGTGTATTTCCAACGGGGTCTCAACAAGGATTTTAAGCTCCATTAGACATGCACCGCTGCCCTGACAGAGCTCCTCTCTGTCAATATGCTGGTGGACGTACAGAGCCCCATTATTCTGGTTTACTTCAAAGATAGCGTCCTTACTTCCAGACACAACACGGAACCGTCGAGCAATCAAAGAGGTGATTTCAAGGCCAAGATCCTTCGCAACATTTCCAACAACAGTTCCCTCTTGTACCTCCTCTGGAATAGAGTATCTTATCTGAGCCAAAGCCTGTTTTCCGAACAGCAGCAGTAGAGCCAAATAAAAAGCAAACCAGGAGCAGTCCTTTGTCCGATTTTTTGTATCGGTCCCCATCGTTATCCAACAACACATATGCAGACAGGATCCGGTTACTTCGACAAACAGTTATTTATGTCCAACACGCTGAATATCGCATTTTACAAAATGCTAAGCGTGATTTCATCGGCTGGTGTGCTTGATTCAAACACCTTACTTGCTCTATTCAGCAGGAAACAAAAGCATTGAAAGGGGAGGGACAAAGTCGTCTCTGGTTTCCCGATGTAATACTGACACCCAGAGGTAATTTCTAAGAACAAACTTTACTCTACATATCCAAATTATGAAGTGATGTATTCTTTTAGATGCGATTTACCTGCCAAGAGGCTTATTGATTCACCTTAAACATAATAATCATTGTGTTTCTTTAACATCGCATTACTGTTTGACTTGTCCATGCGTGTCAGCACCATGTACAGGAAACACAACTAGTGCACATCCTTTCCCTCTATAACAAAAGAAGCTCAGTATTAAAACAACTCCATGCATTTATTTCCCAAACAACCCAACAGAAACCCTGTCACATATTCAAACCTTTCAGTCAGTTATTGGTTAGAAGTTGTAATGGTCTGAGGCTTAACTTTCAAAAACTCACTGTCCTGCAAATTCCCAAATACAGATTAGAATAACAATTTTGGCTGTAACCCAGAACATGTTCATTTAAGCACAATGGACAGCAGTCATAGTTAGTGGAAATACTGTCCTCTTTATAAATAATTAACTATTTTTTATGTATTTCAAATGTGTTAGTTTTCATCATGATTATGAAGTGTATATACAAACACAGAGTAGAGAGCACAGTTGCACTTATGGACGGAGCTATCTTGCCACATACAAATATTTTCTTCATTGACTTGCCTTTTTTACATCCCTTCCTATGTTAACACGCACTTTGTATGATACGAGAAATAAAGTATAATATTAACTTAAACAAACCTAGTAGAATCCGTACAAAAAAGCAACACACTTAAGACATAATTGAGTTTGTTGCCAGTTATATTTGGTACTTTTCTTTTCTTTAGAGACCTGATGAAAAGAAAACATTGAGCAAAGCACAGACAAAGAATTGTATGCTTGTAAAAATATTGTATAACAGTTTGTTTTTAAAGTCTTACCTCTCCAGATGTCCCTCTCCTGTCAGGGAGCACTAGTGTGTTTGCATGGCTGCCCGGGACTATAGTAGATCCTATACTCATTCTGGGTCCTACTAGCATGTACCGTTTGTCTCCAGATCTGTACTGGATGCTGTGACACAATGTCCCATCATAATTAGTCTCTTGTAGATATTTAGAAGTATAGTCTGTGGTTTTGGAGCACTGCATTGCAATCAGCACGATGATACTGATGAGAAAAAGTGTTGAAACTGAGCCCAAAGTTATCATCAGGTAAAAAGTCACATTATTCTCCTCCTCATCCTTTGTTGCACTTTTAACATCAGAAGCAGCAAAAGCCTCTTTGGGCTCCACAACTTTGACAAGCACAGTAGCTGTTGCTGAGAGTGAAACGTTCCCATTGTCTTTCACCAGTATGACCAGTTTATGCTCAGCCTCGTCTGTCTCTGTGAATGAGCGAAGTGTTCTGATCTGTCCTGTATAGCGGTCCAAACCAAAGAGACTGTGGTCAGTAACGTCCTGCAGTGAAAACAGTAACCAGCCGTTATATCCTATATCAGCGTCATAGGCTCTGACTTTAGTCACCAAGTGTCCTGCGTTCACATTGCGGGGAATCTCCTCCACACCTTCAGCAGAACCGTTAGAGCTGACTGGATACAGGATGACTGGAGCGTTGTCGTTCTGATCCAGAATGAACACGTTCACTGTGACGTTGCTGCTTAGTGACGGAGTTCCAGAATCTGTGGCAACAACTTGGAACTGGAACGTTTTCAGTGTTTCAAAGTCAAAACTTTTTAGTGCCAAAATATCTCCAGTTTCAGAGTTTATGTTGAGAAATGACATTATGTCATTTTGACTCCCTCCTCTAACTATATGATATGAAATAGCTGCATTGTCATTCACGTCTTTGTCCGTTGCGCTTACAGAGAATATCGACCCTCCAGCAACGTTATTTTCTACCAGATAAAACTGTAATGGATTTTGGTCGAAATGTGGACTGTTGTCATTTACATCTGATATCTGAATGTCGAGAGTTTTAAAACTCGATAAGGGAGGTTCACCACAATCGGTGGCTTTTATTGTTATTTCATAATGTGACACCTCCTCTCGATCCAAAAATCCCTTTGTAACAACTGAGTACGTGTTCTCCTTATAGGAGGGCTTTAATTCAAAAGGCACGTCATTCGATATGTATGAAATAATTTTTCCATTGACACCAGAGTCTTTATCCGTCACACTAAGTAGTGAAATGACTGTGCCAGGTTTTGAGTCTTCAGACACTGTATTTGACAGTGATGTCACTTCTATTTCCGGTGGATTGTCATTAACGTCCTTTATCTTTATAATGACTCTGCACTCACCTGTCAGTGGAGGTGTTCCTTTATCGGATGCCTCAATGTCAAGTTCATATATGTCGTTTTCTTCATAGTCCACTACTCCTTTAACTCTAATCTCTCCGGTTAATTTATCCAAATCAAAAATATCATACACTTGCCGCTTCAAGGTATTTCCGAGGCTGTATTCAACTTCTCCATTAGTGTCTTCATCGGGATCCGTTGCATTCATTTGAAATATTGAAGTGCCGACTGCAACGTTTTCTTCTATTGAAATTTGATAAATCTCCTGACTAAATATCGGACGATTATCATTACTGTCAAGAACAATAATGGAAACATTTAGTGTCCCTGATCTTGGAGGTTTGCCTCCATCAACTGCTGTAACCAGTAGTGTGTGTGTGTCCTTTTGTTCTCTGTCTAACGATTTCTTCAGCACTAAAAACGGTATCTTACCCGCATCGCTTTGACGGATATTTACTTCAAAATGATCATTTGCTGTCAAAGTGTATGTACGAATAGAGTTAATTCCAGCATCGGGGTCACGAGCAGTGTGCAGTTGAAATCGCCTTCCTGGCAGTGTGTGCTCAGCTATTTCAAATCGTTGTTCTCTTTCAGGGAAACTAGGAGAGTGATCATTTACATCAGTGATTTCTACAATTACGTAGTGTATTTCCAACGGGGTCTCAACAAGGATTTTAAGCTCCATTAGACATGCACCGCTGCCCTGACAGAGCTCCTCTCTGTCAATATGCTGGTGGACGTACAGAGCCCCATTATTCTGGTTTACTTCAAAGATAGCGTCCTTACTTCCAGACACAACACGGAACCGTCGAGCAATCAAAGAGGTGATTTCAAGGCCAAGATCCTTCGCAACATTTCCAACAACAGTTCCCTCTTGTACCTCCTCTGGAATAGAGTATCTTATCTGAGCCAAAGCCTGTTTTCCGAACAGCAGCAGTAGAGCCAAATAAAAAGCAAACCAGGAGCAGTCCTTTGTCCGATTTTTTGTATCGGTCCCCATCGTTATCCAACAACACATATGCAGACAGGATCCGGTTACTTCGACAAACAGTTATTTATGTCCAACACGTTGAATATCGCATATTTGCAAAATCCTAAGCGTGATTTCATCGGCTGGTGTGCTTGATTCAAACACCTTACTTGCTCTATTCAGCAGGAAACAAAAGCATTGAAAGGGGAGGGACAAAGTCGTCTCTGGTTTCCCGATGTAATAGTGACACCCAGAGGTAATTTCTAAGAACAAACTTTACTACATAGTGAATACAATACAATGTTTGAAGTGATGCATTCTTGCAGATGCAGTGTACCAATATGCTTATTTTAATATCTTAAAAATAATATTTATTGTGTTTATTTAACATTGCATTACTGTTTGACATGTCCATGCGTTTCAGCACCATGGACAGAAAACACAAGTAGTCGCCCAACCTTTCCCTATAATATCAAAAGTGAAGTATTAACAAAACTATGCCCATGCATAATGCCAAAAAACTCAAGAGAAACACTGCAACATATTCACACGTTTCGTTAGAAAACTCAATTCTCACATTTTCCCGAATACAGCTAGAAAACGGGCACATTTTAATTTCAACACCATGGACAGCTGCCGTAATCACTGGAAATACTGTCCTCTATACAAAGAATGAACTCTTTTTTGTATTTCAAATGTGTTAATTTTCAACATGGTTATGATATGTATATATTTTAACAAGATACACACCACTGAGAGTAGTAAGCACAGTGAGTGTTATAGACGGTGCTATCTTGCCACATCAAATATCTTTGCTACATTGAGTTGCATTTTTATATCCTTTTATATCTTAGCATGCACTTTGCATGATACAAGAAATAAAAGATAATATTAACTTAAACAAACCTAGTAGAATCCGTACAAAAAAGCAAAACACGTAAGACATAATTGAGTTTGTTGCGAGTTATATTTGGTACTTTTCTCTGTAGTAACAGCTTGAGAGACATGATGAGAAGCAAACTTTGATTAAAGCACTGAGAAATAATTGTATGCTTGTTTTTAAAGTCTTACCTCTCCAGATGTCCCTCTCCTGTCAGGCAGCACTAGTGTATTCGCATGGCTGCCCGGGACTATAGTAGATCCTATACTCATTCTGGGTCCTACTAGCATGTACCGTTTGTCTCCAGATCTGTACTGGATGCTGTGACACAGTGTCCCATCATAATTAGTCTCTTGTAGATATTTAGAAGTATAGTCTGTGGTTTTGGAGCACTGCATTGCAATCAGCACGATGATACTGATGAGAAAAAGTGTTGAAACTGAGCCCAAAGTTATCATCAGGTAAAAAGTCACATTATTCTCCTCCTCATCGTTTGTTGCACTTTTAACATCAGAAGCAGCAAAAGCCTCTTTGGGCTCCACAACTTTGACAAGCACAGTAGCTGTTGCTGAGAGTGAAACGTTCCCATTGTCTTTCACCAGTATGACCAGTTTATGCTCAGCCTCGTCTGTCTCTGTGAATGAGCGAAGTGTTCTGATCTGTCCTGTATAGCGGTCCAAACCAAAGAGACTGTGGTCAGTAACGTCCTGCAGTGAAAACAGTAACCAGCCGTTATATCCTATATCAGCGTCATAGGCTCTGACTTTAGTCACCAAGTGTCCTGCGTTCACATTGCGGGGAATCTCCTCCACACCTTCAGCAGAACCGTTAGAGCTGACTGGATACAGGATGACTGGAGCGTTGTCGTTCTGATCCAGAATGAACACGTTCACTGTGACGTTGCTGCTTAGTGACGGAGTTCCAGAATCTGTGGCAACAACTTGGAACTGGAACGTTTTCAGTGTTTCAAAGTCAAAACTCTTTAGTGCGGAAATGTGTCCGTTATCAGAATGTATATTGAGAAAAGACATTATGTCATTTTGACTCCCTCCTCTCACTATATGATATGAAATAGCTGCATTGTCATTCAAATCATTGTCCGTTGCGCTTACAGAGAATATCGACCCTCCAGCAACGTTATTTTCTACCAGATAAAACTGTAATGGATTTTGGTCGAAATGTGGACTGTTGTCATTTACATCTGATATCTGAATGTCGAGAGTTTTAAAAGTCGATAAGGGAGGTTCACCACAATCGGTGGCTTTTATTGTTATTTCATAATGTGACACCTCCTCTCGATCCAAAAATCCCTTCGTAACAACTGAATAAATGTTCTCCTTATAGGAGGGCTTTAACTCAAATGGCACGTCTGAGGTTATGCTCGATATTATATTTCCATTGACACCAGAGTCTTTATCCGTCACACTAAGTAGTGAAATAACTGTGCCAGGTTTTGAGTCTTCAGACACTGTATTTGACAGTGATGTCACTTCTATTTCCGGTGGATTATCATTAACGTCCTTTATCTTTATAATAACTCTACACTCACCTGTCAGTGGAGGTGTTCCTTTATCGGATGCCTCAACATCCAGTTTATAAACGTCGTTTTCTTCATAGTCCACTGCTCCTTTAACTCTAATCTTTCCGGTTAATTTGTCCAACTCAAAAATGTCATAGACTTTTTTCTTCAGAGTTTTTCCGAGGCTGTACTCAATTTCGCTATTGGTGCCTTCATCGGGATCTGTCGCATTCATTTGAAATATTGAAATACCGACTGGAACGTTTTCTTGTATTTCAATTTGATAAATCTCCTGACTAAATATTGGACGATTATCATTGCTGTCAAGAACAATAATGGAAACATTTAGTGTCCCTGATCTTGGAGGTTTGCCTCCATCAACTGCTGTAACTTGTAGTGTGTGTTTGTCCTTTTGTTCTCTGTCTAACGATTTCTTCAGCACTAAAAACGGTATTTTATCCTCATCGCTTTGACGGATATCTACTTCAAAATGGTTATTTGCTGTCAAAGTGTATGTACAAATAGAGTTAATTCCAGCATCGGGGTCACGAGCAGTGTGCAGTTGAAATCGCTTTCCTGGTAGTGTTTGTTCACCTATTTCAAATCGTTGTTCTCTTTCAGGGAAACTAGGAGAGTGATCATTTACATCAGTGATTTCTACAATTACGTAGTGCATTTCCAACGGGTTTTCAACAAGGATTTTAAGCTCCATTAGACATGCACCACTGCCCTGACAGAGCTCCTCTCTGTCGATTTTCTTATGGACGTACAGAGCCCCATTGTCCGGGTTTACCTCAAAAAATGTCTCCTTTGATCCAGACACAACACGGAACCGTCGGTCACTTAACGAGGTGATTTCGAGGCCAAGATCCTTCGCAACATTTCCAACAGCAGATCCTTCTTTCACCTCCTCTGGAATAGAGTACCTTATCTGAGCAAAAGCCTGTTTTCCGAAAAAAAGCAGTAGCCCTATATGAAAGATAAACAAACACTTCTCCCTCGTTCGACTTTGTTTGTCTCTCCCCATCGTTACTCCAACTTAGTGTAAAATAATGAAAGGAGTTACTGCGTCAAAAAATATTTATATCCAACCCGTTGTATATCGCATGATTACAAATTGTACAACCTGAATCCAGCGTCTGGCGTGCTTGATTCAAATGCCTGCCCGTCACTAGATGGCAAACAAAAGCTTTTTGAGGGGACAGACAAAGTCTTCTATCGTTTCCCAATGTAACAGTGACACCCGAAGGTCATTAAATTAACGTAAAATACTACACATTCAAGGATATACTGTATATATTTTGTCCAAATATTCTTGTCATGAAATTAGTGTATCTTCTGCAACAGTACTATGTTTTATACAGCAAAACAAAATTGGACACCCCCTTCTCTCTCTCTCTCTCTCTCTCTCTCTCTTTCTCTCTATTGTATTTGCATATGTAGCATAGTATTTAAACAATATAGCCCAAAAGAAACACCACCAACTTCCAGTAGTGGCAGAAGTATTCAGATGCTTTGCTTAAGAACTAATATCACACAGTAAAAATACTCGCAATGAAAACATTACTTAAGTAAAATGATGTATGTATCATCAGGAAAATGTACTTAAAGTGTTAAAAGTAAAAGTACTCAATGCAGAAAAATCCTCACATTTAGAAACTGGAAACAATCAAAACAGTTCTGTGTTTAATCGTCTAATCATTTCAGCTGGACTTAGGTCTATATATTGTTGGGTAGTTGAATTTATAATAAAACATCGTATTTTATAAACGACATGTGTTTTGTGTGCAAAAAGCTTATTTTTTAAAGTAACTAGCAACTAAAGCTGTCAGATTAATGTAGTGGAGTTAAGTACCTCAAATCTGTACTTAATTACAGTAGCCTACTTGAGTTTATGCACTTAGTTACGTACCACCACTGCTAACTTCATACCTCCCAATACATTATTGGTTAGAATTTAGAGACACGACTGTCAAACACAAACTGACAAAGTATTTTTAAACAGAGCAAGGATTCCTCAAAGTCTCTTAACAGAAACAGAAAAGCCAAAGCGTTTCAGCACCACGCACAGCAATCACAACCAAGCAAAGAGCAGTATTTGTTGGCGTTTGCTTTAAATGTCTTACCTCTCCAGATGTCCCTCTCCTGTCAGGGAGCACTAGTGTATTCGCATGGCTGCCCGGGACTATAGTAGATCCTATACTCATTCTGGGTCCTACTAGCATGTACCGTTTGTCTCCAGATCTGTACTGGATGCTGTGACACAGTGTCCCATCATAATTAGTCTCTTGCAGATATTTAGAAGTATAGTCTGTGGTTTTGGAGCACTGCATTGCAATCAGCCCGATGATACTGATGAGAAAAAGTGTTGAAACTGAGCCCAAAGTTATCATCAGGTAAAAAGTCACATTATTCTCCTCCTCATCCTTTGTTGCACTTTTAACATCAGAAGCAGCAAAAGCCTCTTTGGGCTCCACAACTTTGACAAGCACAGTAGCTGTTGCTGAGAGTGAAACGTTCCCATTGTCTTTCACCAGTATGACCAGTTTATGCTCAGCCTCGTCTGTCTCTGTGAATGAGCGAAGTGTTCTGATCTGTCCTGTATAGCGGTCCAAACCAAAGAGACTGTGGTCAGTAACGTCCTGCAGTGAAAACAGTAACCAGCCGTTATATCCTATATCAGCGTCATAGGCTCTGACTTTAGTCACCAAGTGTCCTGCGTTCACATTGCGGGGAATCTCCTCCACACCTTCAGCAGAACCGTTAGAGCTGACTGGATACAGGATGACTGGAGCGTTGTCGTTCTGATCCAGAATGAACACGTTCACTGTGACGTTGCTGCTTAGTGACGGAGTTCCAGAATCTGTGGCAACAACTTGGAACTGGAATGTTTTCAGTGTTTCAAAGTCAAAACTTTTTAGCGCGGAAATCTGTCCATTGTCTGAATTTACATTTAGGAAAGATGTTATATCACGATGCAGCCCATTACCTCTCACAATGTGGTATGCTATTGCTGCATTTTCATTCAGATCATTATCAGCAGCACTTACAGAAAATATTGATGCCCCCGGGGCATTGTTTTCTACCAAATAAAGTTCAAATGGATTCTGACTGAAAAGTGGTCTGTTGTCATTTACATCTGACACCTGAACACTCAAGGTTTTAACAGCGGAAAGTGAAGGTTCACCACAATCAGTAGCTGTTATTGTGATGTCATAATGGGACACAATTTCTCGGTCTAAACGCCCCTTTGTGACAAGAGAGTACATGTTTTCTTCAATGGATGGCGTCAAATCAAACGGAACATTGTCCAAAATTTTGCAAATAACTTTTCCATTAACCCCAGAATCTCTGTCCGTAACACTGATGAGGGAGATAACAGTGCCAGGCTTTGTATCCTCCGGGACTACATTGGACAATGATGTTACTTCAATGTCTGGCTGATTATCGTTCACATCTTTTATGTTTATCACAACTCTACTTTCGGCCGTCCAAGGTAGATGGCCTTTATCTGAAGCCTGCAGATCTAGTCTGTAAATTTCTGTGTCCTCAAAGTCCACTATTCCTTTCACTCGAATCTCACCAGTGACGCTATCTAATTCAAATGTGTCATGCACTTTTTTCTTTTGTGTTTTTTCAAACGTGTATTCAATTTCGCTGTTTAAACCATCATCTAAATCTGTAGCGTTTAATTGTATAACAAGAGTTCCTATCGGGGCATTTTCATTTAATGAAACGGTATATATATCTTTGCTGAACACAGGGCGATTATCATTTGCATCTAGCACGGTAATAATTAAATTAAGGCTCCCAGATTTCGACGGACTGCCTCCATCAAGAGCCGTTAACACCAAACGGTGTTCTGCCTTTTGCTCCCTATCTAAATACTTTTTAAGCACTAAAAACGGTATCTTGTCCTCTTCGCTGTCTCTGATTTCAGTATCAAAAAAATCATTTGAGCTCAACTTATATAACCGGACTGACTGTGTACCGACATCAGGGTCTCTAGCTGCATGAATTTGGAAACGAGTACCTGGAGGAGTATGCTCTGCTATTTCCAGTCGTTGTTCGTTTTCTGGAAAAGTCGGTGAATGGTCATTAACATCTGTTATTTCAACGCCAACGTAATGTATTTCCAGTGGGCTTTCTACAACAATTTTCAGGTTTATCAAACAAACTTTGATTCCATCGCATAGCTCTTCGCGGTCCGTAATTTTTCCAATATACAACACTCCAGTGTTTTGATTTAACTGAAACAGAGCATGGTTGGGTCCCGAAACAATACGAAACCGCCTGTCTGTCAAAGTGCTAAGGTCAAGCCCTAAATCCTTGGCAATATTTCCAACAGGGTATCCCACTTGTACTTCTTCTGGAACAGAGTATCTAAGCTGAGCCCAGATTCGTTTCCCAAAGCACAGCAACAAAATCCCGGCAACCCACCAGCAGTTCACTCGGTGCCTTTGTCCTCGTTCTCCCATTTTGAAGCAAAAAAATAAAGGCTTTCTTTTAGGCAAATACAGTGATTCAGTTGCTTATCGACCAAGTATGATTAGATCCATTTCACGATTCTCAAACATAAGCTTTTACATATAAATATTAACTACTATTCATATTGCTATAGCCTACAGTGTGTACTCCGTCAGCATACCACCTCCATAAGACATGATCCAGAGATGGGCAGGGCCTGTGCTGAATGAGCAGCACAGCCATTATCTATGCCACACTGACACCATGTGACCAGTGGGCTATAATACGACATCATTCTAAGTATTTTACTTCACTACATTCTTCTCTAATACAATCGACGTCTATATGCCTTCATGATGCCCATAATCCAGCGCTAAAGGACATACAATGAGTTGATTAAAACGTCACCCATGGTCTCCCTCTGTGGAGCATGCTTAAGTCTGCCGCCTCCAGAAAGTGTAACAAAATGTATATGTTTCGCAAAAACGCCCAATAAGCGTGCAACTCAGGTATGCAGTTATTGGACAATTGATGAAGACAAACAATAACACCTGCAGTTGCATGCATTGTTAAACGACATGTGACCTCGTCGACTTCAAATGATGTCGGGAGTAAAGTAATTGAGGCATGATAGAACAGGAGGCACACATTGTAAATCTGCTCCACAGCACTATTTTGTAAACACTATTAAGTCACTTAGAATAAAACAAAACGTGGGGCTGGACATAAGGATACTTAACTAATACAAACTGTATTCAGAACACCGGTGATCGAACAGGGGTAATTCACTTAGGTCTACCTGCCATTAATTGTAATGCCAAAAAAATGTACACAAAAAACTGAATTTCAGCACCATGGGCAGCACAGTTCCACACCAGCAGTATCGAAAACCAAGTAATGACAATATGTATCTTCTTCTGTAACGTATTGCCTGCAATTTAATAGTGTGAATAATTTAAAAAATATTTACCTCTCCAGATGTCCCTCTCCTGTCAGGCAGCACTAGTGTATTCGCATGGCTGCCCGGGACTATAGTAGATCCTATACTCATTCTGGGTCCTACTAGCATGTACCGTTTGTCTCCAGATCTGTACTGGATGCTGTGACACAGTGTCCCATCATAATTAGTCTCTTGTAGATATTTAGAAGTATAGTCTGTGGTTTTGGAGCACTGCATTGCAATCAGCACGATGATACTGATGAGAAAAAGTGTTGAAACTGAGCCCAAAGTTATCATCAGGTAAAAAGTCACATTATTCTCCTCCTCATCGTTTGTTGCACTTTTAACATCAGAAGCAGCAAAAGCCTCTTTGGGCTCCACAACTTTGACAAGCACAGTAGCTGTTGCTGAGAGTGAAACGTTCCCATTGTCTTTCACCAGTATGACCAGTTTATGCTCAGCCTCGTCTGTCTCTGTGAATGAGCGAAGTGTTCTGATCTGTCCTGTATAGCGGTCCAAACCAAAGAGACTGTGGTCAGTAACGTCCTGCAGTGAAAACAGTAACCAGCCGTTATATCCTATATCAGCGTCATAGGCTCTGACTTTAGTCACCAAGTGTCCTGCGTTCACATTGCGGGGAATCTCCTCCACACCTTCAGCAGAACCGTTAGAGCTGACTGGATACAGGATGACTGGAGCGTTGTCGTTCTGATCCAGAATGAACACGTTCACTGTGACGTTGCTGCTTAGTGACGGAGTTCCAGAATCTGTGGCAACAACTTGGAACTGGAATGTTTTCAGTGTTTCAAAGTCAAAACTTTTTAGTGCGGAAATGTGACCATTATCAGAATTTACATTTAGGAAAGACATGTCATTTTGATGCCCTCCTCTCACTATATGATATGAAATAGCTGCATTGTCATTTAAATCATTGTCTGTTGCGCTTACAGAAAAAATAAAATTTCTAGCAACGTTATTTTCTACCAGATAAAACTGTAATGGATTTTGGTCGAAATGTGGACTGTTGTCATTTACATCTGATATCTGAATACTGAGGGTCTTGAAAGTCGATAAGGGAGGTTCACCACAATCGGTGGCTTTTATTGTTATTTCATAATGTGACACCTCCTCTCGATCCAAAAATCCCTTTGTAACAACTGAATAAATGTTCTCCTTATAGGAGGGCTTTAATTCAAAAGGCACGTCTGAGGTTATGCTCGATATTATTTTTCCATTGATACCAGAGTCTTTATCTGTCACACTAAGTAGTGAAATAACTGTGCCAGGTTTTGAGTCTTCAGACACTGTATTTGACAGTGATGTCACTTCTATTTCCGGTGGATTATCATTAACGTCCTTTATCTTTATAATAACTCTACACTCACCTGTCAGTGGAGGTGTTCCTTTATCGGATGCCTCAATGTTAAGTTCATTTACGTCGTTTTCTTCATAGTCCACTACTCCATTAACTCTAATTTCTCCAGTTAATTTATCCAAATCAAAAATATCATACACTTTTCGCATCAATGTTTTTCCGAGACTGTACTCAATTTCCCCATTATTGTCTTCATCGAGATCCGTTGCATTCATTTGAAATATTGAAGTGCCTATTAAAAGGTTTTCTTGTATTTCAATTTGATAAATCTCCTGACTAAATATCGGACGGTTATCATTACTGTCAAGAACAATAATGGAAACATTTAGTGTCCCTGATCTTGGAGGTTTGCCTCCATCAACTGCTGTAACCAGTAGTGTGTGTTTGTCCTTTTGTTCTCTATCTAACGATTTCTTCAGCACTAAAAACGGTATCTTACCCGCATCGCTTTGACGGATATCTACTTCAAAATGTTCATTAGACGTCAAAGTGTATGTACGAATAGAGTTAATTCCAGCATCGGGATCACGAGCAGTGTGCAGTTGAAATCGCCTTCCTGGCAGTGTGTGTTCAGCTATTTCAAATCGTTGTTCTCTTTCAGGGAAACTAGGAGAGTGATCATTTACATCAGTGATTTCTACAATTACATAGTGTATTTCCAACGGGGTCTCAACAAGGATTTTAAGCTCCATTAGACATGTACCGCTGCCCTGACAGAGCTCCTCTCTGTCAATATGCTGGTGGACGTACAGAGCCCCATTATTCTGGTTTACTTCAAAGATAGCGTCCTTACTTCCAGACACAACACGGAACCGTCGAGCAATCAAAGAGGTGATTTCAAGGCCAAGATCCTTCGCAACATTTCCAACAACAGTTCCCTCTTGTACCTCCTCTGGAATAGAGTATCTTATCTGAGCCAAAGCCTGTTTTCCGAACAGCAGCAGTAGAGCCAAATAAAAAGCAAACCAGGAGCAGTCCTTTGTCCGAGTTTTTGTATCGGTCCCCATCGTTATCCAACAACACATATGCAGACAGGATCCGGTTACTTCGACAAACAGTTATTTATGTCCAACACGCTGAATATCGCATATTTGCAAAAATATTAAGCGTGACTTCGTCGGCTGGTGTGCTTGATTCAAACACCTTACTTGCTCTATTCAGCAGGAAACAAAAGCATTGAAAGGGGAGGGACAAAGTCGTCTCTGGTTTCCCGATGTAGCCTAATAGTGACACCCAGAGGTAATTTCTAAGAACAAATTTTACTACATATTACATACCACATATGCAAAGTTTGAAGTGATGCATTCTTTTAGATGACATGCACATACTAGGAGCTTATTCATTCACATTAAAACATAATATTTATTGTGTTTCTTTAACATTGCAATAACGTTTGGCATGTCCTTACGTTTCAGCACCATGGACAGCAAACCAGTAGTCGCCCAGCCTTTCCCTCTAATATCAAAAGCCATGCATACTGCCAAACAACTCAACAGAAACACTGCAACATATTGAAACGTTTTGTTAGAAAACTCACGTCTCACATATTCCCAAATGCAAACTACTCTTTTTGGAACGAAAACAGGAACATGCCAATATCAACACCATGGACAGCTGCCGTAATCATGGGAAAGACTGCCCTCTTTACAAAGAATTAGCTATTTTATGTATTTCGCATTGATTAGTATCCATCATGGTTTTGAGTGCGTATGTGCCTGAACAAAAGCCAAAAACACTGAGAGCAGAGATCACAGACTGACTGTTATGGACGATGCTGTCTTCCCACATCAAATATTTGGCTACATTAACTTGCAGTTTTACATCCATTTCTATGTTAACAAGCGCTTTGTATGATGAACAATGAAGTAAAGATAATATTAACTCAAATAAACCTATTAGAAACCGTACAAAAAAGCAACACACACGTGTTCACATTTGGCGTCTTTGTTTAAGCTGCTACATTATTATCATATGGAGTAAACCATGTTTTCAAGAAAGTCGTGAGCGCTTTTTGAAACGCCACCGCCGACTTTTTTTCTGCAGCTCAGGGCGTCTTTATGATGTTGAAAAAAGTTCAACTTTTAAAAAAAAAAAGAAAAGAAACGCCCTACGTCAAGCGCGTTTTGACAGCCGACCGATGACAAGCGGAGCAGCCAGACCTTTCGTTTCCATAACAACAATGAAAAATGGAGTCGGAGCACAGCCAGTTATATGATATGACCGGGTAGTCCCTGTACAGGGAACTCGCTTTCTTCAATGTACCGGTACCGCTCTTTCTCTTCTCTCTCTCTCTCTCTCTCTCTCTCTCTCTCTCTCTCTCTCTCTCTCTCTCTCTCTTTCTCACCGCTTTTTTTTTTATCTAACTTTAGCACATGGCGCTCTAGGATACAGTAGCTGTTCTTATGCAACCCGGTCTCACGGCAGTTCGTGTAAATGTCCACGTTATTCTTAATCTATTGATTCTTGTTCACGGAGACGTTTTTCTCGTTTTTTTACGTGTAAATGTCACATTATTTTTTACGTGTAAATGTCACATTATTTTCTCGGGGAAAGGACGCCGGGAGGCGGCCGAAAAGGTCGCTCCATAAGCCGGGTAAAAGTCCTGTGTTGTTTGACCCATCCACCACCCCGACACACCTCCCTACGCGGATTTTCGGCTTTTTATATTACTCCCTACAATTTCGTGCTGTGGCCACAAAATATGCTTCCCATTGAAATACATTACTTTACATTTTCGTGTTGTCCACCATGTAAAAACCGACAAAAACGTCTCCGTGAACACGAATCAATAGATTCAAATAACGTCACATTTACACGAACTTCCATGAGACCGGGCTGTCTTATAGCAACAAAAGACGCTCTCGGGTGCATATTGGAACCAAAACGCTGCCAGCTTTTTTTTATTTTATTTTTTTAACTACAACAGCTCCCTAGTCAACTTTATCTTGTCAAAAAGACACCAAGTATGAACATAGCCTTAAGACATTTTTGGGTTTGTTGCGAGTTATGTTTTGTACTTTCTCTGTGGCAAAGGCTTTAGAGGCACGATAAAAATCTAACTTTTAGTAAAGCACAAACTAATAATCGTATGCTTTAAAACATTGTATAAAACTTTGTTTTTAAAGTCTTACCTCTCCAGATGTCCTTCTCCTGTCAGGGAGCACTAGTGTGTTTGCATGGCTGCCCGGGACTATAGTAGATCCTATACTCATTCTGGGTCCTACTAGCATGTACCGTTTGTCTCCAGATCTGTACTGGATGCTGTGACACAGTGTCCCATCATAATTAGTCTCTTGCAGATATTTAGAAGTATAGTCTGTGGTTTTGGAGCACTGCATTGCAATCAGCACGATGATACTGATGAGAAAAAGTGTTGAAACTGAGCCCAAAGTTATCATCAGGTAAAAAGTCACATTATTCTCCTCCTCATCGTTTGTTGCACTTTTAACATCAGAAGCAGCAAAAGCCTCTTTGGGCTCCACAACTTTGACAAGCACAGTAGCTGTTGCTGAGAGTGAAACGTTCCCATTGTCTTTCACCAGTATGACCAGTTTATGCTCAGCCTCGTCTGTCTCTGTGAATGAGCGAAGTGTTCTGATCTGTCCTGTATAGCGGTCCAAACCAAAGAGACTGTGGTCAGTAACGTCCTGCAGTGAAAACAGTAACCAGCCGTTATATCCTATATCAGCGTCATAGGCTCTGACTTTAGTCACCAAGTGTCCTGCGTTCACATTGCGGGGAATCTCCTCCACACCTTCAGCAGAACCGTTAGAGCTGACTGGATACAGGATGACTGGAGCGTTGTCGTTCTGATCCAGAATGAACACGTTCACTGTGACGTTGCTGCTTAGTGACGGAGTTCCAGAATCTGTGGCAACAACTTGGAACTGGAACGTTTTCAGTGTTTCAAAGTCAAAACTCTTTAGTGCTGAAATGTGTCCATTATCAGAATGTATATTGAGAAAAGACATTATGTCATTTTGACTCCCTCCTCTCTCTATATGATATGAAATAGCTGCATTGTCATTCAAATCATTGTCCGTTGCGCTTACAGAGAATATCGACCCTCCAGCAACGTTATTTTCTACCAGATAAAACTGTAATGGATTTCGGTCGAAATGTGGACTGTTGTCATTTACGTCTGATATCTGAATACTGAGGGTCTTGAAAGTAGATAAGGGAGGTTCACCACAATCGGTGGCTTTTATTGTTATTTCATAATGTGACACCTCCTCTCGATCCAAAAATCCCTTCGTGACAACTGAATAAATGTTCTCCTTATAGGAGGGCTTTAACTCAAATGGCACGTCGGAGGTTATGATCGACATAATTTTTCCATTGACATCAGAGTCTTTATCCTTGAAACTGATAAGAGAAATCATTGTGCCAGGTTTTGAGTCTTCAGACACTGTATTTGACAGTGATGTCACTTCTATTTCCGGTGGATTATCATTAACGTCCTTTATCTTTATAATAACTCTACACTCACCTGTCAGTGGAGGTGTTCCTTTATCGGATGTCTCAACATCCAGTTTATAAACGTCGTTTTCTTCATAGTCCACTGCTCCTTTAACTCTAATCTCTCCGGTTAATTTGTCCAATTCAAAAATGTCATAGACTTTTTTCTTCAGAGTATTTCCGAGGCTGTACTCAATTTCGCTATTGGTGCCTTCATCGGGATCTGTCGCATTCATTTGAAATATTGAAGTACCGACTGGAACATTTTCTTGTATTTCAATTTGATAAATCTCCTGACTAAATATCGGACGGTTATCATTACTGTCAAGAACAATAATGGAAACATTTAGTGTCCCTGATCTTGGAGGTTTGCCTCCATCAACTGCTGTAACCAGTAGTGTGTGTTTGTCCTTTTGTTCTCTGTCTAACGATTTCTTCAGCACTAAAAACGGTATTTTATCCTCATCGCTTTGACGGATTTCTACTTCAAAATGTTCATTGACCGTCAAAGTGTATGTACGAATAGAGTTAATTCCAGCATCGGGGTCACGAGCAGTGTGCAGTTGAAATCGCCTTCCTGGTAGTGTGTGCTCAGCTATTTCAAATCTTTGTTCGTTCTCTGGAAAGCTAGGAGAGTGATCATTTACATCAGTAATTTCTACAATTACGTAGTGTATTTCCAACGGGTTTTCGACTATCACTTTTAGCTCCATTACGCAGGCACCGCTGCCCTGACAGAGCTCCTCTCTGTCGATTTTCTTATGGACATACAGAGCCCCATTGTTCTGGTTTACCTCAAAAAATGCATCCTTAGATTCAGAAACAACGCGGAATCGTCGGCCAAACAAAGAGGTGATATCAAGGCCAAGATCCTTCGCAACATTTCCAACAGCAGTTCCATCGTTTACCTCCTCTGGAATAGAGTATCTTATTTCTGCCAAAGCCCGTATTCCGACGAACAACACTAGAGCCAAATGAAAAGCAATCCATGAGCAGAACCTTCTTCTAGTGTGTCTTTCGATCGCCATTGTTTTCCAACAACACATTAATACACAAAAATCCGTAACGGCAATAAAAGTCTATATCAAACCCACTGCGTGCATATTTACATATAGCACAGTACAATTCGGTCGAGTGGCGAGCTCTATTCAAATCTTTTTTTCTGCTTTTTCTCAGGGGGCAAACGAAAGCTTTATGAGGGGAGGGACGAGATTTCCTTTGGTTTACCAATGTAATACTGACATCTAGAGGTCATTGAGAAAGTAGGACTAAGACTGTTATACTCTAATTTAAAAATGCATCTACCCAATTTAAAGCATGTAGACACATCATCAAGTTGTTCACTTTATGTGGCAAATAAAATGTACATCGAATTACTCTTGATACGTTGGGAAAAAAAACGCAAAATACTACAGTTAACAGTCTTCTAAAAAATAATGCTTATTACGTAAATTTAATTTAATTCAACTTGGTTGTGCACTATGTTCTGTATGAACAACAATGTTATTTTTTTACAAGATAAAACTCTGAAGGGGTTTGGTCGAAATGCGGACTGTTGCCGTTTACATCTGATATCTGAATGCTGAGAGTTTTTAATGTTCTGCGACCTAACATTCAAAAACTCCCCACCCACAAATCCCCAAATGCAGTCTAGAATTGCTCTGTTTAGCTGGAAAACGGTACCAGTTTCATTTCAGCACCATGGACAGCGGTCATAATTAGGGACAACGAATGAGCTTGTATGTGTTTCAAATTGATTAGTATTCATCATGATTATAAGCTTATATGTTTATGAAGAGAGACTGGCTTTTAGTGGCTGTTATAGACGGAGTTATGCCACATCCAAAAGTTTGCAATAACTTGCATTTTTACATCCCTATGTAAAGGAACACTTCCTATGATTAAAGAGACAAAAATACAATAGAATGTCAAACAAACTCGTGCAAGAAATATTTGAGTGTATTGCAACTTATATTTTGTACTTTTCTCTGTGCAAAATGTTTTTAAGACACAACGAGAAGCAAACTTTAAGCAAAGCAAAAACACAGAATTGTATGCTTGTAAACATATTGTATTACACGTTTTTAAAGTCTTACCTCTCCAGATGTCCCTCTCCTGTCAGGGAGCACTAGAGTATTCGCATGGCTGCCCGGAACTATAGTAGATCCTATACTCATTCTGGGTCCTACTAGCATGTACCGTTTGTCTCCAGATCTGTACTGGATGCTGTGACACAGTGTCCCATCATAATTAGTCTCTTGTAGATATTTAGAAGTATAGTCTGTGGTTTTGGAGCACTGCATTGCAATCAGCCCGATGATACTGATGAGAAAAAGTGTTGAAACTGAGCCCAAAGTTATCATCAGGTAAAAAGTCACATTATTCTCCTCCTCATCGTTTGTTGCACTTTTAACATCAGAAGCAGCAAAAGCCTCTTTGGGCTCCACAACTTTGACAAGCACAGTAGCTGTTGCTGAGAGTGAAACGTTCCCATTGTCTTTCACCAGTATGACCAGTTTATGCTCAGCCTCGTCTGTCTCTGTGAATGAGCGAAGTGTTCTGATCTGTCCTGTATAGCGGTCCAAACCAAAGAGACTGTGGTCAGTAACGTCCTGCAGTGAAAACAGTAACCAGCCGTTATATCCTATATCAGCGTCATAGGCTCTGACTTTAGTCACCAAGTGTCCTGCGTTCACATTGCGGGGAATCTCCTCCACACCTTCAGCAGAACCGTTAGAGCTGACTGGATACAGGATGACTGGAGCGTTGTCGTTCTGATCCAGAATGAACACGTTCACTGTGACGTTGCTGCTTAGTGACGGAGTTCCAGAATCTGTGGCAACAACTTGGAACTGGAATGTTTTCAGTGTTTCAAAGTCAAAACTTTTTAGTGCGGAAATGGTGCCATCGGCTTCATTTATATTCAAAAAAGAAGTTGCAGTGGGCCCTGGAATCTTCCGGTCGAGTGAATATGTGACTGCCGCATTTTCGCCTTCATCAGCATCTCCCGCGCTCACTGAAAAAATTGAAATTCCAGCTTTGTTGTTTTCAGGCACATAAAAAGTATATGGGCTTTCAGTGAACAAAGGACTATTGTCATTAACATCTAGCACATCTACCTGTACTACCTTCGTAGATGACAGGGCGGGGCTCCCTAAATCCTTAGCCAATATTGTAATATTATATATATGCATGGTTTCCTTATCTAGGTAGTCCTTTGTGACCAAAGAGTATGATTGTCCGTCCGGGGATGGATTTAAGTCAAAAGGTAAATGGCCGGGCACACTGCAGACCACCTGTCCGTTCACACCTGAGTCAAGGTCCGTCACATCCATCAACGCCACCACCGTGCCAGGAGGTGCATCCTCTGAAATGCGACTTGAAAGGGATGTGATGTCTATTTCGGGTTTATTATCGTTCACGTCTTCCACTCTAACAACAACGTTGCAGTGTGTGGAGAGAGACACAGCACCTTTGTCCGCAGCCAGTACCTTGATTTCATAGACTTGCTTTTCCTCGTAATCAAGGCCTTCTTTCAATGTAAGTGTACCAGTGCTCCTATTTAAATCAAACGGTTCAGATGAGAGTTTTCTAAGTTTACTCCGTAAAGAATATTCAATCAAACTGTTCATCCCCTCATCTGAGTCTGATGCATTTACTGTCAGCAGAAATGTCCCTGCAGGTGCGTTTTCCTTTATTGTTATGGTGTATTTCTGTTTATCACACTTGGGTGAGTTGTCATTTACATCAGACACAATGACAGTGATATTAATAGTACCCGATTTTGAAGGTTTACCTCCATCATTAGCTGTTAAGAGTAACCAGTGTTGAGCGAGGTGTTCTCTATCCAAAGGTCGCTGTAAGATGAGAAATGGAACCTTTCCATCCTCCCCAAATTCGTCGGTTTCCAGGCGAAAATACTGGTTATGGTTGAGCTTATATGATTGTAAGGAATTCAAACCAGCATCCAAGTCGTGTGCTCCTTCCATTTGAAATCGAGAACCAACTATGGCGGACTCTAGCACCTCTAATGTGTAGTTTTCTTCTGGAAATCTCGGAGAATTGTCGTTTACATCGAGTATTTCAACTATTATTTGGTGCATCTCGAGAGGATTTTCTACAACTGCTTTCAGATTTGTGATGCATGGAGCCGTTTTTACACACAGCTCCTCCCTGTCTATTCTCTCGTTGACTAACAAAACTCCATCTCTCGGATTTACCTTAAACAAATCCTGCTTTGTTCCTGAAATGACACGAAGATTCCTATCCGTCAATCGTCCCACATCTAATCCAAGGTCTTTGGCCACATTTCCAACTGCCGTGCCTAATTTGACTTCTTCTTGAATTGAATATCGTATCTGAGCAGAGATTCCTTTCAAATTAGTGACAATCAGCAGGGCCAGACAAAAATAAATCCACACATCCAGCCATTGTCCTTTGATGTCCGTTATCGCCATTTCTGGAGAAAAAAATAGTCTTAAATCTGTCAACAAAATTGTTATGGATTTTTTAGTATTCTCTCACGGATAATAAACAATAATGGTCTGCGGGAACCACCATTCTGAATGAAGGCTGTTTAGTCCGGTCTTTCAACCCGTCTCTTTGAGTCGTTACTGAATGCACATGTAAAAAAGATCCCCCCTCACACACAGACACTGTGGTGATATATAGTGTAACAGCACCACCCATTGTCACTTTCACTCTGGTGCGGTGACGATAAGGTTTCTTCCAGTTTAGGCTACAGTGCGTGTGTGGCTTTGCTGAATTTCTTCCCCACATCTGCATTTACACAAGTAGGGAGTTGAAGTTGTGAAAAAAGGTCATTTAAAAAAAAACTGTGTTAAAGGCTGCCTTGGTTCCGAAATGTCTCAAATATCATATTTCAAGATGTTAATTTATTGTTTTATTTTCGTTACCTGTTATAGTGCAATGTCCGTTTCCCACAATTAGCCAGCCAATATGTAATGTTGCCACAGTAGATACACGACCTCCCATTATTTTTTAAGAAAGTAAATACTAATTTTAATTTTTCTACACATATTTCAGAGAATAACTATTGGCAACTAATTGTGTCGAAATGAACGTGAACAATTAGAAAATGAATGCACGGCAGCAATTTTATTGTTTAGATATTTTTTTCTTCTTAAAAAGGTATTACTAAAATGTGTAAAATAGAACGTTATTTAATTCTCTATCGTGTGGGTTCTAATTTAGGAAGCTGTCACATTCTCCTCTGTGTGGTCTACTCAGCACACTCCCACAATCTTTCTCCTGTTGAAGAGGTGAGCAGTGACATCTCATGGATTAAACCTGCAAATGCAGCTATGATGAACCCATTTGTATGTCTGCTGTACATTGTGGTTCATATGCAATTGTACCGTGTGCTCCATGCTGCTGCAGTGCAGGGTAATATCCAGAATAAATCATAATATGAAATAACAATCACACTACCAGCAGCTAGGAAACAAAGTGACCTACACAGTAAAATCCGAATCTCCGCACCCCTCCCACATACTAACGCTACGTATTGCTTCTGGAATTAGGCCAAACGTATACGTGCGCGTGCACGAGCGCTGCCGCATTGTGCAACACCTACTCCCATTTCTGCCTCCATCGTTTCCCCTCATGCTGCATCAATGCTACCAGACTGTTCCAGAGCATCTCATTTCCTATTATTATCAGCCCTTGGTAGGCAGAGGTAGCGATAATATTTGACAGAGGATGCTCAGATAATGTCTGCATGCTGCGGATGAAGTGGAGGGGGGGGCATGTCAGAATATTAAATTGCACGCAGCTTCAGAGCTCGCCGCGACCTCCAGCGAACAGACAGCACGTTACCATGGCAACGCAGCTCCACTGTCCATGGTGCTGAAAGCAAGCAGTGCGCAGGAAGGAAGGAAGCAGAGGGGGAGGGATGCAGGAGCTGTGAATGCTGCAGACAAAGAAAGTGAGCTGTATCCATTAATACCTTATCAGTATCAGTGGAAAAACACATAATATATCACTCTTAAAATCCCATTGTCCCCTTCAGTATAACTAAAATTATGCATAGCAAATGAGACCCCAGATAAAAATACATGTGGTATGATGTATGATGCACATTTGATAGCCTCCTAGTGCCAGCTGGTGGTTGTTCTAGTGTTTTGTTCCGCATTGGTGCGTTGTTGTGTATCAGTGTGCTAGTCTGCCAGTGGACCAGGCAGCAGACAACAGACAGTGTGACAGTCTCCTCTCAGTGTCAAGTGGTGAAACTGAAAAATGTCTCTGATCTCAAGCTTTTTTTCATTTCACTTTGCTCCAAACAAACACAATTGTATCACAACAATCCCAAATAAAACCTTTATTTTTGTTTTTACAAAGACACACACACACACACACACACACACACACACACACACACACACACACACACATCTGAAATGCTAAAATGTGCTACTGAAATGTTAGGGTGAGGGATATTAAATCAAAATAGCTCATCATGTGTGGGCCTGAATTTCAAGCTCTCCTGCTCACACATGATATCATCTCTCTGGGGAGATGAGGTCAGACACAGAGACAGACACTCTCATTCCACCCTCATAAAAAAAATCCTGCTAACATACATTGTCTGCCATAGTACATTCGAGAGGTATTGTCATGGGCGTCCTCAATTGCCTGGCCCCTCATGTTTTGACCCACACATATTGTGCACTTGAATTACTTGAAATGTTTTAGAAAATCATTCACTCAATTAAAAAATGATGCTTGCAGGGTGCCTGGATAGCTCACCTGGTAGAGCGTGCGCCCCATGTACAAAGGCTCAGTCCTTGTCACAGCAGCCGCAGGTTCAACTCTGACCTGTGGCCCTTTGCTGCAGGTCATTCCCCCTCTCTCTCCCCTTTCACATCTTCAGCTGTCCTATATAATAAATGCCTAAAAATAATCTTAAAATAAAAATAAAAAATTATGCTTGTATTAGAAAAAAAAGCCTGGACTAGAACCCTTGACCTTTATGTAGTGATCTGCAAGCCTTAGTGATCCTCAATCGGTTGAGAAATGGATATAGATAGATATAAAATAAGAATACATAATGACTCAAATGCCTTTTACCGAAAGTAGAGTAGAGAGAGTAGAGAGTATTGCCTCCTGGATTAGTATTACTGAAAAACAGTCCTTAAAATGTTCAAATGTGTTCTTTCTGCACATAAACAAGGACACACAGACAAAACATGTTTTGCTGAAGACAGTGACATGATCTCTTTTTAATAGTTTAAAGCTTTTGAGGAAACAGTCTTCTAATCAACACTGCCTTACATGCCTGCAAGTGAATTAGAGAAATGAAAATATGTTAGAATTTGTAAAATATTATCGTGTATCAGGTAACTTGTTCTTAGAAAAGTGCAAGGGTTTGTTTGATGTTAAACAACATGCATACAAAGCATGATATTTATGTGATTTAGTGGTCATTTATTTTTTGGGGGAGAGTGTTCTACTTCAACCGAAGCACAAACAGAATTTTCAGCCTGTGTGGATTGTTACTCTTTATTTTTTTCAGATAAAAAGAGACCTTTTTAACTAAAGCCAATTGATTATTTTACTAAAATAGTTATAGAAGGTGAAGATAATAACAGTCTAATTATGCCGAATTTGATATTATTGAAGTTGCCTTGCAGATGTTTTGTCATTATCATACTGCACTTTGAATCCAACTTTGTAGGATGCAACAGTTAAGTAATGAGATGGCATAGACCAGTAATTCATGTACTATTGGTACAATTCTGCATCATCAATACACTATTTTTCATAGTTTCCTGTTTGTGTTTATTATTTATGTCTCACAGAACCTAAATATGAAACACTAAAAGGTTCATTTAAATCTGGTAGGAACCCTTAGTTATACTTATCAGAAAGGTTTTTGTGTGTAATGTGCCACAGGTACAGTAAGTCTTAAGAGTTGATAACGCAAGCTTGCAGTACAGCTGTCCCTTAATCGAATCACTATGTGAGCCCTCTGAATCAGCAAAATCAACACATTTCCATCATTACCATTTCCATAAACTGTTCTGCAATGTGCATTCAAGCAAATTACTGTTCCATAAAGTGACTCAGGCAGGAAAATCATACGGAGTGGTACTGTCGTAGTGCCTGTGAATTGTTTTAGAAATTAGCTAAATGTTTTTTTGATTAACTGATATATCAAGTGATGTAAAACTTAAGCAAGTTGGTTAACTAGCTGACAAGGGTCGGAGAGGCATTATGATTAAGTAAAGTAAGCCTTTAACTTAGTAACAGTGATCCTTGATAATATACATCAGGGTGTCAATACAAATGTTCTTTAAGTGTAGATTCACTAAAGGTGGACCTGCTTTATAAACTAAAACTAAACTTCCTTTTACAATAATGGAGCAGCCCCAAAGGAGTGTTATGCCTTTTGATGCAAAACTCACGAGATTTAGAAGTTCACCATTTAGTTTGTTGTTGTATTTAATAGATCATACATACCAAACCATAGCATACAATAAGCTCACATTACACAAGTTACTACATACTGCACCATAAAGGTACCACTGTACCACAAAAAGCACTTATTGTATATGTTTGCCTGTAAAACATTACAACTTTATACAAGTAATGCGATGTGAACTGTGCTAAAGAGTTATGTGACAACACAATGTATTTTAGTGTTGCACATACTAGTTGGCCCATAAATCTGATGGCACAGGAGTTCCACTGTTTTTGTTCACCTTAAAAATGTTAGCATTGGTATTGAAAAAGAAAAGCATATTTATAGATTCAGATGTATAGATGTCAGTCATATCTATATCACTATTTGTGTGTTGCATATGCAGATACATACAGTAGTCAGTAACACACGAGCAGTATTCAGGATTTCACTATTGTAAAGTAAACATTAAGTCATGACGTGAATTTTCAACTTGTTACACAATCTCAGAAGACATTGGAATTAAGTAACATCCAGAGTTTGGCTATAAAAAAAGTGAAAGTACATGTGATGTATATACAGTAGTCATAAGGACAGAGTAATCCAACCATTCTCAAGAACTCACTGTGTTCAGTTTAATCCCATAGACTCTTATTATCCAGAAATGTCCATGTGAGCATAATATTGAAGCACACTGTTAACTTACATTTAAGCTGAGAGTACACTTAACTTTCTGAATCCATAGATGGAAACTGGAATGAAGAAGTACAACAGCATAATTTCTTTGTCCACTGGGACAAACAAATTATGCTGTTGTACTTCTTCATTGTGGTCATTGAAATTGAATCTTACATATGGTTTTTAAAAATAAAACAGTAAGGCCTAACTACAGAAAATGGATTTTGCAATATTATAAAATATCTAAAGCTATTCAAGTACTTTGATTATCTCATGCAGAAACAACTGAAAGGCAGATACATAATGGCTGAAGGCCTCAATTGTATCTGTTTAATGTACTGGTTTCCTTAACTTAATCTCTCAGCACTCTCATTCATATATTTAGGCCTAGCTCACATATAAAGCACAAAGTCAAGTACAAAACTTAAAATGACTAAAAGCTACCACACTTATAAAATACTGATTCCCTTTTGTTTACATACTTTAAAATTCTACGTTGTTGCTTTTCTGACATTTAGTTAATTGTGCTGTGTTACTTCTCAGTTAAGTTATTGTTATACATCAATGCTGTTATGGAGCAAGACAAACACAGAGGTTACAAATGTAATATCCAACATGTGTTTCATTTTTAGAGAGAGAAAACTGTCTCTTAAAGGCATTTCAACATTTCCATGTCCACTCTTAATAGTCCTTGTTGAGGCTTCTTTAAAAATCCACAGGTGCAATTTTTCTTCTTCTCAGTCTTCTTCTTTGCAAGTATCTCCTCTTGAATTTTTTTGTATGAAAGTCTTGTAGTGTGGTTGAAGCCATGCATATTGAATGGACATAGAGGCATTGTTGATTGGCTTTTCATGTGCTTAAAGAAAGAAAGGAGGAGGGTTGTGTCCATAATTAGCCACCATAGTCCATTCGGTGTTATAGCATGACAACTACAGATTGTGAGGAAACACAGATCAGACTGAGCAGGATGGATGTGGGGTTATGTTATGGGTAGAGTTTTTTCCTTTCCTCTGTGAAGCGCTCCTGTCAGGGTCAATCCAGTACGCAGCTGGAGGGGTGTTATGTCGAACCGCTGCTGCTGCTGGTGGAACCCTGCCAATGAGAAAAGACAATTATACATCTAGAAATGAACCACAGTACGGACAGCCTTGTGACTGGCCAAACTGACATATCTCATGCAGTCGATGTCTGTCATTCAGACAGGGGCTTCAGGCAGAAGATAGAGTGGGTGGAGGGGTTGGGCAGATCCTTGAACATGTAGTGGTGAGGTGGCGGGTCTATCAATGAATACCATGCTCCAAAATTATGTGAAGGAGAGTGGTTGCTAGGCAACTGGCTGACTGGTTTCACTTTGCGCCTCTCCTGCACAAAGAATTAGGTCACAATTCACACTACAGCAGACAGCAGAAATTCAACGTGTCATTCAGTAACACTTACAGTATAACTACCCAATCATACAATAGCACTGTCCAATTCCAATAAACATTCAAAATTAGGATATACTTATAATCTATTAGGGGTGGGTCAGTAGGGGATGAACACAAATTAATCTACACATGCACAGGATCCTTTTGAGAACACAGTGATTCAATTAAAGACAGTTTTTCTTGTCATGTATAGAAACAGCAAAAGCCAGATTGTGAAAAAAAAGCAAAGCCAGCAAATGGCAACATTTGTTAGTTGAAGTAAAAAAGTTTTTAGAACTGTGATCAATTACCTTTAGGCAGAGCAGCATGTTGATGTTATCATTTTGTGTTTAAAGAGTAATGCTCTATGAGCCTAGGATACAGGTGTGTGCAGGGAGTGGCTATACTTGACTCTCACTTTGTTTTACCAAAATTGATGACTAGGACAGGAATAATGTTTCAATACTACGTCATTTGGACCAAAATGTTTGCCTTTGTCTGCAAAACTGACCACAGTGAGTGTCAGACTCAGTATACAGTATTATGATTACTTTGTCTTTGTCCCCTGAGGTCAATCCTGATCATCCAAGCCATATTTTTAGGCTCTGTCAAATTGTTTAAAAAACTTTGAGAGGGGACATGATTCTGAAGTACTGACAGAAGTAGTGTTAATTACTTTGGTAGTTAGATTGCATAGACACATTTTAGTGGGATTTAGTGATGAGGCTGTAAAATGAGTAACGGATACCAAAATGTAGGCATGAAGAGGTTAACACAGGAGATTTGACCAGCTGCATTTGATGCCAACTGAGTGACCCTTTGCAATTAAAAAATCTCCTTCTCCAAGATAAACTAAAAAGGACAAAATAATTTTAAAAACATCCACTGAAAACAAAACAAACACAAAAAAGCCATTCAAACACTAAGTTCTGTAACATCATTCATAAAAGGGCATCTGGTGTGAGACTCCTGCATACCTCCAGCTGCAGAGTGGACTTTCCTCATTTAGGGTACTTTAGAGTGGGGAGAAAAACAAAACAAGCAATTTAATGGTCAGGCCATTGCAAGCACAAAAAAATAATTATTTGTGTATGTATCCAGTGATCACAGAGTTGGCGTTGACGCACAATGAATGACATGTTATCTTTAAAAAATACCACCGACTAAGCATGGTTTGTGACCCTTTATAACAGATACTGCTGCTTGTTACATTCTGTTCTATTAAAGTGGGCAGTTTTACATTTAGCTTTATTGTTCATTTTTATAGCAGAATACTTACCATCAGATAGATAGATAGATAGATAGATAGATAGATAGATAGACAGCATTGAATAATCAAATGATCCATCTCCATCACCATACAGAAGGAGTAGCTGAAGTGGAGATCATGGAGTGACAAAGGAATAACAACTACTGGAGATATTACTTCTCATATCAGTATAAAGCCATTTGAACAATTGGTAATATAATTAAATTTAATTAATAAGGAACTTTTTAGATATCTTCAATTAAATAGCTGGATAACAGATAACTTTGACTTGAACTATAATAGGTCTACAGAACCCTCAGCTACTCAGAGGCTATTCCTAAACTTGGGAGAAAACAAGAAATGAATAGGGAAAGTGTACAAACACTTTTTAGAAGCACAGGCATATAATTATTCTCTCCAAAAATATGAGGGTTGGAACAAAGATCTTAAAATAAATAACTCTGATATAACCTGGAAAGATTGCCTAAATATAACCAACACCATTACCACCAATGATAATCTGCATCTCATAAAATACAAGCTCATGACTACACTAAATCAAAAATAAATAAATTTGATGCCTCTTTCTCCCCCGTTTGTGTAAAATGTGGTATACACAAGTAGACAATAATACATGCTTTCTGGGAATGTGAGAAGGTTTGTAAAGGTTGGTTAGAGATCCAAAAATGGATGACCAACACTTGTAAAATCTAAATTGAATTCACAGTCTTGAGCAGTATCTTCCAAAATACAGACAAGCTAAAATACCCCATTGGATGGATGGTCCTTTTCTCCTCTTTGGTATATAAAAAAATAATTTTACAATATTGGAAGGATACAGAGGCCCCCGTCGCTACAGCAATGGAAGGGACTAATGAAATATTATTTAACTATAGAAAAATCTATGTTTGAAGACCGGAACAAAAGGCAACAATTCAAGAAGGTGTGGCAGGACATATATGAAGCGTTGTAAATGTAATGGCTAAGAAATAAGAACTACAGTGGGGGAAATAAGTATTTGACCCCTTGCTGATTTTGCAGGTTTGCCCACTTACAAAGAATGCAAAAATCTACAATTTTAATCATATGTACATTCTAACAGTGAAAGACAGAATCCCAAAGAAAATTCCAGAAAATCACATCATATGAATTTATTAAAATTGATAACCATCTGATGAGGAAAAACAAGTATTTGACCCCCTGGACAAACAGCAAGTATTCTGGCTCCTACAAGCCAGTTAGTCTTTCTTTAAGACACAGCCCCAATCCGAACCAATTATCTACATCAAATATACCTGCCTCACCTCGTTACCTGTATAAAAGACACCTGTGAACACCCAAACAACCAGCATCCAACATCACTACCATGGGCAAGACCAAAGAGCTTTCTACGGACATCAGGGACAAGATTGTTGATCTGCACAAGGCTGGGATGGGCTACAAGAGAATCAGAAAGCAACTTGAGAGAAAAGATCAACTGTCGGTGCAGTTATCAGGAAATGGAAGAAGCACCACACCACCGCCAACCTCCTCGGTCTGGGCCTCCACACAAGATCTTGCCTCGTGGGGTGTCCCTGATCATACGAACGGTGAGGAATCATCCCAAAACCACAAGGGGGGAACTGATGAATCAACTGAAGGCAGCTGGGACCACAGTTACAAAAGAAACGGTTGGTAACACACTACGCCGTCATGGATTGAAATCCTGCAGCGCACGCAAGGTCCCCCTGCTCAAGAAGAAACATGTACAGGCCCGCATGAAGTTCGCCATTCACCACCTGGACGACTCAGAAGAGGCCTGGAAGAAGGTGATGTGGTCAGATGAGACCAAAATAGAACTTTTTGGCCTCAACTCAACTCGTCGTGTTTGGAGGGCAAAGAACACCGAGTACAACCCAAAGAACACCATCCCCACCGTCAAGCATGGGGGTGGCAACATCATGCTTTGGGGGTGCTTTTCAGCCAAGGGGACGGGACAACTCCATCGTATTGAGGGGAGGATGGACGGGGCCATGTATCGTGGAATTCTGGACCGACATCTCCTTCCCTCAGTGAGAGAGCTGAAGATGGGTCGAGGATGGGTGTTTCAGCACGACAACGACCCTAAGCACACCGCCAAAGCAACAAAAGAGTGGCTGAAGAAGAAGCACATCAAGGTTCTGGAGTGGCCTAGCCAGTCTCCAGACCTGAATCCGATTGAAAATCTTTGGAGGGAGCTTAAAATTGAGTTGCCAGGCGACAACCTCGGAACCTGAATGATTTGGAGGCTGTCTGCAGGGAGGAGTGGGCCAACATCCCTGCCGAAATGTGCACAAACCTTGTCACCAACTATAAAAACCGTTTGACATCTGTGCTGGCCAATAATGGCTTTTCTACAAAATATTATCATGGTGTTTGTCCAGGGGGTCAAATACTTGTTTTTCCTCATCAGATGGTTATCAATTTTAATAAATTCATATGATGTGATTTTCTGGAATTTTCTTTGGGATTCTGTCTTTCACTGTTAGAATGTACATATGATTAAAATTGTAGATTTTTGCATTCTTTGTAAGTGGGCAAACCTGCAAAATCAGCAAGGGGTCAAATACTTATTTCCCCCACTGTAGGTATGGTGATTGAGAGCTGGAAACCAAGTGTGTATGTGTGGGTGGGTGCGTGTTTGGGTTTGTGCGTCAAAAATGTGGAGTAGAGGAATACTGTTACTAGTAGGAGTTGTATTCTGATTGAAGTATGAAATTACACAATATGCTGGTATATGTATTACTTCTTGATGGAAATAATACAAATAATTATTTAAAAAAAAAGAATAATCAAATGACGCTGACACTGGAAAAAAGGCACTTTAAACATTATTACATAGCAATCAGCACTTTCATTTCAGATATTTGAAGACAAATAGAGGGCCATGCATGACAGTGACCAGATTATTAGTTCAAAGAATCCTTACTCACAGACTTTCACGGTTTGAAAAATAGTGTTAAGCTAGCTCGGGATATAACATTTATGTCTTTCTTTAGACTTGATTGTGTTTTTATTTGCAGTGAATACATTTCACTGATACATACGTCACAAACCGAAGTCACACAGAAATTACTCTGAAGCAGTTTCAGATGAAAAGCCTTTTTGAGCAAATGCCGCGCTGTAAAATGACAGCAAAACTTTAAACAGCTGCAGGATATTTTATGAAGCAGAGGTGTGACCTCATGTAACCATTTTTTTTGCTATCTATTTAAATGAAAAATGTAGTATATTAGTTCTACTTCCATTTTCTAATGGATGTTTTAACATCTTTAACAAAGGTTTGGCTTCTCCCTTGGTTTAATGTAAAAGGTTTTATTGGGAGTCTTTTATGTTCATTATTAGTAAGTACCTGTTGAATAATTTATATGTTTTACACTGAATTTTTATAGTATCATATAGAGAGATTGAGCGAAACGGTATTTAACCGCAAACCAATGTGTAAACAAGTCACACACACATACGAAAATTGAAGCCACAGAGTATCCTTAAACAGATAACAGGGATAAAACAATACATTACACATGCTTATACTGTGCATCGATGCCCAGCTTTTATACTGATTTAGTTATTTTATTGTTGTTTTGCTTAATGTATGTGGCCTCATACATTAAATACATTAATTAATTGTTGTATTTAGAATTAAGATCCTCATGGAGGCCAGATATTTTTCTTCACAAAAGTAAAGTTAGGAATAAGGGTTTATTTAAAGGTCATCTGTACCTGCAGAGTAGAAGCTGCTGAGTCACTAGTGTCTGTCAGTCCTGTGCCTCTTGGTAAACTGGACACGATGTATCTGGAACCCTTTGGCACAGGCTGCCTAACCACCAGCTTTCCTTTCCTGGTCTCTGCTAGAAACAGACTGTACCAGTAGGCATCGTTGGAGACCAGAGTGGAATCTGCGATGGTGGAGTTCCTCTCACTGATCACACTGTTCCTGCAGGGAGGAGCCGCTTTGCTGGGCTTGGGTTTCTGACACTTGAGCACGATGGTGACCAATATGGTGATCAGCAGGAGAAACGACACCGAGCCCAGACCGATGACCAAATACAGGTTTAGGTCTGAAAAGATGTCATATTCCAGAGGCACCTCCGTCATGTCAGAGTAGGCCTTAACGACAGTCTCCACTGTGGACAGCTTGATGGTGACTGTAGCAGAGAGCGCAGGCTCCCGTTGTCCTTGGCAACAACAACCAGTCGCTGGTGGCGCGGGTCTCTGTAACTGAACATCCTCATAGTCCGGATCTCTCCGTTGTACTGGTCCAGACTGAACAAGGTGGCGTCAGTCACCTGGAGAAACTGGTAGGTAATCCGAGAGTTGTGCACCGAGTCGGTGTCTAAGGCGATCACCTTGGCAACCAGAGAGCCTTTATCGGTGGATCTGGGGATCTTTTCCTCCACCACCGAGCCCGCGTCGCCACGGAGAGACAATAACCGGGCGTTGTCGTTCTGGTCCACAATGATGATGTGGACCGTCACGTTACTGCTGAGTGGAGGAGAGCCAGAGTCTCTGGCCTCGATGTGGAAAAGAAACTCCTTCTCGATCTCATAGTCAAACGTTTTTTAGTGCGTAAAGATTACCGTTCTCTGGATTGATGGAGAACAGCATGGACATGGAGGTGTTGGCTATCTCCTTCTCTAGGATGAAGTAAACTAGGTACTGGTTTTCATGGAGGTCAGGGTCAAATGCAGTGAGGGAACTGAGCAAGGCCCCAGGTGCGTTATTCTCCATTACGCGTATGGTATAAAATGACTGAGGGAACTGTGGGACATTGTCATTAACATCCAGAAGCTCTAACGTCATAGTTTCATTGTCAGATAAAGGAGGAGAACCTCTGTCTGTCACAGTGAACGTGATGTCATATTCTGGAACCTTCTCACGATCTAATGGCTCTGACACTACTAATTCATAATAGTTATCAGAGGACTCTCTCAGTTTGAAAGGCATATTATCTGGAATATGAAGATCAACCACTCCATTGTCACCGGAGTCTTTATCACTGACACTAACTACTGCTATCACTGTGTCTATTGGTTCATTTTCTTTTATTGGACTTTGAAATGATTTGATAGATATTTCTGGGTGGTTGTCATTCATATCTGTCACCTGTATTGTCAGTTTACACTGTCCAGATAAGGAGTTAGGCCCCTTATCACTGGCAATCACCTCCATTTCATAAAGCTTTAAATCTTCATAATTTATCATCTCTTTCACTCTGATTTCGCCATTTTCTGGATTCAAGTTAAACATCTGTTGTGTTCTCTCTGATGTATACAAACTATATGAATAAGCAATGTCGGAATTTGAGCCTTCATCTAAATCAGTGGCGTTTAGTTTTACTACTAGACTGCCAATCGGGGAGTTCTCCATTACATCTACGATATATATGTCTTTGTCAAATGAAGGGGCGTTGTCGTTCACATCAAGCACGCGAACAATGATGCTGGCTGTACCTGAGCGCGTGGGAACTCCACCGTCCACAGCAGTGAGTATTAGATTATGAACAGCCTGCTGCTCTCTATCTAAAGCTTTTTTCAGAATCAAGTCAGCAAACTTTGTCCCATCTCGCCCTGTCTGAATTTCAATGGAGAAATGTTCACTTGAGCTCAGATGGTAATTTTTCACAGAATTTGTTCCAACATCTGGATCTGCAGCATTGTTCAATGAGAATCTCTCTCCAACGGGGCTTGATTCAGAGATATCCAGGTGCATCGTCCCCCGTCGAAAATGAGGAGCGTTGTCGTTAATATCCGTGATTTCCACCTCGATATTAAACATTCGTATTGGATTTTCAATTGTAGCGTCTAATTTCAGAAAGCACGTCTTCAAGGGGCATAACAACTCTCTGTCTATCCTTTCAAAGATAAAGAGCTCTCCTGTGTCTTTGTTGATATCGATATATTTCTTATTGCCTACAACGTCTACGCGCATTTTCCTTCCCTTTAGCGTCTTCACGTCTAATCCCAAATCAGTTGCTAAATTAGCAACGACAGAACCTTCCTCCATTTCTTCGGGAACAGAATAATGGGTGACGGTAGATACCGTGTTCATAATGGTAGAAAGAAAGAGAAATACGGAAACGTACCCTCTCCCGAACAACAGTCGAATCTGATGCGCCATCGTGCAGATGTCGTTATAGCCTTATTATGTACTGAAATGTGGATACACCGTTCTCTCGTTGAAAGAGCAAACGAGACGAGGATCTCAAAAAATGAAACGCTTCTTTACGCTGAGACCGAGAGTGGCTTCCGTGTAATGCAATGTCTGACTGTCTGTCCTCCAATAAACTATCGTGAGAACGATGACATCATCAGTGAGTGTGTTTTCGTGGAGAGCAGCGACGAAATTAGTGTTGTGTGAGCCTTTGCAACTTTTTAAAACAAATATGTAATCTTGTTTTGAACTAAAGCAGCGTGTGAGTAGGTTTTTATCACAGTTTAACAAACTGGAAATAAGTCTTTTGATAAAGTTTTCATTTCTGATTTCTATTTTGGTATTCCCTGGATGGGAGGTGAAATTCTAAAAAGCTGTTAAGTAGTTTTCAGTTTCCGCTCTTTATTTGCATAACTTAATACACGTTTTGTTTTTTATTTGTTAAATGTGTTCACAGTGTTTCTAAAAGTATAGAGTATGTATCAGAGTATCATCTGTTGCTTCATGTTCTGCAAGTTTTACGCACGGGTGTCTGTGCGTAAAAACAATGCCAAACATAATGAATCCAAAGTGACCGTGTGTGTATTTGATACTGACAGTTACTTTTTATTTAATATAGTATCCGGGTGTCCCACATCTAGAAAGTTTCTCCTCCCAGGGGGTTATGCAAAAAGATTCAGGCAGAGATAAAAATCTAAAGATTAAGAAAAAGTATAGCTTATTATTTTAGTATAGATTTTTCTAGAAGCCAGATTCCAGCAAGTGTATGAAGACTTATCTAACACGTTTTCAATGTGCACAATTACATTTTTACATGTAATGCATGGTTCATTTTCCGCGTATAACTTACAATAAATGAATATAGTCAAATTATCAAGCGCTAATATGACAAGTGGCTGCAATGGTCACTTTTCAGTGGACTTGGTGGACATTTACGAAGTACATCTGTGTGTAACACGTGTCAAATAGATATTTGTCCCATACCTGCAGAGTGGAAGCTGCTGAGTCACTAGTGTCTGTCAGTCCTGTGCCTCTTGGTAAACTGGACACGATGTATCTGGAGCCCTTTGGCACAGGCTGTCTAACCACCAGCTTTCCTTTCCTGGTCTCTGCTAGAAACAGACTGTACCAGTAGGCATCGTTGGAGACCAGAGTGGAATCTGCGATGGTGGAGTTCCTCTCACTGATCACACTGTTCCTGCAGGGAGGAGCCGCTTTGCTGGGCTTGGGTTTCTGACACTTGAGCACGATGGTGACCAATATGGTGATCAGCAGGAGAAACGACACCGAGCCCAGACCGATGACCAAATACAGGTTTAGGTCTGAAAAGATGTCATATTCCAGAGGCACCTCAGTCATGTCAGAGTAGGCCTTAACGACAGTCTCCACTGTGGACAGCTTGATGGTGACTGTAGCAGAGAGAGCAGGCTCCCCGTTGTCCTTGGCAACAACAACCAGTCGCTGGTGGCGCGGGTCTCTGTAACTGAACATCCTCATAGTCCGGATCTCTCCGTTGTACTGGTCCAGACTGAACAAGTTGGCGTCAGTCACCTGGAGAAACTGGTAGGTAATCCGAGAGTTGTGCACCGAGTCGGTGTCTAAGGCGATCACCTTGGCAACCAGAGAGCCTTTATCGGTGGATCTGGGGATCTTTTCCTCCACCACCCGAGCCGCGCGCGCCACGGAGAGACAATAACCGGGCGTTGTCGTTCTGGTCCACAATGATGATGTGGACCGTCACGTTACTGCTGAGTGGAGGAGAGCCAGAGTCTCTGGCCTCGATGTGGAAAAGAAACTCCTTCTCGATCTCATAGTCAAACGTTTTTAGTGCGTAAAGATTACCGTTCTCTGGATTGATGGAGAACAGCATGGACATGGAGGTGTTGGCTATCTCCTTCTCTAGGATGAAGTAAACTAGGTACTGGTTTTCATGGAGGTCAGGGTCAAACGCAGTGAGGGAACTGAGCAAGGCCCCAGGTGCGTTATTCTCCATTACGCGTATGGTATAAAATGACTGAGGGAACTGTGGGACATTGTCATTAACATCCAGCAGCTCTAACGTCATAGTTTCATTGTCAGATAAAGGAGGAGAACCTCGGTCTGTCACAGTGAACGTGATGTCATATTCTGGAACCTTCTCACGATCTAATGGCTCTGACACTACTAATTCATAATAGTTATCAGAGGACTCTCTCAGTTTGAAAGGCATATTATCTGGAATATGAAGATCAACCACTCCATTGTCACCGGAGTCTTTATCACTGACACTAACTACTGCTATCACTGTGTCTATTGGTTCATTTTCTTTTATTGGACTTTGAAATGATTTGATAGATATTTCTGGGTGGTTGTCATTCATATCTGTCACCTGTATTGTCAGTTTACACTGTCCAGATAAGGAGTTAGGCCCCTTATCACTGGCAATCACCTCCATTTCATAAAGCTTTAAATCTTCATAATTTATCATCTCTTTCACTCTGATTTCGCCATTTTCTGGATTCAAGTTAAACATCTGTTGTGTTCTCTCTGATGTATACAAACTATATGAATAAGCAATGTCGGAATTTGAGCCTTCATCTAAATCAGTGGCGTTTAGTTTTACTACTAGACTGCCAATCGGGGAGTTCTCCATTACATCTACGATATATATGTCTTTGTCAAATGAAGGGGCGTTGTCGTTCACATCAAGCACGCGAACAATGATGCTGGCTGTACCTGAGCGCGTGGGAACTCCACCGTCCACAGCAGTGAGTATTAGATTATGAACAGCCTGCTGCTCTCTATCTAAAGCTTTTTTCAGAATCAAGTCAGCAAACTTTGTCCCATCTCGCCCTGTCTGAATTTCAATGGAGAAATGTTCACTTGAGCTCAGATGGTAATTTTTCACAGAATTCGTTCCAACATCTGGATCTGCAGCATTGTTCAATGAGAATCTTTCTCCAACTGGGCTTGATTCAGAGATATCCAGGTGCATCGTCCCCCGTCGAAAATGAGGAGCGTTGTCGTTAATATCCGTGATTTCCACCTCGATATTAAACATTCGTATTGGATTTTCAATTGTAGCGTCTAATCTTAGAAAGCACGATGTAGTTGTCTTCAAGGGGCATAACAACTCTCTGTCTATCCTTTCAAAGATAAAGAGCTCTCCTGTGTCTTTGTTGATATCGATATATTTCTTATTGCCTACAACGTCTACGCGCATTTTCCTTCCCTTTAGCGTCTTCACGTCTAATCCCAAATCAGTTGCTAAATTAGCAACGACAGAACCTTCCTCCATTTCTTCGGGAACAGAATAATGGGTGACGGTAGATACCGTGTTCATGATGGCAGAAAGAAAGAGAAATACGAAAACGTACCCTCTCCCGAACAACAGTTGGATCTGATGCGCCATCGTGCAGATGTCGTTATAGTCTTATTATGACCTGAAATGTGGATACACCGTTCTCTCGTTGAAAGAGCAAACGAGACGAGGATCTCAAAAAATGAAACGCTTCTTTACGCTGAGACCGAGAGTGGCTTCCGTGTAATGCAATGTCTGACTGTCTCTCATCCAATAAACTATCGTGAGAACGATGACATCATCAGTGAGTGTGTTTTCGTGGAGAGCAGCGACGAAATTAGTCTTGTGTGAGCCTTTGCAACTTTTTAAAACAAATAATCTTATTTTGAATTAATGAAAAGTGTGAGTGGATTTTTATGACAGTTTAACGAACTGGAAATATTGGTAAAGGTTTGTATTTCTGATTTCTAAACTTTTATTTCATGGATGGGAGGTGAAATTCTTAAAACCTGTCAAGTATTATTTAGTTTCCGTTCATTATAAATTTGGAAAACTTTTTAGACGTTTTGTTTGTTTTTGTTTTGTTTCACGTCTTGTTTTTAAGTGATTGTAAAGGCATAGAGTATGTATCAGAGTATCATCTTTCCTTCGTGTTTTGCGAGTTTTACGCACGGGTATCTCTGCGTAAAAACAACGCCAAACATAAATAACTTGACCATTTCACGAACTGCCGTGAGACCGTGTTGCAATGCAACCTGGTGTATCATCAATAATTTCTGCTGACAGTTACTTTTATTGAATATAGTATCCGTTTGCCCCACATCTAGCCTCAATTATCCTCCCAGAATGTATGCAGAAATATCTAAGCTGAAATAGCAAGACACATCTGTCAATAAAGAGAGTATAGATTTACTTGTTACATTTGATAAAATGTTATAGAGATTTCTTGTGGAAGCCAGCTTCCAGCAAGTGTCTGAAGACCAATGTGCAATATTACATTTTTACTTTTGATACGTGGTTCATTTTAGGCGTAATATCGTAAAAATAAGGGAAGAGGAAAGTAAAATGATCAAGCGCTGATATGACAAGTGGCTGCAATGGTCACTTTTGAGTGGACTTAATAGACATTCACGAAGTGCATCTGTGTGTAACACGTGTCAAATAGATATTTTTCCAATACCTGCAGAGTGGAAGCTGCTGAGTCACTAGTGTCTGTCAGTCCTGTGCCTCTTGGTAAACTGGACACGATGTATCTGGAGCCCTTTGGCACAGGCTGTCTAACCACCAGCTTTCCTTTCCTGGTCTCTGCTAGAAACAGACTGTACCAGTAGGCATCGTTGGAGACCAGAGTGGAATCTGCGATGGTGGAGTTCCTCTCACTGATCACACTGTTCCTGCAGGGAGGAGCCGCTTTGCTGGGCTTGGGTTTCTGACACTTGAGCACGATGGTGACCAATATGGTGATCAGCAGGAGAAACGACACCGAGCCCAGACCGATGACCAAATACAGGTTTAGGTCTGAAAAGATGTCATATTCCAGAGGCACCTCCGTCATGTCAGAGTAGGCCTTAACGACAGTCTCCACTGTGGACAGCTTGATGGTGACTGTAGCAGAGAGAGCAGGCTCCCCGTTGTCCTTGGCAACAACAACCAGTCGCTGGTGGCGCGGGTCTCTGTAACTGAACATCCTCATAGTCCGGATCTCTCCGTTGTACTGGTCCAGACTGAACAAGGTGGCGTCAGTCACCTGGAGAAACTGGTAGGTAATCCGAGAGTTGTGCACCGAGTCGGTGTCTAAGGCAATCACCTTGGCAACCAGAGAGCCTTTATCGGTGGATCTGGGGATCTTTTCCTCCACCACCGAGCCGTGCGCGCGCCACGGAGAGACAATAACCGGAGCGTTGTCGTTCTGGTCCACAATGATGATGTGGACCGTCACGTTACTGCTGAGTGGAGGAGAGCCAGAGTCTCTGGCCTCGATGTGGAAAAGAAACTCTTTCTCGATCTCATAGTCAAACGTTTTTAGTGCGTAAAGATTACCGTTCTCTGGATTGATGGAGAACAGCATGGACATGGAGGTGTTGGATATCTCCTTCTCTAGGATGAAGTAAACTAGGTACTGGTTTTCATGGAGGTCAGGGTCAAACGCAGTGAGGGAACTGAGCAAGGCCCCAGGTGCGTTATTCTCCATTACGCGTATGGTATAAAATGACTGAGGGAACTGTGGGACATTGTCATTAACATCCAGCAGCTCTAACGTCATAGTTTCATTGTCAGATAAAGGAGGAGAACCTCTGTCTGTCACAGTGAACGTGATGTCATATTCTGGAACCTTCTCACGGTCTAATGGCTCTGACACTACTAATTCATAATAGTTATCAGAGGACTCCCTCAGTTTGAAAGGCATATTATCTGGAATATGAAGATCAACCACTCCATTGTCACCTGAGTCTTTATCACTGACACTAACTACTGCTATCACTGTGTCTAACTCTATGTTTTCATTGACTGGACTCTGAAATGATTTAATAGATAATTCTGGATGGTTGTCGTTCATGTCTTCAACCATAATCTTCATAGTACATTGTCCTGATAAACTATTTGCTCCTTTATCAGTAGCTATAACTTCCATATCATAAATCCTGAAATCCTCATAATTTAACATTCCTTTAACAGTAATTTCACCAGTGGAAGGATTCAAATTAAATGTTTCTTGCGTTTTCTCTGACGTATATAGACTATATGAGTACGTTACATCAGAATTTGACCCCTCATCTAAGTCTGTTGCATTGAGATGAACAACAAGGCTTCCAATGGGAGAATTTTCCATTATTTCTACACTGTAATTTAATTTTTCAAAAGTAGGAGCGTTGTCATTTGTGTCGGAAACATGCACAATTACACTTGCAGTGCCAGAACGAGCAGGTGTGCCTCCATCTACAGCTGTGAGTATTAAATTATGAACAGCCTGCTGCTCCCGATCTAAAGTCTTTTTTAAGATCAAATCGGCAAATTTTGAACCATCTCTTCCAGTCTGAACTTCAATAGTAAAATGTTCACTTTCAGTTAGGTGGTACGTTTTTACTGAATTGCTTCCAACATCAGGGTCAACAGCGTTGCTCAATGAAAATCTCTCCCCTTTTGGCGTTGCTTCAGATATATCTAAATGTATGGCGTCTCTTCGAAACTGTGGGGCGTTGTCGTTCATATCTAGAATTTCTAGTTCTATATTAAATATTCGTAAGGGATTTTCAAGTATTACTTCCATTTTCAAGTAGCACAATGTCAGCGTTTTGGTACAAAGATATTCCCTGTCAATTTTCTCAACAACATAAAGTTCACCAGTCTCTTTGTTCACATCCAGATATTTCTTATTGGCGATGAGGTCAAGACGCATCTTCCTCTGATTCAGTGTTTTAACATCCAGGCTGAGATCGGTAGCAAGGTTAGCGACGACTGATCCTTCTTTCATCTCCTCTGGTATGGAATAATGAGTGACTGAGGCCGTAACATGATTTACGAAAGAAAAGAAAATCGCAAGCACCACGTACCTTCTCCGTGCCTGCATTGTTACATCAGGCCGCATCATTGTTATTCTGTTCACCGCACGTATAGCACGCCAGTCGTTACAAAGCATATATCCACAGATTTACAACGTTGCCATTAAATTCTCCATCCAACCCGATTAATGAAAATGTGTAACTCCGACAGTGTTTTAAAGTGTAGAACTGCGAAGTCGGCCTTTTTCGTTTTTAATGTAAGATTCAGCACCACGGAGCTGTCCGGCGGTTTGAAGCTCTGATATTTTTACAGTGATTCTCTGTCATGGCGACCATTGGTTACTGTTTTATCGAGTGAACAGCGCCACACTTTGCAAATTGCGGGATGGTTTATTTGAAATGAGGTATCTTAAAAAAACACGTTTTAAATTTTAAAGGTGACCTCAAGACGAGTGACTGCTGCACCTTTTGTTGAAAGGAATTATGTTGGTTATTTCTTTCTCAACATTTTTAGTGACGTTATAGTCTGAAATACTCATACTATGTTAAATGGCAAGTTACAAGATAAATAACACTAGAATGTAGAGGAGAAATGTTTAACTTTGGTCATACCTGCAGAGTGGAAGCTGCTGAGTCACTAGTGTCTGTCAGTCCTGTGCCTCTTGGTAAACTGGACACGATGTATCTGGAGCCCTTTGGCACAGGCTGTCTAACCACCAGCTTTCCTTTCCTGGTCTCTGCTAGAAACAGACTGTACCAGTAGGCATCGTTGGAGACCAGAGTGGAATCTGCGATGGTGGAGTTCCTCTCACTGATCACACTGTTCCTGCAGGGAGGAGCCGCTTTGCTGGGCTTGGGTTTCTGACACTTGAGCACGATGGTGACCAATATGGTGATCAGCAGGAGAAACGACACCGAGCCCAGACCGATGACCAAATACAGGTTTAGGTCCGAAAAGATGTCATATTCCAGAGGCACCTCCGTCATGTCAGAGTAGGCCTTAACGACAGTCTCCACTGTGGACAGCTTGATGGTGACTGTAGCAGAGAGAGCAGGCTCCCCGTTGTCCTTGGCAACAACAACCAGTCGCTGGTGGCGCGGGTCTCTGTAACTGAACATCCTCATAGTCCGGATCTCTCCGTTGTACTGGTCCAGACTGAACAAGGTGGCGTCAGTCACCTGGAGAAACTGGTAGGTAATCCGAGAGTTGTGCACCGAGTCGGTGTCTAAGGCTATCACCTTGGCAACCAGAGAGCCTTTATCGGTGGATCTGGGGATCTTTTCCTCCACCACCGAGCCGTGCGCGCGCCACGGAGAGACAATAACCGGAGCGTTGTCGTTCTGGTCCACAATGATGATGTGGACCGTCACGTTACTGCTGAGTGGAGGAGAGCCAGAGTCTCTGGCCTCGATGTGGAAAAGAAACTCCTTCTCGATCTCATAGTCAAAAGTTTTTAGTGCGTAAAGATTACCGTTCTCTGGATTGATGGAGAACAGCATGGACATGGAGGTGTTGGCTATCTCCTTCTCTAGGATGAAGTAAACTAGGTACTGGTTTTCATGGAGGTCAGGGTCAAACGCAGTGAGGGAACTGAGCAAGGCCCCAGGTGCGTTATTCTCCATTACGCGTATGGTATAAAATGACTGAGGGAACTGTGGGACATTGTCATTAACATCCAGCAGCTCTAACGTCATAGTTTCATTGTCAGATAAAGGAGGAGAACCTCTGTCTGTCACAGTGAACGTGATGTCATATTCTGGAACCTTCTCACGATCTAATGGCTCTGACACTACTAATTCATAATAGTTATCAGAGGACTCCCTCAGTTTGAAAGGCATATTATCTGGAATATGAAGATCAACCACTCCATTGTCACCTGAGTCTTTATCACTGACACTAACTACTGCTATCACTGTGTGTAACTCTATGTTTTCATTGACTGGACTCTGAAATGATTTAATAGATAATTCTGGATGGTTGTCATTCATGTCCTCGACGATAATTTTGAGTTTACATTGTCCTGATAAAGTGTTGGCTCCTTTATCAGTAGCTATAACTTCCATATCATAAATCTTAAAATCTTCATAATTTAACACTCCTTTTACAGTAATCTCACCCGTGTTGGGATTTAAATTAAACGTTTCTTGCGTTTTCTCCGATGTATATAAACTGTATGAGTATATCAAATCAGAATTTGTCCCTTTATCTAAGTCCGTCGCATTGAGATGAATAACAAGACTTCCGATCGGAGAATTTTCCATTACACTGATTTGGTAGCTCTCTTCTTCAAATGTAGGGGCGTTGTCATTTGTGTCTAAAACATGAACAATAATGCTGGCAGTACCAGAACGAGATGGCATACCGCCATCTACAGCTGTAAGTATTAAATTATGAACAGCCTGCTGCTCTCGGTCCAATGTCTGTTTCAGGATTAAATCAGCAAATTTGGATCCATCTCTTCCAGTCTGAATTTCTATTGTGAAATAATCACTTTCGCTCAAATGGTATGTTTTCACAGAGTTTGAACCAACGTCTGGGTCAACTGCATTACTCACAGAAAAGCGCTCACCAGCCTGCGTAGCCTCTGAAATGTCTAAATCTATCGTGTCTCTTCGAAAATGAGGTGCGTTGTCATTTATGTCCATTATCTCTAATTCAATATAAAATATTCGTTTTGGGTTTTCAATTATTGCTTCCATTTTCAGATAACAGGATGTCTTGGCGGGACATAGGGACTCTCTGTCAATTCTTTCAACAATGTAAAGCTCCCCTGTTTCTTTGTTCACGTCCAGATATTTCCGATTGGCAATAATCTCTATGCGCATTTTCCGTTCGACTAATGTCTTCACATCTAGTCCCAAATCCCCAGCTAGATTTGCGACGACAGAGTCTTCTTCGAGTTCTTCGGGAACAGAATAGTGTGATACAGCCGACGTGGAATTTAAGGTGGCAACAAAAAGAAGAATTGTCGACACATACCTTTTCCAATATTGAGAACAGACCCAGCCTTCCATTGTTACCCCAGATCTTTGTTTTCTTCAACGTGGTCTAAATTATTCCGCACAACATGTAGCACAACTGTGAAGCTTCAGTCAAATTCCTAAAAGGAATGCCAGTAGAGACACTGAGAGATCCATCAGATCCAAATTCACTCAGCACCAGGAGCTGTCCATTCGTCGTTTTCTCCGTTTCCCTTAAATGATGACTGCCTGGGCGACCGTGATGTCACAAGAGCATATGACTGGGGAACAGCGACGCTGCGTGCAGGAAGGAGTACCTCTCATCAGCGTTTGTTATATGAAGATTTAAATTACTGTTGTGTAGGACCACAATGGAAATAAGTTTGTAACTTTCTTGTGTTATCCTCGACAGTTCTGATAAATGTACAATGTCACTGTGATGGTATCTTGTTATGCATTTATTTCTGTTACTGTCTAATAAATCAAATCAAATAAAAAAAAAATACCACGACTCAAACTCAAACCATAACATATTATTTACATCAGGGAAGTTCTTTTAATCGTCTTGTGCTGCTGGTATGGATTATGGTCAGTTTTAGTTTTCTTTTTCTTAAACTTTTTCGTTTTGTCTTAAGTTGGTTGTTTGCCGTTTTAACACGTTTAGAATCAAATTATGTTCTTCTGTCTAAGATAATTTTGCGTTTTTGTTGGCTAATTGCATTTAGTCTTGCATTGCCATGTGAAACCCCTGGTTAATAACTTGTAAAGAACGACAATGACAAATTGTACCTTTAAATGTTGAGGCAAAACATATCTGGGTGGTTCTCTCTAAGATAATGTATTTATATAATACGGTTTCTATTACTATATAAATTAAATCAGCAAATACATTTTACTATTAAAATGAAAACGTCAAAATCTCTTGTATAAAGGAGAATATATGAGCGCATGTATGTCTTAAATTGATATGCATTTGTTCTAAGACAATTTCCTAAAGGCGTTTGCAAATTACGTATTCCTATATTGGTATTAAAATAGTGTCTGTTAATAAAACAAATAATTGGCATATTTGTAAGAGCTGTACAGGTATGGGATCAACAAACGACTCTCACCTGCAGAGTAGAAGCTGCTGAGTCACTAGTGTCTGTCAGTCCTGTGCCTCTTGGTAAACTGGACACGATGTATCTGGAGCCCTTTGGCACAGGCTGTCTAACCACCAGCTTTCCTTTCCTGGTCTCTGCTAGAAACAGACTGTACCAGTAGGCATCGTTGGAGACCAGAGTGGAATCTGCGATGGTGGAGTTCCTCTCACTGATCACACTGTTCCTGCAGGGAGGAGCCGCTTTGCTGGGCTTGGGTTTCTGACACTTGAGCACGATGGTGACCAATATGGTGATCAGCAGGAGAAACGACACCGAGCCCAGACCGATGACCAAATACAGGTTTAGGTCTGAAAAGATGTCATATTCCAGAGGCACCTCCGTCATGTCAGAGTAGGCCTTAACGACAGTCTCCACTGTGGACAGCTTGATGGTGACTGTAGCAGAGAGAGCAGGCTCCCCGTTGTCCTTGGCAACAACAACCAGTCGCTGGTGGCGCGGGTCTCTGTAACTGAACATCCTCATAGTCCGGATCTCTCCGTTGTACTGGTCCAGACTGAACAAGGTGGCGTCAGTCACCTGGAGAAACTGGTAGGTAATCCGAGAGTTGTGCACCGAGTCGGTGTCTAAGGCTATCACCTTGGCAACCAGAGAGCCTTTATCGGTGGATCTGGGGATCTTTTCCTCCACCACCGAGCCGTGCGCGCGCCACGGAGAGACAATAACCGGAGCGTTGTCGTTCTGGTCCACAATGGTGATGTGGACCGTCACGTTACTGCTGAGTGGAGGAGAGCCAGAGTCTCTGGCCTCGATGTGGAAAAGAAACTCCTTCTCGATCTCATAGTCAAACGTTTTTAGTGCGTAAAGATTACCGTTCTCTGGATTGATGGAGAACAGCATGGACATAGAGGTGTTGGCTATCTCCTTCTCTAGGATGAAGTAAACTAGGTACTGGTTTTCATGGAGGTCAGGGTCAAACGCAGTGAGGGAACTGAGCAAGGCCCCAGGTGCGTTATTCTCCATTACGCGTATGGTATAAAATGACTGAGGGAACTGTGGGACATTGTCATTAACATCCAGAAGCTCTAACGTCATAGTTTCATTGTCAGATAAAGGAGGAGAACCTCTGTCTGTCACAGTGAACGTGATGTCATATTCTGGAACCTTCTCACGGTCTAATGGCTCTGACACTACTAATTCATAATAGTTATCAGAGGACTCCCTCAGTTTGAAAGGCATATTATCTGGAATATGAAGATCAACCACTCCATTGTCACCTGAGTCTTTATCACTGACACTAACTACTGCTATTACTGTGTCTAACTCTATGTTTTCATTGACTGGACTCTGAAATGATTTAATAGATAATTCTGGATGGTTGTCGTTCATGTCTTCAACCATAATCTTTATAGTACATTGTCCTGATAAACTATTCGCTCCTTTATCAGTAGCTATAACTTCCATATCATAAATCCTGAAATCCTCATAATTTAACATTCCTTTGACAGTAATTTCACCAGTGGAAGGATTCAAATTAAATGTTTCCTGCGTTTTCTCTGACGTATATAGACTATATGAGTAGGTAATATCAGAATTTGACCCCTCATCTAAGTCTGTTGCATTGAGATGAACAACAAGGCTTCCTATGGGAGAATTTTCCATTATTTTTACACTCAAATTAACTTTGTCAAAAGTAGGTGCATTGTCATTTGTGTCCAAAACACGAACAATTACACTGGCAGTGCCAGAACGAGCAGGTGTGCCTCCATCTACAGCTGTGAGTATTAAATTATGAACAGCCTGCTGCTCCCGATCTAAAGTCTTTTTCAAGATCAAATCGGCCATCTTTGACCCCTCTCTGCTAGTCTGAACTTCAATATTAAAATGTTCACTTTCAGTCAGATGGTATGTTTTCACTGAATTGCTTCCAACATCCGGATCAACTGCATTGCTGAGAGAGAATCTCTCCCCTTTCGGCGTTGCTTCAGATATATCTAAATGTATGACGTCTCGTCGAAATTGTGGGGCGTTGTCGTTCATATCCAAAATCTCTACTTCTATGTTAAATATTCGTACTGGGTTTTCTAGTATTATTTCCAGTCGGAGATAGCAAGACGCTAATGACTTTGTAGGGCAAATATTTTCCCTGTCAATCTTCTCAACAATATACAGTTCACCAGTCTCTTTGTTCACATTCAGGTATTTCTTATTTGCAATGATGTCAAGACGCATCTTCCTCTGATTCAGTGTTTTAACATCCAGGCTGAGATCGGTAGCAAGGTTAGCGACGACTGATCCTTCTTTCATCTCCTCGGGTATTGAATAATGAGTCACTGATGTCGAAATATTGTGAACGAAAGACAAAAGAATAAGAATACCTAACAACACGTACCTTTTGCAAGACTGCATTGTTACAAAGGATCTCATTGTTGTGTGGGTTCACCGCGCTTTAAACGATAGAATGTAGGTTTCCACTAATATTGAATTTAGCTGTAAAGCCCTTAATCCCAAACATATTCACGCAGTTTTATTCCAGAGGATTTTTCCACGCTAAAAGGAAAGCTGCGTTTTTGGAGTGGAGTTTCAGCACCACGGAGCTCTCCGGTTGTTTCACGAGCTGCCCTGATGACGGCGATTCACTGTCATGGCGTTCATGTACCGTTCTTTCATTGAGAAAACAGCGCCACCTTTATATTTTGTGGTTAACGTGAAGCACATTAAAATGCATTTCATACATTTCATGTAGATTTAAAATTACCTTTTTGCTGATATTGCTGAAATGAATCGTCAGACTGTGAAAGATTTGTAATCTTGAAATGTCTAAATTGTGAAATAAAATGTTCTTAATATTGACACATGCTAAGATAGAAATACGTGAACATAGGACTATTTACCTGCAGAGTAGAAGCTGCTGAGTCACTAGTGTCTGTCAGTCCTGTGCCTCTTGGTAAACTGGACACGATGTATCTGGAGCCCTTTGGCACAGGCTGTCTAACCACCAGCTTTCCTTTCCTGGTCTCTGCTAGAAACAGACTGTACCAGTAGGCATCGTTGGAGACCAGAGTGGAATCTGCGATGGTGGAGTTCCTCTCACTGATCACACTGTTCCTGCAGGGAGGAGCCGCTTTGCTGGGCTTGGGTTTCTGACACTTGAGCACGATGGTGACCAATATGGTGATCAGCAGGAGAAACGACACCGAGCCCAGACCGATGACCAAATACAGGTTTAGGTCTGAAAAGATGTCATATTCCAGAGGCACCTCCGTCATGTCAGAGTAGGCCTTAACGACAGTCTCCACTGTGGACAGCTTGATGGTGACTGTAGCAGAGAGAGCAGGCTCCCCGTTGTCCTTGGCAACAACAACCAGTCGCTGGTGGCGCGGGTCTCTGTAACTGAACATCCTCATAGTCCGGATCTCTCCGTTGTACTGGTCCAGACTGAACAAGGTGGCGTCAGTCACCTGGAGAAACTGGTAGGTAATCCGAGAGTTGTGCACCGAGTCGGTGTCTAAGGCGATCACCTTGGCAACCAGAGAGCCTTTATCGGTGGATCTGGGGATCTTTTCCTCCACCACCGAGCCGTGCGCGCGCCACGGAGAGACAATAACCGGAGCGTTGTCGTTCTGGTCCACAATGATGATGTGGACCGTCACGTTACTGCTGAGTGGAGGAGAGCCAGAGTCTCTGGCCTCGATGTGGAAAAGAAACTCCTTCTCGATCTCATAGTCAAACGTTTTTAGTGCGTAAAGATTACCGTTCTCTGGATTGATGGAGAACAGCATGGACATGGAGGTGTTGGCTATCTCCTTCTCTAGGATGAAGTAAACTAGGTACTGGTTTTCATGGAGGTCAGGGTCAAACGCAGTGAGGGAACTGAGCAAGGCCCCAGGTGCGTTATTCTCCATTACGCGTATGGTATAAAATGACTGAGGGAACTGTGGGACATTGTCATTAACATCCAGCAGCTCTAACGTCATAGTTTCATTGTCAGATAAAGGAGGAGAACCTCTGTCTGTCACAGTGAACGTGATGTCATATTCTGGAACCTTCTCACGATCTAATGGCTCTGACACTACTAATTCATAATAGTTATCAGAGGACTCCCTCAGTTTGAAAGGCATATTATCTGGAATATGAAGATCAACCACTCCATTGTCACCTGAGTCTTTATCACTGACACTAACTACTGCTATCACTGTGTCTAACTCTATGTTTTCATTGACTGGACTCTGAAATGATTTAATAGATAATTCTGGATGGTTGTCGTTCATGTCTTCAACCATAATCTTCATAGTACATTGTCCTGATAAACTATTTGCTCCTTTATCAGTAGCTATAACTTCCATATCATAAATCCTGAAATCCTCATAATTTAACAATCCTTTAACAGTAATTTCACCAGTGGAAGGATTCAAATTAAATGTTTCTTGCGTTTTCTCTGACGTATATAGACTATATGAGTACGTTACATCAGAATTTGACCCCTCATCTAAGTCTGTTGCATTGAGATGAGTAACAAGGCTTCCTATGGGAGAATTTTCCATTATTTTTACACTCAAATTAACTTTGTCAAAAGTAGGTGCATTGTCATTTGTGTCCAAAACACGTACAATTACACTGGCAGTGCCAGAACGAGCAGGTGTGCCTCCATCTACAGCTGTGAGTATTAAATTATGAACAGCCTGCTGCTCCCGATCTAAAGTCTTTTTCAAGATCAAATCGGCAAACTTAGACCCATCTCTGCCAGTCTGAACTTCAATATTAAAATGTTCACTTTCAGTCAGATGGTATGTTTTCACTGAATTGCTTCCAACATCCGGATCAACTGCATTGCTGAGAGAGAATCTCTCCCCTTTCGGCGTTGCTTCAGATATATCTAAATGTATGACGTCTCGTCGAAATTGTGGGGCGTTGTCGTTCATATCCAAAATCTCTACTTCTATGTTAAATATTCGTACTGGGTTTTCTAGTATTATTTCCAGTTTGAGATAGCAAGACGCTGATGACTTGGTAGTGCAGATATTTTCCCTGTCAATCTTCTCAACAATATACAGTTCACCAGTCTCTTTGTTCACATTCAGGTATTTCTTATTTGCAATGATATCAAGACGCATCTTCCTCTGATTCAGTGTTTTAACATCCAGGCTGAGATCGGTAGCAAGGTTAGCGACGACTGATCCTTCTTTCATCTCCTCGGGTATTGAATAATGAGTCACAGATGTCGAAATATTGTGAACGAAAGACAAAAGAATAAGAATACCTAACAACACGTACCTTTTGCAAGACTGCTTTGTTACAAAGGACCTCATTGTTGTGTGGGTTCACCGCGCTTTAAACGATAGAATGTAGGTTTCCACTAATATTGAATTTAGCTGTAAAGCCCTTAATCCCAAACATATTTAAGCAGTTTTATTCCAGAGGATTTTTCCACGCTAAAAGGAAAGCTGCGTTTATGGAGTGGAGTTTCAGCACCACGGAGCTCTCCGGTTGTTTCATGAGCTGCCCTGATGACGGCGATTCACTGTCATGGCGTTCATGTACCGTTCTTTCATTGAGAAAACAGCGCCACCTTTATATTTTGTGGTTAACGTGAAGCACATTAAAATGCATTTCATGTGGATTTAAAATTACCTTTTTGCTGATATTGCTGAAATGAATCGTCAGACTGTGAAAGATTTGTAATCTTGAAATGTCTAAATTGTGAAATAAAATTGTCTTAATATTGACACATGATAAGATAGAAACACGTGAACATAGGACTATTTACCTGCAGAGTAGAAGCTGCTGAGTCACTAGTGTCTGTCAGTCCTGTGCCTCTTGGTAAACTGGACACGATGTATCTGGAGCCCTTTGGCACAGGCTGTCTAACCACCAGCTTTCCTTTCCTGGTCTCTGCTAGAAACAGACTGTACCAGTAGGCATCGTTGGAGACCAGAGTGGAATCTGCGATGGTGGAGTTCCTCTCACTGATCACACTGTTCCTGCAGGGAGGAGCCGCTTTGCTGGGCTTGGGTTTCTGACACTTGACCACTATGGTGACCAATATGGTGATCAGCAGGAGAAACGACACCGAGCCCAGACCGATGACCAAATACAGGTTTAGGTCTGAAAATATGTCATATTCCAGAGGCACCTCAGTCATGTCAGAGTAGGCCTTAACGACAGTCTCCACTGTGGACAGCTTGATGGTGACTGTAGCAGAGAGAGCAGGCTCCCCGTTGTCCTTGGCAACAACAACCAGTCGCTGGTGGCGCGGGTCTCTGTAACTGAACATCCTCATAGTCCGGATCTCTCCGTTGTACTGGTCCAGACTGAACAAGGTGGCGTCAGTCACCTGGAGAAACTGGTAGGTAATCCGAGAGTTGTGCACCGAGTCGGTGTCTAAGGCGATCACCTTGGCAACCAGAGAGCCTTTATCGGTGGATCTGGGGATCTTTTCCTCCACCACCGAGCCGTGCGCGCGCCACGGAGAGACAATAACCGGAGCGTTGTCGTTCTGGTCCACAATGATGATGTGGACCGTCACGTTACTGCTGAGTGGAGGAGAGCCAGAGTCTCTGGCCTCGATGTGGAAAAGAAACTCCTTCTCGATCTCATAGTCAAACGTTTTTAGTGCGTAAAGATTACCGTTCTCTGGATTGATGGAGAACAGCATGGACATAGAGGTGTTGGCTATCTCCTTCTCTAGGATGAAGTAAACTAGGTACTGGTTTTCATGGAGGTCAGGGTCAAACGCAGTGAGGGAACTGAGCAAGGCCCCAGGTGCGTTATTCTCCATTACGCGTATGGTATAAAATGACTGAGGGAACTGTGGGACATTGTCATTAACATCCAGCAGCTCTAACGTCATAGTTTCATTGTCAGATAAAGGAGGAGAACCTCTGTCAGTCACAGTGAACGTGATGTCATATTCTGGAACCTTCTCACGATCTAATGGCTCTGACACTACTAATTCATAATAGTTATCAGAGGAGTCCCTCAGTTTGAAAGGCATATTATCTGGAATATGAAGATCAACCACTCCATTGTCACCTGAGTCTTTGTCACTGACACTAACTACTGCTATTACTGTGTCTAACTCTATGTTTTCATTGACTGGACTCTGAAATGATTTAATAGATATTTCTGGATGGTTGTCGTTCATGTCTTCAACCAGAATCTTTATAGTACATTGTCCTGATAAACTATTGGCTCCTTTGTCAGTAGCTATAACTTCCATATCATAAATCCTGAAATCCTCATAATTTAACAATCCTTTAACAGTAATTTCACCAGTGGAAGGATTCAAATTAAATGTTTCTTGCGTTTTCTCTGACGTATATAAACTGTATGAGTAGGTAATATCAGAATTTGACCCCTCATCTAAGTCTGTTGCATTGAGATGAGTAACAAGGCTTCCTATGGGAGAATTTTCCATAATTTCTACACTCAAACTAACTTTGTCAAATGTTGGTGCATTGTCATTTGTGTCCAAAACACGTACAATTACACTGGCAGTGCCAGAACGAGCAGGTGTGCCTCCATCTACAGCTGTGAGTATTAAATTATGAACAGCCTGCTTCTCCCGATCTAAAGTCTTTTTCAAGATCAAATCGGCAAACTTCGATCCATCTCTGCCAGTCTGAACCTCAAGGTTAAAATGTTCACTTTTAGTCAAATTGTACGTTTTTACTGAATTGGTTCCAATATCAGGGTCCACTGCATTGCTTAACGAAAATCTCTCTCCAACGGGCGTTGCTTCAGATATATCTAAATGAATTGCATCTCTTCGGAATTGCGGGGCGTTGTCGTTAATATCCAAAATCTCCAGTTCTATATTAAAGATTCTTAATGGATTCTCAAGTATTACTTCTAGTTTAAGATAGCACGATGCTGACATCTTGGTTGGGCAATGTTCCCTATCAATCTTCTCAACAATGTACAGTTCCCCAGTCTCTTTGTTCACATCCACATATTTTTTATTGCCGATAATGTCAAGACGCATCTTCCTCTGATTCAGTGTTTTAACATCCAGGCTGAGATCGGTAGCAAGGTTAGCAACGACTGATCCTTCTTTCATCTCCTCTGGTATTGAATAATGAGTCACTGATGCAGATATAAGATACACGATTGAAAAAAGACTAATGAGCGCCACGTACCTTTTGTGTGACTGCATGGTAACAACGGTCCCCATTGTTGTGTGTTTAACGTTCGAAGCACTTCAGCCGATCTAATGCATGTTTCTAATGGTCTGTACAATTGCTGTTATGACCTCGATGAAAACGTTCTCCTGCGATTTAAATCCCCAAAAAGTTTCTTCGGATTTCAGAGTTAAATGGTGCTGCTTTTTATTCGTGCGAGTTTCAGCACCACGGAGCTGTTTGTTTTTCAACCTCTACCCCACTAACAAAGGTTCACCGTCATGGCGTTCATGGCCTGGTGTTTTTTCGAGTAAACAGCGCCACTCTTTGCATACTATAAGACCTTGCAGTTGAGACATATGTGCTAAAAAGATTCGAAGTAGGTTTAACTCAGAAATGAGTTGAAGATTATAAACCGCTGCATATGTTGCCAAAAGAAACGCAGTTTATCAATTTGTCTGAGTGACTAAACGTTGGAACTATAAACATTTTACATAGGAAACTTAAATAGCATAATTTGAGAAAGGAATGCGAACATTGGGCTCCTACCTGCAGAGTGGAGGCTGCTGAGTCACTAGTGTCTGTCAGTCCTGTGCCTCTTGGTAAACTGGACACGATGTATCTGGAGCCCTTTGGCACAGGCTGTCTAACCACCAGCTTTCCTTTCCTGGTCTCTGCTAGAAACAGACTGTACCAGTAGGCATCGTTGGAGACCAGAGTGGAATCTGCGATGGTGGAGTTCCTCTCACTGATCACACTGTTCCTGCAGGGAGGAGCCGCTTTGCTGGGCTTGGGTTTCTGACACTTGAGCACGATGGTGACCAATATGGTGATCAGCAGGAGAAACGACACCGAGCCCAGACCGATGACCAAATACAGGTTTAGGTCTGAAAAGATGTCATATTCCAGAGGCACCTCCGTCATGTCAGAGTAGGCCTTAACGACAGTCTCCACTGTGGACAGCTTGATGGTGACTGTAGCAGAGAGAGCAGGCTCCCCGTTGTCCTTGGCAACAACAACCAGTCGCTGGTGGCGCGGGTCTCTGTAACTGAACATCCTCATAGTCCGGATCTCTCCGTTGTACTGGTCCAGACTGAACAAGGTGGCGTCAGTCACCTGGAGAAACTGGTAGGTAATCCGAGAGTTGTGCACCGAGTCGGTGTCTAAGGCTATCACCTTGGCAACCAGAGAGCCTTTATCGGTGGATCTGGGGATCTTTTCCTCCACCACCGAGCCGTGCGCGCGCCACGGAGAGACAATAACCGGAGCGTTGTCGTTCTGGTCCACAATGATGATGTGGACCGTCACGTTACTGCTGAGTGGAGGAGAGCCAGAGTCTCTGGCCTCGATGTGGAAAAGAAACTCCTTCTCGATCTCATAGTCAAACGTTTTTAGTGCGTAAAGATTACCGTTCTCTGGATTGATGGAGAACAGCATGGACATAGAGGTGTTGGCTATCTCCTTCTCTAGGATGAAGTAAACTAGGTACTGGTTTTCATGGAGGTCAGGGTCAAACGCAGTGAGGGAACTGAGCAAGGCCCCAGGTGCGTTATTCTCCATTACGCGTATGGTATAAAATGACTGAGGGAACTGTGGGACATTGTCATTAACATCCAGCAGCTCTAACGTCATAGTTTCATTGTCAGATAAAGGAGGAGAACCTCTGTCTGTCACAGTGAACGTGATGTCATATTCTGGAACCTTCTCACGGTCTAATGGCTCTGACACTACTAATTCATAATAGTTATCAGAGGACTCCCTCAGTTTGAAAGGCATATTATCTGGAATATGAAGATCAACCACTCCATTGTCACCTGAGTCTTTATCACTGACACTAACTACTGCTATTACTGTGTCTAACTCTATGTTTTCATTGACTGGACTCTGAAATGATTTAATAGATAATTCTGGATGGTTGTCGTTCATGTCTTCAACCATAATCTTTATAGTACATTGTCCTGATAAACTATTCGCTCCTTTATCAGTAGCTATAACTTCCATATCATAAATCCTGAAATCCTCATAATTCAACATTCCTTTGACAGTAATTTCACCAGTGGAAGGATTCAAATTAAATGTTTCCTGCGTTTTCTCTGACGTATATAGACTATATGAGTAGGTAATATCAGAATTTGACCCCTCATCTAAGTCTGTTGCATTGAGATGAACAACAAGGCTTCCTATGGGAGAATTTTCCATTATTTCTAAACTGTAATTTACTTTTTCAAAATTAGGAGCGTTGTCATTTGTGTCGGAAACATGCACAATAATACTTGCAGTGCCAGAACGAGCAGGTGTGCCTCCATCTACAGCTGTGAGTATTAAATTATGAACAGCCTGCTGCTCCCGATCTAAAGTCTTTTTCAAGATCAAATCGGCCATCTTTGACCCCTCTCTGCCAGTCTGAACTTCAATATTAAAATGTTCACTTTCAGTCAGATGGTATGTTTTCACTGAATTGCTTCCAACATCCGGATCAACTGCATTACTGAGAGAGAATCTCTCCCCTTTCGGCGTTGCTTCAGATATATCTAGATGTATGGCGTCTCGTCGAAATTGTGGGGCGTTGTCGTTCATATCCAAAATCTCTACTTCTATATTAAAAATTCGTAGTGGATTTTCTAATATTACCTCCAGTCTGAGATAACAAGACGCTAATGACTTTGTAGTGCAAATGTATTCCCTGTCAATCTTCTCAACAATATACAGTTCACCAGTCTCTTTGTTCACATCCAGGTATTTCTTATTTGCAATGATGTCAAGACGCATCTTCCTCTGATTCAGTGTTTTAACATCCAGGCTGAGATCGGTAGCAAGGTTAGCGACGACTGATCCTTCTTTCATCTCCTCGGGTATTGAATAATGAGTCACTGATGTCGAAATATTGTGAACGAAAAACCAAAGAATAAGAATAGCGAACAGCACGTACCTTTTGCAAGACTGCATTGTTACAAAGGATCTCATTGTTGTGTGGGTTCACCGCGCTTTAAACGATAGAATGTAGGTTTCCAGTATTATTGAATTTTGCTGCAACGGCACGGCCTTCATCCTAAACATATTCTCGCTGTTTTTTCCAGAGTATTGTTTTCTGCGCTAAAAAGGGAAACTGTGTTTTTGGAGTGGAGTTTCAGCACCACGGAGATCTCCGGTTGTTTCACGGTCTGCCCTGATGTCATGGCGTTCATGTGCCGTTCTTTGATTAAGAAAACAGCGCCACCTTTGTATTTTGAAAGACTATATGGATGACGTGAAGCCCATAAGAAATGCATTTCATAGATTTTATGTGGATTTAAAATGACTTTTTTTGCAGATATTACTGAAAAAAATCGTCAGACTGATTCAAATTTGTAATCTCGAAATGTCTAAAATGTTTAAGAAAATGTCACCTAATATTGATACAGTACATGATAAAGATAGAAACACGTGAACATTGGTCAATTACCTGCAGAGTGGAGGCTGCTGAGTCACTAGTGTCTGTCAGTCCTGTTCCCCTTGGTAAACTGGACACGATGTATCTGGAGCCCTTTGGCACAGGCTGTCTAACCACCAGCTTTCCTTTCCTGGTCTCTGCTAGAAACAGACTGTACCAGTAGGCATCGTTGGAGACCAGAGTGGAATCTGCGATGGTGGAGTTCCTCTCACTGATCACACTGTTCCTGCAGGGAGGAGCCGCTTTGCTGGGCTTGGGTTTCTGACACTTGAGCACGATGGTGACCAATATGGTGATCAGCAGGAGAAACGACACCGAGCCCAGACCGATGACCAAATACAGGTTTAGGTCTGAAAAGATGTCATATTCCAGAGGCACCTCCGTCATGTCAGAGTAGGCCTTAACGACAGTCTCCACTGTGGACAGCTTGATGGTGACTGTAGCAGAGAGAGCAGGCTCCCCGTTGTCCTTGGCAACAACAACCAGTCGCTGGTGGCGCGGGTCTCTGTAACTGAACATCCTCATAGTCCGGATCTCTCCGTTGTACTGGTCCAGACTGAACAAGGTGGCGTCAGTCACCTGGAGAAACTGGTAGGTAATCCGAGAGTTGTGCACCGAGTCGGTGTCTAAGGCTATCACCTTGGCAACCAGAGAGCCTTTATCGGTGGATCTGGGGATCTTTTCCTCCACCACCGAGCCGTGCGCGCCACGGAGAGACAATAACCGGAGCGTTGTCGTTCTGGTCCACAATGATGATGTGGACCGTCACGTTACTGCTGAGTGGAGGAGAGCCAGAGTCTCTGGCCTCGATGTGGAAAAGAAACTCCTTCTCGATCTCATAGTCAAACGTTTTTAGTGCGTAAAGATTACCGTTCTCTGGATTGATGGAGAACAGCATGGACATGGAGGTGTTGGCTATCTCCTTCTCTAGGATGAAGTAAACTAGGTACTGGTTTTCATGGAGGTCAGGGTCAAACGCAGTGAGGGAACTGAGCAAGGCCCCAGGTGCGTTATTCTCCATTACGCGTATGGTATAAAATGACTGAGGGAACTGTGGCGCGTTGTCATTGACATCTAATAGATGCACAGTGATTGTTTCGTTATCAGTTAAAGGCGGCGTGCCTGCATCTGAAACAATCAGTGTGATGTCATATTCAGGTACTGATTCTCGATCCAAGGGTTCAGAAACTATGAGCTTGTAATGCAAGGGTCTATCTGATGATTTGTTTAGAATAAAGTGCATAGGCTGATTTATCGATAGGCTCACGTTACCATTATCACCAGTGTCTCTGTCACTTATGCCTACCAGAGCAATGACACTTCCTACTGGGATGTTCTCCTCCACTGTGTTTTTTACCGACTGTATGGTAATTTCTGGATAATTGTCGTTCATATCCGTCACGTGGACGACTACTTTACACTGCCCCAGCAAGGGATGTGTCCCTTTGTCTCTGGCCTCAATGTGCAGCTCATACAATTTCATATCTTCATAGTCAATAGTACCTTTCACAGTTATCTCCCCTGTGTTTGGATTCAATGCAAATACGTCTTGTGTTTTTTCCGACGTGTAAAGGGTGAATGAGTACACTATCTCCGAATTTGGACCCTCGTCGAGATCTGTAGCGTTAAGCTTCATCACTAAGGTCCCCATAGGGGAATTTTCTGTCATATTAATAGTGTAAGTCTGCTTGTCAAACCGAGGAGGATTATCGTTTGTATCTTGTACTCTAACAATAATATTGGCAGTGCCGGAGCGCACAGGGACCCCGCCGTCCACAGCAGTCAGTACTAAATTATGAACAGCATTCTCTTCTCTGTCTAAAGACTTAGTCAACACCAAATCTACATATTGAGTTCCGTCACTGCCCGTCTGAATTTCGATGGTGAAATGTTCACTGACACTAAGTTTGTATGTTTTAATTGTATTTATCCCAACATCTGGATCCACTCCATTAGGCAGGGAGAATCTCTCTCCCGGTGTTGCCGATTCTGAAACGTCGAGCTCCACTCTGTCTCGTCGAAAATGTGGAGCGTTATCATTTATGTCCGTTATTCCAAGTTCAATGTTGAAGATACGTAAGGGGCTTTCTATTATAACATCAAGCTTCAGAAAACAGGAGGTGGTTTTTGTCGGACAAAGATATTCCCTGTCCATCTTTTCCACGATATACAACTCCCCTGTCTTTTTGTTGACATCTAGATATTTTTTGTTATGGAAAATGTCAAGTTTTACCTCTCGTTGTGCCAAACCTCCAGGCTCAAGTCCCAAATCCGCAGCGAGATTAGCCACAACAGAGCCCCTTTCCATCTCCTCCTCTATGGAGTACCGTGTCACAGACAAAGCGCTGGGCCATACTGCATACAAGACAAAGACAGTAGCCCAACAATTCATAATTTCGTCTACAGGGAACAATAATCCAGATTCTAAAACCGTGTTGTTTTTGTTGATCTTTAAGATCAGAAAAAAAAACATCTTAGAACATGTCTTAGGGTCGTGCTGTTAATTCAAGCATAAAAAGCACATATTCCAGAAAGCTGTGTCCTATACCCTTTACAAATGGGTGTGTCATGGCTACCAGAAGGGAGACGCATTATGCTTTAGTGGTCAACAGTGACACCATGTGACAGAGACTGTACATAGTGCAGTAACTATGCAGTTAGAATCAGCTTTGTTGCCCAAGAACTGGCCAAAATATGCTCTCACAGGACAGTGACATACAGCAGGATTTACTCATGTATTTTATTTATTTTTTGTGGAAGGGCTACCCCTGTACTTTCTGACAAACAATAGCAGGTTCAGTTTAAAGGCGTACTAAAACTGCACTGTATTTTACCATGTTGCCATGGATTGCATACTATGCTGCTATATGTCTGCAGCATAAGGCCTCCCCAAGAGTAAAACTCATTTACTATGAGATGTGAGGGATCATAACAGAAATGAAGTTGCTGCATCAACTTCTCTGTATATTTGCTACAACTATGTATACAGTGTGACTATCATTTAACTTGTCTCTTTCAGCTTTTTAAGTCATTACTTAGTACTAGAAATGTAGAGCTGGTATTCAGAAGGTTTGTTTTCCCCTCAAACACAAAAACCCACTCACCACTCATATTGTGGTAGAAAAACTAAAAGGAACACCTACAATATGATGTAATTCAATAACACCACAACCTATAGAATCAAAACCTACTGCGAGCTTAAGCAACACCTATATCACAATCTCAAAAAAGTAAATATTATAAGCTTTCCAAAATATTTAATTATTGATTGCAGGGTTATCATATTAAATCGTATATTGTAAGGTGTTCCTGTCCAGTTAGGCCAAACCCTCTGCTGCAATGCATAGCTTTTCTACAGCTTTGTCTAATTACATTTACCTGAATCGCTTGCTCGGTGTTGTTTTCTTAAAACTGGGGGAGATATATTGCATTTTAAGTAACTATTTTATACTGTTTGATTGTATTTCTCTGTCTTGGGATTTTCTCTGCTGCTGGGTGTGCACATTTATAAACATTGAAACAAAGGACCCACAGAAAATTAAAATTGTCTAAATTGGCTGCTTTTAATCCAACTGGAGATAACACAGGCTACAAAAACAAAGAAAGTGGTTACAATAAAAAATTGAACTGAAATAAAGTTTAAAATTTTCCTCAATATGCTTAATTAATGGGCGCCACCCCCATTCAAGAATTTATTAAATACAGACAGACTCGGATTACTAGAGCTGTTGTAAACAGGGACTGTGAGGTTCCTTTTAGAAAAACCTCTTTCAGCCATAATGCACTATCTATTAAAGGTAGTGCATTATGGAACACACTACCCCCAACTATAAGGGAATGTCCAACTCTGGCCACCTTTAAAAGCCAGGTAAAGGTGTGGCTTAGAACTAACCAAACGTGCAATCACCTCTGACTGCATGCTGTACCATATTAGCCCAGTAGAGTGTACTAATAATTGCGTCTCCGTCTTAACACTTTCTAATAAATTGTCTTGTTTCTTTGTTTTTCTTTCATTCTGTTTCTCCCTGTTTTATATAACAAATGTTATTACTGTAAATATTTTGTCTTAGAGCTAACCAAGCGTGGGTCACCTCTACTTGTATGCTGTACCGTAATAGCTCAGTAGAGCATATTTATGAATTGTGTCTCTGTTTTAACATTTACTAATGAATTGTCCTGTTTTTCTTTTCCTTCGTCCTGTTTTACTCTGTTTTATATAGCAAATGTTACTACTGTATATCTTTTGTCCTTTTTATTGTAATTTCTACCTGCCTAATGGACTACAGATGGACATTAGCCCTTGGGCTGCAATCTGGCACTTTTATGTGTACTGCTGTACATGCTCATCAAATGTGCATTGTCCTGAAATAATACATAATAAAAAATAATAATAATGGGTTGAGAATAGTTAACACATTTACTGAAATAAAATGAATTACAAATAAAACAAACTCTTAATCTTCAACCCAATTTGTATTACCTTCTTATGTCATTTGGTGGCAACAAAGCACCAGGTTGTGCTATAGTGGCTTAGCTAAAATCATTAATCATACTGTTGGCTAATAGCATCTGGGAAAGTTGTTCTTATGTCAGTGAAGCCAATCAGAGCCTCTGTTGTCTGTGTAAGGCAAAGGTTGTGAATCTGTAAACTCTTGTATACCTTAAACACAAACATTTAGCACACCTTTTAACACCTGTAGCTTTCCACACACACACACACACACACACACACACACACACACACACACACACACCAAGTCTGTATTTGCACACGTTTTCAGGATATTCATTTGCAAGATGTAAATTGTGTATACATTTGTCTGCTATATTTTCATATATTAAAGTGAGATCAGAAACAGAGCTTTCATAATACTACTGACTACTGTTGCTTGTGGTTTCAATCTGTGTGTCTGTCCCAAAAAGAGAGAGCTAACTATTTCTCTGCCCCTTCTGCTTCCACTCTGCCATATTCATAATAATAATTCAGCCAAGCTCCCTTTTGTTTTTTTTCTCTGACAGTGTTTTGGCTTACGTCATTGTTACCTCCCAGCCCCACACACCCTGAGTTTTCAATGTAAAATGAATCAACGTTGGTGTGCAATGATTCTTACTCAATGATGCCATCTGCTGGAGAAATCTGTTGCTAAGCCAGATGGTGCAAATGCTCATCATAGGCACATTAATTGTGACTGGGTGTGAATCATGGATGAATACAATTACATCCAGTATTTTGATAAAAAACCTAAGTACACCTGAATGTGGTCAATAACTCCCTAACGCCCTACTCTGCCTCAAACTAGTGCTGATAGTACTCGTTGCCATCGTTGGTTGGATTGGTTAGGTTTAGGGTAAGAATACCAGGGTAAGCCAATCAGAGGCAGAGTAAGGCAGAGTAGGGCAGGACATTCCTTGGCCATCCTAGGAAACGCTAATTCGCCTCCATAACATTAAATCCAACATTCTGCACCAGTCTTCATTGAATAGTATCATATGCGCCCTCTGGTGGACGTCTGATGCAATTGCAGCTGGCTTGGAAAGGACAACTTGGTCAAAACTATTTCAGCACCATGACCATGGACAGCTCCCAATGCAAATGACCAACATGGTTAAAGGATGGGAAGTTACAGTAGTTCACCAAACACGGAGTTTATTAGATACCGAAGTTTGCGTGAGCCTATTGGTTTGGTCTTCAGGTGATGACATATAGGACACATGTATTTGATGATTCTGAATATGTTTTGTTTAATGATCCTAAAATAACTATTTGTTTAACTTTAACTTTCTTGCTGCAGAGAGTAAGAATAATCCTACACCTCTATTTTTAGAACAGAGCTTTATTCCTCACTCATCTGAAAGTAAGCCAAGCTGACCTAAATGTGGCTGCCCCTTCATCCGTCCCTATGGATCACCTTACCGTAGAGAAGGTTAGCCTGCTCCCCTCCATGCTTTCTACGGACACCCGTTTCCTTATTAACTGAATTATTTTCAATCTGAGCCATACGACGACCTAATTATCCTGCTCATTTCTGGCCAGTGGCCAGCTCTCATCTGTTGATGATAGAAACTAATTCCCTGAGAAGTAAGATGTAAAAGGGCACAGAAAGAGAAGTCACAGACCCTCAAGCTCACATCCAGGTGTGGCATTTGAGCTGAGCCCCCCTTCCCCTGATGCTTGTATTCATGTCTGTGGTCTTAATTAAAGTGATATTTCGAGAGAGATAGAGAGAGAGAGAGAGAGAGAGAGAGAGAGAGAGAGATAGGAGGTTCTGTTTGTTCAGTTAATGAACCTCACTATTCTCTGCGGGCAAATGGAAATGCAAGCACTCCAATTAGCATATGTTAGCATTTTACTATGTTTATTCCTCGCTGTGGAAAACAGCTTACCAAGGCGAAAAGCTTTCCACCCTTGTAAGAGGAGCTGTGGAACTTTTTTACCCCAAAATAATTGACTCAAGCTAATTAAACATAGATCTGGAGCTCACATTTAAATGCTTTATGAATGTAGATCGACCGAATCTGTGTTTGAGTGCGTGCATGTATCAGTAAGCATGGGTTGGGTTAGGCCTTGAGTTTTATGAATTAGCATGTTCAAGAGACATAAGGAAGACCATATGAAAAAAATACTTTATTTTCATAAATGTATACAGTACATGTGTGGGGAACCTCCCCTCTTTACAGTTGTCTGCATCATGTTGCAGCTTGCATATACATTATCCTACTATGTGTCATATTCACAAAAACTATGTTAGCAAACAAACATCCAAAAAAGAAAACACCTTTTCTTTTCATAAAATCAAAAATATAAATTCATAAGGATGTGCAAAATTATTGTCCACTAATGCTTTTTCAAAACATTTTGGATGTAATTGCTGCTCCAGTTTGATTGTCTAAATAATAATGATAGTAATAATAATAATAATAATAATAATAATAGGCAGACACATATTGACCATGTTACAGTTGCATGTCACATAAATAGCCATCAGACTTCATTTCCATTCAGCCATAATGGATTGTTTATTCATTATTTCTCTTTTGCAAATGCTCTGTATTTTTCATCCCACTTGTAAATCATTTGTTCATAAATGTATGTACTGAATGGTCTCTTCCTATTCATATGAGGTTATCCGTCATTTTAATCATCCATTCAGAAAGTCATTGAAAAGTCAGTCATTGTACAGGTCATTATTTATAATCGCAGCCTCTCCCTGGGGGGACATCTGAAGACGTCGCTTCTTGCCAAAGGTAGAGAAGGAATTGTGGACATCCAGCTCGCTTCGGGGTGCTGCAGGCCTCAGGGTGCAAAATCCTGATGGTGTCCCAGGGATGTACACGTTGTGGTGGTAGTCAGGTGGTGGGTGTGGGGGAGGATGCGGGTGAGGGTGGGGTGGGATTGATGGCTGCTGCTGTTGTGGAGGAGGTGTGCACCGAGGAGTCCAGGGGCGAGAGGGGACCCCACTGGTTGAAGGAGACATCTTATAGTCTGTAGTATGACATAGATAAGAAGAAAGGAGAGGAAAAGCAGCTACTTAATTATTCAATATTGACTTACGGCTGGAGTGTTATATTCATTTGCATAGCGCTTTTCTAAAACAAAGTTAAGTGCTTCGCAGTCAGGACAGTAAACAATGACATAAGCAACAAAAATACAAAACAGAGCTATAATGATGGGGTATGAATATAGCCCTGCTTCTGTTAGTGGTAGTGGAGATAAATTAAGTATATACCAACGAACCAATTAAGGTAAAAACAAAAGAAAACAGATATTACACAAACGCATGGATGTGTGCTGTGTTGTATAGAATACTTGTGTTTGTGTGTACATAACATACTGTAAATGTATACGTAACCCTAAAGTGTTGAAGAAAGTTGTTTGTGGGCCACTCTTTGGCCTCTCTTTACCTTTCATCCCTCTCATGTGAGTACCCCAAGTCCAGTACTGTCCAGGCCCCATGGACGTGACATAGTTTTCTGGGTCTGCATGCATTGCCTTACGCATGAGGGTGCCATCCATGTTGATAGAGTTATAACTGCAAACAAGATACCAGTCTGTAATGACAACGTACTTTACTCATATGTAAATGCAATATCTATATCCATTCTAACATAAGTGATCTTTATACAGGCTTTATACTTCAGCTCATTATGTGAGCATTGTATGCTTTAGTACAATTGCTTTAATCTGGGTTGAAAAAGAGCAAAGGTCAAAGTTAAAATATTGTACCTTTTAATGGAGGAGTTTTGATTCTTTGTGAGAGTCCAGTCTGTGTTTGGCTGCTTCAGCTGCAGGAAAAATAGCATGACATCATTAAATTTCAAAAAGAAAATACAAAATCCCCATGTAAAGTCACATGCAATGCAGTGTCACTGTCCAAGTCTAGTTTGAGAAATGTCTTTCTTCAAAATAAGTTTCAATCAAACCGGTCTTGATAACAAACGACGCCTGTTCATTCTATCCCCTTGGATCAGTAGAGGTCAGTGATAATTGACATGAGGATCGGTCTATCTTTGTGCTTGTCCTGAAATGGAGACATGACTCTTTTTAAATGGATCGCGGCTGCCGCCCTGTGGATGTTTGGCAGAATAGCATTTTTAAGAGCGGAGATGCTGTTGCCTTCAGCTACAACTCGCCTGTCACTTAATTTTGCTTTTATCGTCTGTGGCACAGCGTGAGAGGTGAATGAGAGCACCCGAGACATATTTATTCCGGCTCTGAGTCTCATAGTATGGATTCCACGCTCTATTAATTCCCTTAAAAGTTGTTAACATGGAGAATGCGACGTAAGCGTATTATTATTCAAAATACACGTCCCGCCAACTACGCACAAAACCAATTAGAACCCCACCGGGATGAAACGAAACATGATTTTGATCTTCAAAGGAAACCGTGCCAGGGAGGAAATTAAGAAAATTACACACGTCATTGTTTTGTGGATTTTATGCATCATTTTTACATTAATATTTGCCTGATGCTCCTCGAGCAAGGTTTTTAATTAAAAGTCTCACAGAGAGCCTTGAAAAGTTTGAGGTCCTTGCAGCTGTATACACAACCCAAGACAGCTAAACACAGCCGCACGCATACACGTACACGCACCTGTCCTACGCTTGAATGTGTGTTTAATCTCTCTTTTCACCTTCAATTCATCAACTTAAGCAGGCCTATGTACTTGCTTTGCGTAATGCTCAAATTGTTTCATTGAGATTTGTCTTTGAGGTTTAATGTGTCACTGACGACCTTACGACGACTCATATGGGTACGCTGAGGGACACCACCGGGTGAATTACGGGAACCAATTAACGACAGGAAGGACACATTGTCCTGAAGGAGCATAGCTGCAGGCAGAACAATCACTGTGACCTCGAAATCCCTCTTGTGGCCAGAGGTGCATGTGCCAGTGACTGGACTGACATTTCTCAGTCTGTCTGGTAAAGTCTGGTACCATGGCCCTGAGTCTTTGTCGCTCTGCGTTTTGATGAAAACAGTGAGGCCACAATAAGCAATACGCACATATTTACGATCTACTGCCCCGTCTATTAGAATTAGAAAACACTAGTGTAGACATCCTCCCTCTGTAAATTCTCGTTCGCCTTGTCTCCTTCCTTCCCTACCTCTATGCCCCCCCTCCTGTCTTCCCCACCCTTGCTCGACAAATATGAAGCCACATCTCTCTCTCTCTCTCTCTCTCTCTCTCTCTCTCTCTCTCTCTCTCTCTCTCTCTCTCCTCGCATTCAGAGGACAACGTCGGGGCCGATCTACAGGCGGCCCACGTCTCATTCCAGTCATGTCTTTGCAACCCCTTCTTCTCCTTGCCCCCTCCCCTCTCGATGTCCTCCCCTGTCTTCCCAAAACCGTCCATTTGCCATTTTTCATCAATAATGGACAGCCCCCCTCCCCCCTTTGCGAATATGCCACATTGTGTGTAGTATAATGGTCCAGCCGTGCTTGTGCCCTTGAGGCATAGTTAGTGAGGTTATCTGTCCTATATTGTTAGTTTGAGGACAAGAAGGTTTGTCGCAAACCCGACTGGTAAAAAAAGAATAGTCTGAACCCAAGCAGAGGATTTCAGATAACTGTCATTCACCTTGTCCGCCCTATATATAACCTTGACTTTTTGTTTAAACTCAGGTACATGTGCTGGAAGCAGGTGTGTGCCCCCTCACTGCATGAAAAGCACGTGTCAATGACACTGGAGGATATATTAATCTCCCAGGTCACAACCTATTATAATTAAGTTCATTAATTATTCTTCAAAGCTTTTTCCACGTGTAATTAATTTGCGAAAACGTGTCGTTGAAGACACCTGCAAATGTTACCCAGACTGAACAACGCACAACTTGAACTACATCTCCTCTTTCTCTCACACAGTAATTGAAATCTCACTTCAGAGATAAGACACGGTATGCCCACAGAATATGCTCCTTGCAAGATAGGGCTTTACACTTTCATTATCCATGTCAATTAAAATGTTATCTCACATCGTCTCATTTCATTTCCCTGGTGCAAAACATTACTATGGCTGCACAATAGGATACATTATTGCCATAATTATAAAAACAGTCGAGACAACATGCTGTGTAACACACTTACTAAGAAGAGAGAGAAGAGAAGAACCCTGGTTTTGCTTTGCTCAAGTTGAGTTTAAATCTGTCTGGCATGCGTAATTTGACCTTCATGGAAGAATGTCACAGTCTAGATACTTATCAGATAGAAAACTGAGATGGGTTTTGTTGTGGCAGTGAGTGAAACAGACGCATTTAAATGAACATAAGCTCTCGCGTCTTGTACTATACGCTGATTTCACTGTACCTCATTGGGAGTAGTTGCTCCGTTGTTCACAGATGCGCTCCGGCTTTGCGCGTTCCACGAGTTTTCTGCGCTCTTCGCTTCGTTGTTCCTCGGCGTGCTGCCGGGGCTGCACGGCTTCAGAAACATAAAGTCACTTTTGGCAGATTCGGGAGTCAGGCAGACTTTATAACAATATGACTGAGAGAGACTGCTGTTTCCATTCACCTCCATACAGTTCGTGGGCACTTTGGCCGCGGATGAAATCTGCAGGTTGAGGTTGGATTTTTTGAACACCTCCGGAGGCGGATCGGGCTGAAACCCCCCGCAGCAGCAGCAGGCGAACGGGGGGAGGTTGTACCCGCTGATGGTCTCCCTGTCCTTGTAGCACTTGACCACAGCCAGCACGATAATAGCCACAAGGAATATTAAAGATATTGTGCTCAGTGACACGATCAAGTAGAGAGCGAGGTTTGAGGCGGGCTGTGGGCTGAGTGTGAGGTCTCCGAAATCTGACAGCGACTCAGGCACGCTGTCCACCACTGTGAGGACAATGGAGACCGTGGCGGAGAGCGGCGGTTGCCCATTGTCCTTGACTAATATTACCAGTCTTTGCCTTGTTGCGTCTTTTTCCACTAGCCGGCGAATAGTCCTGATTTCGCCCGTGTACAGCGCCACACTGAACAGCCCTGGGTCTGTAGCCTGCAACACCTGATAGGACAGCCGGGAGTTTTGCCCTGCGTCCGCGTCTAACGCTGTTATTTTGGTAACCAGATACCCAGCATCTACTGACCGCGGAACCACCTCTGTGGCCACGGTGCCGTTTTTAGGCAGCGGGGATACAATAACAGGTGCATTGTCGTTCTGGTCCAAGACAAAGACGTTGACTGTTATATTACTGGCGAGAGGGGGAAAACCAGCGTCCTGCGCCTGTACCAGAATCTGAAAGTTTCTAAGTTGCTCATAATCAAAAGAGCGCAGTGCGTAGATATTGCCATTGTCAGAGTTGATTGAGACATAAGTGGACACGGGCATGCCCTGAATCTGACCCTCGAGAATAGAATAAGACAGATAGGCGTTCTGATTAGAATCGGGGTCGAATGCTGTTACAGAGCAAATGGAAGCGCCCGGGGCATTATTCTCGGTCACATAAACTGTGTATGAAGGTTGAGAGAATCGCGGGGGGTTGTCATTAATGTCTGATACTTGAACAAGGATAGTTTTCCTGGTAGAGAGCGAAGGAGAGCCCAAATCTCGGGCTGTGAGAGTGATGTTGTACTCTGACACAGTTTCCCTGTCCAGAAACTCGCTTGTAACCAGAGTATAATAGTTTTTAAAAGATGAATGGAGCTGAAAGGGGACGTTGCTCGGAATCTGGCAGTCAACGTTTCCGTTCTCTCCCGAGTCCCGATCCATTACACTGATAACAGCTATCACCGTGCCCGGTGGCGCGTCTTCTTGGACAGGAGTGGACACTGATGTGAGGATGACTTCGGGCGCGTTGTCATTCACATCTAGGATGTCTACCAGCACTTTGCTGTGTACAGCCACAGCCGACGGTCCCCTGTCTTTTGCCTGCACATACAGCTCATATACGCTGGCTTTCTCATAGTCCACAATGCCCTTCACTCGGATTTCACCCGTGTACGGGTCCACGCTGAACAGTTCGCGCACCTTGAGGGGTGCGTGCCCGCTAAACGCGTAGGTCACCTCCCCATTCGAGCCCTCATCCAGGTCTGTGGCGTTCAGCTTCAGCACCAGAGTCCCCCTTGGTGCGTTCTCCACCAGACTCGCCCGGTACACTGATCGGTCAAATACGGGCACGTTATCGTTTGCGTCTAACACTGTAATAGTTATCAGTGCTGTCCCAGAGCGTTCCGGTGACCCACCGTCAAAGGCAGTCAAAACCATTTCGTGCTTTTTCTGCTGTTCCCGGTCCAGTGGGGTGTCCAGCACGAGCTCCGCAAACTTGCTGCCATCATTGCGCGTTTGGATATTCAGTACAAAGTGCTCGTTTGCGCTTAGCTGGTAGGAGCGCAGAGAGTTGGTTCCCACGTCCTGGTCCTGTGCGCTCTCTAACGGGAAACAAGAGCCTGGCGCAGCCGACTCTGTGATGTCAAGATTAAACTCGCTCCATGGGAAACTGGGGGAGTTGTCATTCACATCTAAAATCTCCACTTCCACTCTGTACAGTTCTAATGGATTTTCAATGACCACTTGTAAGTGTAAAAAACAGTTCGGGCTTCGTTCACACAGCTCCTCTCTGTCTATCTTTTCGTTGACGAAGAGAATACCATTCTCCAAGTTCACTTCTAAATACTGCCTCTTTGCGCCGGAGACTATACGAAACCGGCGGGCTGACAGCTTGGCCACATCCAAGCCCAGGTCTTCGGCGATGTTGCCCACAAAAGCTCCATGCTCCAGCTCTTCTGGAATGGAGTACCGAATTTGCGCAAGAACCAGGTCCACTACACACGCACACAGAAGCAGACATACAACCAGCCCAGTCATCGGTACCCAACTGCCTTTGGGGAGTCTGTGATCCATTTCAGCGGCGTGCGTAAAATCACCTCACCCAGACATCTTTCGCCTCATAAAGCCATTCAACTGTAGCTAAAAAGTAAATACAAACGCACAGACTGTCCCAAATAAAAAAAATCTTCAGATCTAAGTTTGTAACACCTATATGCACAGATAAGTTTACTGGATAGTTAAGCTTAGTGGACGGGAGAGGTGAAGAAAGTGAAAGCACCTCTCTCTCTCTTTCTCTCTCTCTCTCTCTCTCTCTGTGTGTTGTGCTCCACGCGCAACACCGGTGGTGTGTGAACGGGGGAGGCGCGCGCTTTGATTTTCCTGTGTATTAGACACTCGGAGGAGCTGGTGGGTAGGCGTGTGTGTGTGTGTGTGTGTGTGTGTGTGTGAGAGAGAGAGAGAGAGAGGGTGGGTGGGTGGGTGGACGTAGCTTCTCGCAGCTCCTTATTGGAGGACGCTGACGCGAAGTGCGACTCTAATTACTGGAGACATTTAACCCTTTCACATCCTCGTCTCTGTTCCTCTGACCCACTAAAGAGACGACAAGGCGTACATTTGACACCAGACGCCAGAGCTAGATTTGGATTAGGGGACAAATTGTGTTGTGGGTGTCGTTTTCTAGGCTGCATTTAACAGATGAGGATGGACAAGGATTTGTCATGGTGACCACTTGCCCTACAGGCCCAGGATGGCAGTGGTAGCCAACATTATTTTACCTTGATTTGTTGTAACCTCCATTATAGCTACTAGCCTAAGCGCTCATTCGCTGTGCCTTGCAACACATTCTCACCCCCAACTCGTCAACATACGAATGGGCCAGTGGCCACTGCCAGTAGGCTCCTGGAATTATATGCTTTTTAATGAGAGCTCTTTGAAGATGAATGCCCACATTGCAAAAACAGTCCCATTCATTAATCATCACACACGAAATTGGGTTTAACAAAAACAACCTTTGATGGGTCAGGATATTCAATTTCAATCAGTATTTAAACGAGTGTGAGCTACATGCTGCAGCTTAAATTAATACAGTGACAATCAAAGCGATACTCTCATACAAATGCGCGTTACACGACTTTAATTTACTTAAGTAGGTCTGAACATGTATCAACATAATCAACGTAAAAGCTATGTCATAAAGCTGTAATCATACTTGTCTCTAATCAGGTATTATAGTTGGGATTAGATAAATATCCCATAGGTGATGTGTTTACAGTTTCAGGTGACAGAAAGAGGAGAACATGAATGCTGTTTTCGAGGACTAAAATCGTTGACTGTAATAAGTGCCTTCAGTAGATTAAAGTACTACCACTGAGCAGTGTAGTTTTTATAGGACAAAGAGGACAACTCGGGCCTCTTTAGAGTGCGGCACATGTTTGTTCAGATCTAATCTTTTTCTGTTAATCCTGGTCAGTTAGAAAACCACTGAACCACAGCAAAGACAGGGAAAAGAGAGAGAGAGAAACCAAAGGATGCCTTTGTGAATTCGGGTTCGTCTCCAGACAGACACGAGTGGCATCCTAATGTAAAACCGTGGCTTGAAATCTGAAAGTCTCTTTTTGGGACTGACGACACAGCCTTGGCCTCCGGGCAGCGCTGAGCTTGTTAGCTACCAAAAAAGATGAGGAAAGCGGGAGATGAGAGAGAAATAACAAGAAACAAACATTTCTACTTCCCAGGGTCAGCCTTTTATTGTACACTAGACGCTACAGTTTCTGACCAACTGCACCCAAAACCTCTGTCGAAAATTGTGTTAATGGTTGCTCCTCTGTGACAATATTTAGGGAAACCAAGCGTCGTTGATGTCTATTGTTGTTGTGATATTTTCCCTTGAAAACTAAATCAAACGGGGGTAGTGGGAATAATAATTCAGATTGGAGAGTGGTTGTTTCTGACATTTCTCTTTTAAGAGAATAATAACTTTAGGATTCAGGGAATGGGGGTGGGATGTGGTTTCTGTATAGGCCTACTTCATGCTCAGTCTGGTATTTAAAGGTTAATAACTGAGGTCACGACTTATTTCTTGATAGAAACGGCATACTATTAAATGATTTAAGTGCTCATGATGGAAAACGATGTTAAATAATAAGTATCACTTATACTTTCCCCTTGGCACAAAAAAGTGTCCTCCGACCTGTCTCGTAAGCAGCCCCCGAAGTGCAACACCCTCCCCTTTTCAGGAAAAAAAACCAAAATCCTCAGGTTTAAATAAGCAGAAAACACAATCTGCTTGCAGACTTAACCTCAAGCAGATGGTTAAGCTTCTCCAGAAATGATTACATTTCTGGAAAAGAAAAAAATCACCACCACCAGTTCCATTGCTTTCCTGTTCTTTTTAATTAACGGAGTGAAGGATTAGTGGGCAGCTATCCGGGATCAACCGTTCTCCGACGGAAGAATGCAAATGTTTTGTGATAAATAATCCCAAAGCACTCCGGCCAGCGGTCCCTCGGTGCCTGTTACATTAACATGCATTACACGCAGCATTAAGCCGGTCTCACCCGCCCCTATCGCCTCGCTCACCCCATTGTCCGACAGAAAGACAGCCATTACTTTCTCTGAACTACCACTCAACAGCCACCTGGTGGATCATGGATGGTAAAGGATTAATGGTAGGAAACTTTTCATGTTTTCATCTTCAAAAGTAAGAAGTGGGCAAATGTGCACATGCGAGGCCAACTGATTAATTTCACTTCGTTTGTGATCGTGTGGCGCCATCTACTGGGTACTGCCCGACAGTGTAACAATGTGTGGAAATCAGAACGGCTATTGTAATCTCAGTGGCATCACAGCAACAGGGTGCTGAGCAATTGAAGGGCCCCATTAAAAAAGGCATAGTATAAAAACAAAAGTTTCGTTTCTTTTACCTTATCAATAAAGTCATAATCAAAGTGCAGCGTGCAGAGGACACATTTAGAGTAAGATACATATAGACATACAACTAAACAAATATAAGACAACACAAACATGTATAGATTAGAATGTATCCAATCTATTTTACAAGCAAGTGACACTTATAACAGAAATATCCACACACAAAATATGTTATATATTTTTTTATTTTTTTGCTCAGCCACTAAAGAGAGGATTACTAAGGCACCAACTGTCATCCATATAAAACACAATGCAATTATAGTCTGCCATTCCATACATAACAACATACAGCTGCCCTTCATAATGTTGAGTTTTAAACTTACATCATGGCCTGCTTATTTAACCACTATAGTTTGAGTCAGGACTTTTAAACATAAACACATGTCATAATATCAACTCCACTCATCAACCACCAGTTCATGGGGCTTCATTGTTGAAACCAATGTGTTTCGGCCTATAGTCTTCATCAGGCTCATTTGGGAAAATATACCCAATCCAACCCAATCCGATATACAATACACTTTAAACAGCAGGGCATTTATACATACAGTACATATGACTACAAAATGAGTTGAGCATCTGGGGTGTTTTGCTGAGAGAGTGAGGATGAAGTGTGATACCGGTGCTGGATGTGACAATTAGTCTACACAGCAGGCTAGATCAATTTATGTGAATAAATAGATAATATAACAACCCCTGAAGGGGTCCCCTCCCAGAACATGCCTCTTACAAGCACTTAATATTAAAAAAGAAAATCGGGGCAAAAACGCATTAAAAGCTAATTAATTGACATTTCCCGAAGCACAAATCAGGATTTGTCAATTAATTCTCTGCCGTTGACACTTTGTCCCCATCAGAGACCGTTATTTATTGCCTGTAGTGTTTTGGGTCTTTTTTTTCTTTTTTCTTTTTAATCTGTGGTCTTAGTGCACCATCTACCGGATGTTGATCGGCATAACATCTACTATGGCCAAAACACAATTCAGTATTTCTACTGTAATCAATTGTATTGTCTGATCCAGTAACCTGAGTAACCGGGCAGCTATCCTTCAAAGTTTTACCGGTAACACTTTACAATAAGGTATACAAAAAAATAGGTAGTTAATGATTAGTTTCTGTTTTTGAAAGGGTAGTTACCCTTTTTCAGAAGGGTAGTTACCCTTTTTCAGAAGGGTAACGAATGGTTAGTTACCCTTTTCAAAAAGACTAACTACCCTTTTCAAAAAGACTAACTACCCTTTTGAAAAAGGGTAACTAACCATTCGTTACCCTTCTGAAAAAGGGTAACTACCCTTTTCAGAAAGGGTAACTACCCTTCTGAAAAAAGGTAACTAACCATTCGTTACCCTTCTGAAAAAGGGTAACTAACCTTTTCAAAAAGTGTAACTACCCTTTTCAAAAGGGTAACTAACCATTCGTTACCCTTCTGAAAAAAGGGTAACTACCCTTTTGAAAATGGGTAACTACCCTTCTGAAAAAGGGTAACTACTCTTTTCAAAAAGGGTAACTACCCTTCTGAAAATGGGTAACTACCCTTTTCAAAAGTGTAACTACCCTTTTGAAAAACGGTAACTAACCATTCGTTACCCTTCTGAAAAAGGGTAACTAACCTTTTCAAAAAGTGTAACTACCCTTTTCAAAAAGGGTAACTAACCATTCGTTACCCTTCTGAAAAAAGGGTAACTACCTTTTTGAAAAAGGGTAACTACCCTTCTGAAAAAGGGTAACTACTCTTTTCAAAAAGGGTAACTACCCTTCTGAAAATGGGTAACTACCCTTTTCAAAAAGTGTAACTACCCTTTTGAAAAACGGTAACTAACCATTCGTTACCCTTCTGAAAAAGGGTAACTACCCTTTTCAAAAAGGGTAACTACCCTTTTGAAAAAGGGTAACTACTCTTTTCAAAAAGGGTAACTACCCTTCTGAAAAAGGGTAACTACCCTTTTGAAAAAGGGTAACTAACCATTCGTTACCCTTCTGAAAAAGGGTAACTACCCTTTTCAGAAAGGGTAACTACCCTTCTGAAAAAAGGTAACTAACCATTCGTTACCCTTCTGAAAAAGGGTAACTAACCTTTTCAAAAGTGTAACTACCCTTTTCAAAAAGGGTAACTAACCATTCGTTACCCTTCTGAAAAAGGGTAACTACCCTTTGAAAATGGGTAACTACCCTTCTGAAAAGGGTAACTACTCTTTCAAAAAGGGTAACTACCCTTCTGAAAATGGGTAACTACCCTTTTCAAAAAGTGTAACCACCCTTTTGAAAACGGTAACTAACCATTCGTTACCCTTCTGAAAAAGGGTAACTACCCTTTTCAAAAAGGGTAACTACCCTTTTGAAAAAGGGTAACTACTCTTTTCAAAAAGGGTAACTACCCTTCTGAAAAAGGGTAACTACCCTTTTGAAAAAGGGTAACTAACCATTCGTTACCCTTCTGAAAAAGGGTAACTACCCTTTTCAGAAAGGGTAACTACCCTTCTGAAAAAAGGTAACTAACCATTCGTTACCCTTCTGAAAAAGGGTAACTAACCTTTTCAAAAAGTGTAACTACCCTTTTCAAAAAGGGTAACTAACCATTCGTTACCCTTCTGAAAAAAGGGTAACTACCCTTTTGAAAAAGGGTAACTACCCTTCTGAAAAAGGGTAACTACTCTTTTCAAAAAGGGTAACTACCCTTCTGAAAATGGGTAACTACCCTTTCAAAAAAGTGTAACTACCCTTTTGAAAACGGTAACTAACCATTCGTTACCCTTCTGAAAAAGGGTAACTAACCTTTTCAAAAGTGTAACTACCCTTTTCAAAAAGGGTAACTAACCATTCGTTACCCTTCTGAAAAAGGGTAACTACCCTTTGAAAAAGGGTAACTACCCTTCTGAAAAGGGTAACTACTCTTTTCAAAAAGGGTAACTACCCTTCTGAAAATGGGTAACTACCCTTTTCAAAAAGTGTAACTACCCTTTTGAAAAACGGTAACTAACCATTCGTTACCCTTCTGAAAAAGGGTAACTAACCTTTTCAAAAAGTGTAACTACCCTTTTCAAAAAGGGTAACTAACCATTCGTTACCCTTCTGAAAAAAGGGTAACTACCTTTTTGAAAAAGGGTAACTACCCTTCTGAAAAAGGGTAACTACTCTTTTCAAAAAGGGTAACTACCCTTCTGAAAATGGGTAACTACCCTTTTCAAAAAGTGTAACTACCCTTTTGAAAAACGGTAACTAACCATTCGTTACCCTTCTGAAAAAGGGTAACTACCCTTTTCAAAAAGGGTAACTACCCTTTTGAAAAAGGGTAACTACTCTTTTCAAAAGGGTAACTACCCTTCTGAAAAGGGTAACTACCCTTTGAAAAAGGGTAACTAACCATTCGTTACCCTTCTGAAAAAGGGTAACTACCCTTTTCAGAAAGGGTAACTACCCTTCTGAAAAAAGGTAACTAACCATTCGTTACCCTTCTGAAAAAGGGTAACTAACCTTTTCAAAAAGTGTAACTACCCTTTTCAAAAAGGGTAACTAACCATTCGTTACCCTTCTGAAAAAAGGGTAACTACCCTTTTGAAAATGGGTAACTACCCTTCTGAAAAAGGGTAACTACTCTTTTCAAAAAGGGTAACTACCCTTCTGAAAATGGGTAACTACCCTTTTCAAAAAGTGTAACTACCCTTTTGAAAAACGGTAACTAACCATTCGTTACCCTTCTGAAAAAGGGTAACTACCCTTTTCAAAAAGGGTAACTACCCTTTTGAAAAAGGGTAACTACTCTTTTCAAAAAGGGTAACTACCCTTCTGAAAAGGGTAACTACCCTTGAAAAAAAAAGGGTAACTAACCATTCGTTACCCTTCTGAAAAAGGGTAACTACCCTTTTCAGAAAGGGTAACTACCCTTCTGAAAAAAGGTAACTAACCATTCGTTACCCTTCTGAAAAAGGGTAACTAACCTTTTCAAAAAGTGTAACTACCCTTTTCAAAAAGGGTAACTAACCATTCGTTACCCTTCTGAAAAAAGGGTAACTACCCTTTTGAAAAAGGGTAACTACCCTTCTGAAAAAGGGTAACTACTCTTTTCAAAAAGGGTAACTACCCTTCTGAAAATGGGTAACTACCCTTTTCAAAAAGTGTAACTACCCTTTTGAAAAACGGTAACTAACCTATCGTTACCCTTCTGAAAAAGGGTAACTAACCTTTTCAAAAAGTGTAACTACCCTTTTCAAAAAGGGTAACTAACCATTCGTTACCCTTCTGAAAAAAGGGTAACTACCCTTTTGAAAAAGGGTAACTACCCTTCTGAAAAAGGGTAACTACTCTTTTCAAAAAGGGTAACTACCCTTCTGAAAATGGGTAACTACCCTTTTCAAAAAGTGTAACTACCCTTTTGAAAAACGGTAACTAACCATTCGTTACCCTTCTGAAAAGGGTAACTACCCTTTGAAAAAGGGTAACTACTCTTTTCAAAAGGGTAACTACCCTTCTGAAAAAGGGTAACTACCCTTTTGAAAAAGGGTAACTAACCATTCGTTACCATTCTCAAAAAGGGTAACTACCCTTCTGAAAATGGGTAACTACCCTTTTCAAAAAGTGTAACTACCCTTTTGAAAAACGGTAACTAACCATTCGTTACCCTTCTGAAAAAGGGTAACTACCCTTTTGAAAAAGGGTAACTACTCTTTTCAAAAAGGGTAACTACCCTTCTGAAAAAGGGTAACTACCCTTTTGAAAAAGGGTAACTAACCATTCGTTACCATTCTGAAAAAGGGTAACTACCCTTTTGAAAAAGGGTAACTAACCATTCGTTACCATTCTGAAAAAGGGTAACTACCCTTCTGAAAAAGGGTAACTACCCTTTTGAAAATGGGTAACTAACCATTTGTTACCCTTCTGAAAAAGGGTAAGTACCCTTCTGAAAAAGGGTAAGTACCCTTTTCAAAAACAGTAACTAATCATTAACTACCTATTTTTTTGTGTACCTTATTGTAAAGTGTTACCAGCCTCGCCCGTTATAAAACTTGTTAATTTATTTATTTATTATTGTGTCAGAGTAGGCCTATGTAATAACAGTGGGCTTATAACAACTGGAAAACAGGACTTTGCCAGACAGCTTAGAGAATCAGAATGGACTGCTTACAAATCGGTTTAAGTGCTTCAAATAATCAGCTAATTTTATAAAGTCTGATCGTTTTAGCTACCTTATATTTCAGTAAATAATATAATAGCCTACATTTTGACTTTAACCAATTGATAGACTGAGCTACCTCACTTTAAAGGAGGTTAAATCCAGGTTAAATCAACGGTAACATGTTGGGCTATACAGCGACTTCTACTGGAGACAAGTGTGTCTGAGCTGCTCTCAACCTTAACCAACACGTCCATAGCACAAACTAAAGTGACATGTTATTTCTAAAGGGGTTTTGGAGGATAAATCGCAATTATTTATATATATTTTTCTAAATCAGATTCGGAGTAGGCTATATAATTCTGGGCAAAGCACAAACGTCACGTGGTGGTTCATAGTGTGGGTTTAAGATCCTAAAATACCATAACACAATCATAGTAGATTATTTCTTCGCGTATATAACTTTTTATTGGGATAATAGGGGTTTTAGCTTGTATTCCTGAGATAAAGAGCATAACAGAAGTATCCAGAGTAACCATTGAGCTAAACCGATGCAACGGGATTAAGAATACAGCTTCTATAAATAATGAAGCAAGTTACTGGACATGCCGATGATAGTCTGTTTTCTAAGTTCAATTCAAAAGCAAGCAATGCGTGAATGTTGAATAAACACGAGCACATTTACAAAGAAACAGAAAAGTGAAATTAAAAAGTAGGGATGACGCGGCTGGAAACGGACCGACATGTGCTGAATAGGTAACGCGACCACAGCTTTGGTCTGTTGTAATACCTGACTGATGATTCATAAAAAATCAGCAGAGCTATTCAGTAGAGGATCATCTTATTAATTGCGCCACAATAATAAAGAAACCAAAATCAAGACTTTAGAAAAGGCATTTATTCCTACTGAATCTCCTTTATTTTATTATTTTTACGAAATACCTATTCGTGACTGATTCTGACTGTCTACTGCCAATGTGTCTTTTATTTATATTGCTCGGCATATTCCGCAAAGTGAAACCGGGCAAATTCACGGCATGCCCGGATCGAGTTTTGAATGACGTCATCTTCTTAGGAGAGGAATAGGCGGGTTATCACGTTGACACATACGATCCACTAGGAGGAGCTAAAGACCAATAAAAGACGAGCCAAAGTACAATTTCCACCTATCTCTCTGTCTGTCTGAAAGATACACATGGATTTAGGCCCACATATATGATGAAGAACGCTCTTGCCATAATGATATTTAGGCCTATAGCCTATGTTATACATAAATTATATATTTTTATGTTTTCCGTGTGTGTGTGTGTGTGTGTGTGTGTGTGTGTGTGTGTGTGTGTGTGTGTGTGTGTGTGTGTGTGTGTGTGTGTGTGTGTGTGTGTGTGTGTGTGTGTGTGTGTGTGGAGGTGAGACAGAGGGAGACAGAGGGCAAAGGGAAGTGAAGAGACAACAAAACACAGAGATGTGATAAAAGGAAGGGTGACTTCCATCTGCAATTAGCTTCACCTCATCACTCTCCACAGTTTCCATAATAACCTGCTGAACTCTGTCTAATGTGTCACCAAAATATCTATCAGAGCAGACAAAGAAAAAGAGATGTAAGGGTGAGAGGAATGGTGAGATAAAGAGTTAGGTTCAAGAAATCATGGGGGGAGGAAGGCAGGTGAGAGGAGATAAGAGAATACATACAAAGAAAACACAAAAATGTTAGAGACACACAGTAGCAGAAGTGGTGAAGTGATAGAAAAATGAAGAGCGGGGATAGGGGAAAGGAGAGGGAGGAAAAAGAGGGAAAGAGAGAGAATAGAGGGTTTCGTCCACATGCTCCTCAGCTGTGTAAACTGAAGGTCTCTGCTGCTTCTCCAATTCCCCCGAAGAAGGGGGATATTTATAGGAGGCTGGCAGTGGCAGTAAATGGACCCTTGCTCTGTCACACCCACTAATATTATTATTATTATTACTTTATATGCGCAAAAATGGAAAATGTCAGCAACCTGAGAGGCCTTTAGAGACAGTGCGTGCATGTACAGTGTCTCACTCCCTGTAAATGCATGTGTGTGTCTGTGTCCTCATGTTCGTGAGAAAGTGTATGTTAGTGAGACAAAGCATTTTTATGAAATGGGCAAAAGAGAGAAGCAAGAAGACAGAATTAGAGGGAGTGCAGAAAAACAGGGAGAAGTTGGCATGTATCGAGGGGTGTAACCTGATCTACTGAACTTATTAGAGCTGTCAAATGGTGAGAGAAAAGAGAGAGTGAGAGAAAAATAGAAAGAAAGCAAGAGAGAGGTGGAGCAGGGCTAGACAGACACAGACATGAGCACATATTCCAGCTCCAGATTATAAGATTCCCGCAAGTTGTAGACGTGTTGAAACAGACTACACACACACACACACACTCAATCACACATGCACAAAGACTCACACACAGGTCCAGGTCCACCTGGTAACAAATGCAAACTTAGGCACACATGCAGAAACACAAACAGTCTGATAGACATAACAGACATGCACGCGCATGCACACATGCTGGGAAGAGAGGAAATTCCAGAGGGAACAGGTGGGAGTGGCGATAGCAATCTATCAGGATGACTTTGATCTTCCCCATGCCTCTGTCACCACTGCTGAAATACACTGGATGGATCAGGCCTGTCTCCAATTAATCATATGATGTGCTTTAGCATGCCAAGATGTAATACCAGCACCACAGTAAAATTGTAGTTTTGATTGAGTGAGTACACATCAGGTTGTATTTGCACATTGAAAACAAGCTGAAATGGATCTTAAGTTATGCAAAGCTGTCTTTTTGTCTACCCATGCTTCCTTGTGTTCTGTCCAAAGTAAAACAGAGATAGACAAACAGTGGCATTTCTTTTTCTGAGTGGTGAGTTCAGTAAGATAAAGTGATTTGAAGGCAGCATTATTGAGAGAAGCTCCAGGGAGTTGAGTTCAGCTATACCTGAAACATTGCAAACATCATGGGAATGTTTTGGTCTCAATCAGTGACATTTTTCAATACAATCCCATTTAATCATTAAACGTATATAATTTCTTGTGATTTTCAACAAGATAAGAAAAACAAGAGGAAGGAAAAAAGGAAGGGAAAAGGGAGACAGAGAGGAGACAGAGACATGGCGCTGGCACAAATGCAGTGTCTACTGAGGACAGAAGTCAAAGCTCAAGTGTGTGTGAGTTTGTTTGTGTGGATGTGCATGTGTGTGTGCACATGTGTATGTATGTCCTCAGGGTGACCTGAACCATTGGGCATATTAAACAAAATCATTCAGTACAATGTCTCATCACAAGAAAGAAAATACAAGAATGTTCATATTATCAGCCTGTTTGTGTGTGTGTGTGTGTGTGTGTGTGTGTGTGTGTGTGTGTGTGTGTGTCTGTGTGTGCGCGTGCATGTATGTGTGTGTGTGTGTGTACTGTGGACGAGTGCCAATGCTGAGATGAGAGTGGAGAGCCCCTGCCGTAGGGGCCACAAAGACAGTTGATTGACAAGCCTGTGCCTGTGTAACCCTCTCTCCATTCCAAATCTTCATAATCACAGCACTTCTCTTTTGTCTTATACCTCCACTTCCCTTCCTTTTCTTCCTTCCCTTCTCTCTTTATCTTTTGCTCCCTTCTCCCAACCATCCCTCCTTTCTCCACTTCCCTATTTCCAGGTCTTTTTATTGGGAGACGTGCGTATATTAATGACCCCCTCGGTAATTAGCTACTTTAAAGCATAAAAAGGCATGAGTGGAGGCCTGCCCATGAACAGGTTTGCACATAAACACATTGGTCAGCTCACAGTGCGCTCCATGGCCAAAACATGAGCAGCAATCGAGAAAACATGCAACGAGGAAAAAAGTAAATCGTGACGGAAACCATTTGCAGAAATTATTCATTTCCCTCCTTTTTTATGTTTTCCTTGTGCTGACTCTACACCCCTCCCTCTCCATGATCTCCCACTTTTACTCTCACTCTTTTCCTCTTGCACATTCCACTCCATTTTGCATATCTCTTACCCCCCCTTACCTCACTACTTATAAAATAACTCTCCTTCCCCCTCTCATTCTCGCTTTCTCTCTCTCTCTCTCTCTCTCTCTCTCTCTCTCTCTCTTTCTTTCTTTCTCTCTCTCTCTTTTTCTCTCTCTCTCCACCTCATCCCTGCCCTCCCCTAACTACCTGACATTGTGGCTTGATGCCCAATGAGTCACACCTCTGCTAAAATCATCAGAGATGGAGGGAGGGAGGAGGGAGCAAAAGAAAGAAATTGTCAGGGAGAGAGAAAAAGCAGGAGAGTGTGACAGAGAGAAAAATATAGAAAATAAAAATGGGAGGAGAGAAAGTTAGAGAGGCAGAACGAGGGAGCCTCGGGGGAGAGAAAAGAGCATAGAGTGCGTTTAACTTTTTGACTCCAGTAGTCAGTGTGTGCTTGTCAGTAACAGTTAGCCTGTAGACAACAACACTTTCCACACACTGCTTAGGCACACATGTATGCACAAATACACATGTGCACACAGCCATACACAAACATAGCCACACAATGACATCTTGCATAAGCCCACCTGCATGCTCTGCAGGCACACACACATACAGCAATCAGACATGCAAACAAACCAGAGTAAAAAGTGTGGCTGCAGCCCTGCTTCTCTACATCAGCCTCCCCCACCCTCTCTAGCCGTTGCCCTTGGATACCACACAAACACTCCCTGTTGGGCAACACTGGGAGTCAGGAGAGGACGTACATGGATCACACACCTCCCCAAGCACTTTGAGTTTGAAAGCAGTTGTATGTGAGGATGTGTGCAAGTGTGTTTGCGCATTTTGTACATATGGTTTAGGCGTGAGTGCTTTTGCATAACCAGTTTTTCCTTTCATAGAAATCTGCCTGTGCACAAAATGTTGCCAGAAATACGTGTGATTAAGGTGGGATAGGTGTGTGTGTGTGTGAATTGTCTAAGAAACAAGGGATCAAAGAGACGGAAGAGCTCACCAGATGCAAAAACTGACATCATTAAATATCCAGAGCACAAAAATAAAATTTGGGTAGGACGGAAAAGTATTGTTTACTACAGTAAGTCTGCCTCATCCTCTGATTTTACTTATGCCGACCCTTATCCCTGAACTGTGACCTCTGCTTGCTCGTCACAGTGGGGGCGTGGGGCTTTAATGAGGCTTGTGTTTTATGAACCCTGAGGGATCGCTACAGGCTGTGTGGATGTTGCTGTGTGTCATCATTCAGCAGTGTTGTTTTTGAACAGTTTTGTGCCTCAGTCAAACAAGCTTGTGCTTCTGACAGACGGGCTTGCTCTTATTGATGTTGTCGATTGGTCTGTTGAAAAGTAAATCAATCAATCATCAATCAATTGTTTTTTTCTTTCTTTACGATCCTCAGGTTGGCTTATCACCATATATCCAGATTGAAGGGAATGAAGTTGGTTTCATGTTTCCTTTATCTTGGGTTTTGCACTGAGGGATTCGTTTTGATTTTAGGGAAACTGAAAGACTACAGTTGAAGACTCTTTAGTACCTCAACAAATGGTACAATCTATTCTGCTTTGATGGGGTCAATCCTAACTGAAGCCGCAGGCTTAGGAAGCGGAACAGGCCTCTACCCATAGCTGTAATGTTTTTAAAGCCATACCAGCCAGCCACAAAGCTCCGTTTGCCCTTTGTATAGAACACACCAGACAAACCTTGGAAGCCATCCACTGCAAAACACATTCCCAAAGTATTTCTTTTTTCTTCTTTTTTTTACAAGTGTGGGATGGGGTCGAACAACAATTACGGTAAAATGTGACTAATATGTCACAGACATGCTGGTTTGTTTTTTTCTGACCTACTCTTTCTTTTTTTCCCTTTTCCATCTATCCTCTTCTCTCTTCTTGAAAATGCTTCACTTCAAACCCCTGTAATTACAAACAAAAGCGCTGACTCTTCTCCAGCTGTAACAATGATAATGATGGAGAGTAGTGTGTGTGTGTGTGTGTGTGTGTGCGTGTGTGTGTGTGTGTGTGTGCGCGTGTGTGGGTCTTCATCAAAGCGGCATTGACGTTGATGAGTGTAGAGAAATATGTGGAGGACAGAGAGGATTAACACAATCTGGGCATGAAGCCCCACAACTGTGTGTGTGTGTGTGTGTGTGTGTGTGTGTGTGTGTGTGTGTGTGTGTGTGTGTGTGTGTGTGTGTGTGTGTGTGTGTGTGTGTGTGTGTGTGTGCGATATGTGTGTGTGGTGTGGTGTGGTGTGGTGTAGTGTGTTGTGTTGTATTGTGTGTGCAATGTGTGTGTCCCTATGTTGACTCAGTCTTGATAGCAACGATTCAACACACAGCTGCTCCCTAAGCTTGGCATTTAAATGAGGCAAACAGACACTTGGAGCAAATGGAATACAGACAGAGTCGGTGACAACACAGACAGATAGAAGAGATTTGAGGAGCAGCAGCAGACTCAAGAGCAGGTTGCACTTATTCTTGGGCTGTAAACAACATAACAGTGATGAGCATAAAGAGTGTGTGTACGATAGAGATGGTGACCTGACTATTGAAATCACATCTCACCTTTAAACACAAAGAGATGCACATCATTTGACAAAAAGGAGCACAAAGTACACAGCTAACATGTTTTTGTTGTCTCTGGACTTCACACTCCCGAACCAGAACCTGAATGTGCAGCTGAACATTAGGTACAATACACTGTGTGTGTGTGTGTGTGTGTGTGTGTGTGTGTGTGTGTGTGTGTGTGTGTATGTAGTGCATGGTTGCGAGGTAGAGAGAGTGTGCTGCCTGGTTGTGTTTGGAGCGGGCCCAGGCCAGAGGAGCTCAAAGCACTGAATGTCATCATCAGAGCTGTCTGAGAGCCAAGCAGTAATCACACCCAGATCACCTACACACTCACGCCAACTTACAACACCAGTCACCCCAGAGGGGTGTGTGTGTATGTGTGTTTGCTTAAAAAAAAAAAATACTGATTGAGAAGGAGAAAGAAAACGAAAGAAAGACAAGAAGTATATGCATGCAGCAAGTATGCATCCTGTGTTATCGTCAAAAGTGTGTGTGCGCAGACGGGCATGTGGTCATAGTGTGAGCAGTGAGTGAGTGAAGGCTATGAATGTGTGTGCTGGAGAGGAGGGTGTATTTTTTCTCTCCTCTTTCTTCCTCCCTCTCTCCATGTCAGTCTTATATCCCACCCCTCTATTTTCCATTTTTACATGCAGCTCCAGATGTGTAGGCAGTGAAATATTAAATTACTGAAATGGGCTTGTTTCTGCACTTTATATCAAAAACTGCGCCGCCTTTGCTCTCTCCTGATCTGACACACACACTTTCTCACATTCTGATAATCACATTTCAAATTGTGTGACCATACCCTGCAGGTGAAAGGCGCAAAGTACAGTTATACTTGTTACGTATTGAGTGTACTGGTACTCTTTTCAGTATCCACAAACACTGCATCAGCGTCAAGCAGCAACCACCACAGCTGGATCTTGTAGCAAAAGTGCCTCGAGGTGCATTCCCTGTAAACACCACTAGATGCTGGCTCCATGAAAGCCCTTATATATATATATATATATATATATATATATATATATATATATATATATATATATATATATATATATATATATATATATATATATATATATATACAGACCATTTAGTTACAAATTTGAATGTTAATGGATTCATGTTTATTTAATGTTGCAGGGCTTGCTAATGTCAGTAGCTGATGGGTAATAAACTGGACCCAAACTCTTTGTTGCAAAGCAATTCCAATTAAATGGTAAAAAAATTGTGTTATCTTTAGGTCCCTTTTTCTTGATCACTATCAGACTTTTCCATTGCAGACATTTTGACTCATACTGGTAAAACCACAGATGTTACTAATACCATTCATAATTATTTGGAGGGTATATTTGCTTGATTGATTTGTGTGATTATCTCTGATTATCACACTCCACTGTGGTGGTTGCAATTTGCTCCATTTACTTTAGCTTCACCTGGAGCCACACCAATGCCCATATCAAGAAAAGAAAAATAAGCAGTGATGGTAAACTGGCTTTTGTCTCATGATTGTAATTATTATTGATTTTTAAATTTTTTATTTTGATTGTTATTTATTTATTTACATGACAGAAATCATGTAAGTTTGAATCATATATACATAAGCTCTGTTAAAAATATTACCTTGTGTAATGAAAATAGTTAGTTTTTACTTAAAACAGTACTTTTGTCAACTCATATTACTGTATCAGCAGTTCTTCTCAAGATAATTTTAGCAAGTTATAACTAAGTATAAGTTTTACATAAGCATGCCATTTTAGTCAAATTTCTGCATGCTCAAAGTCAATCTACAAGAAATGCAGACCAAGAGACACTCATAGTTGCACAGTTTGGTTGTTGAAAATGGATGAAAAGTGATATCAGCTGAGTTCAGTCTAGGCTGAAACGATATTATCATAGCCAGGATGTAGTAGATATACACTTCAGTAAGGTGGATGTCACTTAAAATATTAGCGAAAACAATCATAATAGTGAGTACTAAAAACAGTTATTCTTAGAGAACTGGAATCACTGAATTGAACAAAATGATCTTAATGTCATAGTGGCATTCCAGAATGCATCGTGACATCACAAGGGCTTTTGGGTGTTGTGATGAACAGGGACTAGTTTATTTGAGGGATATATTGAAGTCAGTGCTCCTCAGTACAGCCACAATGGGAACGTGTCTGGTGGTTATTGCTGCAACTAAACCAAATTCTAGTAGTGTTGTTGACAGTTTGCCACTGTCAGTGTGCATAACAAACGCTATTTGCTGATCAGTATTGATACAAAAAACATGATGAGTCAAGAGCAGTTCGAAGGGTAAGCAAGAGTTCCGTACTTTCATAATGACTAGTGACTACAGTTAGATAATAAGACTTAAAGGCAAATACAAGATTGTAAACAGCCAGTCCTAACATACAATCAATCAACATACCCTCAGTCAGCAGGGTGAAGAATATATTTTTACCCTGCTAAATCTAAAAGTTGGGTAAAAATGAGGAATTCTTCATATTTGTATTCAGAAATGAAAATATGTGTACGTCAGTAAGAGTGGGAATCCAAGAAATAATCGAATCTTTTCTCCTTCTTCATATCACATCTGATTGTACAGCAGACAACACACTGGCATTACAGGCTAATATAGCATTATTGGCTAGCATTACAACATCTACAAAAATCTACAACTCTACCTTTTGCACATATTGTTCTGAAAGTGTAACCCCCTGCTCACCTCCTCCATAAACCCTGAGCTTTTCCAGGGATACACATGACTTACTGATTGAGTGTAGACAACCTGATAGCAGTTTAGGATGACAGTAGAGTTAACACACTGTCAAATGCCATGCAATGAGCACCTCAACAGGGGATAGATGAGAGCAACATGTGAGCATAGGCTGGGCGTGTGTATGTCTGCGCATAGTATATGAGAGGGTTGAGTGTGAAATGAGTATGTTGTATCTTGTGTGTGTATGTGTATGTGTGTGTGAGTGTATGAGTGAAGTGTGTGTATACGTCTGTTTGTGTGTGTGAGGGCTACCCTGCTCAGGGCATTGACTGAATTGTTTCCACATGTGTCTTAACGCAGAGTTCTGGGCGGGTTTGGAGGACAAGGGAGGAAGGAGGCGGGGTGGGGGGTGGGGGGGGTCAGGTTTCATAGCACCATACAGCACATCTGGGCTGCGAGAGCAGAATTACATTTCCCACGACTGAAAACACATAGCCTACAGACACTCACATGCATCTAAACACACCTTGATAAACCACAATCGGTACACAAACATCTGTGATGTGTACAGTTCCTCATTTATATTATGCAAGTGCTGCTTACTGTATGTAACACACAAACACACTCTCATGCATGCCCACACACACATACACACACACATACACACACACACTTAAACACCACTTCTTCCCTGGCACAGCTGTCCCAAATGCTGCGGGCACACGGGCGTTTCACTGGCACGACACATGGAAGGAAAATCTGAATGTGTTCTCACTAATCATTCCCCTATTCCACCCAGAGAGAGAGAGAGAGAGAAAGATGTGGAGGACTAAAGGATGCAGTGGATGAGTGCAGGGACTTGACGACCTGTGTAGCAGGTGTTAAAAGGAGAGGAGGCAGAAGACAATGTAAGCGTCAGAGCGAAAACCCGAGAAAGAGAGAGTGACAGAGCGGGATAAAAGCAAGTTAGAGGTGAATGGATAGGGAGAGCGGTTGGGAGAGAGAGAGAGAGATGGGATAAATGGGGGCATGCCAGTTCCATAAATATTTAATTGCCAGCAGGTTTATTCATGTTAAGAGAAAGAGAGCAGAAGAAAGCGGGAGCTTAAACAGTACAAAATCTGTCTAGAGCCCCCAAATCTAATTTACACAACAAACAGAGAGAGGAGAGAAGAGAGGGCAAAAACAGAGGGGAAGAAAAGGGGGGGGAGAAGAGAAAAGGAGAGGGAGAAAATGCTAATTGGCTACAGTTGGGCATGTCTGGCCTGAGATGAAAGAGGAAGAGGACATAGAATGAGGGAGCAGGAAGGAGGGATGAGAGTGCAAAGAGAGGAGTAAAGGAGACAAGGAAGAGCGCAGACTTCACGGATGGATGGATGGATGGATAGATGGATGGATGAGAGCACACATAGTTGAAAGAGTGTCATCTGTAGTTATATTGAATTGTGTCCCAGCCATGACTGCTGCTTTCTTTTTTATCTCACGCAACTGTTACTGAAGCCTTTCTTTCCCAAAAAATAACTGAATTATATGCAAGGCTAAAAGATGATAATGCCTTTTCTTCACATAAATAACAAACATTATGGGTGTTGAGACTTGTTGTTGGAAATTAATAAATCTCAAAACATAACTGAGGTTATTGCCACATCTCTCTACTTGATTCTCTAATACTCTCTAAGCTATCACTCTCAGTACATTAAAGACTCTTTAAATTACTTTTTAAAAAGAGGAAAAGCAATTCAATGTCAGTCGGTTATGTGATTGGGGTCACACATGATTGACATTTGGTTGGTAGCTACTGTTCATTGGGCTAAGTGTTGAAATGGATGAAGGGAAAGGATGGGCTGCATGGTGTTGTATTTCACTATTCCAGTCTTATTTAAACTGCAGCAGTATTTCTCCATCTGCAGATGCATAGACTTTGAATGGAATCCACAAATGAGTCAGATTGGACTTTCCCAGCTGTGCAGAGGTTTGACGCTGTCTGCTGTACTGGTGCAGGAAAACTGGAATTGTTTTGTCTTGGCGAGTCCTTCCTGAATTGAAATAACTCTTAACCTCAACTGCAGCAAAAAAGGCTTAAAATTCTCTTGGTCCCTAGCGCAAATTGTACCTCATACTCACTCTGTTTATGGTAGGACCCTCTCCCCCTCACCCCATTTTGTCTCATCTACTGTTCATCGCCTTTTACACCTCCTCATCCCTTCTTCCCCTGTGTTCACTTAAGTTTATTCCTGTATTACCCTAAATCCCCCCACAGCCATATGTGGAGAGCAGAACCCAAATGTCACAAAGAAAACATGATACCAGCTGAATAGTTCAGCATTGCCCAGAGAGAGGTCAGAGTGTTTCTTGGGCTCGGCCAGCCTTTGGCCCTGGCTGGATGAGGATGTGTGTGTTGTGGCTGAACCAAAGGTGGGGACATTCTTAAAAAGTCTCTCTCCCTCCTTGTCTTTTTCCCTCTGTAATGTAGACCTATGTTTCCAGGCTGATACAGCATTTGTGCTTTGTTAAACATACAGTATCACTGTTACGCAAGAATCTGGGGCAAAGAACGACAACACTTGCTAAATATTTTGTTTATTGAAGTTAAAAATGCATTCAATTAAGAACCCTTCACTCTGATTAATCATGAAAACAAAGCAGCCTTTAACAGGAAAATAAACCCAAGGCAGGCCACTGGTGGAGAAATCGCCTTTGGTGTGTACCTGACAAGGTTTGGATTCGGGCCAGAACCAGGCCAGGAAAGCAGGTCAGAGGGTGCTGTTCTGTGGGAGATCTGTTTGGAGTCTGCTCTGTGTGTGTGTGTGTGTGTGTGTGTGTGTGTGTGTGTGTGTGTGTGTGTGTGTGTGTGTGTGTTTGTGTTTAGCACGGTTTAGCCAGTCTCCGATTTACAAACATTTAAGGCCCCACTGCTGCACTGTTTCATTTTTCATTTAGTCGCAGCCCAAGGCCATGTCCCAGATTGGAGACTGCTACACAGCACACCGCTGCGCTCTGCACCGCACCAAGCCGCTTCCCCTCCTCATCGTCTGGTCTGGTCTGAGGAGATGAGGACCTGCCGGTGACCCCATAGCCTGCAACACACACTCACATTCTTGCACATTTCAATATGCACGCTCACACACACATAAACATAAGCGGAGCGCAGACATATTCCTGCTCATGCACTCAAACACACACAAGCAAGCCAAGAAAACACAGACAAATAGGCAGACAGAACACACACACGGAGACAACATACGGAACAAGCCATCTAATTCCACTAATACCAAAAGATCTGCAGAGACAGACAGGTATGACACAGCAGCCACTACAAACACAATAGATTACAGACACTCTACTGCACACTGTCGTGTGTTTAGCAAGGTTAAACTCAAATAGGTACGCGCACACACACACACACTCAACACCGTATAGCCAGTCACATGTATAGTACCACATACAAACACAAACATGTAGAAAAAAACACAGATGCATGATCAACACAGTTAAACCTACTCACACCAAAACAGAAATGTGTACCCACAGAAAATGTATACACACACACACACACACACACACACACACACACACACACACACACACACACACACACACACACACACACACACACACACACAGTAGGTGTGCACACAAAGACACACCTGTGGTTTCAGACTCGAACACTGAACTCTTAAGTCTTCGAGCTGTCTGTCCCACTTAAAGTGAGCGCTGCTTGTGAAGAGGACCTGACAGACAGAGAAAACACACACACACTGCGATGAGTACACTGCTGGAGCAGAAGACCTGACTAAGCTGAATTTCCCCCTGCTCCCCTTTCCTATTTTCCATCCGCCTCAGCGTAGGAGAACCTGGGGGAAAATAATGCCCACCATACACACACCACACTTCACTTTCTCTACTCGCTGTGACACTCCTTTAAAGACACACATGCACATGCACACACACTGCTAATCCACTCCCTCAATCTCTACAGTTTCCCTCTGCTTTCTATTCACTGATTTCTTTCCATGCAGCCTCTCAGTATTCTGTCTTCACTCATTCTCCCAATTTCCCTAAACCCACCCTTATCTCTTATCTCTCCATCTCTCCTCCTCCCCTCCCTCCATCCCTTTGTCATTTATGTGGTGTTGTGTGGTTGACCAACAGCCAGGGAGAGACAAGTGCAGGAGTGCCGGCCAAACTTGCCTGCCTCTCCGCCCAAATTACATGGGACAGTCCCAATTACCCTGTGGCCAACCAAAGCATTTCCTGGGTTAGCGCTGGTGACGCGTGCCCCCCCTTTGCTGTGGTTACAGGGGGTGCCATTAGACGCTTGTTTTACTGCAACCCCAAGAACGTGCCCGCCGGCCGCATCCACGCCACGGGAAGCACGACTGCAACGTTCCAATAACTGTGCCGAGCCTGATGGATAACAAATGGGAGAATGTTAGGGGTAACGCTGGAGCTTGTAGTACATTCCTGCTGGCCAAGAGGGAGATGCAAAGGGAACATTGCAGGGAAAATAAGAAATTCTAGAAAAACTACTATGACCTTTGGGAAGCTGATAAGTGTAAGCTGTAATATTTTGTGGGATTCAAAACACTGGTAATAAATATAAAGGGCTTTTTGGACAGGTTATCCCTAATACTATGCAAGTAAGATACATTTCACAAAACAGGTTGCAATAAAGCATACAGCTGTAGCAGATACAAATTATTTGAATAATAAGAAGGCAGAGGAATGTTAAAGACAATTTGAAAAGGAGGATACGTTATGTTTTAGGCCCTTTACAATGATCCTTATGCATACATACAGTACATTAGGTGTCCATAGATACACATATTTGTGCAGGTCCATGAGTGAGGGTGCATGTGAAGTAATAATATAATAGTATTTTATGTGACTTTGTACTTACTTACTTACTTTGTACAATACTGTCCTTTTTTAACTGACTACATTTATCTTGCAACTTTATGTTACTTTGCAAATTAAGTTTTTATATTCAAAATATACCACCAGTTTATAAAATATGACTCATTGTTAAAGATTTAACAGCCCCAAATTGTATAAAGTGCATCAAATTAACTTCACCATAACCAGCTTCAGCATTAAAATGCTGCTATATGTTAGTAAATTGGAAATAATAATCCAATAATTGCATTTATTTAATAATATTATACTTGAATAGTTAGTGAATAGTGAAACGTTCTGCATAATCAAGGATTTTACTTTTGATATGTTAAGTTCACTTTGGTAATAAGACTTCTGTGCTTTTACTTAACTTGACTTGAACTTTGAATGCACAACTTTGAGGATTTTAAAATTGTAGTGTTACAGTACTTGCACAGATGGTACAGTATTTCAGTGTAAAAATCAAAAACATAAACCGAAGTTCCATTTAAAAAAAAAAATTAAAAAAAATAAATTAGAACCAAACCAAGGAGAGTGAGCATTGGGGAATGAGGGGAGAGAAAAAGGGAAAGAGAGAGAGACGGATCTAATCGAGGAAAGTAGGCAAACGGAGAAGGGAAAGAGTAAGCGACTGACGCACAGAGCAGGATGAGGGTTTGGAGAGGGGGTGTCTGGCGAGAGGCAAAGTGACGTAATGATGAGAGGATAGGGGGATTAGCTGGGTGACAGAGATGAAGGGATGCTCTCTGGTGTCACCCGTCTTCACTCTCACTCCGTCCATCATTCATCAAGAGCATCATGGGGCTCCAGAGTATGTGGCAGCTGTGCATGCTAGCTGTGTGCAAGTGTACGTGTGTAATCAATTTGTTTGCATACATTTCAAAGTCTGTTTATGCACGTGTGTATTGTATGTATTAATAATTTGTCTGTCAATATTAATGTGCACCATGTGTCTGTGTACATAGTTTGTGTTTTGTGTGCGCGTGTGTGTGTGTGTGTGTGTGTGTGTGTGTGTGTGTTTGTGTCTACTCCTAGTTGCCCATCTGGTGCTGCTATGCTGTGCTGCTCAGTCAGCTCTCTAATAGCTCCAATAAGCCTGTGGTTTGCTGCCTCATACACACATGCACACATACACACACATATATACACAGATATGCACACACTGGCGGATGAATACACACACACACATATGTGCACAGTTAACACAAACCTTTACACACATGCTCCTCTCGCTGATATTTTTCTTCCAAGAGAAAGAGGCCGAAAAATGACCATTTATTTACTTTGAGCTCTGGGGCTGCGGCAACACAGCCTGCCAGTACCAAAAAAAGAAAGAAAGAGTCAAAGAGCAGAACAGAGGAGGGAGTAAAAAGGCAAAAGGTAGGCGAACAACAGAAGAGGACAGAGGGAGGAGTGGTGGACGAACAAGAAAAGAATGAGCCGGAAGGAGTTACAGGTTGAGAGAGAGAAATTCCTGGTGGATGTGGAGTTGCGAGCTGTGGTTTGGTCCAGTGCAGCATTTGGTTGTGTTACAGTCTGGCTGTGGCTTGTGTGGGTTGGGCTGAAACAAGCAGGGAAATACACCCGGGCAAGAAAGTAGCTGAATTCACTCTGAGCACTTGAAAACACACATTAGAAGTGCTTAATAAATGTATCTTTCAAGTGATTTCCGTCCACATTGAGGTTGTGAAAGTGTCTGATGAGACAAATTAAGGTTCACCTCATATATTTCAAATATTTTGAGCTGTTTATGTTTGTCCAGGTCTGCTGGAGGGAGCACTTTGCCCTGCCCAGCCTGGCCCGGCTGTTGGATCTCCAATCAGTAGCAGAGTGTCTTTCCAGCAAACAGCCACTCTTGGTCCAGTTCCTTATTTACATTCGGGAGGGAGGTAGGAGGGGGGGTACACCTTTTCAAATATGCCTTATAAGTCATTTCTACACAGATAAATACAGAGGTAGAAATGTAGAAAACACTGTAAACAGGACAAATTGTCAACTTTACTTTGACGTGAATCCCCTGGATTTGGTGGATTACGCTCAGATTCAAAGCCAGGTTGTTCCAGTTTATTCAACAAAACAGGTCTCTCTTCAACTACATGTTTATTCAAATCCCCTTGGGAAAAGCCAGGTGTTGCCAGTGTACACAGGCCTAATGTGGTTTGGGGAGTTTACCTTAGAGTGCAGACTACAGGTGCTTATAGGAGTGTGCTGCCCTGCTCCGAAGATAAGATGCTGAGATGGGAGGTGAGCATGTGTCCCACGACCCCTAAACAATATGGGCCGAGTCAGCACGGAGATACAGACAACCAGATTGACTGACAGACAGCACACACACACACACACACACACACACACACACACACACACACACACACACACACACACACACACACACACACACACAGCTCTACTCTGAAGGCCAAGGTTGCCACAGTTACCTGCTCTCTTTCTGTTCCTTCTTCCAGCTTTTTTTTATCCCTCTCTCTCTCCCTCCCTCGTCTTCTGTTAATCTGTTACAGAGCATTGTGATCACATGAAAAAAAAACATAGCAAGTGCACATATTTCCCCCTTAGCCAAGAGTGAAAGGGGGGGGGGGAGAGAAAAAAAGCGAAATAAACTGTTTATTCAAAGGCAGCGCTGAGCCCTTTTGTTGTGGTGGGGACCTGTCTTTTATTAGCAGCCTGAAAAGCCTTCAAAGGCTGGAAAGACAGAGGACATGCCAACAGACGAGTGTATACAAGGCAGAGGAGAAAGGAGGGGAGGGGGAAGTTGGGAGAGAAAGGGGGGACGTGAAGGGGACAGGGCAAAAAGGTTTAGAAAGGCAAACGAATAGGGTCTAGGGACATGAATGGGTAAAAAGGTCTCGGGGGGTGGTGGAGGAGTTGATGGAGGGTTGAGAACTTGAGATTGTGCCACTGGCAGTGAGGACACAGAGCGAAGGCCAGCGCAGGAGGAAAAAGGGGGTGCTGGGACAATTCCAGATGGACGATAATATGGGGAAACTGTTCAGAACTGTTCTCATATGTTTGAAGCTTTTTACACTGGCAAGACTTTTACATAGTCTTGTAACTGATTTTGTCAGTGTGTGCATGTGTGACTGTTGGGGAGGTTAAGAGGAGAATGATGTTTCATATCAGATCTTGATAGTTAAGAAAACGGTTCTGGCAAAGATTATTTGGTGTGTGTATGTCTGTACATAAATCTGCCCACAGTTATGAGTGTGTGTTTGTTTGTTTGCATGCTGTGTGAAAGGTGTTTGTGTGAATAAACATACATGTGTGAGGGAGATAGATGTGTTTGGGGATAGCTGGAGAGGCGAAGGAGACATTCCCTCATTGCGTAACTTCATCTCTCTTATCTCTGCTCTCAAAGCAAACTGTCAATGCTGCGTTCCCATCTCTCCCTCACTTTTTCCCTCTCTCTCTCTTTTCTTTCTCTCTTTCTGGATCAAGTCTTCAGGGGCACAACCTTTTTGCTTTCCTCCCCTCTCATCCTGCTTTCCATCTCATCTACTGAGTATTCAAGCTGTTTGTCTACTTTGGAAAAGTTCTGTTGAAGTGCTGTGGCCACTATGATCCAAGCACTGTGTGTGTGTGTGTGTGTGTGTGTGTGTGTGTGTGTGTGTGTGTGTGTGTGTGTGTGTGTGTGTGTGGGCTCAAAATATGCTGATGGTATGAACCGTACATGTACGTATGTGCATAATGCGTGCAATCTATTTTAGTGGTTGTGTATTGTGTGTATGCGTGCGCACAGTGACCGCTCTTGAAGCCAAATCAAAGTGCTCTGCTTTCAATAAGAGTCACAATCAGCAAAGTGGCAGCAAGCAATGACATCACTGCAGCTGGGTCCCCAGCTGGAGCACAGAAAGGACTTTGGCAAGTATGTGTGTAAGAGTGTGGACGTATGTCTGTAACAAAGTCAAAGACCACTGTATGCATAGTTTATTTGTGATATGCATATTTCATGCAATTCGTAAACTCTGTGGCGAAGCAAAATGCAGGCAGGTCCATGCCAATGTAGAACCTTTCCTCGCAGCACTTGTGTGTGTGTGTGTGTGTGTGTGTGTGTGTGTGTGTGTGTGTGTGTGTGTGTGTGTGTGAGTGTGTGTGAGTGTAAGTGAGACTTCCAACCTCAGTCATCCCCATCAGTCTCTCTGCACATTCTGTGCCTTGTTTCTATTGGAGCAGACAGTGCTGCGGTGAGAAAAACAACAGGAATTTCATCTGTCATTGATTAAGCCCATTAACGGTGGTGTCTGATGTCTTTTACACTCATTCCACACACACTGACATGCAGCTGCACTCACAAACACACAAAGTTACACACACACCCTGGCTACCCCCACATTGTACCGCTACCAAGACTACCATACAGTAACGAACACACCATGGAATATCATCAAGATCCACACCATTTGTGTGTGTGTGTGTGTGTGTGTGTGTGTGTGTGTGTGTGTGTGTGTGTGTGTGTGTGTGTGTGTGTGTGTGTTTGTGTGTGTGTTTTGGGTGTGAATGGATTTTCACACGCTAAGTCATGCAAGCCGGAAAATACTGATCATAAACTTCCAACCAGCATGAGCAACCAACAACCCCACAGAGAGCCAACACACACACCATGCTACTGGACACACAAGCTACTGACACGGTCTACACACACACACACACAAATTGTAAACTGCCCTCATATGAACAAACCATGATTTCAAACACATACACACACATACGACACTGAAAACACACTGCTACTGAGCATACCGCACAACCAGACACTCCAAACTCACTAAACAAATGTCTGATGTTGTCACTCTGGTATTTACCACTCCACCACTGTCATTTTATAAGCCAGACTCACTACTTTGAAAGTGCAGGCATTGTGATTTTAGCTGCATGTTAAAAGTACAGCTCACATAATGTGACAGTTATTGGTTAAAAAAAGAGCTCAAGTGCTACAATTCCACTACGTCGACGCGGTTTACATTGCAGAATAAAAACAAAAGTGAAAACTTCATGTTTTAGTGATCTACTAAAACACTTCAGAACCTGAAGTGTTGATGTAGAGATTGTGATTTTTGTCACAGAAGACACAGTCCTCTGTCTGTTCAACACAACAACAAAGTCAGTGACCTTAAAGTAAAAACACCTCCCTGCATCCTCTCTGCCACACATAATCCTAAAATTCTAATTATTCTGTTCTTGTTCAAACAATTACAATTTTACAAAAAAATCTCAACTCAAGGTCCACTTAACTTTTTATAGAACTTTCAACCACATCTCATGGTCTTCTTCATCAGATGGAGATGGCTCAGTTCTCACCTCTTTCTGGAACTTCAGTCTTCAAGTGGTTGTTGTTCAAGTGAGACCGTAACTCATGTCGCTGTTCAGATATGGTCTTTGTCACCTAATGATATATTCATGTCAGGCAAACTCTATCTATTGAGGAAGTGTACAACTCTGAGATTTGAATGAAAGCACCAGAACAATTAAGTGAGTGGACCTTGAGTAAAGATTGTTTTGTCAAACTACCATTTCCAAGTCAAGAATTAACTTTTGTATTATCTGTCATGCAGAGTACAGGAAACTGTGTATTAAAAGATGCATACGATATCACTCCACTTGATTGAATACTGAAGCAAAAAAAAAAATCATTTTGGGTTTAATATATTTTATTCAGCACTGAAAATGTATGAAATAGTTGGCATTGAAGCTGTTTCAGACTCTAAACTCTACTGGAGGGATGAACACTGTTCTACCAAAAGATTTTTTCATTCATACCTCACTCAGGTATTTCATTGTGTTGAGATTGTGACTATAAAAGCCATAGCATTTGATTCACATAATTTTCATGCTCATCAAACCATTCAGTGACCCCTCGTGCCCTCTGTGAAAACATCTGCATCCATTATGTTTCTCCATTCGTTTATTCAGGTTTCTTTAACTTGTCACTTGTCTGTATAGAAAATGACAATTATCAGTTTTATAGGAATGTTCATAAAGCGACGAGGCTCGAGTAGCTTCTTAACTGCTGTGCAACCTTTGAAAATGTGTGGGAATATTCTCTTGGCTTTGCACAATACAAATTAATTTCAATGTAGATAATTTAGTTGTGTATATTATGAGTTTCTCTGTTCCTTTTCCATTTTCAGTGTTTTATCCAACATGTAGTTGATTAGGTATTTATAGCCTTTGAAATTTCCTTTTACTTTGGTCAGCGCATTTCCCACCAGATCATTTGGGTACAAAATAGTTCCTTCATAAAAAAAAATTATTTTCCTCTATCCAAGCTGAATACAGGCCATTGAGCTGAAGAGAATCATTTTAACCAAGTGGTTGTCCACCAGCTGTCACTGCTTGATTTATTCATTTTTGTATTGCAGAAGCAATGGGGAGTTATTACTTGCAAGATATAAAAATAGAGCTTTCAGAACTCATGAATTTAATCATCCAACTTTGAGCTTCAAACCAGTCAAAGCCAACAATTATCTGTATAATTGCTCTAGTTAGTCATACTTTCAGCAATAAAATAGAATAGAATTGAGCACACAAAGCATATGGCAGAACAGGAGAGCAGAGTAAAGCCAACAGCAGAGACCTGGGGGAACAGACCAGTGATGAGGGACAGCTACCAGAGACACCCATCAACTCACATGGGTGCGTACAGCAACCCACAAACACCAGTGCACATGGGCCATAAAGAACACATGATTACACACGCCAGGAAAGGGCAAGCGTGCAAACACACAAACACCAAGCCACGCTCACAAGTACCTGCACACATCACACCTGTATTGCACATGCATATCCACCTTTGTTTCGGTGCACATTGAGCACATAAATTCATGCTTGATCATGAATGTTTCCTCTCAACCTTTTCTCTGTGCTTCCATCTTTGTCCTTCTACTTCTATTAAATTCCAGAGATCCGTCACATTCCATATTTCCATCACAGGAGACAGCCACACGGCCCTGCCGCTCTCCAGAAGTCCAAAGCTCTGTCCAACACACCAGTCTGACTCCAGAATCCTGACATGTGCTATAATTTAGCTCTTTCCAGAGCACTTTACGTTCCCTCTGACTGTCACTTCCCATATATCACTGTCATTCAGCTCATCTGTCGGGGGTCTGGGAAAACGGTAACTGAGCTGAGGTGTCATCAGATTCCTGTCTGAATCTTTTTTTTGGTTGTTTCCTCTGCTCATAACACACACACATGTAAACTCACATATTTAACTTAAGTCTGAATGACAAAGGGCAGAGTGGAAAGGCAGGTGGGTGTACATGTAGTGAGAGGTTGAAGCGAGAAAAGGGAGGAAGTGACAGAAGCCAACAGAGAGAGTGTGAGCAAGGGGGAAAGAGCGTGAGAGAAAGAGAAAGAATGAGAAGAAAAGGGAGAATAAAACAACAGGCAAAGTGGGAGAGAAAAGGAGAGGGAGAAAGCCTCCGGAGTGCTTTTTCGCTCCAACGGGACAAAAGGTTACAGCATGACGGGGGTAGGTGTCAGGTGATGTGTGACAAGTCCAAATTAAAGATGACATAATGGCAGGGGCCCGGATGGGGTCCTAACTTGGGGCTGACTGAGGGTGGGGGCAGACCGTGGCAACCAAGTCGAGCTGGGCCATGCTGGGCTGGGCTCGGCTGAGGCTGGGCAGCAGGGGGCTACCCTGCAGGCTCCTCCATATGGAACGCGTTAGCCTAGCGATTGCTAATGAAATGCAGGCTGACGTCAGGCAGACACCCACCCATTGTTTTGCTGCTTAATTCGTTATAATATTTGTCTTATAAATGAGGATTTTGCAAGGACAGAGGACGAATAAGAGGCTACAACCACAGATGAACAGAGGTGAGCAAAGGGTATTACAGTAAGAGCCCAATGTTAAGGCAGCAAATGGGGTTTGAGCATTCGCAGTGAAGATAGAGAAAAGCTCTGGGACTTAGCATAAGTGCTAACACAAGAAGGGCCAGGGCCTCAGCTGTCTAAGTGGGAGGTACGTGACCTGAGGACTAGCATGGGTGGGTGTAGTGGAAAGGGAGGGACTACTGTAAGAGGATGTGAGTATGTGTTAATTTCATATGGAAGTTTTTAACATTAACAAACATTTCTGCATTACTCACAACAAGTTGTGTTAGGAATGCACCATTCAGGCTACTCCTGTAGCTGTCATTTACACTCTTTCAGTAAGAAATAAAGAAAAGTAAGATTTTTTTATAATGCCCCCCCACACACACACACACACACACACACACACACCCTCTGTCTCTCTCTCTTACTCTCCTTCAAGCCCATTCACCCAGTTTCCAACATACAGAGAAGTCTTCCTAAAATAGGCTCACTGGAGCAAGTTTAAGAATGCTTTTGTTATTCCAAAAGGAGTTGTGCTGTAATTGACCACCACCTGGGCATCTGGCAGAAGTCACAGTGAGCTGGAGAGAAGGGGATGCAGAAGGAGAGGAAGGAGCTGTGGCTGGAAAGAATGAAAGAAACGACAAAACAGATGAACAAATGGAGACTGAGGAAAGACAAGAAAGGAGGAAAGATTAATGGGGGTGGGGGGGTGAATGATGGAAAGTGCGTGTGCTATGTCCCTCTCTCTCTCTCTGTCTCTTGCTCTCCCACTCTGACATGTCAATTTGAAGGTGCTTTATTGGCATGAGTAATGATGGGAGGTGTTGCCAGGGTAATTACATAGCACATTAAAGGGTTTCATAAACATTACAGTTCCTCCTCTGCCCGGTGGCAAGGCTAAAGGGGCAGAAAGAGGGGAAAAAAAACAGAATGAGAGAAATGGACACAGTGAGAGGGAGCAGAAGCAGCACAAAGGAGAGCAGAGAGGAGGATGGAAGAGTAAAGGGCACTTAGTGGATGAGGGGGAGGAGGAGAGAAGGGAGGAGTGTGGAAGAGATGAACAGAAAAGATGACAGGAGTGAAGGTTACCATGATCATGGATTCCATCGCAGAGTGCTTGAACATGAAACAGGAAGAAAAAAAAACATGCTGGAGCAGCGTCCAACACAAGCCACAGCTGCAATTCACATCACTATGCATGGCGAGCGCAGGATAACTCTCTCTCTCTCTCTCTCTCTCTCTCTCTCTCTCTTTCTCTTTAACACACACCCGTGCATGAAACACATGCCTACACAACTTTGTGCATACCCTTGTTGATGCAATATTTGCATATACTTGTAACCATTTAAACTATAGCCACAAACTCCACATACTCAGCTGTGCACATTCTGTCACTGAGGGTCATGACACTCTCACTCAAACAAACACACACAACCACAAGGACCATAATTACACAAACATCAACCCAGTCGCTGAGTGTTGCATATTTATGTACAACCTCATTGGTCAAAAGCAATTATCTTTTTCTTCTTCTCTACATCCTCACATAGCGCACTAAACAGCCCCTGCCAATCAGTGTCAGACAGCATACAGTGCCACTGCTGCAGTAAATCTCAATCGCACAGGACTTTTTGTGTTTACCCTGCAGTGTTGTAACATTTTATCTTTAGTTTTGTGTAAAGTAAAATAAAATATTTAGATTTAGGTGCCTAATAATTTCATTGGGATGGTCAGAGGTTCTTGAATTGTTTGCCCCTTCCTAAGGTTCTGTCATGAGTTCCTGATGATGCGGATATATGATCCAGGTGCATGAAGATTGCTCCTTCCAAGTTTGATGTCTTTATGATTTTTATGAACCATCTCATCAATGCAAACTGTCCAAACTTCAGCAAGCGGCCTTGCCAGATGGCACCGAGATGAAGATGAGACAATCTAGCTGCTGGATTTCAAATGTTGGATTTGAAGTCAGTATTTTGCATGTAGTTAATCACAGATGTTTTGTATTATTAGATATTTTGGCAAACCTCATTCACAACAATGACAATAAGCTCCTGAAGCCACTGAAAAACTTCCATAATGAAAATTGTATCATGTATCACGCTAAGAAGGCAGGTGTAGCCCAAAGAACACAACTACCTGATTCACTCTGCAAAACCAGGCTTTGGCCTTACAATGACAAGCTAGATTACATGAATAATTACCCTGACACGAGTCCAAAGCAGCATCAAACCGTCCAACTTGAAAGTGTCAAAGTAAAGTTATTCCAGTGCTTCAGCTGTGTTATGTATAGAGACAACAGCTGCAATGGATTGTGCATCGGAGGAGAGTAAACGTTCATACTCACTGGATTAATCTTGCAGGAGAAGGGAGCAGGCTGTGCACCACCAACATCGCTGCTAATAAAAACAATATTTTGCTTTTCTCTTCATCTCAACCGCGGCTCACTATCGCACAAACGACTCTCCGCTAATTAATTTCTGCTCTCACTTAGTTGCAGCTGTCGATTCTCTCATCTCGCAGACGCGGACAAGTGGCGAACAGGTTCTCATTTCAAAGCCCAGCACACTGTACGCATTCCTTGACTTTGCATGGGCCCCCCTGTCATCAAAGGGCCTTTATTAAGTGTCTCATACATTTACACATTGGGGAACAGTTTAAACTTGGCCGGTGATTAACAGAGTAGGGATATCTATCCCAGAAACCGATGTTAGCCTGACATCTCAACATCTGATGTGAAGTTTAAGGCCCATGTCTGCAGGTATTAATCAAAGCCAAAAGCCTCTCTCCCTCCAGAGATCCCACATATACACAGGCCTGCTTCCCTGGTCCCTCCTCCCATCCAAACATATACAGCCAATACCTCATAGACACAGCTAATTTGACACAATCCACTACACTTGACACATCTGAAAACTCCAAATCTGTGTGTCACCAGAATGATGGATTGCATTTATACTGTTCAAAGTTTTCTCAGTGTCTAACACTTAAGAGTACACAGCGGGGGGATGATATTGCCTGTCTGCCAACTTGTATTTGACTACATCCAAACCAAGGAATATCTAAACTTGACTCCTCACCCACACCTCTACACACACACACAAACACACACACACACACACACACCACACACACACAACTGTCATAATGAGCCAACAACTGGCCCGTGGCTCAGAACGCTCTGAGCTCTGCATTAGGTTCCACTCCAGTCACCCATAACATAGAGTCCAGCACACCATGCCTCTCATCCACGATGACCTTGGGGTCAGGCCAGAATGCTCTCATATAATGAGAGTGCTGTTTGGGGATTTGTTGGGCTGTGATAGAGAAAGGGCAAGCACACGCAATGCACCCTGGGTCTTTGTCTGGGTGTTGACGGTATTGACGAGCACTGATCGATGTTAATTGCTAGACAGAATGGCCATATTGACCAGGCTCCCTGGATGAAGAACCCTACAGGCCCAATCAAAGAGAGAGAGAGAGATACAAAGTAAAAGCTGCTGGGCCCAGACCTACAGCAGCTAGGGCCCCACAAACACACACACACACACACACACACACACACACACACACACACAAGGCTCTCATTCACTTTAATGAGTCGAGAGAGGAGCACAAAGGCATAACGTCCATCAATGCCAAATCTATTCAACACAACAGAGGGTATATGCAAAAAAATAGGTGTCCTGCTGTGTGTCTCTTTGTGTGTGTTTGTGCACATGTGAGTGCATGCATGTGTGCATTTATGAATAATGTGTGTGGCAAAGTTGGTCTTCATAAAAATAAGATTTTTGAGGGCGGAGAAACAGAAAGGGGACATCCATGTGTTTCTAGGATGTGTGTTGTGCACACAAGTTGTGTGTGTGTGTGTGTGTGTGTGTGTGTGTGTGTGTGTGTATGTGTGTGTGTCTTAGCTAGGGATCAATAGGCAGGAGCTGCAGAGGCAAAGACATGGGCAATCAATATGCTGGCTGCAAACAGAGGGAGGGACAGAGTGAGCAGATAAAAAACAGCCGGGGAGATTAAAAAGACAGATAGGGAGGACAGAAAATTAAAAAGAAAGAGTGATGTGACAGAAGGAGAGAGGGAGGAAGAAAAGGCCTTGTGTGCCTGGTTGGTTTAAAAAAAATATTTCCCCCTAACTTTGTTCTTTTTTGGATAAGGTACGTGAAATGTGATTTCCAAACCCAGGTAACATTTCTGCACAAAACTCCACAGAAAAAGCAAGCTATAAGTAATTTCTGAGACTTGCTGCACGTTTGTTTAGTGAGCAACCAATCACAGTTACAATTGAGGTATGAACAATATGTTATTATAACTGTCTGTGACTCCAGATGTGAATGGGGCTCAGTTTAATTGTGTCCTTTATTTTCTTTTTGTATTTCAACCACAACACATGTTCATACTGCTGAGCCAGATACACTAAGTCTTGTTTCCCAGAAGAATCCTAGTGTAACATACATTTGCCAGATTTACAATGGGAAGATCATCTCAGCATCAGGATCCTTTTGGAAAATCTACTATATCTGCAAATCCACTACTACTGTTAAATCAGGCTTTTGTGTACAATGTGAATGGAGTTGAGCTATTCTGTCTGCTTTTTCTTACTCCACCATTGTACCAAGATGTGCTATAGTCCCTGTTCTGAACCCTTTCATCTGGGCTTAAGAGTACCAGACGGGCCTCATTCCTCATCACCAGAATGTGGTTCAAATCCCTCGCCACAACATTTACACTTGTGTCCCTTGCAGCAGTGCGGTGAGCAGCGAAAAAGCACAGACACAGGTGCAAAGACACAGAGAGCCAGTAGTAGGAAAGAAGGCCAGAGGCTTGTCTATGGAGCATGACTGGAAAGGCATTCAACCACAGTACCCATACCCAGCCCAGCTCAACCCTGTCCAGTGTGTGTGTGTGTGTGTGTGTGTGTGTGTGTGTGTGTGTGTTTGTGTGTGTGTGTGTGTGTGTGTGTGTGTGGGGGGGGGGTTGGTAGGTGATTTGAAAGTACAATGTTGAAAAGAATAAGCTTACACTTGGAGCCAAGATAACTGTCCCTGATGACTCTTTCTCTCTCTCTTTTACTCTATTCACTCTCTCTGTGCAGTGTGTGTGTGTGTGTGTGTGTGTGTGTGTGTGTGTGTGTGTGTGTGTGTGTGTGTGTGTGTGTGTGTGTGTGTGTGTGTGTGTGTGTGTGTGTGTGTGTGTGTGTATATGTGTGTGTCTGTCTGTCTGTCTGTCTGTCTGTCTGTCTGTGTGTGAATGAAAGGTATGGCTGGAGTGTTGTGTTGGCTTGGCTGACCGTCTGCGGTTGTGCGGCGGTGAGAGGGAGTTTTGGGAGCGCAGAGCGGGCGTTGCTGCCGAAATCCCTGAGAAATGTTCGTTTTGGATCCGTATCCGTGCTTACATACCGCCCTCCCGACTGTCTCTCATTCTCCGTTTCATTTCTCCCTCTTAAGGTTTAACTTAAAAGTTATGAAATGGGGAGTCAAAATACATCACTTGAAAGCGGTGCGGCTCTGAAGGGTGTGTGAGTGCACTGCCCTCCACCCTGAGTCCGGGGCCACTGAGGCTGCAGGGGTAAGGTTATCTTCAGGGGAGATAATGGAGGGCAAGACGTACGCTAGACAGATGTTCACTTGACTGAGGCAGGTGTCTTTGTTTTGTGGAGATATAAAAAAAAAAAAAACTCTTTCTGTCACAGATATTAATTTGCTCTGAAATCCACTTTAAAATCATATTTTCTTAAACGAATGAATTCCTCTCGATACTATGACACCATTCATATTGTTTCCAATATTGGCCTACTTGTTTCAGGAATTCCCACAAACAAATATAAGTTGAAACAAGGCACAATAACATAATGGGGAAATGGCCTGATTCGTGAAAATTAAAGAAACAAGTTGATTTGTATTGTATTGCCTAAACAAGTGAAATTATCTCACCTCATTAGCAGATGTTTTTCACAGAACGGAACGCTTGTTAAAATGAATATTTGTGCAGTGTAAATTGATTCGGCATCGCATAGCGACTGACTAATCCCATTTTGATCCAATAAGTGTGCATGTGCGTGTGTGTGAGAGGCAAAGAGAGGGGAGCGAGAGAGAGGAGGGAGGGAGTGAGGAGAGGAGGCAGGGAGGGAGGGAAGATTGATCCGCGTCTGTTAAAATCTTGTTCTGGTTTTTCTTGGAGTGAGGTCTGTGCCTGCCGACGCGCCTCTCCTATGCAGCCCCCCTCAAGAAGAGCTTTTTATGGAAGAAAACCTTGGCATTTTTGAAAGCAAGAAGCTGCATTATACCAGTGAAGTGGATAAAAAAAACGCACGACTGGGTTCTTTTTGCGTTCTATCTTGCGTTTTCTCCTCTGGTGTCTGAATGAAACAGGGAGGCGAACATAAGGGGACGAGGGACGGTGCAGGTTCTGATCTGGGAGTTGATCTGTCAGTGTGATTTTGGGTAGACACGTTTCCAGTGCGCACGTTTTAACTTTTATTTCTTCAGAAACTGGTGAGCTCGACTCCTCTCTTGCACCGCGGAGTTCGCTTTTCTCGGAACGAGGAGACTTTCGTGTTTTTTTCGTCTTCGGAGAAACTGCTTAAACTTTCTACGTTTAAAAAAATAAATAAAAAGATCGGATTGCATTTTCCCCCTTCAAACATTTTTGAGGTGATGTCATCGTGCTGTGTTTTGGCTGGTATTGTGTCGAGAGGGCGCAGGGAGGACTACTGCAGCCAGGCGGTTACCAGCGGCTGAGGCAAGCGGGGAAGTCCGGAAAATCAGGTGCAAAGTGCGGCTGTCATTTCCTCGCTGTGTCGCGGGAGGCTGAGTCCGCCACCCAGTCACAGCTGTCCCCATCCTCTCCAGCCACCCCTCCCTCGTCTTTATTATCCCATTTTCATTCAGCACTCTCCATATACCCCTCTGAGCTGGACCTCTCCGGGACCTTATCACCCTCTCTGTTGGACACTGTTGGTCGGTGTTACCTGAGCCACAGACCCGTTGAGCCAGCGTGGGGGCGCAGTCATGACCGAGGCAACCTTGCATTACCCTGCGCCCGCAGAGCCCCCGTCTCCAGCTCGCCGTTTGCTCCATCAGCCAGCCCAGGTAGCCCACCTCCAACAGCTCCTGACCCTGCTCTGCTGGGACTGAACCTGACTGCTACTCCTGCCTGTGTCGGAACAAACACTCCACTTTCTGTTATCATCTCACCGACTACAGAAATAGTTTGGTGACCAGAAACTTGCTGTTGCGCTGAAACGTTACGCATTGGATTACGCAGAAGATTACGCCCTGTCCACAGGGCCGAGCATCACTCTGAGGGTCAACAAGGTCGATTGCAGTTGGTTATCTTTGACGCGTGAGCGCGCTTTCACCTGTTCCTCTCCTTGTCGAGGACGCGCAGCCTTTAAAGCCCTGACCTTCCCCCTTTGCTACCCCGCCCATTCGTCTCTCCACCGGTCTGGACAGCTGTTAGAGGTTGCCCAGCGGTCACAGTGGCACAGTTACCCCGGCCTCGCACCCCAAATTGCCCGCGCCCGCACATTTACCCACACCGGGAAAACCTGGGCACGCCGCCGCCGATGCCAACGGGAGTGTCTGACTCTTTGACTCTGCACTACATACAGCGGATTCAAAACACAGAGGGGAACTCTCCGGACTGTCGGACTGGCCCAGACCGAGCGAGGAGACTGTCTCAGGGACAAGTTCCATAGTGGAGGGGGGAAGCAATGTGGCCCCTTCTTTCCACGCTGACCGTATTGTAAGTCACTTTTATCACTTTATCATGTAATAATCGTATTTATCCACTCAGGTTCTATGTCTTTCTATAATTGTTTGAACTAGTTTCCTGGCAGGTCTAACTACATATGAAGATGATGGAGAGGAAGGTTGCAGTGTCTAACGATTACATCACTCCTCATCAGTCCCCATAGAAAACATGCCATGGAAGGCCCTGTTTTGATTGGCTGACAGTTCAGGGTCACTGGGTCAGAGTCAGGGCCCTGTTACTCATAAAACCTGCCATAAACATCTCCATCACCATCTGCACTTACTTCAGGGATGGCCAAGCTGGCTTAGAAAAAAGGCCATTTTCCCATCGCCAAGAAAATGCTTCTTTTTTTTCCTTATTGAAAATATTTCAGAAGTTGAGTCAAATAACACCGGCTTTATCTAGTGGGCTAGGAAAATGATAAAGTGCCAAGAGCAAATATAAGGGAGGAGGATACAGACTCAGGGGGCTTGAGTTTGCCCATTTGAGGTGTGTCTTGTTAAAAGCCAAGGGATTTATTTTTCTTTCTTTGTGTCGGCTGTACTTCTCCCAGATGGCAGTCATCTCCAGATACTTCTCATTCCTCACACAACCTGGACAGGGTGTGTGCTGCTGCTGCTGGTGTCTGCCGGTCCTTCTCTCTCTTCGTGTGTGTCTCCCTCACACTCTCTCCACTTACCCACCTAACTGCCTACATCTGTCTTCCTGCCTTGCCTATACCCCATTTTTCCACAGATACTTGCTCAGATAAAAAGTATGATTTAATAACTGATGAATGATGGCGCCCCTGGCAGTATCTGAGGAGGAGCAGTCTCACTGTTTAGTCTGCTTGTTTTAGTTTAGGTCTTTCAAAGCCAATCATCTTTCCATTCATTTCCTTCTTGCCTATCAGTTTTACCACAGCCATGTCACTTCATCCATGCTGTATGATCATACTGAAAGTCTTTAGCCAGTGAGAAAAGCCAAGGGCCTTTTACCCCAACAACCTGTTACTGCTCTTCTCATAAAGCCACAGCTCCATTATGAGGCCCTCTGCTTCTCTAACCATTGTTCCACCATAGGCCTATTACTGCTGATACATGTACCACTCACAAACCCACTAGCCTAACCACTATTCTTTACCAAGTCCCACTGCTGAACATCTAAAACTCTTGCACCATGCTGCAGCCCACTGCTCCAGTGTTGGCCTACCACGCTAACCACTGCTACACACAGCTGAAACCACCGCTCTGTGCTGAGTCCCACCAGGCCGACCGCTCTCACTCCATGCTGCTGCCCAGTCCTCATTGCTGAGGCCTGCTAGTCTAACCGCAGCCTCCATATGGTAGATCTGCTGGGACGCAGGTTTATGATGTCAGACTCTTGCTTGTTTTGGCAGTCGGCCAACGCGCACCGGGCTTTCCCTCTGTCCGTACCTCCTTCTGTCTTTACTCTCCCCAACTTTTACTCAGCGCTCTTTTATTCTCTCATTTTCTCATCCCTCCCCCACCCCCGGCAGATCCTGTCTCCCTCTTCCTCTCTCCTTTTCTTTCTCTCTGTGGCTGGCATAATATGGAGTGTCTGTGGCTTTTGTGGGAGCGGGGGAATCCAGTGCGAGGCACTTTTCCTGCAGTGTCCTCGGTGGCAGTGCAGCCGTGGTGTTTTAACAGCTGAGAGTCCTCACAATGCACAGGCGCTCAGGTTTTTTCGTCTGCACAGGCAAAATGTGAGGGCCAACTCTCTACTGCATTGCCCAGGATATCTGCATCTATTAGAGTGACACAGGGGCCAACACACCAGCTATGGGAACGAAATGCTGAGAAACACGAGGGAAAGGAGAATATGTATATGTATATGTGTGTTAGTCAGGAGACAGTGACATGTGTTAAGACGTGCATGAGTTGAACCCCCCTCCTCTTTCATTCCCATATTTATCTTTTTGTCTACTTCTCACACCAGACCACACTCTGTGGTTACACTACTGTCTCTCATTTTGCCATTTTTTCTCCTCCTTCCTTCAAGATGTAACCTTTGTCTTTTTTCACCCTCTCCTTGTCACATCTGTGCATCTTCTTTTTGATTTTATCTCTCACCTCTCTCATTATCTGTCAGCCTTCTCTTGCTTCATTTTACATTACATGTCATTTAGCTAACACTTTTATCCAAGGCTTACAATTGCTATATATCAGAGGTTGCATGCCTCTGGAGCAACTAGGGGTTAAGTGTCTTAGAAAGATCAACCAGTGTGTCTCAGGGACACATTGGTTGATGTTTTGCAGTGGGAATTGAACCCAGATCTCCCACACCAAAGGCATGTGTCATATCCACTGCGCCATCACAACCACCGTCTCCCCCTCTATTTAATCTTACATTACCTTCCTTCTCCCTATCCCTTTGTGTACCTTTCAGTCTATCCCTCTCTCTCCTCGCTATCTCCCTCTCTCAGAAGTGCATATGTCTTTCCTTTGGCCCAGCTGTCAGCTGCCTGCTTCTCCTGTACACACACATACACCCTGCACACATCGGCACATCTGTGTGCATGCCCATGACAGTGTGGAGGAGTCACCTTACTAACCCCCAACATAAGGGAAGATGGGAGGCAGGGAACGATAGGAGAAAGGTAGAGTGGACAGAGAGGGAGAGATAAGGTAGAGAAGAGATAGGGAGGACAACACATCAGAGAAAAAGAGTGGAGTAGAGAGAGAGAGAGAAAGAGAGTGAAAGAGGCATGCAGAGAGATAGCACAAAACGAGGTGGGGAAAGACAAAATTCGTAGAATTGCTTTTCAGCCCACACACTTGGTTCTGAACTTCATCATGTCTTCAGCCACTAATTCAGAACAGTTCAAGGACTGCCAGAGTAGATTTTGCGCAACACTATCACTCCCTTACTAAAGTTGTGAATAACATTTGATACATCCAAGGTCTACACTTCAATTAAGCAATGTGATAAAGTGAGACAAATTTTAATTCTAACTGTAACCAGCTGTTTAAATCATAAATGTCCTGATCAGACAGATAAGTAATTAATAAGAAATAATACACATGTTGGGACAATACATATTAATTCTGCATGCTACATCACCGCCATCACCAACCACCAACTGATTCCTCCTTAAATTATTTTTCTATAAGTTTTGGAAGCTCGTGTTCTCACTTATATATAGCATCTCTAAATGTAACCACAATCCGTCACTCTCCAAAGCCACATCACAGTGGAGCGTACACCTGTAGTCCAGCCCAGCTGTCTACATACACAGGGCAGCCAAATAAGCCAGCCCAGTCCCTTAGATGTCCAAACCAAAACATGTTCTAGTTGTCTCGGCATGTTTGCCATTTCGCCATGGTCCAATCGGGTCATTTGGAGGCCAGATTTTGGTGTGGCGAAAGTCATGAACGGGTCAGAAAATGGGTTTGGACAGAAGGCTGGTAGCGTAACGATAAACACTGTTCTGGGTGTTTTCTGTCTGCCGATGCCTGGACATCTGCCTGTCTGTATGTCATGTCTCTGTGCCAGCCACACACCCAGCAGTGTGAGTAATCACCCAATAAGGAAAAGAGATGTTGAACAGAAAGAACGGCAGAGAAGAAAGAGATGGAAATGATGGTGTCACGCATAACTCTTCCAACATTCAATGTTGCTTACATATTTCTAAACTCATCTGTTTCTACATTTTCCAGATGTATCCAGATGTTGCTGGTGATGTGCAATCCATTACAGGTAAGATTCATGAAAGTTGTGCATGACAAAGAGCAATCGTACATTATAAAGAACAAGTTGTATATTGGTAGTACGTGCAGTTCATTAAGCCTGATCCTAACTCTGGGTGTGTGTCTGCCTTGGTGTGTGTGTGTGTGTGTGTGTGTGTGTGTGTGTGTGTGTGTGTGTGTGTGTGTGTGTTCTCTCAGCAGGTACTTGGTGTGGATGGGGTCAACTTCAGTGTGCATGTGGAGAACCAGACGCAGGTGCGAGACACCATGAGTCGGCGACACCACCGGGTCTACCAGCTCTACAGCCGCACCAGCGGCAAACACGTCCAGGTGCTAGGACGCAAAATCAGCGCTCGAGGAGAAGATGGAGACAAATTTGGTAAGACACACACAGTAGAACACAGCCAAACACTTTGGCACATGTGAGTGTATGCACAGTTAGATTCTTTCCTGCACACACATGCACATTCACACAGACTAACGGCTGCAAGTACAAAGACTTGAAGGTTGACCAAGTGCATGCATGAATGGATACAGAATGCAACTGTGCAGGCACACTCACAAAAGCACACACACATGCCTCCCCAGGCTTTGGCAGAGGGGCAGTGGAGCTTGTCTTGGGAGTACAAAGACCTCATCGACTGGCTGCTGACTCAATGATTCACAAGAGAGCAAAAGAATGGAGAGAGAGAGAGAGAGAGAGAGGGAGGGAGGGAGAGAGAGAGAACGAGAGAGGTGGTTAGTGAAGGTGTTAGTGAAAAAAAGTGTGAGTTAGCGGGTGAAGCCTGGCAGGTAGCGTGTCGGACCGAGTGTTAGAAACTCATCTCCTTCATCGATCTCTCCATTGATTTCTCATCCTCCCTGTTGTCTCCCCTGGATTTAAAACAGCAGGCTTCCTCTCCCTACCTCCCTCCCTCCCTCCATCCTCCCTCTGTCCATCCCCCACTCCCTCTTCCTCTCCACCTTTCTCCATCTGTAATGATGTCTAACCCATTCTTAAACCCCACACAGAATCAATGGGCAGAAGAAAGAAAAGCAATAAAGCAAGAGTTCACATTTCTGCATGTGCTCCAGCGGTGGCTCATATTGCACATCCCGTTGATTCACAAACATGTCAGGTTGCTAACACGCCACTTCAAGCCATAGATGGGACCATAGATGCACAAGCCTGTCTGTTTATTGACAAATAACACTCTTATAGGGCCTACTGAACAATCCATCCAAAACTGACCAACTATGGCGATGAGATATTACACAGGGGAACCAAGTGCAGAGAGAAGAAATAAAGCAAAGAAGAGGCGGGTGCATGAAGGTATAAACATGAAGCAAAAGAGCAGACGGGAGACGAGAGAAGAGTTGGGGGAAGAGAGCGGAAGAGGGCAAGAGGGAGGGAGGTATTGATTTCTCTTGACCCCTTTTGTTGACTAAGGTCATGTAGGAACCATTTTAGGAATTTATTTTTAAACAGGCACAAGCGCTCTCTGAACATGTGTAGTTGGTGAAGCAGTATTGCCTGGAAGGATGAACATGCATGCACCTGCACACACAAATACACATAGGTGCACGCACACATGCACTCACCTTTAAACAACAGTATCGCAGACACTCAGTCTGAGTGTTCTCCCGCTGCTCTCAGCCCACCGTGCTCCGTCTACTCTTGGCTGTTATCTTTTTTTACGAGGCCCATTTGTGGTCAGCGGCCTTACATCCATGTGTGTGACCAGGCTTATCTGACAACCATCTGTCCAGCCAGAGACATTTACATCGGCCTGTGATTTATCAGCACATTTAATAGCAACTATGAATCCTAAAACTGTGATTTAATGTGAATGCCTTATCTGGTTTTAAAAACCCAAATCTTATTTATTGGTGTCTGGTAATCTGTGCAATTAGTGCCACACTACTTGGCCATGTGATTGTTCGTGTAAGCTTGAATGTTGTCTAATTCCTTTCTCTAATTTTTGTGTGATACAACCTAATAAACAAACTTTATTTCTCTGTACTGCCTGCGGCTCTAATGTCTGTCTGTCCCTCTGTCTGTCCCTTCACAAGCCCAGCTCGTAGTGGAGGCCGATACCTTTGGTAGCCAGGTGAGAATCCGGGGCAAAGAAACCAATTTCTACCTGTGCATGAACCGCCGCGGCAAGCTGGTAGGAAAGGTAAGACTTCTTTCTTTCATCAACATTATCAAAAATGTAATTATCTTACAGTTTTCTGACCAGCCTCTCTTTGTTTCTCCCTTTGTGTGTGTGTGTGTGTGTGTGTGTGTGTGTGTGTGTGTGTGTGTGTGTGTGTGTGTGTGTGTGTGTGTGCACACGTGTGTGTACCTGTGGTTTATCTGCTCTCTCAGAAGGCCAGTAATCGAAGTGATGACTGCGTCTTTGTGGAAAAGGTTCTGGAAAACCACTACACAGCTCTGATGTCAGCACGCTACACAGGCTGGTATGTTGGCTTCACTAAAAGAGGGCGTCCTCGCCGTGGCCCCCACACTCTCCCCAACCAGCAGGACGTACACTTTATGAAGCGCTTCCCGCCTGGGGAGCAGCCCGACCTCACCACCCCCTTTCGCTTCACCACCGTCAGCAAGCGGGGCAAGCGGGTGCGTGCTACTGGGCCCCGCTAGTAGTGGCTAATGCTAGCACCCGCTATCTTGTCATCTAAAGCCTTTACCGGAGCCTACCAATGGCTAACCCAATCCTCTCCTCTGTCACACACGACTGAACACCTCCCTTCATTGGGACAAACATTAACCAGAAACTTGATGAATCATTCATGGGGTTTAGCTTTACACCTACTAATTTGCCACTAGTTAGTGATCATTCCTCTCAATTTTAGTTCCCTTACTGGACTAACTGGACCATTACTGGACTGGTCCATCGCTGGAAGCTCTATGGACCTGGTCTGCTTCCCTTCATAGGCCAGAAATACTGACAGGGAACCTGAAGGGCTGCCAGAGTCCCAGGCTCTACGAAGGCCTTTATTCTACAACCACAAGGCCTTCATGTCTCCTTTTCTGGACCAGCTGGACAATGTCAAGTATGGGATTACAGCTGGACCATACAGAGAGAGAACAAGGGTGGGAAAGACTGACTGAACAAGAGAGTGGATGCTTAGCCTACGGATAAAGGGAAAAAAGGAAGAAGAAGAAGACAGGAAAACGGAGTGGACAAAGGGATAGAGTGATCTGCACACATCAAATGGACCAATAATGGACTGTTGACATGTGACACACTTATTTTTGTCTCACTGCTAAATTGGTGTGAACCTGTGAGACTGTTGGATGAATGGATGACATAAAGATGAATGAGGGGATGGTCGAGCAAGTGACTTACTGAATAAATGCATGTTTGTAAGAAGACGACGAAATGTATGTAAGAGTGTGTGTGTGTGTGTGTGTGTGTGTGTGTGTGTGTGTGTGTGTGTGTGTGTGTGTGAGCGAGTGAGTGAGTGCACCAACAACCATGAGTGAAGCTGGATCACAAGGGACTCCGAAAAGGGACCATCCAGTCCTGCATGAACCTGTGACAACTCACCGCAGGGACTGAAGCTTTAGGAACTGGAATGTATAAAAACCAAGCTGCACCAAAAACAGCCAGCCAATCACAGCAAACCAAACCAACGACTGACCAAAGACAACCCCCAGGACACTCTCAACTTATAGGTGCAGAGGATGAAGAGCGCAGGGGCGAGGACGGCGGGGAGGGTGCCTTGTCTATTAGCATTGCTATAGAAACGACCCAGGGGATGATGCTCCCGTGCGATACCATGGATACAGAATGCTGCTACCAGGACATTCAGTGGAACAAACCAAAGTCTCATGTATACACACAGGGGAAAAAATATTAAAGGGAACAATTTATTGAAAGTTATATATATTATATATATAAAAGACGACAGAAACCCTAAATAAGCAATCTTACTATGATGGTTATTATAATTATTACGATAAAATTATTTCATTTATTTATTTCAGCTCTGTGTGCAGCAGTCTTTCTCGACTCAGTAAACCTTACAGAAACATTTCCTGTGTCTCCCAGCATCTTTAAACTGCTTCTCCACCTGCTAGATTTTCTGTCAAGGATTATATTGTAGAAAGAGATTCAAGTTTGTGATGTTGTGGGCTGGCTTTTTTGCTCAATTAGTTGATCGACAAAAAAATAACTGGAAACTATTTTGATAATTAATAATTGTAAGTCATGTATCAAGAAAAAAAATCCCAACATTTGCTTGTTCCAACCACTGTAATATGAGTGTTTTGATGGTATTCTCTGTTTTGTAGCACTCTAAATGGAATATCTTTGGGTTTTAGACTGTTGGTTAAACAAAACAAGCAAACTGAAGCAATTGCTTTAGGCTCAAAGAAATTGTGATACTCAGTAGAGTTGGGCATTATAATGATATGTACCATGATGCAATATACATTTGTCAACCATCAGAGATTGTGCCATACTATTTATACCAAGATTTCTATCCCTTTAATATATTTGGTTGTATTAAAGCTCTGACATATCAACCAGACGGCCGACCGTTGGCAGAAAAGGCAGTCGGACTGATCAGTCGGCTCCCTGAGGTCAAAAAAGTGCCTTGGAAAAACACCGAAGCGACGCTGACTTGAGCGTACGTTCAAACACAGAGCACGCTGTCATCAGTCATTGTTTTCATCAGAGAGTGTTGATAGTAGTCAAGAAGGATCGTTGTTGTCATTACTCGCTGAACGGAAGAAAATACAATGGCTAGTATTTAGAAGATACGGGCGTTGTCAGCTCCAGTTTACTCGTGCACTGATTCGCTAGTCAAGGACTAGCACTCCACCAATCAGATTGGTCATTGAGTCCGACATTCAACATGTTCAAATCGGCCAAAATGAGCGCCGATAGCTCCTCCGACTGACGACGGCACGGAATACACCAAACAGACTTGAGTCACCGACCTCGCCAGACTGTCCAACGGCCAATAATCGGGTTGGTGTGTCAGAGCCTTTAGACCATTGCTGGCAATATTGCAATAAATCAGTGTGCAGGGATAATGTATGGCAATATTGGGTTTGCAAGAGTTTTGCATCAATGTACCTTAATTTTTCAGGTATTTAATTCACTGGATTAACCAAACACAAACATTGCCCTCTTGGTACTTTATCCATAAAAAAAGAAAACTTCTCATTTGAATTCACAGAAAATGTACCGTATCACAATATGTATTAATATTATATTGAATTAAATCTACTGTGATGGATTTTATCCATATCGCCCATTCCAAATAGGCCTTTTCACTTTTATAGATGAAAAGACATTGATTAATTGAAAAAATATAATAATAATAATAATAATAATAATAATAATAATAATAGACTGATTAATTGCTCATGACATTTACTTAGTTGCTGCTCTGGCTGACTTTAAAATGATTAGAAAACTACATAACTAGTAACCTTTGAGCAAGTCTCAAGGCCCGATAGCAGACTGTGACTGCAAAATTATGAATTCAGCATTTTCCACAAGAATTCATCTTACAAACTGGGAAAAGTTCCTAGATACTTCAGCACTTTAAATCAAACCAGTAGATTTCTTATAGAGACAAGGAGCAAGAATGTAAAGAAGAATGGATTCTGTGGTTTTCTAGTTCTTGTCGGTATGAGTTGAAGTGGTCACTGAAGCTCAAAACTCAGACATTAAATTGCTTTAAGAAAAAATACAAATATAATATGGACCAGCCTCACTCAGGAACCCTTCAAAACGGCTGAGCACCAACTGTTGTGCAAAAATCAACAGTCACCTCCACATTATAAAGTATTGCCATGAATATACAGCATGAATGATCACAGTGAAAGGGAAAAATGCAGTAGTGGGATAGAATTTCATAGCTGCTTCTCCTCTCATCTATCCTGCTCTTATCCCCCCATCCCTCCCCTTCCTTCCCTATCCTAGCGGGAGGTCACCGAAGAGATGTCTCTGCCAAATGACCCAATCATGCCGGCAGACACAAACAGCTGACTCAGGGGGAAAAAGGGTTGTACCAGAGGATTCCTATTGCAAGGCAGCAGGAATCTGTGCTGGAGGGGGGTGGTATAAGGGGGAGACAGTGAGGTGGGAGGGAAACGAGGTGTGGGGGTGGGATAAAGAAGAGCGAGTAAGGGGTGGTGGGGTGAGTTGTTCATTTCTGGAACGTTGCTCCAGTTCCACTCGGGAATGATGGAAATATTCTGCTTAGCCAAACCCAGAGTGGAAGGTGTATGGTAATCATGTCGAGGAAGGAATGCCAAATATGTGCGTGAGAACGGAGCTGTGACCTGAGAGCTGCAGGAATTATGGGCCAAAATCCCACAGACCCAGAGGAAGCACACACACCCATATCCAACTCATACACACATCATATACTGATGGTGCTCCACCAAGCACAAATCCATCCCACATAACTTATTCCCAGAATTTGAAACATTCTACTGCACTAAACTAAACCCAGAAATTTAGGAAACCAACTCCCCTCCTTCTCCTTGTTGAGAGAATACACACTGTACAACCAGACAGACAAATTTTAGAGCTCAATTATGCAAGCCAGATATTTGCTATAAAGGCACCACTCTAAGCATCTTAAACAGACATTCCTCATTCACAGTTGCAGTGTTTACAAGACGGAGTATGTGATCTACTGTAACAGGTTGTTTTGACTCCAAACTTGGCTACCAAACAGTCAAAGCCAAAGTCTCAGAAACAGATAACACTGTAGGAGATAGCTGAGTTTATACTCCCACCTGGTGGCCATTCTTAATACACTGACATCCCACAATAGTTTAACCAACATTTGTTTCTTGTTAAATGACTTCAAGTCAAATTTGTTAAAAAAAAAAAAAGTTACAAATGTATAACTAGAAAATGCATTTCCTGCAGAAAATGCTTGTGAATGCTAAATTGGTGAAGTAGTGAAAATAGTTGGAAAAGTGGGAATGGTTTTAATTAGTATGAATTTCATTGAAATATTGAAAAATACCAATAATGTATTAAACAAAAGTGGAATATTTTAAGGTTTTTGAAAAAAAAGTCATCGTATAGGTATGTCGAAAAGTCATAGTATAGGTATGTGGGAAAAAGTAATAAAAAAGTCATTGTATAGTATATCAAAAAAAAGTCATAGTAAAGTATGTCGAAAAAAGTAATATGTCAAAAAGTGATAAAAGAGTCACAATATAGTATGTCAAAAAAAAATATCATAAAAAAGTCATAGTACAGTATGTCAAAAAAGTGATGAAAAAGTGATGGTATACTATGTTGAAAAAAGTCATAAAAAAGTAATTGTATAGTATATCGAAAAAAAAGTCAGTATAGTATATGTCAAAAAAAATTATAAAAAAGTTATAGTATAGTATATGGAAAAAAGTCATAGTATAGTATGATGAAAAAAAGTGGTAAAGATGTAAAAGTATAGTATGTTGAAGAAAGTGATAAAATAGTCATAGGATAGTATGTCAAAAAAGTTTAAGCATAGTATGGAAAAAAGCCATTAAAAAGTCATAGTATGGTATGTTGAAAAAAAGTGACAAAACGTGACAGTATAGTATGTTGAAAAAGTGATAAAAAGGTCAAAGCATAGCATGTTAAAAAATCATAATATAATATATCGATAAAAGACATAAAAAAGTTATAGTATATAATGTCGTTAAAAGTCATAGTATAGTATGTTGAAACAAGTGATAAAAAAGTCATGGTATAGTATGTTGGAAAAAGTGATAAAAAAGTGATAGTATATTATCTCGAAAAAAGTGATAAAAAAGTCATAATATAGTATGTCAAAAAAAGTCATAGTATGGTATGTCGAAAAAAAGTCAAAGTATAGTATGGTATGTTTAAAAAGTAATGAAAAAGTCATGGTGTAGTATGTCAAAAATAATCAGTATAGAAATCGGCAAAGATCACAAGGGGGGCGCAAGTCTTTATCTGGTTTAAGGTTGAGGTAAAAAAAAAAAATATTTGCACATGTTAAATAAATTATGATAATACACTAGAATATATAATGTTTACAAAAGTCTGTATAAAAACTATATATTTTTGTTCTTGCTTAAAATTGTAGGCAGGCTACTTAGTAGGCCAAACCTCCGGGACCTCTTAACCTAGGACCCTTGCTGTCATCAGGTCAACAGCTATCATCCTCGTCTTTCCTACCGCCGCGGCATCACTATTTTATGAATGAAACATGGCGGAGAAACGTAAAAGTCCTGATAACTCTGTACTCTGTATCAAAAAAGAAAGTAAGGCTCTATCTCGACAGTTACCTCAAGAAAAAAGTAATTTTATGTCGAAAAGGGATTTAAAAAAAAGTCATAGTATAGTGAGCTGGAAAAAGTGATAAAAACGTCATAGTATAGTATGTCGAAAAAAGTGATGGAAAAGTCATAGTATAGTAGGTCAAAAAGAAGTAAAAGCATTTGTATGTACAAAAGCCATTAAAAAGTCATGGTATGGTATGTTGACAAAAAGTGACAAAACAGTTACAGTATAGTATGTCGAAAAAATGATAAAAAAGTCAAAGCAAGGCATGTTAAAAAAAATCATAATATAGTATATCAATAAAAGTCATAAAAAAAGTGATGAAAAAGTCATAGTATAGTATATCGAAAAAAGTCATAGTATAGTATGTCGAAAAAGTGATGGTGTAGTATATCGAAAAAAGTCATAGTATAGGCTAGATGATAAAAAAGTGATAAGAATGTTAACGTATAGTATGTCGAAAAAAGTGATAAAATAGTCATAGTATAGTATATTAAAAAGAAGTCAAAACTATAGTATGTAAAAAAGCCATTAAAAAGTCATAGTATGGTATGTTGACAAAAAGTGACAAAACAGTTACAGTATAGTATGTCGAAAAAGTGATAAAAAAGTCAAAGCATAGCATGTTAAAAAAATCATAATATATTATATCGATAAAAGTCATAAAAAAGTTATAGTAGGCTATGTTGAAAAACGTGATTAAAAAAAGTCATAGTATTTATATCGAAAAAAAAGTCATAGTACGTCGAAACAAGTGATAAAAACGTCATAGTATAGTATATCGAAAAAAGTCATAATTTAGTATGTCGAAAAAAGTGATTGTATACTATGTTGAAAACACTTATTAAAAAGTCATAGTATAGTATATTGATAAAAGTGATAAAAAGTAATTGTATGTCAAAAAAGTCATAGTATGGTATTTCAAAAAAAGTCAGAATATAGTAGGCCTATAGCATGGAACTGTTCGTTATTTATTTCATGGGCCACCGGAGGAGTTTCAGGATCTTTAGTCGAAATAGACCTGACCCTCCCTTTACCAGCAATACATTTTGGATGAACCTCCAAACTGATATGGAATCCCCAACAATCTATTGATGCCTTCTGTATGGGTTTGCACTTGGCAAAGATGTACAGATGTCCATTGTTTTTTTTTACAGCCATGACATACGTGACTAAACATCTGCATTCTCATTTTACGCATCGATCACACCATGGTCATTTCAGTAGATTTACTCACTAACGTTGTTGTGGAAAAACAATAAGCATGGAAACTAAATGCACACTTCCTGATTACTGCATTACTCCAAATACTAAATTACTCTAGTATTAGTAAACTAGTATTCACATGAAATAAAACAATAAAACATTGAGACTAACAAAGCACACTGGGTAATAAGAAATTCAACACTGGTTGCTATGGACTCATCACTAGGCTTCCTCAGACATTGTATATTTTAGCATCGGTAAAGCTGCCGAAGCTGAACATTATCCAAAACTCCTTTTCTCAGACGAGCGTCAATTTGGGAGCTTGCATGCCACTCCTTCCTTCTCAAATGCCTTGAAAAGGCTGTCGTTTGCATAATTTCACAAATAATCACCTGACCGAAAGGATATGGGTACGGCTGCAGCCTGGAGACCTCCAAAGAACAAAGAATAAAAAGACATGACCCTCCCCTATTTTCCTCCGGTGGTCCATTCCATAAATACCGAACGGTCCCTATGTCAAAAAAGTAATGAAAAAGTAATGGTATAGTATGTCGATAAAAAGTGATAAAAAAGTCATAGTGTAGTATATTGAAAAAAGTCATAGTATAGTTGAAATAAGTGATAAAAAAGTAATTGTTTGTCAAAAAGTGATTCATGGTATAGTATGTTGAAGAAGTTATGAAAAAGTCATAGTACAGTATAGTATTATATGTTGAAAATAGTCATAGTATAGTATGTTAAAAAAATTATGAAAACATCATGGTATAGTATGTTGAAAAAGTGATGAAAAAGAGATAGTATAGTATGTCAAAAACAGTCATAGTATAATATAGTATGTCAAAAAAGTTATGAAAAAGTCATGCTATAGTATGGCGAAAAAATCATACTGTGAATAATAGTTTAGTGAGCTTAAAGATAATTTTGACCTTAAGGATTTGTGTTTCCTGCAGTACTTCCAGCTCAAATCTATAATGCAGAAATTCATAACTCTAGGCACTGTACTGGCCTCAGATGATGACACAGATAACACACTGAAAGAGACTGTAACAAACAGAGGGACAGTAACCAAAATGTGCAGATTTATATCTCTCTTCTCCTGTAGTGTCATGGATAAAGTTAAATTACACTGGGAACGTGTAATTGGGCACTACAATTAAATATACAAATTATTTATCAAAATGTGATATATAAACTCATACAGATGAAGATTTTACACCATACATAAAATTAACCCAAATATGTGCTGGAATGGCTGTGGAGAAAGAGGAACTTTAATACATAGGTTATGATACTGCACAGAAATAAGAATATTTTGGGAAGGAGTCCAAAATATGTCATGGGTTATATTAAATGAGGAGGTATCACTATGCCTAGAAGTGTGTCAAAACTACACTAGAAAGTCTTACGGACCGGTGCGTAGAATCAAATGAATTTGTAACGCATATAAAATGTGGTTACAATTAAAAGTAGACTATTGTGACTTATGTGCAAACTGGCCTTATTTTACTATTTACAACTTTTGACTGTCAAAAAAAGGGGAATTATAAACAGCTAGAGAATGTTGAGGTCAACTTTGATTCATTTGTGCACACATTTTTGTTACAAATGTATTAATTTAATCATAATTAAAAATTGGTGTGCTTCTACTTATATATGCGCGTGATGGGACAAACATGATTTAAAACTACCTAAGTGATGCTATCCACATTAACTCTACAGTTGACACAAGAGGCTTACATTATACTTCTCCCCCATAGAAGAGCCCTTACATTTAGCTGCAACCAGCTACAGCAAGTTTGTGTATGGAGTTTCATTTTGAGAATTTTCACTGATGCAGTTTTAAACCTTTATGACATCACATTCCATGAGTTATTTGCAGACCTCAGAAATCAGTGAGCCTGTATCCTGGTGATGTGATGAATGTTTTGTATGTCGTACATGACGGCTGAGATGGTGATAAATAACACAACTGTACACAGATGATCAAAAACCTGGATACTGTTAGAATCAAGTATACAGGGATATGGATAGCCAGGTTTTGCATGTCCCATATAAACATTAAGATTAAAACCAGGATGAGACTCAAAACTGGGATAGTACTGCCCAACTTAAAAGGAGTGTGTTTACACGCAAACACACTCAGTGTTCTTTCTTGACCTTGGAAACAGTTTGAACCAAAACATAAAATAATCTTTACTCAAGGTCCACTTTTACTAGTTTTTTTTTTTCCACCAATCTTTCAACCTTCCACCTTTGTCCTCCCCAGCAGATGGAGTTTGTTCAGTAGAGTTGCTGTCTGTTGAGTTGGTCAACTGAGAAAATTCCACTCAGGAACACCACAAGATGCTGTGATATCCAGAAAAATCTAGTAACTGGATGTTATGTTGGGTTATTTTGTTTTCAGGAAAATAAAAACATGACTTCCACACATTACAAATAAATATCTAAATTATTTGTCTTTACGACACTGAACCACTGACTGGTTCATCCAAAAGGACACAAAACACATACAAAAAGGAACAAACCGAAAGACTACCGAGTGTGGTATCTACATGTCAGATAGAGAGGCAGCATAGCACAAATCCACCCACACATGCACACAGACAGGAACAGACAGACAATTAGACACTCATTCATGTTACAGTTGGCTCAACACTCCACCACTGTCAAGTACTTTATTCACAATAAGGTCATTTTCTTCTTTAAAAAATCATTTTTAATATACAACACAATTTTTGACAAGACAACTCCGTTTACAGCTAAATTTGAGCTCTTGAGTTCCAGCTTCTCTCATAACCAAAGCAAGCATGTTGATGATTGGGGGAGAGAAAGATGGAGTGAAAGGGACAGATGAAAAAGGGTCGAAGTTAGACGAAAGAATGAGGAAAAGACAGTAAGAGAGGGAAATAGAAAGAGGACTACGCTTAGTATGATTTTTGTACTAAGAACCAAAATACTCAAATAAAATGAGAAAATAACAGTAATAAAAAACAGTAAGAAAGTAAGAGTTAAAGAGAAAAAAAAAAGCAGAGGTGTACCGGGATGCTGTATCCAAGGCAACCTCACATGCATGTCTGTCTGTTTGACGCTTCTGCTCTGTTCTGCCGTTTCACAAGTCCACATACACAAACACACACTCACGCAAACTTGAGTGTGTGCGCGCCCCCATATTCCAAGTGAGTGTGCATCTCTGAGGGTTAGAGGGGGAGGGGGGAGGCGAAGGGGGTGGAGAGAGAGAGACAGGGAGGAGTGTGAGGGAGTGAGAGGGAGCAGGGAAGCGGTCCCCGACACATTTCCCCCTCGTTCACTCCCTCCATCTCCCATCCTTCCCTCCTTTTCTAGAGCTGAGTAAAGAGTCTCTGTCTCCCGCATCACAGCTCTGGTCATCCTCTGTCCAACTGTGCCATTGTGTGTGTGTGTCTACGTGTGTGTGTGTGTGTGTGAAATATATGTATAAATATATATCTATAAGAGGGTCCATATCTGTGGAAACCTGGGGTTGAAAACTGAGGGGCAGAAGCGGCTTTAAGTTTGTATCAAGGGGACAAAAAGGGAGCTTGTGACTTATACAAGATTAATACTGCCATTAGTGTACTTTACAAAACATAAATTAGTAGTAGAAGGTGAACTTCTTGGGAGAGTTGTGTTGGTTCTGTAGTAGGGAGTCCTCATCAGTGTTGACCTGTGTGTGCGTGTCTGTGTGTGCATGTCACAGTACTGGCAGGCAATGGGCACAAGCTCAAGAGTCTGTCAGAACGGGCAGGGAGGTGGAGGTGGAGGTGGCAGGGTGGGAGGTGGACAGAGAGATGACGAGGAGGAAAGAGAAGAGATGGGCTCCTTTCCATGATGGACGCACCCATCATCCATCAGCCAATCAGCCCTGGGCTCCTCCAAGAAAGGGTACCACACCCTTTGGATGGCACCACCTGTGGGGGGGGGGGGGAGGGGGGGGGGGGGGGGGGGGGTAGAAAAGAGTCTGCAATCACATTTGGATCTGCTCAACAAGCATGAGCATAATTCTCCAACTATGCACACATACAGAACCTCATGTGTGATGCAGGATGAAACATTTTTACAGAAAGGTCTCATCAGCCAAGTGTGAATGTGTGTGTGTGTCTTTGTACCTGCTATCTAGAAATGTAGGTGTAGGTGCGGGAGGGAGACCGTCCCTCTGACTGGCCATTGGTCGAGACGTTGAGGAAGTCCCAGATCAGAATGGTGTCGTCGTGAGAACTGCTGATGATCTGGAACTCATCGAACTGGAGACGGAACACGCGGCCAGAGTGCTCCTGAAAACACAATGAATTAAGAGATTATTTTAACATACTACGAGTACAGGCAGACAATGGACTCTTAAAAAACATGGACACGTGTGAGGTCACCAACGAATTGCATGCATCGGTTGCAGGTTGAGCGACCAGGGTCAGAGATTGTTACATTTCATATTAGCAGCTAACCGTTTTGCAGCCGACTCTCAATGTTCAGTGCTGTTTGCAGCACCACATCCCATTCCAAGACATCACAAATAAAGTCTTTAAGGTGGGGAAACGCTGGACTTCACCCACAGATTTATATGAGAGTACATTTTAAAACCACCTTCGCAGTCCAACCTCAGATACCATATATGGAGGGGTTTTCAATATTTTGTCCACCCCATTTAGATCAATGAGGGTAGATGTAAACACTGGAAACACCTTTCAGTACAATACCATATAATTCAATAGCAACATGACCACTGATAAGAAACTTTAAATCCCAAACTTAAACAGTTTCAACTAAAACTAAAACATTATATTCATTGTGATGGTAGGGTTTACTGCAGGACTATTGAAAGCATTCATTTTAGCTAATTGTACCCAACATTAGCAAATGAGTAGTCCTTTGATCACAAAATGCACATTAGAAGTGAAATTAACCATCATTGATGAACTATTGTGAAAAATTAAAAATAAATGTTTTGTGTTGTGAGAAAGAAGGTAGGAGTTTGAGTAGAGATTTTTTACATCTAGAATGCTTTAAATAAACTGCAGGTTAAGACACTTGTGCATAAGATCCATCAGTCATTCATGTTTCAACTGTTAGACCTGTAAATCAAAAGGTCTCACCACTAGAGTGCGCAGACATAATGTGCTGGCGGGGGCTCGTGGGTCCAGGGCTGCCTGCAGGTCCCACACCTTGATCTTGCTGCAGAGAGAAACATGAGACGACACAATGTCAGAAACAAAATGCGCCTCTGTGCCAAAGCTGTGCGTGTGTGTGTGAGACTGACCCGTCGTAGGCGCCGCTGACAATCCTTTTGTTGTCGAAGCGAATGCAGCGCACCAGCTCCTCGTGACCTTCCAGCACTCGCAAACATGCCCCACACTCAATGTCCCATAACCTGGAGAAAGAGAAGCCTTAGTAAACACATGAGAGAAAACACACACACACACACACACACACACACACACACACACACACACACACACACACACACACACACACACACACACACACACACACACACACACACACACACACACACACACACACACACACACACACACACACACACACACCCGAGTACAGGGTTATTACTGCTTAATTCAATTTTATCAGACAAAGTGTTTTTGACCGACTGGTCATACTTGTATGTTAACTAAACTGTCAAATCTTCTTAGTACATTTAGAAAATTGTCAAACAGTTTGGCTTGATGCAATTTTAACAAGATACATTGAATATAAAATCTATATAACACACAAACCCTATACATCTTTAATCTCACACACGTACCGGATTGTGTTGTCAGATGAGCCACTGACCACCAGACGATCTCTGTACTGTAGACAGGCAATGCCCCTCTTATGACCATTTAGAGTGCGCACAAACTCACAGGTGCTGGTGCTCCATACCTACAGGGGGGGGCAACACAAAAGGCTTGGTGAAACAACGGCCTGGATTTATTCAGATGCGTACAGCTAACCAAAACATCCACTTTGAAGTCTGACATTTCTAGTTTCATTTAAAATGTCTTGGCCCTTATAATTCACAGTCTAGTCTGTTCAACTATCATAAAGGAAATCCTTGCGTGTGCTCCAAACTTTTGCTATACAATTAACATTTCATAAAACGCTACACTGCAGCAACAATAAGAAAAAGGTTTCCCAGGAACCACCTCTTTGTCTCTCGTTACCTTGATGGTGCGGTCCCCTGAGGCGGACACGATGTACTTGTCGTCAAAATCAACCACGTTGACAGCAGCCCGGTGTCCCACAAGGACACGACGTAGGCTGATGTCAGTAGGCGAGGCCATGTCCCAGACGGCAATTGAACGGTCCTTGGAGCAGGTGACCATCAGGCCGTTGGCGAAACGCAGGTGAAGAACTGCCTCGTTGTGGTGGATCAGTGTGTTCAGTACCTCACCCGTCGTCACCTCCCACACCCTACAGAGGATGAAGGAAGAGAAAAAAGAATGATGGAGGAAGAGAAAATAGAGGTAGGGAGAAATTGGATGGTGGCCAAATGATAAGGGCAAAGGTGACAGAGAGGAAAAGAAAAGGCAGGAAAGGAAAATGGGCATGTGGAATGAGAGGGGAGGGGTGCGAGACAAAGGGAACAAATGACAAAGGGGTGAGAAAAGTTGAAAATGATAGGAGGAAGGGGTGAGTTGGAAAGAAAAATGAGATGGCAGTGGAAAGAGTGGTCAAAATCAAAGAAAAGAAGGTTGAAGATGAAGAATGGAAAATTAATGTAATGGGAGAGAAGGAAAAGGGGAAACAATGGAGACAGATGTATGTTTATTAGTTTTACAATGGAGAGTAACCCAGAGTTCACGACTACTGTATAACACACACACACGAGAGGGGCGGCTGAAGAACATGTTACTGAACTGCACCGCTGGGCATTTAGAGTCAAACGCAGAACACACTGGAAAAGCTGACAACCAAACCTACCAAACAAAGTGCCTGTCAAGCTGTTGCTAAGGAAGTGAAGTCACATTTTCCTTGGATACCGCACAACAAGTACGGCTGAAGTGTGAAGTAATAAGAGAGTTAATGTTGAGCTTCTGTGTGCAGTACACACACACACACACACACACACACACACACACACACACACACACACACACACACACACACACACACACACACACACACACACACACACACACACACACACACACACACACACACACACACACACACACACACACACACACACACACACACACACACACACACACACACACACACACACACACACACACACACACACACACACACACCTCTAGTAATGATAGTAAATCTAACTCATGCACTAACCTGCAGACTACTGATTGGTCGAAGAGAATCGTCACTAATCACTGAGTCATCATTGCTAGCGACAGACGGGGGTGTCCTGAACAAACCGCCGTTTTTAAATAGTTTAGCCGGCGGCGTTTTTTTTGCTGCCTCCTGCTTCTTTTTAAACCAAATGTGTCTTCTGGCCGTGGCAACAAATGCCGAGACTCAAAAACACCACAGCTCCGACGTTCAGTGTGTCGCGTTAGGCGACGGCAGTTTCCTTCAGCGTCGCTATGACGACCAGCCACGCTCGCCTCACACATGACGCGGTACTAAATCTGCAATGGTAAATGGAGGACAGGTCACCGCGGTCGAGAAGAGCTGGTACTAGCAGTGGGTAAGTGCCATAGGTCTACAGCAATAGTACCATACTTTGAGCATGGAAGGGCATAACAATCTTGGTGCAATATGGTTAGGAATGCACATTTTATATTATTAATCAATACAATTTTCAACATTTAATATTAATTTATAATTAAAATCAATTGCACTTAACCTGCGTTTTAATTAACCGGGTTTGTTGAATACTCCATTGTGATTGTTCGATTACGGCATTCTATGGTGTGTTATTTCTGAATAGCAGACCGTTGTTGGACGTAGTTCTAATCATAGACACTTGAGGACCATATTTATATTAGTAAAATCATTTTTAAATCAATATTTTGTGTCAAATGATTGAGTCCTTCAGTATGTAGCCATGTAATAAGCGGGATAATGTAGAGTGAGCGGGTCATTATTGCAAAGTGAACTTCTAATTCGCAATAATAAGCAGCTTGTTCTACATTACATAGAGGTGTATTTTGCATCAGATATTTGTATAAGGCTTTGAAGCGATAAAACGCAGCCACCGTTTCAGGTGATAAGAAAACACGTCTCCTCATTCAAACGGTACAGTATGTAGTTTTGTAAATTTTGCTCTGTGGATGAACTATTCATTATATTCAACAGATGCACTCCACTTGACTGAACAAACTGACCAAATCAAAATAAAACCTACTGAACAGCATCTTAAGCATGATCAGTCTTATTAAAATATATCAATCATACTCATTACAAGTGTGATCATAGCTTCTAAAAGTACATATTTCAGTCAAGTGATTATTCTGTCATATAAACAGCAATACTGCACAGCATTAGGGCTGAAACGATTCCTCGAGTAACTGGAATAATTTGATTACTAAAAATCCTCGATGCAAAAATGATTTGCCTCGAAGCTTTGTTTAATCAATGTTACCAACGTTGTACTGCTCACGGTGTTTCCGCACAGCGGGCTGATGCTGCGGGCCACACGTGCCACAAAGACCGATTACAAAACGAAGGAAGAGCGCAAGGGGCTAAGAGAAGAGACAGGCTGGAGAAAACGACGGAAAGTGTCCAAAGTTTGGAATCAGTTCAAACGTAATTCAAACGAAAACTACTAGATAATAATAATATAATAATAATAATAATAATAATAATAATAATAGCTTGACGTCAGTGCTTCAGCATCTCAACAGAAAACAAGTTTAACTTAATCCTCCATTCCACAACGCGGACACGACAAAAGTAAATCACAGAGTCGTATGGACGATGAAACTACACCAAACACATCAACTACCAAAATCAAAAGACAAGAAAATACGTAGTGGTGACCGCAATTTCATCTAAAGGGCCGGAAAAACAGCCGATTGTTGTGCACCATTTTCTCTCGCGCTCTCTTCACAGAGAAACAGCTGATCAACGATCTACTAGCGTAAGTGTAACAGAGCTGTGTAGCATTGTAATCAAATATATAAATGAAAATAGGCTGAGTATAACTAATATTTACATATAGGCCTATATACAGATCAGTCTCAGGTTGAAAGTTGTAGTTCTGAAAGTTAAGTTGCACAACTTAAAAAGGTAATGTTTATGTATGTTTAATGTATGCCTTAGTTTGAGGTTGTTATTGCATTTCAGAAAACACAAGAAAAAACAAACAATGTAATATGGCACTTAAATGCACTTTTGAATTTTGAGAGATGATATTGTAAGCAATGTAGGCAATAAAAATGTACCTTTTTCCAAAAATTAAACCAAACTATTGTATATTATTGCTCTTCAATAAAACAAAAGTATTTCTTATCCGATTACTCAATTAATCGGTAGAATACTCGATTACTAAAATAATCAATAGCTGCAGCCCTACATAACATATCATCCAATAGTTGTAAAATGCAAAAAAGTAACAGCCATGTTAATTGCTCAAGTAAAGAGATGCTGTATGCTCAATTTATTAGCCAAACTATAGTTAAAGCTGCACATTTGTACAATTGTTGGGATGAAATGTATTTAAATAGAATTAGTGGCTATGGAGCCCGATTGCTCTCCTTTGGCTGTAACCACTGAAAGTTGATTAGTGAAGTCAGTCTATTCACTAAGAGCAGGAATGCAGATTTTGGCTAAAATCAGTTCTTATTTACAAAGTTAAAGTAAGGCATTTATTTTATTACCGATGTGTATGAATTGGTATCATTTAACCCTTGTGTTGACTTCGGGTCAAATTGACCCGTTTTCAATTTTTGTTTTATAGCAGAAAATATGGGACGTAGAAATAAGCGCTAAAAATGTGTAGAAGAAAAATGTTACAATTTAAAACGTTGGAAAAAGCAAAAAAAAAAAAAAAAAAAAAACCGTGGCGTCAAAAACGTTGGAGAAGTTTTTTTCAAGGTTGACGCAAAGACAACAAGTATATCCTTGTGTAGGACGCCCAAGCTCTAGTTTATAAAAACCGTCTCATGTACTTGTGGCACCAACGCCTTCAACACTGATGTTGGTGTCAACTTGTATTTACAGCCTAAGTGAGTAATCAATTCAAGAAATATAGAGATGCTGTTAGCAGCTAGTTTTGACTTATAACCTGACTGTTGCAGATTTTAGCATAGTATTACATTTCATAAATCTGGTATCTATTATTGCCCATTTACTATTTATCTCATTATGTTGCAAAAATTAACCAAGGATGTACAGTGTGTTCAAAACTAAAAATAGGTTAATAAAGATGAATAGATATATGATATAGCTAAATAACTGACATTTGACCCAAGCATAGTTGGGCAGTAAATCCTCTTAAGTCCTTCAAACATCCAGCCTGATTAACACGGAGTAACAGTGCAACTTCATTTAAATATTTTTTTATCTTGCCGACACTACTCGCTGGTCATCTCCAAAATCCAGGGTGTTCCTTCTGTAACAAGAAGTGTGCCGTACCTGACAGTTGAGTCAGAAGACCCGGTGACGATGACCCTCTCATCATACTGCAGACACAACACTGATCCTGTGTGACCAGTCAGTATCTTCAGACACTCCAGAGACTGCTTATCCCAGATCTATCAGGAGAAAGGACAGGAGTAGGAAGAGACGGGAGAAAGACAAGTGAAGCCGGGGAAGATAGAGAAGGACACAGAGAAAGAGAAGAAATAAGTGTTTTGTTTTTTTAAAAAGGTTGCAGATTTGGCTCATGCTAAGAATGGCCTATTCTCACATCAGTGTTCATGGCCCATTTCCCCACTGCTGTGCCATGCTCTACATGTGTACATAAGAGCCATTCAGCTTTTCTCTGAGTGTGCTTTAGCCTCCTCCAGAACAATAAGACAACAAATCCACTCTTCTCCTGCCTCCATCCTCCCATGCTCTTCATCTTCTTCTCCTCCTCCTCCTCCTCTCCGAGGCCAGGCAGATAAGTAGAACACACAACATGTTTGGAGCTGAGCCCTTTTATCCTATATTCACTTGTGTTCTGTCTCAGTGTCTGCTGGATTAGCTCAGTGCCATAGACAATAAGATGATAAGCCATACTGAGCCAGAAGAAAATATTTGATTCATAAATTGAATACACAAACCCAGGTAGGCAGAAAACAACCACAAAGCCAAGATAGCCCTAACTACTGTAGTGTAATAAAATAAAAACACGCATTCTCTGTAATCTGAACCAGTGTGAACCAAGAAAAGCCCAACATAAATTCACTCAGAGCATTTCGTGAAGAGGCAACTCAATAAAATAGCTTACACTATGCCAACAACATTTTTGCAAAAACTAGATATCAAACAAAAGTCAGATACTAGATCATATTAAGTTGCTGCGAGCTGTAAATTCACTACTAAGCAGAAGGCAGAATATAACATCATCTTGGAGCCTGACCAGGCAAAGGCTCTCTTCCTGCCGGCAACTGTCACTCAGGCTCACCCTGGGTCAGGCTCAACAGCTGCCTGTATCCATCGGTGACATCTTCAACGAGAGGGCGAGACAACTTGATGTATGATTTTACCCCGGAGAGTAGCGTTACAGCGAGGAGCACTAACTTTGTACAGAAGTAGCTGCACACTGACAAAAAAAAAAAAACAACTTGAAGAATCTCAGTCGATTGAGGGGTGACTAATGATTTAAAGGAACACGCCGACTTATTGGGAATTAAGCTTATTCACCGTAACCCCCAGAGTTAGACAAGTCGATACATACCCTTCTCATCTCCGTGCTTGCTGTAACGCTGTCTGACGGCTCCAGCATTAGCTTAGCCCAGCACAGATCCTGCAGGTAACCGGTTCCAACTAGCCTACTGCTCCAAATTTTGACAAAAGTGACAAAATAACGCCAACATGTTCCTATTTACATGTTGTGATTTATAGAGTCACAGCGTGTAGAAAAAACAACGTAACATGAGACACAGCCGTCTTCTAACAGTAAACAAACCGAGAACTATATTCTCAGACAGGCTTGCTGCAAGCATATCACTCCGCCCAAGTACTATATTCTTCCGCCTGAGAATATAGTTCCCAGTTTGTTTACAGTTAGAAGACGTCTGTGTCTCATGTTACGTTGTTTTTTGTACACGCTGTGACTCTATAAATCACAACATGTAAATAGGAACATGTTGGCGTTATTTTGTCACTTATTCGGAGCAGTAGGATTACTGGAACCATTCACCTGCATGTTCTGTGCTGGCCTGATGCCGCTGGAGCCGTCAGACAGCATTACAGCACGCACGGAGATGAGAAGGGTATGTATCGCCTTGTCTAACTCTGGGGGTTACGGTGAATAAGCTAAATTCCCAATAAGTCGGCGTGTTCCTTTAAATGTTTTCAGGGGGAAGCCCTAGATCAATGTTAATGACTTCTATATTCTATCTAGCTAAAGTACAACTTAAGCTATGTTAACATTAAGAGAAAAAAAACTTAGAGTGTAAACCGCTTTTTATTTGCAGTAGAATTTTTCAAACAAACTGAAATGTGGCTCTAACACCGGTGAAGTGCCGTGAAGCGTAGATTTGTGCCTGATTGCGCGCCTGGCTGTTCATAACAGCCGCACATTTTTCCGCTCACAAAGCCTTCTCCTCTCCATTCTTCAGAACAGCGCTGCGTGTGTGTGTGTGTGGATCTCTCTCTCCGTGTTCCTGATCCATGTAGACACAGCTGAGAAGTCAAGACAGCCAAAATCACCATAAACTTGGGTGTTTTTTGTAAAGTACCCGGCTACACTGTAGCCTTCCTGGATGTGATAATGTGCCTGGCTTGACACGTTTGCTCGCGGAAGAAATAGAGGAGATGCCGTAATGATTGCTGCAGCGTGTGGGCCGGGTAATGCTGATCAAAGACGAGGTTGAGACTAGAGCTGGGTGATACGACGATATATATCGTCAACATTATATACAAACGGCCTAACTGCGTTACAGCAATATTTATGTGATTTGGGCAACGCTTTATTTTCTGATTCTTGCAGGTCATGTTTATTTTGCAGTAAAAGTATTGTTACTTCGATGTTCGATTCAATATTCGGTACCGCATGTTTAAAAAGTTACAATCTTTGTTAATTGTACATTTGATGGTATCGAAAGTATCAACGCTATTAAAAAAACAAAAAACAGATCTATATTTAGATTTTCAACCCAAGGCTGCACAGATTCAAATCAACTGGTCCTCAAGACGTGGCTGTTACTGCATTTCCTTCAGCCATAAACCACCATATGACTGGAGGCACAAGCTGATTCTGTACCAGCAGGTTGTTCATTAAAAAAAAAAAGAAAAAAAAAAAAAAAAAAAAGAGGGAATTATCCTTTGTGTCCCTAGGAAATGTTCTATTTGGTATCGAAAGAGCTATCAAGTGTTTTCTTGTGCAAGTAACTGATGGGAACAACAATCTATGAAATTGGTCCAGTATTAAGCGAGAACACTGAGCAGCAGCAGCAATGCAATCCTATACGGCAAACGTGCATTATCAATTTTGTTCACTTGAAGTGCTGTTTTTGCCACTGACAGGCACAGATTGTTATTATAAGTGTCGGACAACATTATGGGAAGGATCACTACAGATATAGGCCTTTTTAACCTATTTAATACCTTTTTGTTTAACCAGAAACAGCTCTGAGATCGCTAGCGCTAAACCCACCAGACTTTCAATGGCAAAACAAGCACTTATGTGAACGTAAATTGAAGGTGCACAATTGCCCCATAACTTACATTGTAGCTTGTTTCGCTGACTACCGACAGCAGCAGTCTTGCTTAATACTGGACCAATGTCAAAGATTGTTGTTCCCATCAGTCACTTTGACACAAAAATTTAGGAAAATTGGGTCCAGGTTATAAAAAAAAAAAAAAAAAAAAAAAAAAAAAAAAAAAAAAAAAAAAAAAAGTTACCCTTTAATATACTATTTATTATTTGAATTACCAGAAAACATGCTATATCGTGATAGCTCTAGAGATTACCTATATCAAGATTGAAGATGTTGGCCAGAACACCCAGCCTTAGTTGAGACTACTCTGCTCTTCAAAAAAGATGGGTGGGGATATATTTTGCATTTTGTACAGTGAATGCAGTTATCATTAACGTGTGGGAAATGTGGAAAGATGCGGTGTAATGGCCAAAGAAGCAATAACAACTAACCTCACTCACTACTTTGCAATCAACTGGTCCTGATGAGGGTTTCCCACTCTGCTGCTTTGCTGTTGTACAGAACAGGTGCTACCAGCTTTAATTCTAGGCAATGAGTTTTTGTTTCCAGGAGCTGTCAGTGCATTGCCTGTTCATATATGGTCCACTTAGACAATGATGACAGGGGTGATTCGATATTAGAACATAAGGACATGACACCTTACATAATAAAACAAACAGCCTTTTATCAATTTTTAAATCAAAGTACCTGCTAACATGTCAACTATACAGATCTGAGGCAGTTTTGGACCAGAACGTTTAGAAAAAGAGCCAATGTGTGGACAGGCACAGTGGTAAAAATAACAATAAAGTGGGCCAAGCTAAATCACCGACTGTCTAGATGTTCAATACACACGTACCTTGATAGAATTGTCCCTAAGGCCACTGATGATCTTGTCATCGTCGTACTGAAGACAGTAGACCCCTTTGCTATTTTCTGAGCGACACTGAATCCTCTGCAAGTTGTGTCTGCCACATCGCCAATTTGCCTCAATAGTCTGGAGAAAAGAGGAAGAAACAATAAGAAACACAAACACAGAGCAACAATAGAGAAAGAGAAGCACTGTAGTTGAACAGAAAGAGAAGATGGAGGCAAATATGTGATGTATTGTTATTAGAGGGGACAGTAAAAGATGTGATCTGTTCATGAGATTATTACACAATTAGAATAAGACTTAACTCAACATTAACAATTAGCTGTAATCAACATTTTCTGTGTGAGTGAAGCAACTTTTTCAGACCATGCTGTTACAAAAAAAAAAGCTGCTGCAAAGTGTGAATACATTTGCTATATATTAAAATTATTAGATTAACCAATGGGATATGTAGTCAAATTAGACTTCTCCCACCTGTTTTAAGGTCAATGAAAGAAAAAAAATAGTATATGAACAGATTAATGTTTTATAGGGTTTGAGATACAATAATACATTCCCTGTAGACAGCAATGGGATTTTTAACAACAAAAGGAAAAAAATAATCTGATGCAATAATGAAAGCTGCTCTTTTTATTGAAGTCAATTCCTGAAGTCTACAAAAAGTATTCAGTTAATACTGACATCCATTTCACTGTCTCTTACCTCTATGTCTTGGATGATCTTAGGATAAAGGGAGTGATAGTAGGAGTTGGGTGGGACTTCTGACGTGCGGTTCTTGAACAGATATTTCTCCCTGGGGGGAAAAAAAAATTTAAGAATGACAGCTGCTTTGTATCCACTGGGATTTCCCTGCATCTACAATAGACACTCAAGACCAACCAAGTATAACCTTACTTTCTCCTTCTCTTACTTTCCTTTATCCTAAATTAAATGCCAAAAAACTGAAGACTAACAAGCACACTGAAAACAAATAGTTTACCTATATCCTCAGATAGCATAATTTCTGCCAGAGCATTGGCCATTTTTAGATCTTAATGCAAACCAAAAGTAGGATAGCTAACCCTGTATGTGTGTGTAAACGGGTCTGTGTCCATTCTTACCACTGGTGTCTCTCAGAGAGGCCTTTCCAGAGCGGGTCAGTGCGGACCATGCGCTCAATGAGCTTCTTCCACAGCATACCCTCAGAGATGACCCTCTGCCATTCTTTACACACCAGCTCTGCCGAACACAGCGAGCGTGCATCCAGGAAAGACAGGATGTTCTCCGCTATGTGATCCAAGCCTTGGGCTAAAGGGAGAAAGAAGAGGATGAGTGAGTGTTTGCAAAACTAAAAAGATTTTCTCTTGTCAGTTTATCTGTACCTGTTGTTCATTATTTTCAAAAGTAATCCTTGTTTATTGGTATTCATTTCAAATATAAAAAAAAATGCCTTAAAAAAAAAAAAGTTTAAGGAAAACCTTTTGTAGTGCATACATACATATATATATTTACTCTAAACATTTACTCTAAACTACAATGACCGTCCTTATTTAGCAAAAAACTACTTTTGGACATAAATCTAAAATCACTTTAAAATAATATTTTTTCCAAATAAAATCAGAGCATTTTTAAGGGAAATCTGTAAAAAAAATGAAATTCTTATGTGCTCCTAACTGTCCCAGTTACCCTGCGGTCAGGGGAGATGGTAACCTGACTCCGCCAGATGGATTGCTTCACATTTGCTCGGCATATCCATCTGGGAACTTTCCGTTGGAGAACTTTTGGGAAGGGGCGGAATACTGGTTATTTGATTGGATGAACCATCTGTTTATCACCTATGTTGGTGATAGACGGGCCAAATCAACCAATCAGATCCACGAAGCGTATGAAAATACAACCACAAGCCCGCCCCTGCTGCTGCAGGCAAAGCATAGCTCGTAAGCTCAGCATGCAAGCAACATGTCGGTAAAGGATATTTGCCGTTTGTGTAACGAGAATTTAGGAATAAAAGGCACCATTTCAGGTTCCCGGACCATATTCCAAAAGAAGGATCCAAGAGAAAAAAAGCATTAGCGAGCGGCTAACAGAATTAGGGCTACCGCTGTCTGAAAATACTGGTTAGCTGATTGGATAAACCATCTGTCTATCACCACCTAACCCACCTCAAAACCAACGCTGATTGGCCCGGTCGTTTGGCTAACGGCTCCAAATTTTCTCTGCCTCAAGATGCCAGACTGATCTGCGAGTGGAAAACTGGAGCTCACAAGATCAGGACGGTCTCACGAGGCTAGGGAGATGGGGGCTCACACTGGAGTGGTTGCTACTAAACGTTGCATTTATATCTGGAGTTGTACCTGGCAGCGCAGTGATGAAGTCCCTCTGCAGCATGGGTTTGAGGTAGGAGTTGATGTGGCCGTGCTGGTAGTGGCACATACGGGAGATCAGGCGCTCGACAAACTCCACCTGGTCGGCCTCCGACCACTGGTCAAACAGGGCGATGCAGTGTTCCTTCTCCTTCTCATAGTTCCCCTCTGATGGACGCTTGCGGGACCCCACAACAGGACCATTACTAAGCTGTAAATTTGGAAAAAATACCATTTGAATTCAAATGTAGTTACCACAGTAACAAACACAATTTCCCCTCAATTACTTTGAAGTCTGTTTTCCCCATCCTTCTAAAGCCCAGTTTAGACCAAAGATTTGTGACCAGATGTAACCATTTTAGAATTTTGCAGCGGTCTGAACTGGCCCATCTCAGCTCGACTCGCCTGCAACTCAGCTGGCAAAGTTGCAGAGGCTGGTTTTAGAACGTAAGGGATGTCACCTGTTTTAACAACCAATAGAGAAGTCAGCTTGTAAAGTCAGCTACAAACTGCAGAAATAAATGATGCATAATCCATTTTATTTCTATGTTTGTCTACAAACCGTTAACTGGTTGAAATGGCAGATAAACGGAGGCTGAACGTGCGCCCGCAAGCACGTACGGTTGAGCAAGCTACTGTAGAGAGTGACTGAAGAGAGGGAGCGCCAAAGCCGTGAATCAGAGAAATAAAATGCGTTTTTCGCCAATTCATCAATAGAAATTTAAATGTAACAAGCATCTCATCATCACTATCCACATTCATATTTAGACGCAACAAATGACATATTCAGCTACAAAAAGCCTGGAAGTTAGAATGGAAGTACAAAGAGATGTTGCTATGGAGAGGATACACCATCTCGTCGCATTGGTGTGAACTAGCAGGTTTTAGAACGCTGCAGACCAGTGCATTGCAAGTAGTTGCAAGTTTCAACTTGTCTCAAATCTTTGGTCTGAACTGGAAATAAGAGGATATAAGTCTGTGAAGAGGATCAAGAGGAGTCGCTTATTGTTGCCAAATGACCCAAGTTAAAACATCAATATTCATTGCTAAGGGGTTAAAGTTCGACACAGACACACAGACACACACAGACACACACAGACACACACCTTGAGAACTGTGTTCTTCTTTGGCGACAGATCATCCACAAGGTTCTGTGACTCCATCCCTGATGTGTTCTGTAAAAAAAAGAAGACAAAGAGAAGGTGTGGGTTAGTGTTTTATTCTCTTTGCATCTGTGTTAAAGGCACTGTGAGAGCCAGGACAGCGGTGTGGACAGCGCTGGACACAAGAGTGCCACAAACACAGCCAAGGAAGGGTAACCATCATGACGTGCGTACACACACACACACACACACACACACACACACACACACACACACACACACACACACACACACACACACACACACACACACACACACACACACACACACACACACACACACAACTGAGTACTGCAACAAAAGGAATCTATTCGCTTGCTTGTCTGTGATCTGGGCTAAGTAGTCTGGACAGGAAATTAAACTGCAGCATCTTGGGTATGTCACTGGCAGCAGCTCAGGCATGACTGTAATGAAATTAAAATCAGATAGTGTTCTTAGAGCATATAGACAGGATAGAAAAAAATAACTGGGAGGTAACCAGATCCCACCCATTGCTATCATGACTTAAGTCTAGGGGTGTGACGAGACACTCGGCTCAAAAAACGAGACACGAGACTGGGTTCACGAGAACAGACGAGATTTTAACACTACAGTATTTTAAAGAAAACTTAGATTATGAAATATTCTTTTATTCAATCGAAAGTCACAAAACGAAAAATGAGCACTGTGAAAGGTTTTGCCACAAACACGGATGGCTTCTCTCCTGTATAACTAACCTCTTCAGATCTAATAAATATTGCATCCCCCTCTCCTCCCAAACCCGTCCCTAAAACCTATTAACAAATTTTTTTTTTTAAATAATATTTCTTAGCCTTACACTTTTATTCAAGTATTTGTATTCTTATGCTTTATTTTCATGACTGTTTTTAATTGCTCTTTAACGTTCTACGTAAAGCACTATAAAATTGCCTTGTTGCTGAAAGGTGCTGTAGAAATAAAGTTCTCCCGACCTGCCCTACAACCTCAGCCTGTCAGTCTTTTTTTTCCAGTTTTAATCTCGCAAGATTTCATCACACTTCCACTTAAGTCTCTTACAAAGTGCATCGCAAATAAGCTACAGCGACTTGAGTCATTTTATAAACAAAGTTATGGCCCAAATCACTTGACAGTAATAGACTGAGAGGCTGACCATTTAGCCTGGCGCTTAACACTTAAATCATGAAATGTAATAATAATAATAATAATAATAATAATAATAATAATAATAATAATAATAAAAAACACTTCTAAATAAATGGAAAATAACAGATTCATTATAGCATATACACTTATTTGGGAGTCATGGACAATCAGGCAGCAATATTATAATCTTAGACACAAACCCAACATGGAGTCCTGCTATCCTCTTAGGGTTCATGTTTTAGTTGTGAGTGACTAAAGATATGATGATTGATGTCAGGAGACCACCTTGAACCAACATGTATACACAGTAAAAATCAACATTTTCATCAAACAAGCTTATTGCTGAACTATGGAGACTCTTTAAAAAAAGGATACGCTGCAAACTCTCCAGGAATGAGCAGAAACAGCACAACTACATATGAAACACACCAAAACGGGACTATTGCACCAGTGCTATTATTTGCAGGTTCACTCATAAGTTTAAATTTTTTTTCTATATGTGTATATTCCCCGTTTGCAGATATGTTAAAACTAATTTGGTGAAATGAGACACACAAGACCTTTTAGCTGGTAGAGGGTCAATGCTATCGCATATCTGTGTAGGTGATGACTGAGCCAAGGTCAGTCTTTGAAAACAGCTATGTTGGTGAAAAAGCTAGAATAGAGGCCTGTCTGTCTATTTATTTGAATAGCCTATTTGTTAGTGCTTCTCCAGAGGCGGAAGAGTTGCCATTGATGGGCAGAACCTGGGGCATATCTTTAAAAAAAAAAAAAAAAAAAAGACATCTAATTATATAGATATTCTTTTCTCAGTAAAACCCAGAACCCCTGAAGAGCTGTTCTAGGTTTTGCTCAGTGCAGTTATCCATATAACTTGGTGATGTTGCTACATGTGGAGAGCAATACCACCAAAAACATATCAGTGGTTGGCATTAACACAACCACACAAACAAAGAGACAAACAACCAGGTACCAAGACCAAAGCAGACAGGACAAGAAGCCAGAATGGGCTTGCTGGTGTTAATGACCATGCAGAGCAGAAGAAGAGAAAAGAAGGATAAATAAAAACACAGACCAGGTTTGGCCAGGCAGAAAGGCAAGCAAGCATGTAGCCTCTCACGAGCTTGAAGGAAGACCCCCCACCTCCAGGTAGAAGGGGAGAAAACATTACTCCTTAGTGCGGGGTTATTCTCTGGTACCCCCTCCATCCTTCCTCTACTCACACCAAATTACTTAAATAGTCTACTATTCAAACTGATTGTAAAAAAAGAAAGAAAAAATAAATCCAGTTTTCCTTATATGGCACAATCACTGTTTGACTTTTTAAGTGTTCTGGGGCCTAATTTAGATGCAAGAACTGTGATTTGACATGATTATAAGGAAGTCAAACAGTTTATGAAGCTACAATTCTGTGTAAAGCAGAGAGTTTGAGGACGCACCAGTGAAGAACCTGAGAGCAGTGTGCTTCCAACAGGGAGGAAAGGACAACGGAAGGTGAGGAGGTAGGTGGGTGACGGGGTGAGTGGGTGCTGTCTGCACCAAGGTGGTAATGGTAGTCATGTGGAGGGGGCGAAGAAAAGTAAAGGGTGAGAAGATGGCAAGGGAAGAAGGGAAGGGAGAGGAGGAGGAGCAGCAGAATTAAGAGGAGAGAGGCAGAACCTGGTTGTGAGCCCGGGTGGAGGGGATGCTCTGCAGGCACCTGAGTGCACACAAACTCTCAGCCACCGAGGAGCAGCCCAGCCAGAGAGAGCGAGGCACAGAGCACTGTGTGAAAGAGAGAGAGGAAGGGAGGACGGGAGGAGGAGAACGAAGTGGACAGGGTGAGGGAGGAAGAGAAAGGGAAGAGTGAGACCAGAGATGGGAAGTAAAGGAAAAGAGGAAGGGGGTTGATAAGGGAAGGTGGAAGGAGGAAACCAAAGGAGAGGAGTGAATGGATGGATCAATGAATGGACAGATGGATGGAAGAGGGGAGGAGTTGGTGAGAAACCAGACAGGTGGTGTGAAAAAGTGTAAAAGTATAAAAATGATGAAAAAAAAAAGGTTTAGTTTGAAATTGAGAGGAGGTGGGTGTGTAACCACCAAAGGTGAGGAGAGAAGAACAGGGGAGGAGGTGGGGGATAGTGAGGGGAAAAACCAGTATTAGAGCTAGACACACATTGGCACAGTGAGCGCAGGAACACACACACACACACTCTTTCACATACAAGATACAGACTGATAAACATACACACAGAAGCATTATTAGACACAAACTGGGCAGGGATAGGTGGAGGAGAGGGAGGGGAAATGGGAGTAATTGTCAGTTATTGTCACTCTTTTTGACAGAAACCCCACCCACTGTTCTGTCATCCCCACTATAATGAGTGGTGAATAACACTGGGACAATAAATAAAATCAAAATAAGCACAAAGACACAACCCACACAAAATTAAAAATGTTTTGTAGGTCTGTAAGGCCCCCAAACCCTGCACAAATATATATTTCCTCCATTTTAATATGCGTAATCATTCTTCAGTGAGAGGAAATAGATACAATGTATAAATCAATTAAGTCAATTGGCTACATGCAGTATGGGCTTGTCAGATAAGTTACTTTTTAATAATAATAATCTATTCATTCTTATTCTGTAGTAAGTATGGGTACATTTCTATTTTCAGTCTTTCTATTTATTTATTGTAACTTAAGAGACCAAAATAAAGATGAAACAACAAATGGAAGATTTGTAAAGCAATGTATCTATAGTATTAGTGTGTATAATATGGTGGCTTTATCAATTACTAATTTGGCACTTTAGTGATATATTATTTCTCTCAACTATGGTTATTCACGGTCTGTAAACATCTGTAGTAATTTTGGGTAGGACCCCCGAACTGCTCCCTCATCCTGTGTCCCACAGGAGACGTACGGTCCCGTAACGTTATCTACGAAACAACCTAAGATGCTAGGCCTAACTTTCTATGTCAATAGCAAGTATGACAATACACATGATTTGTTTGTTAGAGAAATAGAGGGCTGTGCGGTATTTCAGATATGGAGTAGGAGTTACGTTACCTCCAAACGAATGGAAAGCCTACCAGTGTGTTAGTTAATTGACAAAACACGTTTGTGCTTTATCTTATTGGCGTATTCCTTGAGACCACTTTGACCCCTGTAATGTTAATGTTAGCTATTACGAAGCTAACCATAGCCTAGCTGGCTAGCTTCCCAAGATAGCTAGCTATTCATTACACAAGAAAACGATGTTACGTGTAAACCAAATCTAACCGCCTATAGAGGAAAGCGATATTATAATGACAGTTCATGTTTCTGGTTAACAAAGGAGCTTTTACCGCCCTGGTCAATTGACTGTTTTGATATGGTAATGGCTGTCAAAGTACCCCCAGCATTTCTAGCATGCTAGCTAGCTATTAAGCTAATTGCTACCTCGCTAATCGTGGTAACGCTAACGTTATGTGAATGAAAAAGCAATACACTTCCTTCTACGCACTTTGGAAATATAAACAGAGAACCAGCACATTGTTACGATTTTATCAACATCCCGTCGTATTACGAAACATATTTGACTGTTTCACATATCTATCATCATGTGGGTTGTCTCAACATAAACTACATAATATAACATAGCCGTAAATTTACGTGGTTCATCGCCTTCTAGCCTATGTTAGCTGGCTGGCTAAGTATCAGACAGGGCCCAGTTAAAGTGGCGCAGCGTCACCGCAGTGAACGCTACCCCGAGAATCCTCGGCTGTCTTCGGCCGACGACTGAACATCAACCTTTAAATTTCCCCGCTGATCAACACTTTTATCCAAAACAAAATATGTTTTACATTTATCAGATGTTGAAGTCCAGGTCTCGGTTATTAATCCGACTAGTGTGCGGAGCATTCTTAGCTAAATGTATCGATAATTTCAGGCCCTCCCTCTGTTTTCTGGTCCCCCCCCTCCTTTCTCCTCCACCTCTACGAAAAGCCGCTTCAGCCCATTCCTGCCGTCGAGCCGAGCCTCGGCGGCTCCACCAATATGAGAGTGATACTGAACACGTCGGATGTTCAGGATGCCATAATGAAACGAATCTTACCATCAGTTCCAACGTTTTGTCCTCCATCTCCGGCTCCATGTTGACGATCCCCCCCGAAACTCGCTCTGAAAATGGAAACCCAGCCCTGCGTCGGCGGCCCGCAAATGCAGAGACGTCATTCACTTCGCTCAACCACACAGCTTTGGTAGGGCAGTGTCAAAGGGGTGGGTTGGGGGATGGTAACGCCCATGCTATGAAAAAACGCGCTGATTGGACGGATTTTGTCAAAAGAGGAGTGATTTAACCGCTTTGCTTTTTATTGATTGGCTCACCGTGCTACCAAGGCTTCCCCGGTGACTCCCCCAAACAAAAGGGCAAATGGATGAAGATGCTGTTGCTATCCTGAAGTGGAATACACTAAGGCAAAATCAATCATCCGCATAGCTTTGGTACGAGATGCTGCAGGATGTTAGCTATTTTTAATATGTCATGTGTGAAAGGAAAGGAAATAGTAATTTAAATCCCACCCCATAAAACAGTAACAGAAGTTGTGATGCAATGATGTAAGCAATGTGTATAGCTTTTGTGATAACATGGTCAAATACAATTTTGAGAAAAGGTTTGGGTTGGTTCAGTACATTACCACTCAATTGCACATTTTAGTAAATACACACTGGAGGATGCATGGTTAAAATGAATGCAAGTGAATAAGGAGAGTGACATAATAGTTACACTAGGGGCCTCTTGCAAAAAGCGGGTCAGAGTTAACAGGATAACTTTGAGGAGTAAAACATGGAACTGCATGAACATGGACTGATGTAATAATTCCCGTTTCAGGCTTTAATCAACAAAGTAATCCAGAAAACTCAGTAAACCAGGTACTCAGGCACAATTTAAGTTACCGCCATCCTTTACCTTAGTTCACTCTTTCCTATGAATCCAACAGGCTGAATGTTAATGTTTAATACACTCACACCCAGTCTCATAACTTTAATGTAATCCTTGCAGGACATGTTTTAAAGCTGTAATATGCAAGATACTTTGTTTCCTTCCTTCAGAGTGGGTGCCTACTCTAAGAATGAATCCAGCCTCTCTAAAGCAGTTTTACTTCCTTAGCTTGTCCTGTGAATCAATGTGACTCATTTTTTTTTAAAGAGAGAATGGATAAGTGTTTGGTGTATTTAACAAGGCCATTCTTTAACAACTCCTTGGGTAGATGTTTCCAACATTTTTCCACAAAGCATTATGAATGAAAACTCACACTTTTAGTTCAGTTCCCAAATATAGCCAAGCAAATGCCAAATCTCATTTTCTAGATGACCAACATATCACATTTCAAATTGTATCCGCAAGAATGTTTTGACAAATTCAGATTTTAAATGGATTTCTGAAAACATGGAAGCTGTCACAGATTTACAAATGCAATCAAATATGGCACAGGTGGAATCTTGTAATTCAGATTCTTAAAAACTTTATAAATTAATTTTCTAATCTGGACACTAATAAATACCAAGAGATCTGATACCTTTGTTTTCTGCAACTGAAAATTAATTAAATTTCAACATGACGTGGATCTTGATGAACCAATTAAACAGAATCCACTAAAAGCAGTTGTGCATGCTTATCGCTCACACAGGACTAAAACAATATATCCATTTAAAGTCAGGAAAGCAGAGAAAAGGTCCGCCTTTCCAGGAAGAGGACAGAAACAGCACAGGATTGAGACCACAGCAGATGAGGAGGTAGCAATGGTTTTCAGCAGTTCAAATTTAATACTTTGTCCCCCTTTCTCTACAGAAACCCAGGTAAAAAAAATCCCCCACTCTCATAAAATACAACAGCAGCAGTTACCAGTAAAAAAAAAAAAAAAAAAAAAAAAAAAAAAAAAAGAAGAAGAGAGAGAAAGCATAGGAGAAGAGAGGGTAGGGACATGATGAAGCAAAAAAGTAAAATATATTTTCTATATGTGAGGAGTGAGTCCAAAGTTCATCTTCAGACCGGGTTGGGGACAGCGACGAATCTGGAAACTTGCTGTTGTGTTCATTCAAAATGGAGGGGAGGAGGAAAAAAAGAACAAAATGAGTCGAGTCCAATCCAACTAGGGGAAGGAACAAGCACTCTAAGGCAGGGATTTATTCAGGAAGGGCTTTCTCCCTCTCTGGATGAAAGAAAATCTCACTCCTCTTCAGCCTGTGTGATGCATTTTGTTGTGTGTACAGATGAAATGTATGCGCAAGTTTGTGTATGCAACAGGTAAATTGGAAGGTGTGTCTGTCATATATATGGTCATCACGGTTGCACCTCTCACTTGCTGCAAGAGAGGTGGCATTTTTCTTTCCTCATTTCTTCATTCATTCCTTTGCTTTGCTTTTTTTTCTCCCAATATCAGTCCCCGACTACCTAGTAGTCATCCAAATCGAAGAACTCATCGTCCTCTCCTTGGTACTCCATGCCCTGGAAATCCACCCTGTACCGCAAGATACCTGAGGAACACAAAGATGATAGATTAGCAAGGGTAATAGGATGGCTGGCCATCTTATGTCCTGTTTGGTTAGATTGTGGTAGCATTAAAAGGAAGAATTTGTATAAGGATAAGATAATCCCTCTTAGCTATGGGGGTGGGAGTATTTGTATCTAAAAAGCATGAATTCCTAGAATCCTCTTTTTTTTGTACTACTTACCAAATTAAATAAAAACATACCATTTACTTTTAGGTTGAGGAGGAAATGTACAGGGAACTAGTATTTGTTGTTTCCTAATTTAAAAGATGTACTGCCATCGCCAGCCCTACATTCTAGACTCCCGTTCTGCATCACACCAAAGATTTTGTATGATAAAGGCCTCTTTCATGCTAACGTCTACTGGACAACATATCGGTATGCAAAGGACTTACCTGTAGCAGGAAACCATGTTATATTATATTCTGAATACTTGTTTACTACTCTTTAGGATAAACAAGTGTTTGAAACAACCTTCAAAACACTTGGAACGGAAAGGATAAATGTGAAACCTGTATTGATCACATAGTGAATTTCTAGTGCCTACCTGTCCTCAATGGGGAGGACATACAGTGCAAATACAGGATAGTAACATTAGGAATTCAGGGTGCTTTTAATTTGCCTTCACTATGCCTCATTTCTTTACGTCCCTGTCCACCACGTGTCTCCTAAAAAAACTCAGAGGTTGCCCAGAGGATAGGAGCAAAGTAAAGAGAACCAAACTGAGACAGTCTGTCCCCTCTACTGTAACAAAATCCATATCAAGTGGCCCAATAACAAGTAGCCTATCTAGTTAAAAGTGGAAGAGTCTAGTACTTCACTCTGCTGTAGCCATGGTTATATGTAAACAGTTATTTCCTAAAAGTAGTCCGAAATGGCATCCTTTAAGGCAAATTAGTCATACCCATAACCTATTAAAGTTCATAGTCTTGAGTTCATGGAAACAAGCCAATGATTATTATTAGCCTGTGACATTCTTGCAATCATATAGCCATGGCTATCACTGTCTTAATTGTTGGTAATCTCAGCATAAAATAATTTTTGGTAGAGCAGCTTTCCTGAAAAGACACTTGTATTAATTGATACAAAGCTGTTATGTGGTCGATTGTGGAAAGGTTGCAAATGAAAAAGCACGGTGGAAACCTGAAGATACATGACGGCATGAACCTGCTCCCTCTAGTTTAAGAGCAGTACATTTACTCACTAAGTCACAGAAAAAAATTTAACGAATGTAATACCACTGAACTACACATATCCTTTCTTCCTAACTTAATGTTGTAAAAATGTATAATTCTAGTCATAAACAACAGTGTCCTCACCCCCAATGCCTCCAAAGCCCTTGACGAACTGGGACCCTTCCTGGCTCTTGTCTGTGACTATCTCCAGCGTGGCTCCAAATTTCTTGTAGTTGTTAGCAAACCACTCCAGCAGTGGCATGCTCTCGATCAACTCGTGTTCCTGCCCCGTCTAGAAAAACAATCAGAGTCAGGGACGCATGGCATGATGGGTAACGGATCCAATTTAAAATCAAAAGGATTGGTCGGTTTTTTGTAGTGCTCACCTCCTTGTCTGTAAAGTGAGACTTGTCTTTCTCCTGCTCTGGCGTCAAGTACAAAGTCTTCTCATCTGAAAACCAAAGACGACATGAAGATTATAGCATCATAGCATATTATTTCTTTTCAATATATTAGTTTCTCATCAATGGTAGATGTGATAATTGTGGTTTGTGTACCGTTCTCTGCTCCGTTGCTCTCTGCCCCATGTACACGTAGAATGTAACGCATGGTGTCTAAGTTTTCGTAGACTATGAGGATCTCCACTGCTCCCATCTCCAGGGCTTTAAGTGTGTCCTCCACACCAAAACAGTACTTCCCCGTGTCCTGACTGATCTCATCAAAGTACCGCCCTGGAGAGAGGGACAACCATTAAGAAAATCTCTACCACAACAAAAGCTTTGGTTTCCTTTAGCAGCCATTGGAGACACCTAAAAACAGTTGTTCCGATGTGTCAATAGGACGACTTACCTATGAGCTTCTTCTCCTGGATGAACTTGACATTAGAGAGAACCTCTGCCGAGAGCTCAATAGCCTGGTTGAACCCATTCTCTCCACCATAGGAGATATCCACCAGCTTCAAAACCTTGGCCTGTAACCTCTGTAGAAAACACACACACAGGTTAAACACACTATAGAGATAACCACATACAGGCATAACGTTATATACTTAGAAGCACACTTAATATCAATAACGTTTTTCACCAAACTTGACAGCCCGATGACTAAGTCTCTGCATTTTCACCAAGTCCCTAACATGGGAGCTATTGAAAAGACCACCAACAGAAATTTGTTGACAATAATGACACATTATGTTGCAGGTTTTGCTCCCACCGGAGCTGTGGCAGGATATCTTCGGAAAGCTCACTTTACAGTTACCAGTGTTAAGACTGCCAGTGCTCAGGGGTAAGCACACCCAAAGAACTGCTAGCGTTAGCTCCCAGTAAAGGCTGGGACATTTTCAAACATTTGTTGTTTTTGTTGATCATGTAAATATTCAATCCTTTTACCAATATACTATGTACTTATCATTTTGTCCTATTTAGTATAAAGTGTACTGCCTAATAATGTATGTAAAGCTTATTGATGTTGAGGTGTATTGTGGTGCAAGTCAACCCACAGACAAGAGCAGATTGAACTAAATGGCACAGCGTAAATTATTTTCCAATGTGAAGAGGGTTTTAAAAAGGGGGTTGAGGGAGGTACTCTTCACTATGATATGGCTGTATACAGTATACACAAAGTTTAAAAGAACTATTCGCATTTGGAATAAACTGCTGCAAGTGCAAGAAACACCTATTGTATTTAACAAGAATACAAACAGTCCTTTACCTACAGGATGCAGAAACTATGTAATTCTTCACACCAAGTATTACTTTCTGAGGGTATTCATAATATCTATTTATTGTTGTACAGCTAGCGTGTTTCCTAAAGCCCAATATTAAGGTTATAAAGATAATAGAGTTGTCTTAATTACTAAAGATTTTAGTTGATTTAATTTTGTTTGGTTGTATATATGTGCATTTGTCTGAAATCAATACATCTTTTTTTTGGCGACATTCCCATTATATATATATATATATATATATATATATATATATATATATATATATATATATATATATATATATATATATATATATATATATATATATATATATATAGTAAAAACTTAATTGTAAACATAGTAAAAACTTAATTGGTACTGCTTTTTATCATAACACAGACTTACTGGGTCGAACATGTCCGACTGGCTAAGCTCGGTCTTGAAGTCGGCAGAACCAGCCAAGACCATTCCTGCCACATTAACTTTGTCGTTGGACACAAAGAGCTGGACAGCCGTCTCAGCCACCTTTCTCACATAGTTGTGTCTCTTCTCCATTCTCAGACGAGCAAAACGCAGAGCAGACTGCCCTCCTCTGCCTGAAAGAAATATAAAGAATAAGAACCACAATCTTTAGAATGTTTCTTTACGGGAAAAACTAAGAGCCACCGATTAATACACAGTAATACTTAAGCAATGATCTAATGATCTTTGCTGTGCAGTTGAAAATCTCAAAGGTTCAGTGTTTTGTGAGTATTGTGGGTCAGTACCGTGCTTCTTGGGTAAGTCCACAGTGAACTTGTGCAGCACCTCCCTGGTGTTGCCCTGCAGTGTGCCAAACAGTGCCCCACTACCGTCGATCACAATAAAGCCAAACTTACTGTCATCAGAGAGCAGGGCTGTCAATGCCTGTGTTAGGGGAGAGTGATGGAAGAATGGATGATGAGAATGTGACAGAAATCAAGTGCAATATAGATACAAGAAGTTTATGTCTGTACAAGAAAGATATCTGTGCAGACAGAAACCAAACAAAAGCTCTCACCTCGGTGTGGAACTTATTGTCGCAGAGGTACAGGGAGGTGTTGATTGGCTTAAAAGGCTCAAAGTCAATATTGACTTTCTTCTCCTTGCCTTCCTCGGTCACAATGGTGCCACAGTACACAACCAAACCATTGGGTGGCACTGGCAAGAGAGAAAGGTCAGAGGCCAATAGATTAGACAAACATTAGGTTTTTGTACAGATGAATAAACAATGTACAGTGTCTTAAGGGGAGGCCAGCATCATCAAGCTCTCTCAAATATGTTAATTCACATTTTGCACTCAAGGTTCTGAAAGGCCACAAAATACTGTGACAAAACGTCCAATGTCCCTGGAATGTTTTTCTATTATGATGTATGCACCGTACTGATAGGTACTAAACACTATTCTCTCATGATTATAACAACCTACTTTACAATTTAATGCTACAACCACCACATATTGTGCTAGTTCCACACTGCCCTCTCATTTACTAGCTGGTCAAAACAAGGAGGTGCATAATACACCATATACGCATGGTAAAAAACGTACATGCTGACAAAGATGTTGGACAATTACATTTATATAATTTTCAGTTCAATCTAGACCTATTGTGACTGAAAACCTGTTCTGTTATCAATTATTATTTAGCAGCTTTTGCCACAGCATTTGAAATTATATCTTTGTATCAGTAACACATGACTAAATGTCATTCATTCTGTCCAGCTGCCTCTGAAAACAAAAGCCCACATGGAAGTCAGTAGGGTATTATGTGGGTTTTCACTGTAACACATACCCTTGTTGTAGAGTTTTAGTCTTTGCTGTACAGAGGTGATGGCTCCGAGAACAGAGAGCCTGTTGACTCGGCTCTTAATGTTGGAAGCGGTGCCAAACTCATCAGCCAACATCTTGGCCACTCTAGATATCTGGTCCTTGGGAGGGATGATCAGCGAGATCATACTGGTGCCATTACTAGAAAGACAGAGAGGATTTAATGTTAACGCTTACATAAACACTTAGACATCAGGGACAGAACGGTTCAAGTAAAAAAATCGTAACTGTATGGTCTGCTAGTCACAGTTCCATTATGATGCCGCATTTACAAAGACATAACGCCAGTGTGTCCGTTCACAGAGCAAGAGGAGAGTTGGGTAGGAAAGAGTAACTGCTTCTCCCAGCAGCATGTAAACAGCCTCTCCATGCAGATTCAGTCAGGGCAATCCAATTCTTAACTAAGCATTGGGTGCAAATGATATGCAGTCATGAAGGATGCTGGATTTCAGCATATGATTAAAGTACTTAAGCCGCACTATACTATTCCCTTTTGCCGACATTTTAGCAACACAAGTAAATCTTGAACTGTGTTTTTTAAATGAAAACATGAAAATAGAATGAATAGTGCAGTGTTGTTTTGAAAAGAGTGTACAATGTGTGTTTGGGTTATGTTGCACTTAGTGTTTTATTCTTTTAATAACACATGTGGCAATTTTCCTTTTGATTAAAAAAAAAAAAATTCAGCAATATTCCTTGTATTTAAAATGTTGCATTTTATTTCAAGTGGAAAAACTAATATTTTTGAAGAACTGACATGTTATAGGCTACTGTTATTAAGTGCTGATTAAGCTTATGCTTCACTTCATGTTGATGGCCTTAGTCTATAATGTGGCCATTTTTATATGAGAAAACCTATTCTTTTAATAAAGATTTGACAATGAAGACGTGTTTATGTTCCTTATGTTCTAAGCCAGAATGTTGTTAAGGTAAACAGTTTTGTAATTGGCAATGCCCTGCTCTGTTCCAAAAACAAACCAAACTCAACTGAAAACCGTGCATTTTGTAATCCATTTCACCCCTATTAGGCATACAGTTCATACCCAAAAGATACTATGTGATGCAGTGTCAACTTACTGTAAACATTAGTGCTTTACCATTTCAACAGTGTAACAGCAACATACAGTGGGGGAAATAAGTATTTGACCCCTTGCTGATTTTGCAGGTTTGCCCACTTACAAAGAATGCAAAAATCTACAATTTTAATCATATGTACATTCTAACAGTGAAAGACAGAATCCCAAAGAAAATTCCAGAAAATCACATCATATGAATTTATTAAAATTGATAACCATCTGATGAGGAAAAACAAGTATTTGACCCCCTGGACAAACAGCAAGTATTCTGGCTCCTACAAGCCAGTTAGTCTTTCTTTAAGACACAGCCCCAATCCGAACCAATTATCTACATCAAATACACCTGCCTCACCTCGTTACCTGTATAAAAGACACCTGTCAACACCCAAACAACCAGCATCCAACATCACCACCATGGGCAAGACCAAAGAGCTTTCTCACGGACATCAGGGACAAGATTGTTGATCTGCACAAGGCTGGGATGGGCTACAAGAGAATCAGAAAGCAACTTGGAGAGAAAAGATCAACTGTCGGTGCAGTTATCAGGAAATGGAAGAAGCACCACACCACCGCCAACCTCCCTCGGTCTGGGCCTCCACACAAGATCTTGCCTCGTGGGGTGTCCCTGATCATGCGAACGGTGAGGAATCATCCCAAAACCACAAGGGGGAACTGATGAATCAACTGAAGGCAGCTGGGACCACAGTTACAAAAAGAAACGCTTGGTAACACACTACGCCCGTCATGGATTGAAATCCTGCAGCGCACGCAAGGTCCCCCTGCTCAAGAAGAAACATGTACAGGCCCGCATGAAGTTCGCCATTCACCACCTGGACGACTCAGAAGAGGCCTGGAAGAAGGTGATGTGGTCAGATGAGACCAAAATAGAACTTTTGGCCTCAACTCAACTCGTCGTGTTTGGAGGGCAAAGAACACAGAGTACAACCCAAAGAACACCATCCCCACCGTCAAGCATGGTGGTGGCAACATCATGCTTTGGGGTGCTTTTCAGCCAAGGGGACGGGACAACTCCATCGTATTGAGGGGAGGATGGACGGGCCATGTATCGTGGAATTCTGGACCGACATCTCCTTCCCTCAGTGAGAGAGCTGAAGATGGGTCTAGGATGGGTGTTTCAGCACGACAACGACCCTAAGCACATCGCCAAAGCAACAAAAGAGTGGCTGAAGAAGAAGCACATCAAGGTTCTGGAGTGGCCTAGCCAGTCTCCAGACCTGAACCGATTGAAAATCTTTGGAGGGAGCTTAAAATTCGAGTTGCCAGGCGACAACCTCGGAACCTGAATGATTTGGAGGCTGTCTGCAGGGAGGAGTGGGCCAACATCCCTGCCGAAATGTGCACAAACCTTGTCACCAACTATAAAAACCGTTTGACATCTGTGCTGGCCAATAATGGCTTTTCTACAAAATATTAACATGCTGTTTGTCCAGGGGGTCAAATACTTGTTTTTCCTCATCAGATGGTTATCAATTTTAATAAATTCATATGATGTGATTTTCTGGAATTTTCTTTGGGATTCTGTCTTTCACTGTTAGAATGTACATATGATTAAAATTGTAGATTTTTGCATTCTTTGTAAGTGGGCAAACCTGCAAAATCAGCAAGGGGTCAAATACTTATTTCCCCCACTGTAATTCATATGTCAAAATGACACAAACTATAGATGTTATCCAAACTAGCTATATGAAAAGTTCATTATTTTGAACTGCAACTTTGACCTGTTCATTTTTCTTACCTTCAAGGTAACACCAATGCCTCTTGTTTTGTAAACAAACAACCCACCCATGCAAAGTATCACCATAACAAGGTCTGAAAGGTTAATAGACGTTTAGTTACACAGTAAACAATATCTGCCCTTGAAGCGATGACTGTTTCAGTTCCACTGCTCCACACTCTCTTTCCATTCACTGCCAGTCAAAAGACAAAGCATACCAATACAGGCTGACACTGCACACCCACACGGGAGCAGGTAGCAGCGGCTGGATGAATATAGGGCAAACGGTCAACTGTGTGCAACATGGCAGACGGTGGAGCACAGGACAGCAGATTCTGCGCAACACTGAACGGAAAGCTGTCGCAGAGCAAGCTACAAGCAAGTGTAGTAACACCCACATTTCGTGTTTGATAATTCAAAAGGCCACAATGTACCCATTTCAACTGACCATTTTGTAGCCAGTACATCTTTAGTGTGTAACGCCTGCCATGAGGTAACTAACTTAGTGGACTCTTGGGGGAAATAAGAGGCTCTGCCATATGCTCTACATATAAAAAGGCCAGGCGGACTTCTTTGAAGTTGTGGAACGAGTATATCGGAGCATGTGGAAGTCCAACTGTAAGCTAGCCGGCCTCCCTCTCTCATCAACGTGCTTTCTTGTTAAAGACACCCATGGCGGCCTCATTCCAGATATGACGTCTATTAGCAACATAGCTACCACCACCGTTGGTAGCTTTAAACGCTTTGAAGGGATTTGAGGCAACATTCTCCGCAATGTCATCCATGACACAGACATATCGAAACATAAATTGTTCCATATTAACCTCCAGATAGGTTAAAGGCGACAGCAGTTAGGGTTTTAGCAATTAGCAAGCTAGCAGCAAAAGCTATGGTAAGCTAAGTTAGCTATGCGCTAAGCTAACCACTCCCAAATTCGGCCCCACTTATCCGATCTCCAGCTGTTGTGACGGTCAACATTCACACCATCACCTTGTACAGGTGGCCCCGCCACTGAACTGACTCACAGTTCAAATCGATCCCTTACCCACGGGCAGCTTCCAAACTTTTGATCAGCTTCTTGATTTTCCATATCTCCACGTTCCTGTCCGCCGCGCTGGGGTCGTCCGCCATCTTTCTGCTGTAATCTGTTCAGCACCTGAAAAGACGTGAAAAAAGAAGAGTAACAGTTATGCAGTAAACCGGCAAGTAAAGAGATTGGCCGATATTCACAGTCTTATTAGGCTGGCAAAATATGTGTCATGACCAGCTGGACTAGGTAGCTCTCTAACCTAGTGGCGCGGTGTCCGTTAGGCGCCTGACCGGTTAGCTACGTTACTGGCAGCTGGGCTGACCGAGAGGGAGAGACTCTACCCGGGCTGTCTCGCTCAGTACAGTGCGCGGAGAATAACAGGCCTACAGTCTGCCAGGCCCTAGCGTCCACCCTGTTCTTATCTAACACGACCTACTTTCTCCCCTAACTTTACTCCTGCAAACCAACTGTCAGCTTTTCAGATGTTGAGTATATGTCAGCATAAATGGAGCCGGTACAGTACCTGCCTCGGACAACGCCGCTCCGCTCCGCTATCTGTGTATCCGTTGCGCTACGTCGAGTAGGTAGTCCGAGGAGTGACGTTGCCTTCCCGACCGGTTTCTCTCCTCCACACGCTGCGCGTGGTGCTAACGACTGTGCCCACATGTGGGAGGTGGTTTGAATTGTAGCGTTCACTTCCTGGAAACCACATAGAAACCAATAACAGCTCTTGGCTAGTACGTCAATCATAAAAATCGAAGCAACAATTGGACAAAAGCTAATAACCTCATTGACATTTTTTTTTTATATTTACTGTTGCTTCTATTAGAGTTTGTACTTAACAGCTATTGGTGCATTACATTGTCATTAGCGTACTTATTATGTGAGAGCTGTCCATTTAGCCTATTGTGAAATGTGACATCTGCAGCCCACTCAACAGGTTTGCCAGATAAACTCTACTTTTCAATCAGAAACAAGTACATCAACTGTTCAATTGTTTCATATCCTTACACATTTCCTCTGACAAATTACATTTTCTGAATGTGCTGTGGAGGCAAATTCCACATGTTGTTAAAGAACATTGTTATAGTCCTAATCTTCAGGTTTTACTTGTCAAAAATACAGAACCAAGATTTTTTTTAACAAACAACGTGTATCTCTCTTGCTGGGGTCCTTAAAGGATATAGGTTCACTGTGTTTCTTCTTGCTTCTCTTAACACTTGGGCTTAAACATTGTCCAATGGGAGAAACATATGACCCTCAAAAGCCAGCAGTAAACTTAGGATAGAGGACAGTGACTCAGTTTTCTGACATATTGAGCAGTAGGTAGTCTCATGACAATTCAAGAAAAAACATTATAGCAGGAGTCACCTTTGGATGCATTAGTCATGTCTTATGTTCTCAAAACTGAATTATACCCACCCTGTACAAAACTATTTGTGATGATGTGTCTTGAATGTTTCCTTTGTATATTCAAGTCAGCAGGGTTCAACCATCCTTTTAAGCCTGAGTGTTGCGACAATGTGGCTTCCAAACGGCTGAGTGGGCTCTTTCAAGCCAAAGAGAAAGGTTACCTGTCCAATTAGTGTGACTGGTGGTGTAGAAGGCTTTAAAGAAAAGGGAAAAAAAGAAAGAAATCTAGCAGTGTGCTTCAAGCCAGACCGCTCAGTAATCTAATTACCTTATTTTGTTGAGGTTGATGATGCAGATGCATATTATTGGGTGAGATGCTGAGTGAGCTATTGTGTAAGCATAATATTGCAGTGTGAGGATGGTGTAAGTATAGTGTGGTTCTGATTAGGGTTATAGGTCACTCCGCAACACAACAATTAACTGCTGAGCCTTCTGTAGATATGGTGTGCCATATTTAGTGAAATACTGTATATCGGTTTGTCCTTTTTACTCTTAGAATATTTTGTCTTCAATGATATTTGGTACTTTTTATAGGAGAAAAATATATATAGAAATGGTGTTTAAAAAAACTTCACTAAACAGTTTGAACTCAATCAGAACATAACAAAAATCTGATATAACAATAGTTTTAACTAAAAGGTTTCTGTTCACTGTTAATACTACATCTGTTATTTTTTTTAAAGTGTATGCTATATATATATATATATATATATATATATATATATATATATATATATATATATATATATATATATATATATATATATATGTGTGTGTTATGGTTTTAGTCCTATCCATCTTTGGACACCTGATTTTTAGAAAAATTAATAAGCAAACGTGGATGACATTTATTGCATATCTTTTCCCCCCTCTTTGTCAATAACTGTCAGGGGAGTGAAGTGCAATCACTCTGAACATCAAAAGCCTATAGTATTTTCTAAACAATAAATTAGAGGTCAGAGTCTGTCACTTTTCCTGATATGTTTCCATTTTTCACTATTTCATTCCACATAGCTACGTTAAAGGATATGTTTACTAGAACAGGCTGGCAGTGGGAGCCTGCATCAGAAGCAAAAAGGCAAAAATATATAGGGACAATACACTAATCTGATATATTTCCATTTTCAATGTAAGATCTACACAGAAGACACCTGCATATTTTCTTTTACATGGAGCAGTTGAAGGATAATATGGCCTATACACATTTACACCACTAGATGACAGTATTGGTTAAAGGACAAATGAATAGCTTCTCCAGTATCTGGCTTGTTTGTATTAGTTGATGAAGGGGTATCATATCCCTTTTTTTTTTGCATTGCTCAATGGGACACTCAAGTCAGGTCTTGTTGTGTATTTATTTTACTAATTGTGGCATGCAGTTTGTTAGACTTTATTAGGTTGCCATATGCTTGATATTAGTCAGTGTCTTTAGTGAATTGGGGTTGTTTCTATCAGAACAAACATCTGTTTTTGCATGAAGCTACAAACCCAAGGATTATCTCTGTGGTATTACCCATCTCTGGTGAACTGGGGGAGTAGTAGGAGGTGGGTGGAGCTTGTGTCTGGATCTGACACTCACAGGATAGCTACATCATTGAGAAAAAGTGATATTGCAGTTTGTGCCTCCAAAATTGTCCAGCACCGATATCAGCACCAATTCATCACCATCTGTCGACTATCAGAGCTGTAATGATCTGTCGCTTGGAAATGGATGGTGCTTGCTGTGCTGTGGATGAGAGCTGTCCTGGCCAGGGCCGCTATTTCTCATTTCATCTAGTCGTCACACATGAGCATTCAGATGAGCAGAGAAGGTTGACAGGTTGTTGAATCTTCAGCATTTTAGCATATAAGACACTATTTCCTATTACAGCAGCAAGACATACAATCAGCATAAGGGTTTATACAGTATCAGGGTTTTTAACCCCTTTTTGGCCCAGATTTTAGCTCTGAAATATTCTCATGATCCCAGCAGTAAGGGTTGCTAAGTTTTTGTGAAAATTTGATCAAGTTATGATTTATTATTCTGTTTTCAACACTGATAAAAAATATAGAGCCTGATCTACTTAAAAAGGGTAAGGGAACTTTTTGCATCAGATTATGTAAATAAAGCAAGGCTAGTCTTTGTATAGGCTACTTAATTTCTTGTGTGTAAGAAATGAGTTTTGGAAGTAATGTCAACTTGCTTTTTCAAGTAAAGTCAACTTAGTTTTGCAAATGACTGAACTTGCAAAGTTAAGAAGACTTTACTTAATAAATTAAGTTGACTAAATTAAGTAGACTTTACTTCAGAAACTAATTTCTTATATTCAAGAAATTAAGTAGCCTATACAAAGACTAGCCTTGCTTTATCTACATAATAATCTGATGAAAAAGTTGCCATACCTTTTTTAAGTAGATCAGGCACGATATTTTGTATCATGCTTGGTCTACTTAAGAAGTTAAGTATGTGTCATCTAGGCTATGTGTTAGAAATGACAGTCCTCTTATCACATGTCAAGATATGCTGCCATGGAGCCCAGTGTTGACCATACTGATAAAAAGACAGGAGCTGCAACGATTAGTTGATTGATCAATTAGTTGCCAACAACTAAATTAATCATCAACAATTAGGATAATCCCAGATTCTCTGATGTGAATGTTTTAAATTGTGAACTGCTGATTAGGACAAAACAAGACATTTTAGGTTGCGTCTTGGACTTTGGGAAAGAGAAGACGGATTTTTAACCATAGTCTTACATTGTATGGACCAAACTACAAATCGATTATCAAGAAAATCGACAGATTAAATCATTGGTTGCAGTCCCAACACTGGATACTATGAACAACTCTCACATGAGTCAAACAATCTCAGGTATAATTATGCATCTTAACCCAAAACAAGACTTGGAAGTTGTTTAGCTCAAATAAACAAATTTATTTGACAATAAAATCAGAACCCCATTCCACAGAGTCATGAACACTGAATGAATCAGTGCCATCAGCACAGGACATGCTATCAGAACCCCACTGACAGTCTTTCTTACTTTGGATTTCCACAGGATGCGTAACGGCTGCGTACCGGCTCCGCTGCGTGTCTGCTGCGTGCTCCGCCGTCCGTCAATACCCACCAGGTCCGGATTTGTTGCGGCACGGCTGCGGCCATGACTGACAGCTGTAGTCACAAGGACCCAGGTAGAATTCAGGTAGAATAGACGTTCCGCAGCCGTTCCACATCTAGTGGAAATCTGGGGTTAGAGGTTAGAACACCATAACAAAATGAAATCCTAGCTTTTACATGGCTACATTCAAATCAACAGCTACATTCAGATACATTGATGAGGCCAAAAAAACACACCAAAATCCAGCAGCTTTCAAAATTTTAAACTGTAGTGAAGAAATGTCCAGTTCTACATGGTTTCTCTGCCTCTTGTGGCAGTACATGAAAAACTGCTCGAAAAATATAGTTCAGGTTACTTTAAATGCTTTACCATTTAAAGTGCAAAGAACAGATACAATTCACAATACATATACAGTTGTGCTCATAAGTTTATGAACCCATGCTAAAGTTGACTTTGAAGATACCCTTCACTATACCTAGAAAGTGGCATGGTTTTATTTCAGTTAGCCTAATAGCTGTTTTGATTTGCATTGAGAGATGATTTTATGGAAAGTACCCCATGCCAATCTCTAGGTATGGTGAAGGGTATGTGATGATGTGGGGCTATTTTAATTCCAAAGGCCAAGGGAACTTTATCAGGATGCATAGTATCCTTGATCAATGAAATAACTGGCCTTTCAAAATAAAAATCTGCCTGCCTCTATGAGAATTTAACATAGGAGTGTACTTACTTATGCCCCCTGTATTTTAAGGAAGAACATTTATTTAATTTATTTACGACACATTATTCATTAAAAGAAAATTGGTGTCCTCAAAGGTTGAATTTTCCCTCATTTTTTAAATTAAGGCATTAAGATCCATTTCCAAAAGATTATTTTTTATTCCTCTTTTAGTCAACTTAAGCATGGGTTCATAAACTTATGAGCACCACTGTAACATAATAAAGCATGCGCCAGCACATTAAACTCTATCAAATTAATTATTTCCCAACATCATAGAAAAAAACGAGCAGTGTAACCTGAGAGAGTGCATTGGGAGAACCTCAGAAGAACTGTGTAAAACTCTGTAAAACTTGATAAGAGTGAGCTCACTCAAATCCTACACCTTCAACACCATCTGTATAGCTTTTAAGCATGCAAACCGATCTTGAGATCATGGACTTTGGAGGAATTTTTTTTGTTCGCATCCTCCAGCTCTAGGAAGATCTTCTGAAAGACCTCAAATGTGTATTTCAGTTTATTAGGGTACCTTAGTTCCAAGGCATAGATAAGGCCCATCAGATAGGTGCAAGCATGTGCCACATCTGGGATACCAAAAAGGATTTCTGCTCCCTCAACGGCTATTCCAGCTTGCTTGGGGAGACCATCCCTGGTTTTGCTGACAACAAAGATGCCGAGGACAAAAGTAGTAGTAGAGCTTCTTGGACAGCTGCACCATCGTTGTCATTGAAAACCTGTAAAATACACCAGAGAGAATAAAACATTTATTGTATAGTAATGTGAAGGATGCATAACTCTTTGTTCTTTGGGACTCAATGTTGCCGTCCTACAAAAATATGAAATTAGATTACTAATTAAACGAGAAATATGAGATTAATATAAAACATGAGATTACAGACGTCAGAAAGCGACTACATAAAACTAACTACTACTACACTGTTGTAAATACATGCCTCATTTAACATGGGGATGCTGCACCGGAAGTGTAAGAATACTGAATAATGTTATCCACAGGTAATCAGGTAAGAATAGCTTTCATTCTGGCAGCCTCATCAGGTAAATATATTGCTTACTAAAACTAAGCATCTGCCTACAGCTATTCCAGTTACATTTCAATGTTGCACTTAGAAATTAAAAGCACACCCAAAACACTGTTGAATCTTTACAGGAAGATGTGTGATTTTCACTTCAGAAAGTGTCACATAGGTTACAGGATAATGGCAGTGATACTATCAAACAAGGACATAATGATTATTTCAAAATAGCAAAATTCACTTTGAAACTTTGCCAAAAAACACCCTGTATTGGAGAAGATGTGATCAAAATGTTCAACATACCTGGAAACACTCAAAGAAGGCAGGCCATCGAGCTTTAAGGTCGATCACAGGTGGTTGGAGGATTACATAATTTCGACGCAGTGAGAAGGTTTTTGCCATCTTCTCATTAATGAGTTTGTTATTGTCTCTCTTCTGGTACTCATAGAGAAGCTCCACTCTTTTCAAGCGTTGCATCAGTTTCATCTGGCATCAGTTTCACCTCGTAAGGTCGATAAAACAAACTTGTAGAGTCACCTGGTAAGGATACCTTCATCCAGTGTGGTTGTAGAGACAGCTGGTAAAGATACATCATAGTTAGTTACTAACCACTGCAATTAACCAAAACTACACTAAAAGACCAAAATAAAATGCATGAAAAATAGTAATTCAAGTTTTAAGATTTGCATTGACCTAAATTTATTTATTCTACGTCTTCCACATTTATCATTTATCTGATGTTAATTTTATTTCTTTGCAGATTATTTCTGTTTTTGCATGCATTCACATCTTTTCTGAAGCACACTGTACATTTATTCTGCTGTTAGAATAAATTAGTCTGCTGTTTGCAGAAAGACTTTGCCTCTCATAGACTTACATGTAAATTTCTTTCCATATCTCAAACAACTTCAGGACATTTATATAAACATTAGTGAGTAATTTATACATTATGGGTCACATTCTGCATAATACCTCTAAAACCATTATGATCTGACAGTGACTTTTGAGATTTTAACATCTCAAAAGTTGCACTGAATATTTTTCCTACTTGTAGCTTCTCAAACTAGCTGTTGCTGTGGTAGGCTACTTCCAAGTCCAACAAACATAGTAACAGCCTGTAGTATTAGATAAGACATAATACAGGATATTAATGTTTCGTTTTAAATTAAATTATAAATCCAGGTTTCACATACAACACAAGTTCATGTGTAGGGACCATTGTAATACTTCAAGCAACGTGTCATGTTATGTCGAGCCTTCTTAATATTTTAAAAATAACGATTTTGACGTGTATTAGCAGCTAGTTGGCTAGCTGCTAATACACTAGCAGGCCTCGAGGAAAGCCACTTGCTAATCTTCAAATTAAACGAAAAGACGATAGAGATCAGGCCTACTGTCAATGGTTAGATTAGAATCTAACCAGGTAGGCTACTTGGCAAACCTTATTCTTACCTTAACGTTCAGCCGACTCAACCATAAAGTCAGCCTCTGGAAATGCGGTCTGCTGTTCAATTTCAATCAGGAGGGAACAGGTGTGCGTGCCAGTTCGCGGTATTACGGAACAGCATAAATGAAACAAGCTTATTGTTCGTTGAGGGTTTGTACTTGAGAACATCGACTGGGATAACTAAATAATGCATGTACATGAAAGAAAACACAATTTTATTGTATTTTGAAAAAATGCAGATGGATTTCAAACTATACATTTTCATGTAAAGATACAAACTGAGACTTTTATTGTTAATTTCACAGATTTAATTTAAGATATATATAGAAATGCTCAGAATCACTTTTTTCAGTGAAGAGCTCTGAAAGAGTTTCAAATATACAATGAAACAATGACATTGAAAACCTATATAGTGTTTCAATTAAAAATATAGCAGATACATCAACACAAATCATAATTGTCTTGTTAAAAGAACATTTAAAAGGATCCCAACTTAATTGCCTCATTGTCTGCCTATATGTGTAGTTTGGACATGTATCTATAAGTAAATACAAAGCACATACTCAGATATTTTATTAAACTCAGGTTTTTGATGCACCCATACATTTGAATGTTTTGTGCTTTTGTATTGATGCTTTTACATTCTGTCAGTTTTCATACCCTTGACCAGAATAAGTTATATTGTTATTGTGAATAGAGTACTTGTTGGGTAGTTCTTTAGAAGTTTTCCATAAATGTGTAGCCAATTTGGCTGCTCTTCCAGAATCTCACACTGTGCTCTTGTATCAGGAAAAACCCCTAAACTGACTAATAAGTCTTTTTTGTCATAGTGACCTTAAGAAGGAAGCATTCTGTGTATTTGTGTGTGTGTTGTGTACATAGGTATTCATGTGCGAGAGTTATGGAGTGTGACCCAAAACAAATGCCACCAGGTTCACAGGGCTCTATTTCCAATGCATCTGTGACCATCTGCTTAAGTAGAGTTGAAGGGAGATAGGGATGAGTGAAGGTGGGACTCTCAGGGGTATTCAAGGACACAGTCTTGCTTGTCATCACGGAATGCGAGTGGGGTAAAAAGACATAGGGAGTGAGGATGCATCCAATCTGACACTTCCATAAAGAGGCGGTTACATAATCACAGATATATGTACATAAACACATTGACATGGAAGTTGTGAAACGCCTTGGCTGCATATCAGAGAGAGCAACATCCTGGACATGTAAAAGTTAGTCAAAAACTATTAACTAAAAAGACATTCAGCCAATCAAAGCTCTGTGATACCTGTTTCGCTGACTCTTGCTGTCACTGACATGTTAAAAACCCTTTGTCAAATTGACCCGTTTTCAATTTTTGTTTTATATCAGAAAATATGGGACGTAGAAATAAGCGCTGAACATGTGTAGAAGAAAAATTTTACAATTAAAAACGTTGGAAAAAGCAAAAACAAACTGTGAAAAAAAGGCGTCAAAAACGTCGAAAAAATAAGTGTTTTTTTCAAGGTTGACGGGAAGGCAACACAAGGGTTAAAGCTTTAATGCTAACCCTACATGAAAACATTATTTGCCCCTCAGTGTGTGTAGTGCAGCTCTCGATACAGACAAGGAAGGGAATTAAGCAGCACACATTCTCTGCTGACTAATCTGTGACTCAGTATGCGTCTGTCTCTCAGGCTCTCTTTGTATGTCCTCTCCAGTGAAAAAGAGGATCATAATCATCAGCATTTCAATAGCTTGCTTATGACTTAAACCAATCTTCTTAGGACGTGCTGTATGAGTTTGAGAATGTACAACTGTTGGTGTCCGTCAGCTGTCTGCTGCACCACTGAGCTTTTGGTTCTGGGACAAGTGCAACAATTTGGGATTTCAGCAGCAGCAGCAGCAGGGGTGTTTGGGTGCAAGTATGTTTTTTTGTGTGCAAATCTTAGAGTTGACATTCCTGTCACATCCCTGGTTCTCTCACTGCTCTCCACAGAGGCACAAGGAGATTTACGGATCTGCGTCCTAATATTAAGTGGATTAATCAGGAATGGAGAGTCGAGGTTGTCATAAATATAAATGAGGTCTTTTCAGGCATAGTGCGAGACACGCTTCATGTCCACACAGTGAAGGCTATTAGGAGTTTATCAGTGCAGTGGATTAAGACCAATAACCTCAATCTAGAGGCCAAGACACACAGTCAATCTTAATGATGCATTGGAAAGGGGTTAAACCCAAAGGTAATATGGACCAGCAGGCCTGCTTACACCACTCACTGCCCCAAGGCATAATCCAATTGTCTTTCACGCCTCAGGAAGCGAGGAGTTCGGTGTATTTTGTTTAAGTTTAAGTTAGATTTTAAAACTATTTTTCCCACATTTTCTGCAGACTAGTAAATATGAAAATAAAAGCAGAATTCCTTGAGTAAACAAGGTGCTACCTGTCAATGTTGGACTGGAGGATAATGCTGTGTTGAAGTCAACACATCCAGTTGATAAGGCCTAGATGCCACACATCACTCCCCAAGGAGAGATTACCAGATGCTCCCATCAATCTCACATCTTCCCCCCAGCCTGATGGTATATCCTCTTTGCCAGCAATGTATATTGGAGAAACAGCATGAATGTATACATACATTTGTACATGCAGAAAAACACATATCTGTGTATGCAAAAACTTACCAAATGCAGCTGTTCTGGAACATCTGTTCCATCAACACCTGCCACACACATAAACACTGCATTTCTTCATCTGATGGCTACATTCCTTTGGCACAATAAACAAAGATAGAAAATTAAGAGAATCAAAGTCACGCCTAACTTAATGTTAGTTTGGTGCTGTTTTTAGATGAATCTATACCAATTTGCTGGGGTGGTATCTCTGGGCACCAGAGATGCTGAGGTCTTGGTCGTCACTCCTAGGGAAAATCAAGTTTTCATACTAGTGAGTCCAGTACATTTTATTTTTATTTCATATAAGTTTACTTCATTCATTAAAGTGCTCATATTATGCTTTTTGGCTTTTCCCCTTTCCTTTATTGTGTTATATATCTATACAGCCTTTACTTCTGTGACAAACGTGCGTCACTTTGTAACACATGTTATCATGCTCACCTAGCTGCTAGCATGGCACGCCCTCATACTCTGCAACTGCCTAGCTAGCAGTACTTACTGCACATGTGCGACTCCCAACAAAGATGGAACAGAAGTGAGAAGCCTCACTCGGTAGCTAAAACAGAGCTCAACACACAGGGTGAAAAGAGGAGCTGCAGCAATGTGCAGTACAACAAATATATGATGTTTTCTGAAAATTAAACTACATGAACCTATTCTGGTACAACCTCTAAATATAATTATGAACCTGAAAAGGAGCATAATATGAGCACTTTAAAAAAAAAAAAAAAAAAAAAAAAAAAACTGAATGCAAACACAAACTTTCAAGTCCTGAATGAAAAGGAGCAGAAAGTAGATTCATTTTATAATTTAATCTGCCCCTCTTTCACAAAACATGTATTAACAAAACAATTGTAAATGCAAGAACATGCAGTAACCCATGCCATCACTCATGCAGTGCAGCTTTAAACCAGTCTGAAATCATTCTTTTGGAAGCCACTACCATGACAACCTCACAGATAGACTGATAGGGAAAGAAAGATGGGAAGAGGGGATGAAACAGGGGAGAAAGGCGGTGGAAAATAGATTTTCTTCGAGCTGCATTAATCACATTGACTACAGAAAGGGCATTATCAGTACAATGGAGGACAAAGGCATGTCCGGTGAAGCGGGCTTACTTTGAGGGATGATGAAGGGAATGATCAAAAGTCGATGCCAAAGTGAAATTATTTGTAAAAATAAAAACTCTCCTAAATGCATTACTCACAATCAAACTATACATGTATAATTGTGTGGGTTGTGTAATGTATTTATTGTGTACATTATTTTTAACACACATAGGGAAGGTGCTCAAGTCAATGTATGCAACGGGTGTGTGTTTGTGTGTGTGTGTGTGTGTGTGTGTGTGTGTGTGTGTGTGTGTGTGTGTGTGTGTTGGGTTGAGTCTGCTCTGGTGCATGCAAAAGTGTCATTTGCACAGTGTGTGTCTGCTGCTGGCACATGTATACGACCGATGCTGAAATGAGGACACTGAACAGACAGCATGAGACAGGGAGACTCATTTATTCAAACAAACATTGTGGAACTGTCACAGTGAAACTCAAACCTTTTCAGCTCATAATATAACCAATTTAATTAATAGAACAAAACGCCTTTGCAAATGTGGCCATTTAGTATTGCATTTGTAAAAGACAAACCTGTAAAATGTTTTTGTGTTTATCATTGGGAATGTTTACATCTGTGTGTGCCTATAGCCCCACGAAGAAGCACCTCATAGCCAAAGGGTAAGACCATGCAGGATATCATAGCTCACTGACAACATCACGAGAGGGCAACAGAAAAGACCAGTCTGACTGTGAAGCTAAGAGAAGTCAAAATGGAAAAAAAAAACAGCAAAAAGAATTCAGGTTATACTTTGCTATATTTGTCTCTTAAATTTGTGAATCTAACTACTCTTTCTAATTTGACTACTCAAGCAGTATTTTCCTGCTTGAGTAATGTATTTATTTAGCGCTGTTATGCAAAACACTTTACAATTCAGCAGCGCAAACCCTAACCATTTAGAGAATTCTGGGATCCATTGTCTTGCTCACCCCCGCAATTAGTGGGCGATCCGCAGCGGCCAAGATAGGGCCCCTAATGTCTTGGTCTAATGTTTAATTAATTATTATTCTATCTTGCATTTAAATAAATATACCTTTGTATTCAATTATAATTAAATTATCTTTATTGAGAAAATATTTATTGTATTTATTCATACTGTACATACTGTACTACAAAGTAACTTATCTGTCATACTGTTTAACTGTGTTAGTGTTGCCGCACTGTCCTGATCATTATAGCACTAAATAGGAACAACCAAAAGTCTTCTATATAATTTAAAACAAATACCATGATGACTAGACCTTGGTTAGGTGTTCTTATAATGGATGTAAGTATGGTGAACAGCAAGCAAATATTAATTATATGTCAGTTACTGCATTTTGCCTTTGCACGACTCCTTATTTTTGGCACATGATACAAAGGCAGAATACAGTTACTGCCAAACAAGGGTCAAAGGTCAATTTTTGAGCTCAAGATTTTTTGCATACAAACATTTCTTTATTATAACAACTAGCCACAACTGAGTAATTCAACTCAGTGTTTCAGTACTTTTTCAGCAGTGTTAATAATGATGAGATACTGATCCAAATGTATTTGCTATCAGCAGACATATCACTTCATATTAAAGCCCACAACAAAATAAATATAGTGCTTTACATTCTACAATACAATTAGCCTGGTTGACACCAGACCCTTCTCAGTTGTAACTGAGAAGGGTCTGGGCAAGGTTCATTCACAGCTCATTTCCAAAGGGGCGTCACCAACGGACACCGCTCAAATGCCTCTGGGCGCGATTGGATAGTCCTTCAACCAATCAGACCAACAATCCGGGTGACGTTGCGGCGACAGCAGCATCAACGGGTAGCTGCCATGGATGTATTAATAGAGAGAGATTGCTGCACTTGGTGGCCGTCATGTTGAATGTAAACAAAAAGCTGCTTGCCGTCGCTGCGCTATCGTCATTGTGTAAAGCCCTCATCAACGGTTGTGATTGGTGCCTCGATTTGGAAAAATTGGAAATGGGCTTGAATGGGCTCTTGGCCAGACTAACTTGCAGAGCAAATCTCAAATTTGCTGGAAGTTCGTCAGGGTTTTCCCAGGCTACAATACAATGGTTTTTACAACTGGTTCTTCTAAGATATGTTGGTAAGATATAATAGAGACAAATTATATGATAAATATTCTTTGAGCAGACTCCAGAGAGAGACTTGAACTTGCTTAGTTAAACTCACAGGCAACAAGCACCAGACTTCTTCAAACAATACTTGTTACTCTTTCAGATTCCTATCTTGCAAAGCCGACAGGTAAACACTGTTTCTGTTATTTCCCATTGGGTCTGTGTAAATACTTTTTTCAAAGAGGTCAAATATGGTGGCAGACTGTCTTGTTTATAAAGATTTTACTCGAGAGCATGACTTGGGTGAAAAAAGCTAGTGTTTTATTGGATTCATATGTTTTACAAGGTAATAAAAGTAGCAATATTGGACTGCTCTTGTGTCATGCAATCAGCATTTTGATATATTTCCACTCTGAGCTTGGGAGAAAAAGAAGAAGGCCATATCACTGTGATCGCTGCGATGGACCAAAGCAGCAACAATGTCACCATGATCATTATCAAAATTAATGATCATTCTTCTTTGTTTTGCAAGATGTATGTACACCATGACCTGATTTTGATTTGATTTGAATTGATTTATTTAATTGTAAGAGAGTGCAATTTAATTGTAATTGTAAGAGAGTGCCTTACACCTTGACCTGGCCATCCAAATTCCAGTAGTTTTAAAATTATCAAAGCAAAAACATGAACTAAAGCCAAGGTAAAATGAGACACTAGGCACACTTAATGAATGGCTGCTGGTCCTCAAAGTTCCACAATATCTTATCACTTTGGTACCACCACAATTGGTAAGATGAATGTTTTCTGAAGAGCCATAAAAAATATTCAACTTTTGATAACGATATTTAGAATGTGTACATTTAGAACTCCTCCCAAATAGAGTCTACTCATCACCTGAATGGAAGATTATTGGGCAGTCTTAAGTTTGTGGACTGACTAAAATGGCTTCAAGTGTGTGCTGAGAGAACAGAGGTCCCTACTTGGCTAAGGCAGAGTAGATGGGGCAAAGCTACCGAACACATCCAGTTTCATCCTCCCCCGCCAGGTCTTTATCGCCCTCAATAGCTCCTCTGGGGTGGATCGCTGTTTCTGTTTGCCTTGCTCATTCTGTGATGACTCCTTCTCTTGGTCAACAAAGAGAATTACATCATCCTGGCTGCTAAAATCCCCAGATGTGTCCTGCTCCTCATCTGCAGAAAGACAACAGACTTACAAAGAGGCTGGCAGATTCCCTTTAGTTATTTGGTGTTTTTTTGTGTAGCCAATATATAACCCATCATCATCTCGGGGGGAAACAGATACAAGAGTTTAAACTCAGAGGTAAATAGACCACACACACACACACACACACGCACACGCACACACACACACACACACACACACACACACACACACACACACACACATGCCGAAGTAAATGGCTAGCAGCAAAAACTTAATCTAATAAACCAAAGAGACCCAGATTTGTTTTTAGCAGTTGACAGACCAAACACGGGCAAAAAGTGAGTCAACATTGGACTTGGATTCAGCAGGTGAGTAGTAGGATTGAACTCCCTTCAGGATATTCATGTTGCTTCGACTGGATGTGCAAGCAATGTTAGAAAAATGTTTGCTAATATGCTTCCATCTTGATTAGTTCATGTACAGTACTATACTGTACGTAGTCTCGTTCCTGTGAGTTTGTTTTGGAGTCTTTGGTGCCCTCTAGTGGTCAACAAATGCATAGGGGACCTTTACATACTCAATGTTCTCTGTGCCACCCACACTTCGCTCTGTGATGTGCCTCTAAAAGACAGTACAATTGTAACTGTGATGTTCACTATGTTTCAGTATAATGTTTAAAGAGAATCTCTGCAGGCTGTCTGCAGCAGTCCAGATTACACAGGCAGAAAGATTACAGTCTCACAGCACTCCACCAGAATCAAAAAGATAACTCGGAAAGACAGGAAAATCCCCAGGTTGGATGGATGGGGTATTTTTTATGCATAGGAAAGGGACGGCAGGAACTTTTGAGTTAGGGATTAATGTACATTTGAATAATATATCACATAATTTGATAAAAAAAAAAAAAAAAAAAAAAAACTGCCAGTTTTATAATCTGTGCTCAAGTCAGTGTTGTGGTCTTGTGGTTGTGGTGGTAATACAACAGCTGGGGCTGCCTTGTTGGCTGGAGCCATTCGGTTCTGTTGCTTTATTTGTCCAAATACCAACACAGCAAAAACAGAATAGAGAAACAAAAACATGAATGAGGAATGTTAAGCACAGTAAAGGCTGATGCCTACTTCAAGGCTGCCATTCACCTTTAACAACATTTAGACATGTATACACAAAGGCCATTTGTGTATTGTTTTCAGTAAGAGTAATATGCTCAGTAATAAAAGACTGGCTGATGAAACCTGTGTTAAAGATATCCAGTGCGCATGAGTTGCTGATTCCTTTAAATCTAAGAAAATGAAATGAAACCTGACCTGACCTGACCTGCAGGCCCTTTCCTTTCGAGTCTGGATCATGTGTCTCTTGCTTTGGCAAAGCAATCCTACAATCACAGGAAGATACAGTTTAACAAAACAAAACACAATTGTATCAAGAAAAAAAAAGACATTTTGATTTTCACTTTCCTGCCTTGTCCACCTCCGTTGTCCTCTCCATACTTTTGCCATTTAAAGTATTGACTTAAACCACCATCAACCTCTTGAAATTGTCTGTCAAAAACCTGTCCATGCTTATCTATTGTTTCATTCCTGCCTGTCTTGCTGCCCCTCTCCTCTTTCCATGTTGTACCTGTTTACCTTTCCCCATCATTCTTTCTGCATCAGGGGTCCGTTTCAGAAAGCAGGTTTAGTGAAAACTCTTGAGTTTGTTAACCCTGAGATGAGGGGAACTCTGGGTTTTCTGTTTCAGAAAGAGAGGTTAATCAAACCTGAGAGAGAGGGGGAACTCCAGCCCATTTCAGAAAGAGAGGTAACTTAACCTCAGAGTCAGTTACTATGGTAACTGAGCCTGTGAACCTAACCTGGCCGGGAGCAGGTTTTCTCCAATAAACCTCAAGTTTTTCTTAGGCCACGTCCACACGTACCAAAACGATCTTTTTTTTCCCCCGTCTTCCCTGGCATCGTTTCAAGAATGTTTGCGTCCAAATGGATCCATTTGTAAATGACTCAACACGCTACTTCATATTCCAGGCCTATAGGTAGCGCTGTTTCTGCTACAGAAATTCACCAAAAACGGAGAAGAAGAAGTTGAGCATGCGCATAAAGCTTACAAACAGACAGTAGAAGAAGAAACCAATCAGCCCTAGTAACCCTAATAAGCTCAATATCTTCTCCAGCAGGAACACAAGCATGTAGTGTTGTTGTTGTTATGAGACGTTGTCGCGGGATAAGAGGTCGAAGGCTAGAGGTCGAGGGGTGTGGCGATGACATTATCGATACGCAAGTATGCATATCTATTTAACCCTTGTGTGGTCCTTCGGGTCACCGGGACCCGAAGGACCACACAAGGGTTAATATATGTATGGTTTGTGATGATTGATGCTTGACCTGCTGCCACTTGCTCACCCCCCTATGTGACTCGCTCTGAAACGTGTTTTAAACGTTTTTGTAGTGTTCCCTGGACACAAACCAGTTAGAGCCATTAAAAAGGAGTTCCACAATATTGCAGGTGAATGATATAAACCCTTTGAAATAAAAGATTATGAATTATAATTCTGTTAATGATGGTGCTGCAGCCTCAGAATGGGATTAGTAGGCCGCAGGATTGCACCTAAATGAAATAGATTATAGGTTCAATACCATTTCACCAGTAATATTATACTTATGATTAAATATAAAATTAATACACTATATTGGAACATACGCATTTACTCTTACAACAATTTTCTCCCACACAAATTCTCTCTCTTTTGCCACTCTGTTGCTTTTATAACGAAATATATGTTCAAACTCGCAATATTGCTGATTGTTTTTGGTTCTTACCATGGTGAACCGTAGTATCATTGCTCCATTCATGCTGCCTTTTTATAGTGGTGGTGGTGCTTAACTCTGAGTGAACCTACTCAGAGTTGATTGAACCAACTTGAATCAGCTGTTCTGGAACCAAAAACTCAGAGTTTCCCATCTCAGGGTAAATCAACTCAGAGTTCAGGGTTAGACTCAGAGTTTATTAAACCGCCTTCCTGAAACGGCAGCAGGAGGCAGTACAACCACTTACATTGTCATCACTTTCTCTATGGACGGTTTTAGGGCTGCAAACCTCACTGTTCAATACACATTCGCTGCATCTTACATTTCTTCCTCTCTTAACTCATCCAGCCAGTGAGTATTTACAGATGGGCAAGATGCTGGTGTCAGAGTCTAGAGACAGAGCAGCAGACATATGAGAGATATGTGCTTGTGTGTGTATTCATTTCCATGAATGACAAAATCCTGAGAATCATGATCTTACTTAGATCTGGCCAGCATCAGACTAAACCTCCAAAAGTATTTAAATAGCCTACACCTGCAGTAGAAATACATTAATTAAACGTATTACATAAACACAAGAGTACCATTGTTATGCAGATGACACACAAATGATTGTTCAGAAAACAGTACTTTTTCAAAAACAGTAAAGAAGGCAATTTTCATCAGTTATTACCTTATCTGCCACACAAAAAATGTTGGATGCCAAAACCTTTTCATGCTAAATGAAAACAAATCGTAAATCATTATTTTTGGTCCTCCAAAGTCTATTCCAATTTAACAAAAACATATAGGTTTTCCCTCACTACCCCAACCCCGTCTGATGGCACATTCAATTCAAATGTTGCGGTGTCCCAATTTAAAAATGCTTCTCTGTCAAGTGACCTTTTAGCCTTCCCCTTTCCCTAAAAAAAAACAAATCATTTTCACCACCACACTTGGCATCAAGTGCAAACAAATAGAAACAAGATGAACAGTGGAGGGCAGTAATGTAAAAGAAATTGCATGCCGTTATTACGGTAAAGTTCTCCCTGCCACATTTAAATACAAGTTTTCCATTCCAATGTTCCCTTGGAACAAGTGGTATCTCAATTTATGGTCTTGTTATTTTACCACTAAATCCCGTATATTTTATCGGGGGTCCACTCAAAGCTGAGAGTGACTCAGAAATGTGGAGAAAGGTTAAGTGGGAGAAACTGGTACAAAGCCCTACAGACTCACTCACACACACACACACACACACACACACACACACACACACACACACACACCAAATTAACAGAGAAACAGAGAGGAAAAACAAACATGTATTCTCTTCCTTTCCTTTTCATTTTACATATAAACTCTCCTTTCTACGCAGCACAGTAAACACACAATCTGTTGCAAAGTCTTGACTGTTACCATAGGAACGCAATCTGATAATTATACCTGACCTGCATATTTGGTTTGTGTGTGTGTGAGAGTCTCTTTGATCGGCAGCACTAATTGATAAACAAAGATGGCATGTGAAGAAAACACCGGAGTAACTCTGGGAACACAATGATTGATGACTGATTTTCATATATGGGGTTTTACTAATCTAACAACAAAAATGAATGAATAAAAACAGTTTATAATTGAAACATTTCATATTCTTCCCATATACAATCACAAATATGATTCAACAAGAACTGCATCTGATAAGAACAATCTGAATTAATTAATTTACTCTCCGCTGCTCAATAAAAGCAATTTATCTCAAGACATGATTTAAGTTGAAACACTCATTTTCTCCTTCACTTTAATGCCTCCTTCCGTTCTTTTTCCATTTTCTCCCTTTGACAGTCTTTTGGTGTTTGGACACTAACTCAATTTGTTTTACTTTGACACTCACTTTATCCTTTCCTCCTCCGATTGTCCTGCTGCTCTGACTTCTCCCTCCCTCCATCGTTGCCGCTCTGCTCTCTTATGACTTTGCACTGTGGCCCACGATGAGTCTCGAAGGAACTCTCTTTTCTGTCTCACTTGGCGTGAACCAAATTGTTTTGGACAGGAACGACACTGCTGCCTGTGATGGAAGCCCTTTGCTGGGCACTGAGTCAGAAAGCCTGAGCAGAAAACATTTGCACACTGGGAGGCACACATACAAAGCGACAAGATGCACAGAGACAACATGTCCTGTTAACTGTTTCTGTTAGCAGCACAGCAGGGTCAGGCTGGCTTAAAGATGTCAGAGTCAGACACACAACTGACATCAAAGTTGTTCCACAGGGAATACATGGTGAACACTTGTAAATTCCGAGCACAAGGGGGCTTAGTGGTTCAGAGAGACCTTGAATACAGGGCCCCCGTGAGGGGAAGCATTCACCCTGCTGAAGTCATCTTGAATGAGACACTGCATGCCAAACGGCCCCGAGGGGACTAGACTGTGGCTGATCCTGCACTATTACAGATTACAGATAATAGAGCAAAAATAGAGTTCTGTACATGGATTCATGAATATATTAGATTACGAACAGATTGAAGAACTATCAGCTAAGGAATATCAGATTTTCTGATATTTGAGAGTTAAAAATATTGGTCAATATTTGCTTTTTAACATTTAACACATAGCATGAACAAACATTCCCTACATTTGCTTTTTAAATAATGGACTAGTGACTAAACAGTTGAAAGATAAACTTGTAGACTCTAGATGACAAAAAATATAAATCCAAATATAAACCCAACAGCCTTGGAAATTGTGCTACTTATACTGTTCAGTCTGTGTCACAGATGTGTTGATTTCAACTTCATGTTTACAGCTTCATGTATCATAGTACATACTGACAGTTCTGTGTCGGACAATCTTTCACCCCCACAGCCATATACTGTATGTACGGTTACAATTAGGGATGCACCGATTCTTACATTTGGGTACTCGCCAATACAGAGTACAGAGTACTTAATAATCCCTCTTGGGTCCAAGGGTGTTATAAGTCCTCTGGGAGGCCAGGTTTGGATCCTGCGTTGCAACAGAAAAAGAGTTAAAGTATAAGTCCTCTGGGAGGCCCGAGTTGGACTCGGTTAACTTGTTAAGTCCTTTGTAAGGCCCAGTTTGGAACTGGTTAAGTCCTCTGGGATGCCAGGTTTGGAACCTGAGTTGCAACAGAAAGCATAAGTCCTCTTCGGACTTAAACATTTTTTTTTTAATCGTTTTGAACTGCTCTTTAATGTTTGAATTTTTTTAAATCGTTTTTAACTGCTCTTTATTGTTTTATGTAAATTGAATTGCCCTGTTGCTGAAATGTGCTATACAAATAAAGCTGCCTTGCCTTGCCTTCAGACATACAGATGATTTTGGCCTGCTCTTATTTGTTAATTGTTCTAATTGACAACGCAATTAGAACAAAGCAGTTTTTTCAAAGGACCATTACTTTTTTTCTATTCAAAGCTCATTACCCATGGGCTGGTCCCTGAGCTAGTGTCAATACAATAAATCATATTATTCCTGATATCAAAATACTGAGTGAAGTTTGGAAAGAATGATATAGGATATGGTTATATGTGTCTTCCAGTGGCGCAAGGTAGTTGCGACGGGCCCCAGTGCATGCTAGTTCCTAGTTATGAAACACACAAACACACACAGCATTAGGTGTTCGGCTGGCAGATGTGTTCAGGTTGTCAGTCTTCACAAATATAGCGCCTAAACTAGCTACCATATATCGTATCGTCTCGTCACATGTTCGAATAGAGACTTGACATTGAACAACATTAACGTACATATTACCCAGCAAGCATCATTTCTTATCTGTATATGACAAAAATACCTTAGAAAATAAGAAATTATTTATCTAATTGAAGTTTTTTTTGTAAAGTTTTTATAGTTTATGTAGAATAAGCATATATGTTTGTTATAGATTGCTATTAAACAAAAACAAATTGAAAAGCATGACGGAGGTGGGTTTGCCTTTTCGAGTGCATTTATATAGCAAATGTATCATGTTTCATTTAACGTGAGTTTCCTTTTTGAGCACAGGCATATTTCCAAGGTGACAATCTAAAGCACTCACAAGGGCCCATTCTTCTCTCTCTGGGCCCCCCCACCCCATGGGCCCTAGTGCAACTGCACTGCTTACACCGTCTATATTTACACCCCTGGTGTCTTCCTTGGAAAAGGCATGAGTAAACCTCAAGGCTTTGCCATGACAGAAAAGCAGAAGACAAACACCACATGTGAAAGAGCTTTCATAGAACAGGACAAGAGAGAAAGGGTGAGGCGAGTAATTCATCCTTGTAGTCAAGAATGTGTAGGTCATCCATCCGCCCTTTATGCCGAAGTGTCACCATCAAATATAAGAATGGAGCAGGGAAAAGGAGAGGGGAGGTTGACATGGAGATGGATCGAGCAATAGAGAGAGAGAGAGAGAGAGAGAGAGAGAGAGAGGGAGAGAGAGAGAGAGAGCGAGAGGAAAATGGGGAAAGGGAGATTTAAACAACCATGGGCACAGATAGAAGTGCTGGGTATCTGATTCCAACTATGCGTATTGATTCTGTTCCTCACAAAATCCTGGATTCAATTCTTGCCATATTATTTAAGTATTAAAAGGAAACCAAAATATTCTGAAATGAAAAAAAAAAAAAACACTGCAATTTTCTGCAGATTTAGGCTGCCATAAACTGTCATCTGTCATAAATGACAAAGCAGTTTGTGAAGGTAAAATAAAGAACAAGATAAATGCTCTCTATTTCACTATGCGCATGTTGAATAAAACGTTGAATGAAATGAAACTGTTCTACACTCACATTACGTGAGTCAAGATGTGTTATTAGCAGATACTGGGGAATTTCAGCTGTGACTAGTGAAATAGAAATATACTATGCTTCAGTGAATGTTACGGTTTGTGTGCAGGGTTAACCCTGAATGGCAGGATCAAAAAGCATGTTTCTTAACTAAGCGGCATTCATCAAAAAAACATGAACACATGCTGACAGGCACACAGATGCCATATCTTACTGACTAACAAAGTAATTACGGCAAACACATTAGTAAACAATTGCCTACTACCAGTATGTGTACTACCAGACACATACCAACAGTAGCATTTCTTTTGAGTTGTATCTCTTGCCACCTGATACATCTAAAGCTGCTTACACATATAGCCGACGGCCGACCGTTGACAGAAAAGCCAGTCGAAATGATCAGTCTCCCCGTGTTGGTCCAAAAAGTACCACAGAACAGACCAAAAAGACGAGACGAGACGAGACGTAATACATCTCTATAACAGCAGGCGGCGCTACTCTGTATTGTTGCCCAGGAAATGAAAACCGGCAGTTGATTGGACGAACGTGTCACATGGGTTTGTTTTCTCCGGAAATTCAAAGCCAGACTGTCATGGCGGCCATTCAGAATACGATCTCATATTGTACTAAAATAGTTCACTGAAACATGTTTCTGAAAACATTTTAAGCGAGAAATAGGCCGTGCAGTTGCTGAATCTGTCTTCATTTCAGCTCAACAAAGGTCAGTTTAAAAGATTTTTGTCAGATTTTGAGAGACTCTAGTCACCTCATTCCGCTCGTCATTTCCAGGTGAGTCCCGACTGCCTTGCCGGCGACTGAACATGTCAGGTCGGCCAAAATGAACGCCGACAGCCCCCCAGACTGACGACGGCACGGGACACACCGAACAGATTCGCATCACTGACCTCGCCAGAAGCATCGGCTAAGTGTGTCCCGGCTATAAGTCCAACAGTCACTCTCTTTTAGCTGCATTTTCATTTAAATATAGTAACAGTCTGTGACTAAATATATTAAAGAATATGATGAGAGAGTTAGAAAGTGGGAAGGAGGAGAAGTAAATTAGACTGAGGCCATAATGGACTGTGTATGGACTGAGTAATGCAAGTGTTTGTGTGTGTGAAGGCATTTGTTTGTGTCTCTCGGGGCTTCACATGTACCCGGGAGGAAGCTGTGGTAAACAGTCAGGCAGGAAGGCTGTGTGTTTCTCATCAAACACACACTATTGATCTGAGCCACAAGTCAGATATCACACACCGGATCAAATTATCCTCCTGCCTTTTCTTTCTTCTCTTTTCCCTGCATCTCCCTCACTCTGTTTTTCAGTAGTATTTGCAGTATTTGTTAACTGAGATCAATAGTAAATGGCAACACACAAAGCAAAGGAAACACATTAGCCATATGTTTCCTCCTCACTCACACATACATGCACAGACACAATTGAGGTCCATTAGGCAGCCTTGTAGAAAGCAAGATGAACAGTATCAATCTCATTTCAGATAAGTGAGTGGTTAGACATTGTTTGGATAGTTAGAGAAAAAAAATCCAATTACAAAATCCCTCCAAGAAAAGTAATGCAAATTTAAAATGGGTTATGTAAATTCTGCCTTTGATGACCTGTGACAAGTTTTACTATACATAATCATGCTTTACAATGGCTTAGCTTTCTATAAACAATAGTTTCAGTTCCAAAAATTCTAATTCAAATCAACCATTTCTATCCCCGGGGCCATGTGTTTTCAATGTCCCACCTGGTAGATCTTCTTAAAGTACAACAAAACAAAAGAAACAAAAACTGACATCTTCCACCACATCAATGTTATCATCGTGACATCGAGGCACAGCTGGCTGGCGTTCAAGGTGACAGAGATCAAAGCAGCTCATTGACTCTGAACATGATGTCATTTCACACTAGGCTACCAGCACAAACCCACTTTCAGGTGTCGAAGGTGGAAGAAGTTTTAGACATAGACAGTGGCAGTAAAACAGACACATTAGGGGGGCTAAATCAAATTATAGCTGTTACAATACACAAAGAGTGTTAAGAGTGTCAACAACTACAAGACTACAGAGGGAAATGTACTATCAGCTTACAAGAGAGGAAGCCATACAACACTGGAAAATAGGACGGTGGTGTAAACTGTGGCAGAATGACATGTCCACCTTACCATTACGTTTGTGTGGATTTACAAAGAAAATAAAAGGAGCCACTGCCTTAATATGTGCGGTATGACTATGTTTGTGTTTTTCTAACTTTGCTAACTTTAACCTTTATTTAACCAGGTTAGTTTCAATGAGATATAAAATCTATTTTTTCAAAAGAGACCTGGCCAAAATAGCAAAACAAGTTAGTTACATATAAATACATTTACAATCACAAAACAAACACAAAAGAGGCAAAGACAACTCAAGTGCATTTCAATAAAATAAAAAATGCCATTAGTTACAACATTTGCACGTGTGGATGGACTCATGTTCTATGGTTTTAACATAACCTTTAAAATCATTTTATTAACTTAGAGTAGATCAAGCCACTGTGTACAAGTCATTAGCATGTGACTGCAAACTTCAAAAGAAGAGAGCAGACAACCTTGTCTATATTAAGAGCCAAATGGGTTGTTTTTGAGCCACAACTGGTGTCTGATGTGAACCTGATCTCACAATGTGCTGCTGTTTACATGCTAGGTTATTACTGTTAAATCCCACTATTAAATCTGCCAGACATGATGTCTGTTTTTTCTGATCTTGTCAGAATACTCACTAAAGCCCCTTTCACACATGCACTGCAAACCTAAAATTATCTAGACATTACCCGGAGGAAAATAAATAACTATTGCAGAACAATGATGGAAAAAACGTTAAGAAGTGACCCCCCCACCTATACAATAAAGTTGTCAAAGCGTATTTATGTACAATCAAAGGAACAGATGCATTGGGAAGGAGCACTTCTTCATTTCCTTTCTCGGTGTGTTATACAGTGTAGGTTGTAGGAAGTCAAAACTTCACACAAGCTAAGCGCATCCAATTTTTTTGTGTGACGACCTTTCTCCTGATGTTTTGGTTTATTAATTTGGCCTCAGGTCCATCTATCAGCGCTCGAGGTAACCTATCTGACTCACTGTGTGGGAAATGGTAACAGGCATGACAGGATAAGAGACAGTGTAACACAGCTGCACAATCACAGAATATCCACATCAAAAAACATATTCAAAAGAGATTCAGTGAAATTCTGAATACAAAAGGTCTCTTTATGCAGTGGATTGAATGATGTCCTCATATATATGGTGAATAAAGTAAGCTAGGAAAAGTCAAATAATCAGTAAAGGTAGGCTAAGAAGAGAAATGACCGTATGACTGAACCACAACAGTGGGGAGAGATGAAAAGATGTAGCGACCCTGATACGAGGAACAGGAGAGGTCAGGAGAGCGATAGGAGACAGGAGTAAAGGGGGTGAAGTAGCTCTGAAAAATGATAGCCAAGAGAGAGAGGAGAGTTTGATCCATTTAAAACTTGAACTTAATTATAATTCCTGTATTCTTTATACTTCCTGCATTTCCACATTCTCCTTCTTCACTCATCTCTTGGTTTCTTTCATTTACTCTTCTGTTCTTTTTTTCTTACACAGTTTCATTAAAAACCTTTACAATGTAATGACATTGTTCTATTGGCATTGACACTGGAAAATGTGGTGCCATAATAAAATTCTAGAACAGCGGTGGTTAGTGTTCAGCATTTCAATGAAACCGAGCCTTGTATAAAATAAAAGAAGTGGAAAGGATGCAAGTGTGAAATGAGTGTGACTCTTTGCCAGATGCTTTTTGGTAAAAGAAATATGATGAAAAGACTGCATGTCAGTGATACTGCTTTAATAGTGTTGTACTCTAGGCTTTATGTGAGTGCATGGATTGCCATAGTAAAAAGGTAAAATGGATATGACCAAGATGGAATTGATAAATTAAGCCAAAAATAATCAATCTGTAAGATGCTGGGTCTAAACAAAACAGCTCTATTCAGAGATAATCATCTGAAATGCATGTTTTAATTTGTAAGCTGAATTCAAAATTAACAAAGTCTAACATTACATTTGTGTAGAACTACTGAGGATTCCAGCTTAATTGTGATTCAGTTTGCAGTATGCAGGGCAGCGCGAGTATGTAAATTCAGTAAAAAGTCAGTATGGTGAAAATAAATAAATGGTTTTCTGCACTTCCAGCATTGCACATGCACCTCTCGTAATGTATTGAAAGCCTTTATTGTTGTGTGAGTTTATGATACAGTGTGTACAGAAGTTTATTGTAACCAATATGCATTCATTAACTTCCAATTAAAAAAAAAGTGATGTTAAGTTATATGCTTCTACTACGTTTGTGCTGGCTAATGTGCCATGCATTTGTTACAGCTAAAAGTTGTATTGTGGTGTAATGCATGGTGTATTTTGGGGAGTTGCAGGACCACAAATATGGGAGGAGGGAATGGAGATTTATGCAAATTGATATGAATTACTCATGGCCGATTAACTGCAGCAACAGGGGTAATTACATCTGTGATTTACTATCTGCAAAAAAACAACAACATGACATTTGAGGCACTGTTGAAGCCTTTGCGGCCATTAGAAGGATCATCAGAATAACTTTATTATCTGACAGCAGTCCAGAAGATTCTACCTGGAAGGTGGTGGTGGGGGTCAATATGGATATACCTTTAGTAACTGTTATAAGTATATTGGTCACGACAATGAATACTACATAAATGACAGCAGAAAAGAAGAATCCAAGTGCATTTTATGGGAGTTTTTTGTTCAGCTCCACAAAACTGCTGCTCAAACATACCAGCAATGCAATAACGATTGTTCACATTATTTTTCTGCCTTCTGCGTGATTATGCATTTTTCCTGACATTAAGCAGCTTACAGCAGACCCCATTCAGTGTTGGGATTGAATCTGCCAATCATGTACGTTTTGTATATTGGATTTTTTCACGGCAGCAATCTGAATTTGAAGCTTTCATCATATTCATCATAGTTTTATGTAAACAATGGCAAACACAGAAGCAGGCACTGGCACAGAAAGAGTCAGCACAGTCATTAAATCGTAACGTAAAGCAGTATGGGCAATGCTCATTAGTAGTAGTATGGTGGTACAAACACTTGTTTTTCACTGACTCAATGTTTTACCACACCTTATTTCAAGCAATGATCTTCCCCAATCTTCCCTTTTTTAGTTGCAGCAACTCTTCCAACCAGGCTTCTGGCAAAAAATAACACTGCAGCCCAAACTTAAAAATGTCATTACACAAAAGGTTAAGTGTGAAACCCCTTTCTCCTGCTGGAAACTGAAGTCATTTCTAAAAGAGGAGGATACAATGAAAAACTCTTCCTGGGTACTGGATGGATGCCAGCACTGATTGGATAATAAAGACAGTCAGAGTGCAAGACAACAGGCCACTTTGCCAACAAGCGTTTTCAGAGAGAAGAAGGTGGCCTCTAATTAATTGCTACTGAGCTGGACACAGGTCAGAGGGATGTTTTTCAACACTGGGTGTATTTCTGTACTTAACTTTATCTTTACGAGAAGCAGCTTTGGTTAGTTTAGTAAAAAAATAAATGTTGCCAGTGAAATCTTCATAAAGGTAGAAGTGCATGTAGGGTACACGTTTGTTTTGTGTTTGCTCATTGCTCTTTAGTGTTTGTTTGCCCAGCTCCTAATAGCAAATAAACCACTTAAAATTAAATAAACTAGACAACCGTTCCCAAATGATACATTACTGACTGTTATTAGAACAATGAGCATCTATTTCAGGCCTTGATAAACTAATTAAAAAGGTATTTCCTCTATTTACCTGGGAGGCCACAGAGAGAGAAAAAAGAGATGCAGAGAAAAAAATAAATAAAGACTAGATGTGAACAGGTCTGACTGTTTGGCCTGTGAGAGGCAATGTGATAACAGCTAGGAATGATGGAAGGATGGAAGCACAAAGAGCGCCTCTGGGAAGATAAACTGATGGAACAAATTTAAGATATAGAAAACAGTACTGAACATGGTACTTGTGTTACTGTGGCCAAAAGATGTGAAGACCTTTGTACCTAATGTGGAAAAGTGTAGTTATGACCGCTAGATGAGTTTGACACAGGGTTGAATTATCACATTCATGCACAAACGAGGGGTATCCACTTTTCTCTTTATATTTGCCATCACACTTGAATCACTAGCCTTTGCAATACATATTAATATCAGGTGTATTAAAGCAGACATGAAGAGCTAAGCAGCTTTTACACATGGATGCCATATTATTGGTGCCAAGCATCTCATAAATTGCTGTTCCAGCAATGTGTTTGCTAATCAATAGTTTCTTTCAGACACCCAGCTACAAAATAAACTGGACAAAATCTAAGGCAATGCCTTAATCAATAAATTGTCCTCCAATAGTTGGGATCAGCTGGCTGTTTGAACAGATCCCTTCAAGCGTGATATTAAACTCATAACACAGAAGCTGAGAAATAAGAGCCAACCTACATATACAGTAGTATTCGTATCGTACATAATTGAAAGAAATTGAATATATCCCTATATATCATCTTGACTTCATAAAAATTATAACCACCAAAGTTATTAATATGACCTACAGTCAGTATCTTCTGCCACTTACCCTACAGTCAAGAATACAATCTTTGATTTTGCCAGGGAAACAGCCTCTTTTAATTGCACATAGCCACAGGACTCTCTTTTTAGATCAGACACATATCACTTGTCATTTTCACTCTCATAGCGAACAGAATGACTTGCTACACTACAGAGAGCCTGCTTTGGATTTAGATAGAAGAGATGTCTGATCCCCTTCAAATGGACAGTTATCTTGCACAACTAAACCAAACGTTTGGAGAGTTTTTTATGCTTCACAGCTTCATATTTCTGCATGCAACATGAAAACAAAAGTCCACAGTTGGACGACTCAAGATGAAAGATTGAACCCTTTAGTCATACTTACAATTTTACATAACACTGTCAAAAAGGGTGTCTAAAGCAAATTATACATTTTTGGCAAACACACACAAGTGAGAGAAGGATCTGTTTTCTACAGTGCAGTCAAAGTCTAATGACATGACTTTACAACTTATTCCAAAATCTATCCTTGTAATAGCAAATGTCTTCATCAAATTGACACAAATAACGACCCTATCTGCACTTTATAAGCTAATGCAGCTTAAGGCATTCTTAAGACTAAATACATTTTCAGATCAACAATTAAGTACACGTTAGTTTCCCATTATACAGTACTGAGATCAAACTCATTCACCCTGCACCACTTAAGTGAGAGTGCACATGACTACATAATCAGGCATGTATTTAAAAAACACAAGGTTGGCGAGGAGGACACAATACTTTCTAGTCATCGACCGTCGGCACTACGGACAGTTCTATAAAGCAAGAGGCCTGTCAAGGTTGTGTCGATGTGGTGGTTGGTTTAGCCATTTGAAAGATGGATAAAAAGAAATGAGCTGAACTTGTGATTCTGTGTGTGGTATGTGAGATAAAGACGCCTAAGGCAGGGTTAACATTGTGTGTATTTCAGTGTGTGTGTGTGTTTGTGTTCTCATGCATGGATGTAAGCAGGAGGGTTATATCTTCCCTATCACACAGCTAGCTTTGATATCAGCTATACTTCAAACCCTTTGAGAGAAACAACTGACTCTCAGACGGACAAGGTTGAAGTGCTACTTTTACCTTTCGTTCAATGACAGTGAAAAATTCATTGACAGAATACGAATGGCTAAACCATGAAACATGTTGCCTTCATGCAGCTGGTGTGGCTTTGTCCTAGTTAACTTAATCACTTCTATTCAAATCTCTTGTCTATATCCAGTTGATTTCCTGCTTACATGAACACTACTTTCTAGTACATTTATAGCCATTCCATCTAGCAATATAATTACAATTGTTTAGGCTTTCATCTACTAAACTGATGACAACACAAGCTATTGTCATCAGTAACAATCAGTCGGCTAAACAGTTTTGTGGGTTGCATGACTCTCTGCCTGTCCATGAACACCAGCAGTACACGCCGCCCTCTGTCCCTTCTATCTTTTGTCTGGCTGCAATAATCGGCACTGCATCCTTAATTAACATAATGCTAATCAGCAGCAGACACACACTGCCAATGGGTCAAAAGATTGATTCTTTGGCACAGATGGAATGCCTCTTTTGCTACTGGAATTTGACACTGCTAGAGAGCATGCTTCAACTCAGCCCTGTGTTAATTAAGGCACAACAGTGTGACTGGGAAGCCATTTTGGCTGCAGGCTCTATATTTCCTCCAGAGATAGTGCAGGGCTTTAGGGCTGGCCTCCAAACTAACTGCAGTTACACAACTGACTGAAAATCTCTGTTTATCAGTTCTAGTTTGTTGCAACCTTTTCTTCCCCTTCATTTATCAGTTAATAAGAAATACCAATCTTTCCAACACACAATTTTTTATTGTTGTTGCTTCATTTTGGACTGAACTTGTTATTGACTTTGGTTCTATTCGTAAATTGCAAGTGCATGGCAGTACAAACCAACTGTACCTGAGACAGACACATACACACACACACACACACACACACACACACACACACACACACACACACACACACACACACACACACACACACACACACACACACACAGAGTAGATGTACTTACGTTCAGTGGTGGAGCAAAGCTGTCAGAGGATTTCAGGTCAAGTTCTGCATCAAGCTGCTCCTACACACACACACACACACACACACACGCGTACACGCACTCACGCACACATGCACACACACTCTGCCACAAGCAAATGCCTGGCATCCTCTTGGTTTGATTACAATTTAATTGACTTTATCTCCCTTGAGCAGTCTGCTTACTCAATTCACAATGCCATATTGCTTCTTTTCTCTTTCTTTATTGTTACAGTGTGTGTGTCTGTGTGTGTGTGTGTGTGTGTGACTGTAGACTCCACATCTCTGATTATATGTGTGACAGAGTAATGTGATGTGGGCGAGAGCCTGAGTCTAGCTCTAGCTTTGTTTGTGCAGTATTGATAGATGACTGGAAGTGCACGCATCCATGAAGCAAGTAATAATAATTATAATCACTGTGGTCGATGCCGTTGGTGCTGATATTGAGTCACTGATTATAAATCATTAAAAGCAGAGAAGTAAATGGGTGTAATGCCTGAAGAACGAGTTACGAACTGGCAAGACATTGAAAACAATTGATAAATTTGTCCTTGCTTCGTTTAATCTTTCTGACTGTTCAGTCTGGTTAAGACTGTGATACTGAAATGTACTGAGTATAGCCTCTTTCCAACCAAGTAGTTACAGGAACGTAGTTATAGGAACAGTCCACTTCTAAGCAGTCCTACTAACTACTCTCCCCCAAAACCGGTTTTCCTATTTGCATTCGCACTGGCCAATTGGCCATAGGAACTGGTAGGAGGGGTAAGGGAGTGACGCAAGCACAGCAATGGTCTTTATAGCGCCGTCACTAGACTTTAACGTAGCGCCACATACAACAACAAACCAGCATGAAGGAGGCCATCGGAATGTTCCTGTTGTGTCTTGCCGGGATCCTCATAACGGAGTTGGAACGGAGGCGTTTAAAGACTAGGCTGGAGTACTTAACAGAGAAACACAGAAGACGAAGGTTCCAGCGTAATATGATCCTAATTAATATGATGGAAGAAGACAGAAGAGCAGAGCGCAACAAGCAAACAAAACGACGGGTAACTTTAACTAGCATTAACAATTAGCTGGTTGAATGCGTGATGTTTGTCTTATGAGTTAGCATACGTAGGCGAAATGCAACAGACAGTGAAGAAAATGTACTGTTTGTGTTTCAGATGTTGCTAGGTCACTAAGGGTTCCTATGCGGAAAAGGGAAAAGGCAAAAAAAAACCTGCCCTGAAGTAGGAGCTGCAAGAGTTACAGGAACTGCGGTCAGAGGAACTTAATAATCCCCAAATTGGTCCAGTCGGAACACGAGAAAAAAAGGGTTATAGGAACGTTATGTTCTAGGAACTGCAAAAATCCCTCCGGTTGGAAAGCGGCTTATGATAGATAGTACTACACTGTGCAATAAAGTTTTAAACACTGTGAAAATGAATGTAGAAATCAAGCCACCTCCTTTCTCCTTGACCTGGACTCAATGCAGGTAGCCATAAAATGCCACATCATTTCATGTGCAATTGGATTGTTGAAATAACAATAGTGGTCTTCCTGCCATCAGGCAGATTGACAGTTTATATTCAATGTAACTGATGCCTGGATGTGGCAACAACTGCTAACCTGCCAAACAAAACAAGTTTCACCTGACAGCAACAGCAACATCTGAGTGAGGGACAGCTGCTGTGCAGGTAAGCTAAACTGACACTAATTGGCGAGAAGAGTGAATAATATATTTCTCATTTAAGGTGTTTTGAGAAGAAAACAACAGTAATACTGTTTAGTGTGTATCAAAAATGTCTATGAATTAAGAAAAAAGCATGAACCACATGACAACTGAATATACCAAGGACGCCCCCTTTTAAGAGTCGATGCATCGGTTAGCGTCAACTCTGAAAGTCCTGATTCAGGGACAGCCCTAGACTGCAATCAGATATGTCTCTGTGCCAGTTTGACTCTCCTGTGCTTCTCTGGACTGGAAGTGATAATGGGGCACTGCCTGCCACATATAATCCTCTCTTTGACTGCCTTCACCAGATAATGCATTACAATCACAACTTCACAAATCTCTCCCAAGGATTCTTCTTCTTTCCTTCTCGTCTCTCTGTCTGTTGACTCAGGCTTAAAGAGCTTTTCAGTTCAACTCTCCAGCCATTACAGATGGGGTCGAGCAGAAAATAATGCAGATGAGGAAAATAAATAAATAAATCAGAGTTTGATTGTGTAACTTGCGCAAAACTGTAGGACATCATAGGTCAGACACTGGAATCCATACAACGTGGGACCTCGCAACGGACAGAGTGGGTATAAAATAAGTGACTTGTAATGTATCCTTGCATTTTCCTCTTTGCTGTGAATGTATAAGCTTGTTTGAGAATGAGTCTGTTTTTCTCCTCCACATAAATGGGAAATGAAGTAAATGTCACCACACGGCTGACATTTTAATGGCTACAAGGCAGCTGCTCCAACCTGAGATTGCTACAGTCAGTCACACCTGGGGGGCAGAGAGCAAGGGCAACCGTGTGTGTGTTATGTGATTATAAACGTGTGTATGTATGTGTGTGTGTGTGTGTGTGTGTGTGTGTGTGTGTAAGCCTTTTGCATAAATACACTACATTACAGTCAATGTTTGTGTAGAAGGGGTAGAATATAAGGTCATGATCAAATTGATGATGTTGTATTAGGTTGTAAAAATGTTAAATGATTTGGTCCCACCACTCAAAACAACAAATCCTCTGCCATATGACCATCCTCGTGAAGCTCAGTGACAGCGATTGTCTGCCCAGGTACTGATCTAGAGTCTTCAAGATCAATCTTGTAATAACAGTGTTACCTCTAAGGTTTGAAGACCTTACCTGACATTGGTTTCTTAGACAAGCACTGAAGCCACAACAGCCATCGAACGTTCCATTTCCCTCCCTCTCTCTCTCTCTCTCTCTGTGTATGCACATAGGTAGAGGCAGGTTTGTCAGAACTGCCCTGTACCTGAGTGTGAAGTATTACATTCATTAACAGTGTCAAACCCAAACACTCACTCACTCACTCACTCACTCACTCACTCACTCACACACACACACACACACACACACACACACACACACACACACACACACACACACACACACACACACACACACACACACACACACACACACACACACACAGCAATAACCAGCTTTAGTTGCTACAGGCACCCTCAGCTGAATGTCAAATCAGATGTGCTGGCCAATAGACCATCGCCATGGCAACACAATAGATATTTAGCGTAATGAATTACAGACACTATATGCAAATGCAAACAGTTAACATGTCAAATATTCTGTGCAGCAGTTCTACAACTGTTCACGGTGTCAAAGAGACATGAATTATCTTCCTTGAGATCACTTTTGTTTCAAAAGTTACATAGTCACGCTTTAAGGGCCCACCAATACACACACATAACACCAAAGCAGAAATGTAGGTTATCTTACAAGCACTGCACAATTCATTTGCATTTGAAATTTGCAGTTTTGGCCATTGTTTTCTGTTGGTTACAATAATACCATAGCCCACCACAGTAATGACTGAGATTAGTGAAGTCAGACGGGGTAAGAAACACAACCAACCAATCAATCATACATGTTGTAAAGGAGCATTTACACAGATCATCTTAACCGGTAGCTCCCAATTTGGGTCAGAACCCAAGCCAAAAAGGTTGGAAAACACTGATATAAACCACTTTATTTTATGGTAAAACAGAAAGTAAATGCGTCTGAAATGTCAGTAATAATCCCTCATTGCACAAGTGTTTGTTGTGAAGACACCACCACAGGCTTAACAGGTTGTTTGGGAATCCATATCAATTATCAGCACTGACACTGTTTGGACTGAAAACTATGACAAATAAAGCTTAAATGTTTGTTCGGATAATCATTACTAAAAATGGTCATAACTGTCCTATTTGTTGTTTGTTGGATCAGATGGTGTGTATGTTGCTTCACAGGCAGGAAGATAAACACATCCGGTTATTTCAATTTGAATATATAAAACAATCTCTGACCAATGTTTTTTTATTGGTGCAATTTAGAAAAAAAAGGAACAGATTATGCATACATATTGGGCCAATAACTTCATAAAAGAAGTTATTGTGTTCAGAGTGGCACTTGTTTGCTCTAATGAAGATTGAAATCAACGCATAAGAGGCTAATGAAACAAAACTAGTGAGATATTAATGAGAAAACCACTTTGTTCAAGTATGTGTGAAATACATGCAAATAATTATCAGCTAAATCCCATAGGTCTTTGGTATGTTGATTCACCATCATCCATCTACTCGGAAATAATTTAAAATTCATCTAAGGGGCTCAATACATAAAACAACTGGAAGTTTTTCAAAGAAAAGAAGAGAAGACACAGAAGAGTGTGGAGGATAATAAGCCAGAGAGGAGATGAAAAACAAAAAAATAGTCAGAGAGGGGATAATCAGATATACAAGCTAATTGAGAGAACATATACAAAGAAAGAGAGAATCAAGCCATAAGAAAGGACAAAGTCAAAAAAAAGTTGTGTGTTCAACAGGGACACACAACGGTTTTTTCTGTTTTTATTTCTCAACAATTCTAAAAGACTCTTTAAGGATTTTAAGTTTTTTAAGCATATTTTAAAGTAGAAAGAAATCTTGATAGCCGTAGAACAGCAGCAGTTCGCTATCAACACATACTCGGTGGAGTCAGTAAACACTTCATGATGAACCGCGCTAAGGAGATGAGGTTTTGCTTCCAACATACTGTGTGTTGTTGGTAGAGCTGTAGCGATACACTAATCTCACAATACGATACGATACACAATATTCAGCTCACGATACGATATATATCACGATATTCAGCCAACGATACGATTCAATACAATTCAATATAATTTGATACACTTACATAATTTTCTGAAAGATTTAAAGGGGACAGAGTGATTTTGGTGACATCTTGTGAGTGTTCCATTTACTTGGATTTAATTAATTGAACTGAAAACTAAAAACATCAGTTACCCAATATATGTCTCTGACTGGACAGAGAGTCTACAGCAGGGATCATCAACTACATTTTTTCAAGGGCCAGAATTTTTCTAAGCACTCTTGCTGCCGGACTTTCAAATAAAGAAAATAAAATGAGTTTATTGTAGTATGCAGCATCCTGATTGGTGGAAAATGCTTGCAGAAAGAAAGGCTGTAAACATGTCACTGTCAAAGAGGCTGAAGCAAAAAGTTGACGTGGAAAAGCCCAGCTTTAATGATGAATGGACTGATAAGCAGGCTATGCACTCATCAAGTATGCCTCATTTGCAATGAAACGATGTTGTTGCAAAATAATACAACCAGCATCATCATCATCACTCGAATATAACAATCGCGTCATTCACGTGCATATTAAGTAGCTCCATAGATTGTCCGCTTTAGCGGAGAGTTTGGTTTGTTCAGCCAGCAGTGAGGTTTACAAGAATTTGTCAAAATTTCCAGATTCCCAGCAAAACCCTGACATGTAAATGGTACAAATAGGCTGGTGAGATGGAACATACATTGAGTAAGATTACTTTTTTGTTCAAAGTAGGGATGTTAATGATTAATTAATTATCGGTGAATTGCCATAAATAATTTAACCGATTAAAAATATATTAACCGATAATGCAGAAGACGGTGGACATGTAAGATAATGTTGTGTAGATTTCCTAGGTGGAGCCTCTTATTTTTCAAAGAGAATTGAGTTACAGTTGTGTTTGGTTACTGCCAAAAAAAAACTAGGAAACAAACGCACCTCTCTGCCATCCAAGGAAGAAAAAAGTCAAATGCACTCTATACAACTCTATAGCACAAAGTTGTTTTTTATAGTGGCTAACGCTGAACTAGCATCTTAAACAAAAGCAGTTGATTGGTTAAATTTATGTTATTGTAACTTTCTGCCGCTAGGGATCTCTCAACCAAAACAATGGATTGTAAACACAGATGTTTGATGATGTTGGGAAGTTGCATGGAATTATGGGAGTTTTTATTGCTAAACACTATCGTCGATTAGAAATGCATCTGTTCACAATCTGTATTGGTAGCTAGCTGACCAGTTAGCTAGTGAGCCAGCAAGCTAACATTAGCGGCTAACGTTATCACAGTATATACTTATATACATGCCAATGTCACCTTTTGGATTTTACCAGGCGGATGGGGTTTGTTGTAATGCTATCTAGCTACTCAACGAGGCTCAGAGACGGGTGTGGGTGGGGATTGCAGGCGGAATCTCCAGGACGGCGAGGATGTTCATTTGCTGTTGTCAGTAGCAGGAGAACATCTCCCAGCTGCTCGATCTCCCCCTTCACTTTTCTGTAATCTTAACTATTCGTTTTGGTGCTTAACCCACCTTTTGTAGGGTTAATTTAGCTAGCTAACTGTAAAGAAATCCAGGCAGGGAGGAGATTTTTGGTACAAACAACGGTAGCGCAAACAGAGACATAGCTAACATTATGGATGGCCACTGTTGTGACTAGGATGCCTGGGTCTGATATTCTCTGTTTCCCAACGCTTCATTAAACTGCCGTTAGCGTCGTAAGTACCCGGCACCGGCTGGGTCTAATGGTAACTAGCTATTGCTACATGTGTTGTCAGCTATCATCCCGAAGTCTCTTTGTGCGTGGGGAGTGAGGCAGGCAGACCGGAGTGTGCTAGCTGGCTAAATTAGCATTAGATTAATCATCTATCTATACAGCTAACGTTGACGTTACTAGTGAACTTATTTGTGGGTTAGCTCAGTGCTACTTTTATCCATGGTCAAAACAATCATACTACTAATAACTTTATGAGCGTGTTGAATGATGTTGTAACCCTATAATGTTATCCACCAAGCATTAGCTAGCATTAACGTTAGCTACTTGTCAACCAGCACATACATTGTAGTAACATTAAGCTGGATTAATATTGATATGTATCAATAAATAAGGTTTTTGCTGTGTTGCAAAGTGGCATGTAATTAATCACGAAATTATGCCTTTTGGCAGAAAAAGCAGTGTTACCAGTATTTTTTTCTGTGACATTGTATGATTTACAATTACTCTCGAATGTAGCATCTGGGTGCCCGTGTTTTGATGGAAGTTACGAGTAACAGATGGTGAAAGGTTATATGACGCCACTGACGGGCGACTAAATGAAACGTGACGTGTCTGAAAATAAAATAACAGATTTCCCCTGGTTTGCCATTTGATGGAAAAAATTTGGGATAGTGTAACTACACAACTCAAAAAAATATATAACATAGGTATGGTTGTTTTTAGACATTTTAATGCAGAAAAGTTACATATTGTACTTTTAAGGAAGGTGGCTGTTTGTTCTTTAAACTCCTAATGTGGCCTGCTCTAAGTTTGCATCGAACATAGGTTATGTCAGTGGTTAAAACAGTTTTTGAATGGACAAAACGTCCAACGTATTTAATAAATTATTAATGAATAATCAATGACTGAGTGTTAAGGTGGCCAACTATCGAATAAAGAAATGGCTTTAAATTTGCATCCCTAATTTAAAGCACTAGTAATTGATTTGTCTGTTTCTTTTCACAACTTGGGCGCAGCAGAAAAAGCTGTAAACACTACGCTGACATATGATCACCTTACAAGGTGGACAAAGCAAACAGTTGCCTGTTTACACGTCCAGCAGATACAGAGCATCATTAGCATTCATTAGGAGAGGTGTTTCTCCAGTCCAATAAGTACTCTCCTTTAAGCTCTGTTTTGGTTTCCAACCACTCCTGAGAGAAATATCTGGCCTTTTTAAATATTTAGCTGCTAAATGTTCCATATGTTCACCCGCTAGTGGTAACTTTGTTTGTTGTTTGGTGCTGGGCAGGAAGTGTACAGTGGGTTTTAAAAACGTTAACTTAATTCTCTTTATATCAAACAATTTCTTTACTCTCACTGAACACTGTTATGGGAGAGACTCTCTTTACAATCTACCATATTTCAACTATAGAGAGGGAATGGGGCAAAAGGGTCTATCCATAATGACCCAAATTGTCCTCTTCCCTTAATTATGTCTCCTCTCCAGCTCTGTTCATTTGCCACTTTCCTTACTTCAGCAGAAACTGTAAAGGTGAATAATGACACATTGCTTTAGTTTTATAAAGGAGCTCAAAAGACTTTACTTTGTAATGACCTTTTACAAGTTACAGTCACTTTCTCCTCACTGAACCATGTCCTTAATTTTGCTCTATTTAGAGGAACTCGTTATTGGAAAATGTTATCTGTGATATTTTATAATGATATTGATATAATGGAATTGTCATTAATATAAGCCTCTATGTGGTGAAGTAGAAACTTTTGGTTTTAGTTTTACAGTAGTTTTTTGATAGGGCCAGGTATTCTCAGAAGAATATAGCTAAATATACAAAATACATGGTTGGAGAACTGTGTAGGAATGCACTTAAACTTAATAGTTTAATGTTTAATCTTTGTGCTACTTTAATGTCCGATGTGAAGCATTGCAGCACAGCGCCATCTCCTGTAATGTGAAGTCTGTTTAATTTCTGTGATTTAATGTCACCAGAGTTGATGGAAATTCATGCTGTCTCCTTATATAATATTACACAAAAATAAAGACAGAGAGAGACATACAAAATGTGTGTTGGCTTGCCTAATTAAATGTGCACATGCAACTTGTCTATTTCTATATATGCATCACTGGCCTATTGAGAATGAAAGTAAAAGAATGTCAGCGAGATGACAAGATTAGTGCAGCTGCTTTGGAATCTCTTAACTGTCTAGTCCCTCTCTGTTAATGAAATGGAAATATTTATGGAGCCTTTAGGATTGTAGCTCTTCATGAAATATTCATCCCTCCAAAATCGTTATTTGTAATGCGTCAACAAACCACACCATGATACAAAATGGACGCCAAGTGGCGTTAGTGTTATCAGGTTAAAACACCAGGATTATGCACAGGCATGCAGAAGATCCCTTCCACAGTGTGGAGTGCACAGGACATAATAATTTTGTTTGCCTGACTGAGATGGCTTTTGATCTAAAACACACACACACACACACACACACACACACACACACACACACACACTGTGACAATGACGCAGCATGCAGGGATATTGTGCCGCTCTCATCTGTAATCAGCTCGGCTTATCAGGTCCAGCAGTTCAACAGAAATGTAGAGACAGACTGCAGCGATTTGTTCACCTGATTATCTTCCCTCCCCAAACCGCTGATCTGTCCCATTGAGATGAGACAAATCGCAGAGAATTAGCCTCCAATTACACTCTGCAAGCAGGCTAGCCTCTCTTCATCTGTCATCCTCAATTAGCCCCACAAGCAAATGTTTGAAGTTAAATACTGAATAGAGGGTTGTACTCTGAAAATTATTCCCCTCTCCACCCACCTACACAGCAACCCTCTAATGTAGCTTCCAATACTGTTTTTCCTCCAAAGGCATAGTGTTGGCGTAATTGCAATCAAATTGGAGTATGATCAACGTGTGTGTGTTAGCACCAGTATCACTAATACATCACAGTTTCATGTTGCATGTGCTACGGATGGATGCAGCAAAGAGATGTGTACTGTGATATATAAAGGTGGGTTTTGCTTCCAACACATTTTGTTTTATTCTCACTCACACACACACACACACACACACACACACACACACACACACACGGACACGGACACATGCATACAATAGTGGTTGTTTCTTAACAGCTGTTTTGCTCTAGCAATGTGAAAGCCAGCTCAGAAAACACTTTGATACCCTCGTGTCATGCCAGTGCTTTGGTTTTCACAATGCTGCCGGGCATGTGCTTCAGGAAATAAATTTCTTTTTTATTCACAGATGGATCCAAATCATTACCCACAGCTAAAGGCCCCCTAGTTCATCAAAGTGGCTCAGTTGGCTTGAGCCAAATGAAAAAGCTCTCCCTCCCACTGAGAGACAACAAAACAGCTCAGTCAGCCCCCAGTTCTGCCTTTTCATAGCTCGCTACCCAAAGCTGCTTCAACTCTTCAGGCTGTACGGACTTCTTTTAACCAACAATTTGTCGTTGCCTTGCAAACTCTCTATGTTAGGACTCAGTTTTGAATGTCTCTTACCTTGAACATTCCCCATCACCTTTCTAAAGCAGTGCTTCTTTAGCCCAACCTTTAACATGCACATTTACACTGACAGCCATGCAAAAAGCACCCCCTGAACACACATAAAGCACTGCTACCTGTTCACCCTGGGGCCAAAACATTTTTTTAACCCCACTATGACTGACATTAACACACACACACAAACACACGGATGCATGCACGCTTCAAGTAGCACAGCGGGTAGTAACATGATATTGGCCCCTTTTCCATAGGCTCAATATTACACACTTAAGTCGCACCATGCTGGGTGATCATAGGCATTGCCACTGTGCAGATACCAGAGCTGACCTGTGATATTATGGTCCTGCTCATGAACACAACTGTGACAGACACTACACTCAACTGAGCAGTGTAGTTGTCCTACACTGGCTCAACATGTGCACTCATGCAGGTGACTAAACAGAAAGCAACATCTTAAAATGCCTGTGAGGTTTGGATTTCAGTTTACTTATGCATTCTTACTTTCATACAACAGACAGTAGTCACACGTTTTTTCTACTTTAGAAGCTGTACCATACTTGTTGTGTTAAGCCTCTGCTAATGCAAACAGAATATTTTCTGGTGTTGCAGGGTCACAAAAGCTTTCAACAGTGGAGAGCTTTTATTGTAAAGCAGCTACCTGAAAAGCTGTTACTGAGGTTAGCTGTCGACTTCTTGTTTGATTACAACACTTACAGCATTACAACCCTGATTGAGGACTTGTTTTGATCAGTGGTTCAATTTTAAATATGGTAAGGGATGAGTGTTAAAAGGCACAAAGCCACTAACCCATGAGCTGGTTACATAAACAGGTGCAGCTTTTAGCATTGAGTTAAGCAACAATTTTTACAAAGTTCTCCTATTGTATGAAAAACAACTCTCACTGTAGCAGAATAATAGTGTTGTTAGTGTTGCTCATGGAAGACATGGTGCCAATATCCCAACTGTATATACACAATTTACAGCATATCTGAACAAGGTGGTGTTTCCATTCGTAGGATCTTTACCTTCTTTATTAAATCACAAACATAGACAGATTACAAGAAAAGAGAGATATACGTAGTAGGATGAAATAAGTGGAGAGAAGGATGAATGCATAATGATGTCACAACAGATCAGGGTTAGGGTTAATCTATAAATTCAACTAAACGAGGGAGAATTGCCTCACCGAGTCAGTAGTCCATGACCTATAATATGCAGCTTCTAAGGTTTTACGCTGATGGCTCTGTTAGCTTGACATGAGATCATGTAGCACAATTAGCTATCTTGCTATCCTTTTCTTGACACTATTCATCTCTACTACTGACATATATTGAATATTAAAATGTTTTTTTTTTCTTTTTGTCAGTGTGTTTGTATGTCAACGTGTGGACAGCAGAGGTTCTGAGCTGTTGCCTGCTTTCCATTTCAAACTCTTCTATTGCATACCGTTAATCATAAAGAGTTTTTGAGCTGTGCGTGATGTGTATGTGGACCAACAGTTCAAATAAAATTCCCAGTTGGAATTTATAAAACATATATGTTCAAAATGTTCAACAAGACAGACTTTTTAACATGTATTTGTGTTGCTGTTGTTGTTGGTGGTGGTCATTCACTGTCTCTCAAAGATGCCAAGTGAAGTGAAGCCACAACTGAGAATATTGCAATCCCATGATCATATCATATATATATAATTGAGTGACCTCTTCCCTAAGAGCAAATAAAGCATTTATACAACACCAATTTATGGCAGACCAGCTACCCAAACCTATGTGTGCTATGAATCAGCAACATCTCCCTCACTCTGCAGTAATGGCTCCTGATAACTCCTCTACAGCACTGTATTTCACAAACAACATACTACACCACCAAATATAAACAAAGTGGTTTTATTTGACTCGGTGTCCTCTAAATGGTTGCAGAAGCAGGAGGGGTGAAGGCCGCACAGATGAAAGAAAGGTCAGTGATTATGATATACTGTATGTCTATCAGATATATTACAACCCCCTGCTACTCATTCTGAACACTAAAGTCAGGCCAGAGATTCATTTAATGGGAATCTGGTTCTGAGGGTGGTAGTGGTACCACTGCATGCACGCGCACGCGCACACACACACCATGGCTGCAGAAGCCAGATAGCGTTATTTGATGTGACATGTAATTCCAAACACATCGAGGACAAATTATACAGGCTGAAAGAGAGCAGCAGAGAGAGAGGACTATAGAGAGAGATAAAGACACAGGCAGCTTCCTCTCCTTCCCTCATCTATTTCTCTGCCTCATATATGTCCTTACCAGTGGACGGTAACACAAAGCTATGAGCATGACACATTACGCCAATTAAGCAGCTCTTTAGGAGCAAGCCATTAAGAATAAATAATTGATGATGTGTCTGTGCATGTATTAGAGAATTAATTTAGAAATCATGAGAATGAAATCTGTTAAAAAGACAAAATTATTTTAAAATATTTTTCATCTTGATTTCTGTACCATTTGGATGTTCCGTTAGGGCTGGGTACCGAATTGAATTTTTTTCTACCAAGATCTAATAATGCTGGTGATTGGCTGTCTAATGTTATACATTGTAGAGACATGCAGGAACAACTCTAAGTTACGCACAAAGACTGGGCTCACGTACAGTAGTAGGAGCTGAAAAGTAAATATCCTGTATTTACTTTTACAATTGGTATCAAAAAAAGTATCAATCAGGAACCGGTATTGAAGTCACTGTACTGGTATCGGTATCTAAAAATTTTGAACGATTCCCAGCGTACAATGTTGCTGGTCAATGTTGACTTTATCGCCATGTGTAGAGTATGGCAAAGCTTTTTTCAAGCTCTCTTCAGACAAACAGACTGTCTTTCAGATGTACTCCAGCGATGTGGCATTGCATTTTCATTAGGTTGAGGGAGTTGCAAAAGAGAGATTAAAATAAGTATGGTCAACATTTATGCAACAGAGGCTAAGATATCCTGACTTTTAGTCCCTTTAAAATAGGTCAAGCTCCAAAAACACTGGGTCCTACAATTTCCATAATGCCAATCAATACCCTCTTATGCCCCAAGTTCATAACCCAGACTTTCAACAAAAAGTCTCAGAAAAGGACATCACTAGGATTATTTTCTTTAACTTTCAAAAGCTGCCTTCAGAGCCACGGACAAATGATACTCGACTGAGTTCACATGACTGCAGCTGCAGTGCTATTGTTTGAGATGCTGGTACAACTTCGTCAACTACTCCATGTTACAATCAGCCCTCTTATTATTCCGTCTTAGTCTGAAAAAATGACCTTCTTTTTCCCAGAACCTCATTAATATTTAAGTATGCTCATTTCAAAAGCATTAACTTAGTCTTCCTTGACTTCGCTCCTGTGTCACTCAAACACTTCAAAGTGATTACAAGAAGATAAAACTGTCTTTTGTGATTGTATCATCTTTTTATTGCTGCTGTCTATTTCCTCTTTTACAACTAGTAAATAACAGAGTTATGTCCGTGTATTTCATCCCTCTCCTTCCAAAGCCTGGATAAGGAGGTGTGAGACAGATTTAAAATGCCATCAAAATGAATGATGCATTTGCTATCTTGTGTTACATTACAGTGGTACGAGGCCAGATTTTTCAAACACAAAAATGGCAAAACACAAGACAAAGACAATCCACACTTGCAGTTAAATTATTGACAGTCTTATAGTCTTTGCTGTAATGGTTATAGAAATTAAGAAAATTAACTATAAAATGAATTATAAAACGTAGTCAGCAATTGACAATGTGTAGAATTACATGAATGAACTAAGGGTTTAACAACATATCTATCCTGCTGTCATTTGTCTTGCGAGGTCATACAGAAACAAATACCATGTATGTGAAACAGGATATAATCATTGAGTCGCACAGGATCGGATCAAATTAATTAGACTGCAGAGTGCTCTTAACCTTAATCCAACTTTCCAAAGCAAAAGTGAAAATCATTACGGAAAGAAAGTTGGTACATAGCCTATGATGAGTGTATTAGACACTTTGTGTGCCCAGTGTTTACACAGAGACAGGGCTTCAATCATTGAGTTGTGCCACTGATTTGTATAAACCAGATGGCACAAATGACATCCATCCTGTGTTTCTGCAGGTAACATGCATCCGTTGCATCCTGGCAACAGCTGCTGCATCAGCTGGACAGGGTGTCCTGGGATACTGTGGGGAATATTTCAGTCCTCTGTATCCATTAGATGATAGACTGGTATGAGCCATTTGGTAGTAGCTCATTCGCTGCCTTCATGGCACAGTTATTAGGCAGATTAGATTTGGAGATGTGACTGCATGGATTTGGTCGGATAGATGACTGGATTTCACAGCGTCTGGCTCGAACAGCTGCAGAGACGCTAGATTAGAAAATGATCTTCCCAAAAAGGATATGTCATTAACCTCAGAAACTCTGTGCTTTTACATCACTATCACAACCACAAACTAAGAATGTAGACGCTGAATAGTTTGAGGCTTTATGTATTTTATTTATGTATTATTTTGCACTTAAACAGTATGTATTCTGTATTGTGTATTTCTTACAGATGCATTAAAGTGTGCTCAGGAATCCAGATCATACCAGTGTGTGTATTTTCTTTAGGATAATAACTATATTAAATCATCTTTAAAGAAAAACTTTTTAAAATTGATTAACTGACACATTTGTCAGAGACTGTATACATGTTTGTTTGTATCTGTTTTTTGTGTGAGTTTCTGTCTTTGTTTGCTTGTGGCAAACATGATGAGGGAGAAAAGACAGTGAAAGCCAAAATCTGGGTGTTGCTGTGATGAAAGTTTAATGATCGTACACTTGAATTGCCTCAGAGCTACATAATTATTATCATAAAACACACGCGCGCACGCACGCACGCACACACACACACACACACACACACACACACACACACACTCCTTAGCTTAAGGAGGCCACTAATGAGTCATTACAGTCAACTATGACTCTCCCACTAAGTGGGTTACTTACTGCGCAACTACACAGTACAAATTAGGTCTCTGACATGTGATGTTAATCATACTGTTGTCTAATATAAACAATGTAGTTAGAAAGACTTTGCAGAGCAAGAGATATATCATTGTGGTGGGAAAAACAGCACTTGATACAATCTACAAATCCAATTCCACAGCAACATAGTTGTGTCTCTGTTGTGAATTTTGTTTATTATAGTGTGTGTGTGTGTGTGTGTGTGTGTGTGTGTATGCTTTTATGAGTTGTTTTAGGTCCACATCATTATCAGTATTAGTATCATATGCTGAGGCAGTCTCTGGTTTTAAAGTGCTCATATTATGCTCATTTTCAGTTTCATAATTGTATTTAGATAGATTGGTTTATGTGGTTTCATTTTCAAAAAACACCATATTTTTATTGTACTGCAAATTGCTGCAGCTCCTCTTTTCACCCTGTGTGTTGAGCTCTCTGTTTTAGCTACAGAGTGAGGCATCTCACTTCTGTTCCATCTTTGTTGGGAGTCGCACATGCGCAGTAAGTACTGCTAGCTAGGCAGTTGCAGAGTATGAGGGCGTGCCATGCTAGCAGCTAGGCGAGCATTATAATGTGTGTTACAAAGTGACGCACGTTTGTCACAGAAGTAAAGACTATTATACTACAATTTTACAATGCTACAATTTTGCAAAGCCAACAAACTGTTTAATATTACGTGTCCATAGAGGTCCACAGAATTCCAACAATGGAGGTGCAACATCTGGTTTTCCAAGCATGGATTCTGGTGTATGCCTAGTTGAAATTCCTGCTGACTATGAATGTCCTTTTTCTTCTTCACTTGGAATACGTTGCTTGGAATTTTTATGGTGAAAATGTCATTTAAATGTATGGGGTATTCCTTTACCCACTGTCTAACGCTAAACAATGATTGGTAAGTTGCCATTATCTGAACTCCAACTTTCAAAAGAATATCTTGTGACCAGCAACGGACAGGGTAAGTTTTCCATATTCCATATGTCTAGGTTTCTATGTGATTAGAAGACACCAAGTAAGAGTTATTTACAATCACCAAATTTACAATTTAGATGTTTTGCTTAAAGGGGACATATCATGAAGAACTTAGCCAGTGCGTGGGCACAGACATTAGGGAGTGTCAACCAACCCACAACCTGTGAAATAAGACAACCTAGTCCGTTTTGTATAGGCTGATTAGATAAGAAAACATGACATGGATATTACAGGTATATTTAGACAGACAGTATGAGAAAAATTGTTTTTTGAACATAAAAGCATGTAAACATATTTTAGTAGAACCCAAAATACGAACCTGAACCTGAGCATAATATGTCTCCTTTAAAAAACGTGTGTATCTTAACCATTTCCTCCTACAATCAAATGGAGGAAGGATGAAAACTTCTCTTCTCCTTTCTGTGCTGTACACAATTACGTAACATGAGGTCACACATTTTAAACTTTCCCAACTGCATCATTTGTGAGGAAAACATGCAATTATTTTATTCATGGGTCTGCAGCTTTGCGCAACTCCTTCCTTTCTTCCCTTTCCCCACTGTATCCCCCACACTTCCGCATTCTCTTCCTTCTATCACCCTTCTGTCTACACTGTAGATAGCTACTTGTCTAGGATAGATAAGATATATATTATGAAGCCATAGAAATGAGAGTGAAAGAGAGAGTCTTATGTGGAGGAAAAATAGGCCAGCTATGTAAATGGAGCACAGGTAAGGATGTACAGAATGAGGATGGTGAAAGAATAAAGGAGAGAAATGAAGGTTAAAAGAAAAAAGAAAGACAAGCAGAAGGACACAATAGACACAGAAGGAAACAAGAGAAAGACTCAGGTCAGCTCAACCTTTTGCAGCATTTGACATTGAATCAGACTGTAATAAAAGAAGAGATCATGTTGCCTTTTAGGTAAGTGGCACAATTTTTCTGTACTGGTCAAGCTGGTAAAAGCTCTCTTCCACTATCAGTGTTTCTCCTTCCATATATGCCTCAAGTCCCAGCAGGTTTTGTGTGGGTGTGTAAAAATGTAGAAAATCAACAAATGAAGTACAATAGGAGAGCAATATTGAGGGAGAGTACCACAACTATAAAGGTAAAGAAGTGTTTGCACTAGTCACAGATTGCTAATGTAAATCGAGAGTATCTGAGGGGGATTTTTTTCTTCTATTATGGCAAGTGAAACAAGTGACATTTTTCAAAAAACTTAAAACTGGGCGACTGAATTCCTGAATTGAATTCCTTTGTATTAACATGTATTGGTTTGATTTCACCTACAGATCACAAACTGCACATATACTGGGTGCTCAGATCATTCAAATTCAAGGTTGTTTCCCATCCATGCAGCCCTATAAAGGAGAGGTTTGAGGTCACCTTTAAGCTGCCATTGGCATAGCCGCTGCAGGTAGAGCTATGAATAATAGATAAGACAGCATGCCTCTCAATTAACAAGACGCTAGGAAAATCCTGCTGCCACTGGCTATTTAAGATGGAGGGAAGAATAGAGAAGGATGGAAGAAAGACAGGAAAGAGATGGGAAGGTGAGGGAGGGTAAACACATATAGTTGGACAGATAATGAGAAGGCAATAAAGGAAGGGAGAGAAGGGATATTTTAGTGACTATTAGAGTGCAGCATCACAACACTGGCAAACAATAACAAAATTTTTTTGAATTCTGACGAATAACTATGAATTATTTGACCAAATAGCTGTGTCAAGATTACTTCCTACAAACAGAAACAAGTCTGACTGAGTTTGTACAGGTGAGAAAACAGTGACAGTAGAATGCTCGTAGTGCAATCTGTTTATTCTGTTTTCCAGTCTATGTCTTTCTCTACTAGGCAATTTAGAAAAGGTTGAAAGTGTATATAGAACTAGAAAGGTGCACTCATAAGAGTGCAGATCTCTGCGAGGTGTGTCTCCCTCTTTCTTCACAAAGAAGAGTTGTATCTCACTTAATTGTCCCTCTTGACTCCCTTACATTTAAGATGGCGGCAAAGATAATAAAAACAGGGATTTATTCATCTCAAATCGTGCCTAACTTTAGTGGATCATAACATAATGGATATGGAATTAATCTGCAGATGCTACTGTTCAAAATGAGACCAAACCTTTTAAGAATGTCAGTTTTTAGCCACAACAAAGGCCAAAATGTGGGCCTAGCTGATTCCCAGAAATGCATTTTGCTATGTCATTTTGTGGAAAATTGTGAATCACCGTAACCATGAGAGGTCCTTGAGCATAGTCATAAATATAATAATAAAACAAACTGCATGTTGTAGAGATGGGTTTCCTCAGTCCATGTGGCCCAGGAGAGTAGCTCAAATTGGCACTGAAACACAAAACAAAATATTAATCATGCAAAATACTGTATATACTATGCGTGAGGTGAACTCTACCAGTGAGCTAAAAGATACTGAATTGACTTTGATGCTGATGAGGCGTATTGGCGCCACTGCTAACAGCCTCAGCTCCCTGCTCAGTTCTTACACATTGCTTATATGGCTGTGATGCTTCCCTAACCTCTCCATGGTGTGAACAAACAAAGATGTAGCTGTTTGCCTGAGTCTGCTCCTGAAAGAACTCAACAGCTTGCTCTGAACATTTCTGTTTTCTGTTCACTCTCTTTCCTCTAGCTGACAGATGCTGGTATACCATCACTGCTGAACACAATATAGATCTTTAGAGTGAAAATTCTAAGTTGGTAATAGGCCTCCTTTTTCTCCTGACTGTGATTGTGTCTGTGTGTGTGTGTGTGTGTGTGTGTGTGTGTGTGTGTGAAAAGGAGTGACTGAGGGACAGACAGAGAGAGAGAGAGAGAAAGAGCTAGATAGATAGATAGAGAGAGAGAGAGAGAGAGAGAGAGAGAGAGAGAGAGAGAGAGAGAGAGAGAGAGAGAGAGAGAGAGAGAGAGTCGTATTACCATTGTGCTGATATACCTGTCTGGCTTTTCCTGAGTGAATCAGAGAAAAAAAGACACAAAACGTACTTTGGGCCATGGCCAAGTGTCAGACTAAATTCTTTACAAAGCAGTTTTGCTTCTAAGTGAAAAAAAGAGAGGGAGAGAAGTAAACTTTTTTTCAACTTTTGGGGAAATTTCTTTTTTTTACTGTGTGGGCTTTGCTGGAGGTCAAAGAAATTGTATTTGCTGTAAATGCTGAGCTCAGCCTGAATCCCGCCCAGCCAATATTTCCTCTCTAGGAACTGTTAAATGAATAATAGTATTCACTATTTATTTTTTATTATTGATGTAGCCTACAGTACTTTTAATGATCAATAACTAACTGCAAGTTTAGAACTGTGTAACAACAAATGTGGAATTCATTTTACTAACCCTCCTTTTTCAATGTATGGTCCTCAGAGTTTGAGCAACAGAGAGAGATGTCATAAAGATAAAGTGCTTGCTGGTAGCCATGCTTGTCGAATATAAAAGGGTATAATGAAGATATGTTGTACAACTGCAAACTGAACAACACAACATTACATTTTACAACAGAAGGTAACAAGGATTTCCTCAGGAAACCGAACCTCAGCGTGTGTGAAAGTGTTTGTATATGTGTAGGTAAATGTCACCAAGCACTATGTTTGTGGTACGAATGGACTGTAGCTCAAAATATCTTATGAGCGGACAAACCATATCATGTCTGGCATGGATATGGTTAAGTGTACAATATGTAAGACAATTCCTAGTGTATATTTAAAGGTCCAGTGTGTAATGTGTTTAGTCGTTCATTATCAAAATCAGTGCTCGAAGTGGGCCGGTACTCACCGGTACGCAATACCAGCACTTCTATATTTTACTCTTAAGCGTACCTGCACTTTTTCTTGCGTACTGCTACTTCTCGCATGTAGCCGGTACTCTACCACTGACAGAGAAAGCGTCAGTGTCAGACAGATTGACCCTAACGTTACATAAACTACACTACCCAGAGGGCACTATGTGACTCAGATCTTGACGAATCACATCAAGGCAAGCAGTCGGCCCACCCTATCAGAAGTTCGCTTAGCCACAGACGCTAGTTCGGAAAAGCTGTCTGATGCCTGCAACCTGACCGTAACAGATTTTTCACAGCTGAAAACCTAGAAACTAAAATGAAGTTTGTCGAGTTTATAAGTATTATTATTAGCCTGGCTTCAGAAAGGTACTAAAACAAAGCGTGTGCCAGAGCCAGCGTTAATGAGGAGTCTGCAGCTACCTACCTTAAGGTTACCTTAGTCAATGACACCAACGTCAAAAATAACGTGAGTAACGAAACACATGGATGGCCTGACTGTTGGTCAAGGGACCAAATTATGTATTTTGCTCCACCAACAGCTGGCTCGTTTTTAACGATAACAAACTGGGCTGCAAAACATGTAGCAACATCCCGTCACTTGCTGGCCAGACAGAGAGGGGACTAAAGCTGTCAAGAGAATGACAGAATGACACACAACACACCCACACACACGACTTGTTTAAATAAATACATACATTTATGTTGTTAATAAATAACAATAAATTGTTGTTGTACCAGCAATATCTCCAAGTTTTGTTTTTCACTGTAGAAATCTCAAATGTCATAATGATTTGCCAATGCAAGAGAAAAAAAAAGTGCCGGTACCTTTTTTTTCTCCACTTCATGCACTTATCAAAATCTGTGTTGCCCGTTCACAAACTTGTCCTTTTTCATGAATATTTACCACATAACTGCAAACTCAGAAGGGCTGAAAAATGTGACACCATTTTAATATTGATATTTAATATTATTTTAGATAAACTTTTTATTGTTTTATATTTTTGAACAGACAAATACAATTGAACAGCGTGCTCCTTTTAAAAAAAAAATATTTTTTATTTTTTTTAAAAGGAGCACGATATATATATATATATATATATTATTTTAATTTTTTTTAAATGAGCACGCTGTTCAATTGTATTTGTCTGTTCAACAATATAAAACAATAAAAAGTTGATCTAAAAAAAAAAGGAGCACAAAAGCATATTTATGGCTAAGGCCACAGGGTCAAAATTAAATTATTTATAAAGAATTTAATAACAATAACTTATTTCACCAGTAAATTCCTGTTAAACAACCACTGGATGGGAAAAGGGTATTTTACAATAACTTTGAATGCACCACGAGGCTGGCGAGGCTGTGTTGTTTTTCAGACAACAGCAGCAGCAGACTGTTGTTAGAATCCTCTACATTGAAATACAGACAAACTTTTACACCGTTTAGCTGTCAGCATTTTAACCGTGTTTACTCCAGCTGCTAGCTAACGGTAGGCTAACGTTACCTGCTGTCGAGTGTAGCGTTAACTAGTGTCCCGTGTGGCAATGTTTCAGTTGCCTCTTACGTCCGTTTCGATGCTTCAGAGAGAAGCGCAGGCATTTAAGTGGCACCTAAATAAGGAACCGAAATCCGCGTTGCTATTCGATCCGATAGATAATGGTCACCGGTGCCCCACCCTTGACCTTTACAAATGTAGATTAAGCCAACAGAATCATAATTCTTAGACATCTACAATATAAGATGAGATACTGGAAATCATCATTTTATGGTGGCCATTTTTAAAATTCCAAAGTGATGTGTTGACATCTGGCAAAATGTCAATTTGTTTCAGTGATATTTCTCCACAGCCAGAGACCAGAAAGATGATGTTTACAGTGCATAAGTTGAATTATTCATAACATTTAAGAGAAATACACCAGTAGTCCTTCATTTTCACCAGTCCATCCATCATTCTAACCATCCATATGTCTTCCCCTCAACTCTAGTGTTCTCACTGTCTCAGTCTCTCTAATACAAACACCACTGAGATGCTAATGAGCCCTCTTGGAATTAGACTTTCCCCATTGGGAGATCTGAGTTAATACAAAAATGTGTTGTCACGAGTTACTGTTACTATAGAAACTTTAACTCAGCAAAATATTTTTGTGATTACATAAAGAAAGCTTCAGGCCAGCATACGAGCACAACAATTCCACACAAAGAGAGCTTCTGTATGACCGTCACATTAGGCTTCCACACACAGACATGTTTGCTACCAGCACAGCATCCTGAGGTAGATTACAACAGGCGTCTAATTGGAAAGTGCCTCAGGCCTGATATCACTGTTTTATTAGGGTTAGGGATTATTTATCTGTAGCTGAATTAAAATGTAGCCACATATCTGCTATATACTGATGTTTTAAGTTATTGTCACATTGTTCACAACAATACAGATCTGCAACACAGCATCACAGATCTAGAGCGCCACAAAGAGCTGCGTCAATAGTCGCTCACCAGACACGCAATGCGTAGTCAAAGTGCAGTAGCCCGGGTGTGCTGATGCAGAGGAGTGAATGTGATCAAATTGCTGCTTTTCTTTCTAAATCTTTTTATTGAATGTTTCTTTAGAATATATTTATAGAAGACAACAAGAAGCAACACTATACAAAACAACCCCCCTAGTCTCCCCATCCTTCCCTACCAAATGTCAACTTCTTAGCGACCCCACACCCCCATATCCCACAGTGACATGCGTCAAGACACCGCAGGCATGCAGGTTGTTATGGTCAGAGGTTGGCATTTTTGATTAGTTGCCAAATTTCAAGAGGGTGGGTCTTGTGAGTGGGCCTAACTGGAAGACGCCAGGAGATACAGGCGAGAGTAGTTTCTGTCTGCTTCTATTTGCTAATCACACAGTGAGCAACACTGTGGGGAACTAGTGGCGCAATGGTGGACAGCAAGTTGAGCTCACCAGGGTTTCAGGTAAGGCCTGCATCCGTTTCTTGTTGAAAAGCAACCAAGGAATTTGGCATATGTGTCGCCTGTTAAAAGCTGGTACAACCATTAATGGTAATTATACCCCCTAGACTTAACAACAAATTGTTTTACCAGTACAACCTGTGCCGTGACAGGGCTTACAAAGAAAACAATGGGTTCAGGTGTTTTCACGTGTGTCATGGTCATGATGCGGTTGCCCTTTTTGGATATACATCATTTGTTGGAGATAAAAAAAAACAACACATGAAAAGTTATAATAATTTCAGAATTAACTGGTGCAAAGCTACAAATATACTTAAGAGGATTAAACTCAAGTAACTCATTCTACATTTACACAATAAAAAAGGAAAATGCTACACAGTCCTCTTCACTTGCTGTTAAATGTAATTGACAGTTTGGGTTTTACTTTACAGCTGTTGCTATCACTGTCTTGCTAACATCATGGTAATGAAATCAAAAATGTATATTATTGTACGTGTTTATGGTGTGAATTACTATTCAGGACTAGGGATGTAACTGTACACAAAATTCACAGTTCAGTTTAGTGCAAGTCCGTGCAACATATGATACATTCATTTCCATTTATAACATCATTTTTACCAGACAAAGTCCTCTTGCTGGGAACTGAATTTTGCCCAATGGTAAACTATTATGTAATCAGCACATCTGGGTGCACATCTCCATGTTGGATGTTTCCGTTCAGCAACACAGAGATACCGTACCGGTCTTATACACAACTCTGTCTCCGTTGCTGTTGTACAGTAGCTCAGTGGTCCTCAACCTTTTCGAGTCGCGACCCCCACAATAATGAGGTTAGGAGCTGCGACCCCCCCACCCCCATTGACAACGAGAGAAAGAGAGCTGCAAACCGGTGTAAACAGCTGTTTCTACACGCCTCCCCCTGCTGATTTAAACATAGCCTTGTCCATTGTACTCCAGACTCTGTGGATTTTTGATGCGTTTGTGACATTTCCTCTCCCCCTGACCCGCCTTCAGACCCCTTTCTGCATTCCAGGACCTCCTGATTTACAAATTAAACTTTGAATATACACACATGAAATGTACCAAACTCACACAGTAATGTTAAAACCATTCACCAGTCTAGAATACATGTACTGTATGTTATTTCATTTTTTTCTCCCCAACCATCTGGTGACCCCCAGAAATTATCTCGCGACCCCCTTGGAAGTCGCGACCCCCAGGTTGAGAACCATTGCAGTAGCTTATCGGGAATCCTCCAGCGTTTCATTTGTGCTCGCTATAGGGGGAATGACACGCATGCCAATCCACATGTTGTGCTAACCTCAGCATAGGTTGCTAACAGTTGACAGTTAAAAGTGTCCAGACGGAACTTGCGCTCGTGAACTCTGGTTCCACACTACGTGCATCAATTCAGTGTATTGTATTACTGCCAGTGACTGTGTGCATCGGACCGTAACAGTTCGGTACGAATGCATGAACCGGTACAGACCTATTCAGCACACACACATGCTGTCTGACACTTCAATGTCAAAGTCACTTTATAAAGCAATGTGTCAACAAAGAGCAAATGACTGTGTGGGGTCATTTTTCCATCTCATTTATAAAGAACAGTCCAGCTGCTCACACGGTTTTCTATTCACATTCTTGAGGCTTTCTCTTCTCTGCAGGATAACCTTCATCTGTGTTTTCGGTCTGTCACACTCTCCATCAATTATTCTCTCTGCAGAGGATAATGAGAATGTCAGTAAAATATGTAAAGCACAAGATTAAACAGCAAATAAATATTTTAGCGAGCCTATAGTGCCTTGTGTGTAGCAAACAAACTGTTTATGTGCAGCTGTGGGGGTGTTGGGCGGGGGGAGACGCTCTGCACTGCAGCAGGGATGGACATATTGATCGTAGTAGGTATAAAACACATCATCCTGTTGTCAATAGAAACACAATCACACTGTCTTACAGATATTAATGACGAAAACCATCTGAGGTTTTACTGCAATTACATTAAATTGAAGAATTTCCTGATTAGACGCTGGGAAAATCAATGCTCTTCTCACCCATATCTATCCTCTTCCGGCTCAGCAGGTACCATCAGCAAGTTTACCCTACAGTATAATGATGGATGTAAACTCAATAAACTCCACTTCTGGTCCAGTGAATGGAGTGGATTATGGTGGACTAAATGCCTATGTGTTTAAATAATGCTGGACCTATGTGACAATTGTGCAATCACACCAGCTTTAAGGCATCAACTTGCCTTTTACTAACCTACTTTAATACCCAAATTCAGATTTCTAAAAAATGCTTGTAGATTTCCAACAAAGCCATCTTTTTAGACTTGACAATTCTATAACTATAATATGCAATCCCCCCCCCCCCTACACACACACACACACACTGCAAAATGCAGAAATAAAAGACCTGAACCATTTCCAAGGCTGTCATTGTTAGGCATATTTAAAATGTTATACATCTATGGCCTGTCATTACCATACGCTTCAACTAAGTAGATCACGGGCATCCAGCCTGCTCATTCACTAATCTGCTCCTGCAGTTTGTGTTTCTTAGCATCAGCGTAATGTCTCCAAACATCTATTTAGTTACTTTTAGCTAAAAGTTACACGGCAAGGAACAGACCAAAAAAAAGTTGACCTCTCATAACCAAGCCTCGTAGACGTCATTGTTAGACAGCGAGAGCCAGCTAGCCACCTGGAGTCGCAGTCCCCTGAACTATGGTGGGTGCATGTATAAAAAGACTGACACCAAGGGGAACAATACAGCCTTCCTCCCTTGTGAATGTGCCTCTGTGTGTGTATGAGCCTACTTCTAGCAGGCTTGTGTGAGCCAGTCAGCTCTTTTACAACAACCTCTCTGAAGCTGGTTCTTCCTCTCTGATCCTGGTTGAATTATCTCTAATCTATGAGGCAGAGGAAGACTGAAGAGGAAAACCGGTGAGAGCTCTAAAGACTGCAGGAAGATGACAGGACATTGGACTGTTGTAAATGCCAGGAGGCCATATTCTTACTAGAGATAAAAGGTAAGCAAGGACAAGGAAACCAGCAGCTATGATGGAAGAAGCTGAGTAATATGAGTAAATTCAAATATGTGGCACTGACTTTGTTCTCTAATTATTTTTGACATTGTGTACTCTTAATGTGATACATTTAAAGAGAGCAGAAAGCTCCTCTCCTGTAGGATTAGAGTTGAGAAGTTATGACATGGGATTTCGACAGGCATCAGAGCTGCACCAGACTGGAAAAGGTCAGATATTATCAGGGCTCAAAGGTAACATTTAATTCTCAAAGCAATTTATTCGCCTGTGGCCTGGTTTGCAATTCTTAAAGAAAACACACTGAATAAAAATAAACTAGCGAAACACATTTAGGTCAGATTAAAATAGATTTTTTTTTCTGTAAACAGAGGAAACAAAACTAGGCTTCGAGCACTTTCAGATATTTTATTTGATTAAGTGTGTGTAGGTCTGCTGGTACATCTGGAGAGTAAATCTGTCAATAAGAAGAAGAGCAGTAATCACTGATTTATCTCTAATTTTACCTAATTAAATTTATATTACAATTTACATATTTAAATTGCAAAATTGCAACATAAATCAGTTGCCTTTGTAGAAATAAAATGTGCCTGTACTCCCATCTTTGTTCGCGCTAATGCTGCATTTAAATTTTGCTTTGCTTTAAATAATGAAACTGAAGTACACATTGACTAAATTTCTTTATGAAGCTGTCTCTGTTCTATGAAACTGGCTTTGCTATGGTTGGGAGGGGCGGGATTACAGAATGCCTAACTTGAGCACCAGAAGTTGCTGCAACTCCACTCTGCTCCCATATTAGTTTTCTATCATTTCAAATTGTTGCAAAACACTAAAGTACATTAACAGCAGAGAGGTAAAGTGAAAGAAAAGCACAACATTTCCTTAGGGAGGAAATGCAGAAAAACCTTTTCCCTTATGAAAGCTAATTAGACAAAAAGCACTATGTGTGTGTTTGTCATATTTCTGCTGTCTCCAGAATTTGCCATAGTTAAAGCATTTGTGTTCTTTGAATAGAAAAATTAGTTTTTTCTTCAAGGCAATTTGGAAATCTCTGCAATCAACCCCCATACATAATGTAGATAAAGCCCTAGATCATGTCATTTAAATTCTGAGCAAAACTGAATATTGACTGTTGATTAAGAAAACAAAGTGCTATAAGTAAAAAAAAAAAAAAATCTGCATTCAAAATGAGCTTCTATTGCTCTATTTATAATATTCTCTGCAAGAATATATGGTAACTATAATTATACTATAAATAATATTAATTTATACAAAAAACATTAAGTTCACACACACACACACACACACACACACAACAATGGGGAAGTTTGTTTTGTTTTTTGTTTCATTCATTCTGCAATCTTACTCTATCTGTGTTGATCTCCAGTGTAGCAATGACATTTCTAAGGTTAGAGAGAGGTAAAGAAGGGATTATTAGAATAAAAGTTAAAACCACATAATGCCTCTCACTCACACACACACACACACACACACACACACACACACACACACACACACACACACACACACACACACACACACACACACACACACACACACACACACACACACACACACACACACACACACACACACACACACACACACACCTTTCATTTAAAACAGCTCCTTCCAAAATAAATGCAACACAAACGACATGATGGAAACCATCCCACTGGCTCTGAAACAATAACAGTTTCTGACCAGAGAGAAAAAAATCACCAGTGACATTCAGGCTGCAGGCCTTATCAGTATACTGCACTGTATAACCCCCGCCAACACACACACACACACACACACACACACACACACACACACACACACACACACACACACACACACACACACACACACACACACACACACACACACACACACACACACACACACACACACACACACCACAGTAACCTGAGTGTTTATGTCTCCCTTCTTTTCTGACTCACAGCCCTGGGTGAACCTCACTCTCCTGCTTAGAGTTGAGAGCTTTACAATTTCAGCCACTTAAGTGCCCTATTGTTGTTGATAAGGAGGAAGATGAGGATTTGGGAGGAAGGGCCTAGGGTCTAGAAGAAGCCAATTCAGGACACATAATACATTTGTATGTGTGTGTATATTCTAACTGAGAACCTGAATGCTTGGCTAAGCTGCAAGCTTGAGTTCAAAAACGCAATTACACAGCAGTTCAAAACTCCACCTGTGCATCTGAGCCTGCATGAATGCACATAGCCCCGACCTGTACCTGTACACATGTTTGTCTGACTGTTTTTACATTTGAAGAAGAGGACAGAACAAATAGGTGTGTATGTTTCAGTGTACATGTGTGAGTATAGTATGACATTTATTTTCTGAAGACATATAGACTGCAAGAACAATTAGAAAGTAAACAAAGTGTGTGTACATACATCAAAATGTGCTAATGTTATGATCTCATCAAATGAGGGGTTAAGAGAGACTTCTGTGTTGTTCTTGTCAAGTTTAGTCATTTTAACTAAGAATATTGTCTTGACTCGGCTTGTGAAAGTGAAAGAGAAAACAAAATGATTACCACAAAGTATTACTATAAAGTGCCCTATATTAAATGTCAGCTGCAAGTTCCTCTAACAAAATCAAACGTAAGCATGGCCTCCACTTTGAGACTGAGAAAACCCTGAAATCAGTAATAAGGCACATGCCAGTGACATGGACCAGCCCCTCCTATTCATACTTTAAATCTTCTATATCATCCATAGAAAACAACAAGGTCGGGAAAAGAAGTGTAGTTGAATAGTTGATAAAATGGTAGACATGGTGATAGTTGGGAAAGAAAGAAGACAAGCTGAGCTACTGGAGGGAAACCAGAAACAAGTGTGTGTTCTCTAAAATGTCATTAATTGAATCCCCCATGGAAATGATGCAGCTACAACCCACACAGGACAGACCACAGACATCCCCCACTCTGCCTCGCTGTCCCTCACACAGTTTAATAACCATTCATTACAAACCTTACATGGCTGATGATTGGCAGTGTGTTTGAGACTTGAGGTCAGCACTGTGTTTTGTTTGTCTTTCTGCAGGAGGACTCATTTCTAGCACTAATGACTTCTCTGGCTCTTAATGGATGACAGAAATAAAGGAGCTGTCACTGTCAACACTCAAAATGTCCTCTAACAGACATAGCAAAAATAACAATTTAGTATTGACTTCAAACTGTCCTGTGTCTCTGTCCAGATCCAGAGATTCTTCCAACCAGGATGTAATGTTCGGAAGTTCATTCTTGACCTTGGTAGTATGTGTGATGATATGATCTCAACTCAACAGTCCCCTTACTTGATTTTTCTGAGCTTCATTAGCGAATGGAGCTGGCTCAGGTGTAATCAAGTTATCTAACTGTGGATCTATAGTCATGCAATAAGTGCTCAAAGTGATTTTGAGTACTGAATGCTGTTGAAAATCATAAGAAGCAGTTATAATCTCAGTAAAAGCTACCAAGTCGACCTTTGAGTTAATTCTGTTACACCTACAATTCATAACATATGCATATAATGTGATTTATGGTTGTTTTGCAAAAAACACCTATCTTAAAGTGCACTAGGCCATTTCCTTATAATGATTAATTCAATTATAGTTCAGTGTTACTGGCAAAAGATTAGCCTGCTTCAATGGGAAAGCAATGAAGAAAATAATTAATTGCTCTAATGTGAAAAACTGCAGTTACCTTAGGTTTTAAACTTTAAAGTGCTGCATCATACTGTAAGCAATGGACATTTTACTAAACATAGTGCTCTGGTGACAGGCTGATCCAGTAAATCATGACGCAATTGTAGAATCTAACTGGATAGAGCAATGTGATAGGAAACAAAGCGCTACAGCTCGCTCCTTCTCATGTAGAGTAGTGACCGAGGCTGTGTGTTTGTACTCCACCATATTTTACATTATTCATTTGACTGATTAATGCTAATTAATCGGGTATATGTTCAAGTAAATTCAGTTACAGTGCACCAATACAAAGCAACACAACAGGCAAAGTCTTAAGCACATTAGACATTAGTGTATTGTAATGACATGTCAAACCAAAGTAAAAACTATGATCATTAACTCTCACTTTTCCATTAGGAAGCACACACATCTTTCACACAGACGCGTGCACGGATGCACCCATGCACGCACGCACTAATGTGCACATTCTACATTTTAAAAGAGAGAAAAGAAACAGCCCTGGATTTTGTAAACAAATCCGTCTTGTGTGTCCTTGTGAAAAAAATAAACCATTCATCAATCTGCGAGGTAGAATCATCTCTGGGCCACTGCTGTCCATCAATCAAACCACTGGCCAGCTGTCCAATGGAAGGCAGAGTGACAGTGATGACCCCGCCCACCTGGTCGACTAGGTGACCTTTGAATTGTCATGACAAGGTGATTGATATCCTGTGTCACAGAAAATGAAACATTTCCCCTCCAGACTGCAGATGAGTTGACAGAGTTACAACTCTGATAAATTCTGCGCTCTCTGCTACAACCAGACAAACCTTTACACATCAGAATATGAGACATTTATAGAGACAGATGTACTGCTGAGAGCATTTTTACAGAGTGTGATTAGGGTTTTTAAAAACAGGAATGATATATTCAATGTCTAATCAGAAAATGATAATTAAAAAACAGAAATCAGTTACTTCCCTCAGATTCAAAGTGCTTCTATTGATTAGCAGAATCAATGGGATGCCAAAGGGAACACAACTAGCCACAGGTTCCCTCTGTAAAAAAAAGAAGAGATCTAATCTAACTCCCCACACAGATGTACACAAAGACAGCTGCTACATACACCAGAAAAATATTATTCTATCCGAAGGCCACAAGACGAACATTTGGTAGTGAGGAAGAAGCTGCGCTGCTCACACTACTGAGCCATTTATCACTGAAACACACACACACACACACACACACACACACACACACACACACACACACACACACACACACACACACATGCACACAAGTTTTCTTTATGATGGTCTGCTGGGTAAGTTCTTTCAAGGTTTAGGATTTTCATAAAAAACAATTTAGGATGTCTGTGGGCTTTAGCAAAGAGCCTTGCTTTGTACATAACTGCCGCAAAACAATCAGAAAATAGTAGGGGTGTAGAGATTCACTGATACGAATCAGTATCCGGTTGTATTATCACAGATACGACTACATCAATACGACCCCTGGCTCGATCTATATTTACCAAGATTCGGCCAACGGCCCGGTTGTAAAGTTACGAATCGGTTGACTGAAGCTTTGCTCTCAAGCCAACGAAGCGGCTGTGGTGTGCGGAATGCTGATGAAAGAGACGTCTATGTGTTATGGAAGACAAAAGCCTTGCCATTTATGTGATTAAGGCCTTGGTTATTCATGGCAATGAACAACCAGTCAATGCCTTTGTTTGGGTTTTGCAGAACAAACATGTGCCAACTGCGAGGTTTCGGTTTTGGAGTTAGAGGGGATACAGGAATACAGTGGATATTGTAAATCGTACTAGCTGCGGTCTGTGAGTCATCCATCCATGTGTGTGTTCATAAACATGTAGACCGGTATAAATATATATATCGATATGTATTTGGGTGTGTTAAGTTCATACTGATGTTTGTATGTTCTAAGATGTTCAGTTACATTAGCATAAAAGTCCACTAGCCGCATACTAAGGCTCACAACAGTATTATTTTGCTGTTGTGCGTACGCACGTAATACTGTATATGATTATTATTGACGTGCTCACAATGGCTGTGTAAAGTGGACCTCTAAGATTTCAGCAGCAAAGAAGGCTGTTTCATATAATACTGTATGGAGCTGATGTGGATATTGTTGGTTATAAGTGCAAAAACAATTAATGGATGATGAACAGAGTCACAGATTTGGATATTTAATGACCTTTAAACGGTGGCTTCTCCTTCATACATTGCTATATGAGTGACATCCAACAGTTTATACAGCCAGGGGATCAAACACCATCTGTTCCAGGACCAGATCAGTTATCACCAACTTACACACACACACACACACACACACACACACACACACACAACACACACACACACACACACACACACACACACACACACACACACACACACACACACACACACACACACACACACACACACACACACACACACACACACAGAGCTGGAAGGTCAGCTAGAAACATGACATGCAGCCAGCTGTTAACACATCATAGAGTGCCATCTAAGTGGGGGAGGGGCTATTAACTCTGTTTAAAAAGTGAGCATTGAGAAAATGCCAGAATACTGAAGTCAACAAACTCACTGAGAGTGGATGTATTTTGGTGAGAGGGCTCTAACAGGTTAATAGTGAAAATGAAAGGTGGGACAATTTTTCATAAGCTTGTTTACGAATTGTCATTGGGTGTGCCAGGCGGAAGCAACATACTTAAAGGTACTCTATAAGCGATGTCATGCATGTTTTTTTAGGCTACAACATTTTTTGTCACATATAGCAAACATCTCCATCACTATCCGCGAGCTGCCGGTCCATTAAACACACTAAAAAAACGCGACAACAGAAGGGAGGGAACGGGATGAGGAGGAGGGAGGAGCGAGCTAGTCTTCGTTTTGTTTGAAAATACTTTGAACGTCAACAAGAAGTAACGTCACCCAACATCACAACACCAACAGGAGGTGTGGAGCTGTCCATGGTACTGTAATATAATGTAAAGAGATTTACTCCTAGTGGTCTTTAGTTTTTTTTTTTTTTTTTTTTTTTGCTTGTTGGAAAGTGATTAAAGATTTCATTCCTAGTAGGTAGCTAGTTAGGCAGCATGGTGGCGCAATGGTTAGCACTGTGGCCTCACAGCAAGAAGGTTCTGGGTTTGAATCCAGGTCGTTCCGGGCCTTTATGTGTAGAGTTTGTATGTTCTCCCCATGTATGTGTGGGTTTCCTCCGGGTGCTCCGGTTTCCCCCACCATCAAAAACTACAAGGTTCTACAGTCAGTGCCCTTGATCAAGGCACTGGTTCAGATCTGGAGTTGGTCCCTGGGTGCTGTAAATGGCTGCCCACTGCTCCCTTGAGGGATGGGTTAAATGCGGAGAATGAATTTTACTATATGTATGTATGTATAAGTGACAATAATGTACTTTTTTTTTAAAGTTGTACTGGAACTTTATAGCCTGAACATCTGCCTGATTTTCTAAGCCATTACCACTTTAGAGGAGTTTGGAAAAAAAAAAGGTGCTGTGACTGTTTGGTTGTAAGTGGCTTTACAGTACAGTAGCTCCATTCTACAGGGGTGATGTTAAGTATAAACTTTAAACATACACACATTTAGATGCACACTTAAATACCAATTTATAAAAATACCAAGAAGTTTAGCATACATTTAACATGGTTTAAAATCATCCTTCTTCCCTCTCCTCTTAGGTTCCAGCTAGGCACACACACACACACACACACACACACACACACACACACACACACACACACACACACACACACACACACACACACACACACACACAGATTAAGGCTTTAATCAAGGTCAGAGGCTAGGTAATGTTTCTAATTACTTATGGCTGACTCTAAAATCTTTCATCCCAGGAACCTCAGGGTGGTGAACTGACTGTGTGGTCTGTATATGTGTGTGTGTGTGTGTGTGTGTGTGTGTGTGTGTGTGTGTTGAGACATGAGGCTTTTCTACCGGTCTACTCAAGAAATAGTAATTGTGTGTTTTCTCCTACCCTTGCAGGTCTTTTGGGAGGGCTGGGCTACAAAGCTGGCCAGTTCAGTCTGCATCTCTCAGCTCCCACCTGCTGGATTGGTTTGTTTGTTTTTTGATGCCTTTACTTTTAGCATGCAACACCATCTTACACCATTTTTCACTCACCCCAGCACTTACATACACCACTGATGTACTGATCATAATATTCTTTAATAAATTATCTTACTTTTGACCTTTCAACCACTTCTCACTCTTTTTGTCTGAACTATGGGTCAGTTCACACCATCATACTCTCTCTCCGTCTCCTTTTTGTGAGAATTTCACTCACTTACAGTGTAAGAGAAAGAAGAAAAGACAGGAAACAGAACAAAAGGAGGCACAGAATAAGATTTTAAAAGGTTGACAAAAGAAAAAGAGAAAAGCCGATAGTGAGACATTGGGAGAAAAGAGTAGAATAGACAGAGGAAGAGTGAGAAAGAGAGCATTAGAGAAATAACAGGGCTATATAATGTGGCAGCATTTCATCAGGGATTAGTGAAGCATGAAACTAGCGAGGAAAGAGCGGAGATTAGAGGAAGAAAGAGGAGGAAGAAGAGGTGATATGAGAAGAGAGAAAGAGAGAAAGAGAGAAAGAAAGAGAGAGAGAGAGAGAGAGAGAGAGAGAGAGAGAGAGAGAGAGAAGAATGATACAGGAGATCCTGAGCCCAGGCGGTCTTTACTGGCCGGCTACAGGGAGGAAGAAGGTGTGTGTTTTGGTGAGTGTGTTCTGAATGGCTGGTTGTATAGCCCAGAGAAGTGATCTGGCTGTGCTCTAGAGAAAAAATTAGACAAGAAAACAACCTTCAAGATCTGAGAGTCAGGCATAAAGTCAAAAGTTTGTAAAATAGAAGATAAAAGATGAGATTGAGTCAAGACACTCATTCAAACGGGCGTAAACCACAAGTCCAGATACACTGTTCGCAGATACAATACACAAACACGTGTGGAAGTTTCTTTTTTCGCTTTCGGACTGAAAAAACTGGGAAATCTGGGACCTTTCCATCATCACGAGGAGACAGAGAGAGAGAGAGAGAGAAAGGAAGCGGTAGAGGATGCGTACGAAGAAACAACAAAAGAGCTTGTCCTCCTCTCAAGGATCACATCAGTTGTACTTGTTTAGCAACAACAAGCTTCCTGTCACTGTTTCAACACAGAGAATCTGACAAAAGACAAAAAAAGGAAAGGAGACTGTGGTCCATTTGGTCCAAATCTGGTTTCTCAGAAGTGCACATTCAAAGACATACACAGCACAGTAATCACAACTGCAACACACATTTCTGGAGTTTCTCCTTCCTAAAATGAGCAAAAGCACCAAGGACAAGGAGCATATATAATTACATTGCACACAAAAAGCTCAGCAGAGTGCAGTACCAGCTGCTCTGGGTGGGGACATACTACCTATTATTAGGCTCATACATGAGCTGTGACAGATTGACCCAGCACACTTTGCTGCTAACAGCACAGCAGGCAGCCATAATAAGACTCCCCCTACATGAAAGCTCTACTTGATTTAAGTTTATTGGGTCAATACCCTGGGTATACCTCAGCTGGCCCACACAGCTCTTCATTACCTCTACCTTTCCAAAAAAGTGCATACATTGGTACCATTCTACATTGTACTAGCACTGGACAATAAAGAATATAACTGTCACAATACAAAAATAACAAATATCTTTACAATTACAAGAGTTGAACAAGTAATCCTTAATATGGAATATCAAAGCTTTCTGAAATGGAACTAGCAATTTTAACTATTCATACATACAGAATATGAATATATGGTGTATATGTTAGGTCAAAACTTTCTCTTGTGCAATGTGCCAGTTATAAACATATACAGTACATATCACTAGGAGGGAGTAAGAGTTTGAAAACCCTAGCCTTGCAAGCGGTGCACAACTGTTTAGTAGATATTGCTTACGCGTTGATGATAAAAGTGAACACTATACAGTAGTATCTTCCAATCAAGTTTCTTTTTACATTACGACATAAAAAATCTAGGCCAAATCGTAAATCAATGAGAAGCATAATAATATTTTTTTTTGTTGCCATATCACTCAGCCCTACTTAGAGAGCCTACTATATTTTTTTTGTTACAACTCACATGTCTTCCTTTCCAGGATCTGTCCTTGTTGTTCTGAGCCATGTTAGTTACTGGACACTGCTATTTCTTCACTCAGCAAGAGAGACATGACAGGTAGCAGAAGGAGAATCTTCTGAAAAAAACAGGGATTAAACAAAAGTTGACATAAGTTACACAAACCTAAACAAACGGATAACTAAGTAGATAACTAGTAGCACTGTCACAAAGAACAGTTAAAAGTTAGGAGGACAAAGATGAGGGTTCGTTCAATCAAGACGCCTGTAGACCGCAATTTACGGAGCAATTAGCTAATTTTGACTGTTCTCGTCTACTTCTGTTTCTAGATGAATTAGCGAAAGCCAAAACAATGCTGACAACTTTCGTTTCCAGGTGATTTCCAGGTGTTGGGCCCCATGAAGGTGATTCCACATCATTGTATACAGCTAAATACTTGCAGGCTGCTTTTAATGCATAATATACAGTAGGTCTTGAGACCATTTGGGCCACTGACAGGATTAAGGGGGTCCCCAGCAAAAAAAACTAAAAACTCTACTGTTAAACACAATTAACTACACGTTTTGGCCATTTGCTTCCATCTTCCATAACTATGATCTCCTTCTGCCTACAGGGATAACTGTACTGCACTGCCCCATTAAATGCTAAGTGCACACAGAACATCTTGTCAAATGGGATGCCATGTTTAAACCTTTATTAAATTCTATGCTTTGGTGTGAAAAAACTTTAGAAATCCTCATGTTGATACAATAGTGAGATGAATTATGTATGTCGCCAGGTTCACAGACTGATGAGCTCTGTCCAAGGTGCTGAAATATTACCATTCATATGGAGCCAGAGTGTGTCTCCTTCCAGTGATCAGTACCTCACTACAACCCTTGGTGTGCAGTACTTTTTAATATTATACCTTTTCATTCAGGCATTAACTGCCAGTAGCTACAGTACTAAATAACCTGTAGCATACAGTATAATGTGGTGTAACCCAATAGCCCTGCAATGAAATACCACCTAGATGAGGCTTATAATATTGAATATATTGTTAAGACTGCGGTCAGAGAAGTGTTGAGTCAAATCTATGTAACCATAGTGGTCAAGTACATTTACTCAAGTATTGCACTCAAGTACAATTTTGAGTTACACGTCGACTTATTGGGACTTCAGCTTATTCACCGTATCCTCCAGAGTTAGATAAGTCCATGCCCTTCTCATCTCCGTGCATGTTGTAATTGTCTGACGCACCCACCGCTAGCCTCGCTTAGCACAGATGCTGGAGGTAACCGGCTACATCCAGCCTACTGCTCCCAATAAGTGAAAAAAAAAAAAAAAAAAAAAAAAAAAAAAGGCTAAGCACTGCTACTTCTGCTACTTGGGCGGAATGATTTGCTCGCACACGAGAAGCCCCATGGTGAAATAGGGGCTGTAAAGCAGAGAGTTCGCCTGGAGTTTGCTCAGAGTTGGAGTAATATCACTCCGCCCAAGTAGCAGTGCTTCGCCTTCTGAGAATATAGTTCCCAGTATGTATATAGTTAGAAGATGGCTGTGTCTCATGTGACCTTGATATTTGTACACGCTGTGACTATACAAATCACAACATGTAAATAGGAAAATTTTGGCGTTATTTTGTCACTTATTGGGAGCAGTAGGCTGGATGGAGACGGTTACCTCCACGATCTGTGCTAAGCTAGGCTAGCGGTGGGTGCGTCAGACAGAGTTACAACACGCATGGAGATGAGAAGGGTATGTATGGACTTATCTAACTCTGGGGGATACAATGAATAAGCTAAAGTCCCAATAAGTCGGCGTGTTCCTTTAAGTATTTCAGTTTTATGCTTCTGTGCATTATACTTCTACTCCACTACATTTCAGGGGCCAATATTTAGGGCTGTGAGTAACAAGAATTTTCATTCTCGATTCATCTTATCATTAGTTTCTCGATGAATCGCTTTATTATCTAGAAAATATCAGAAAGTAGGGAAATTGTTTGTTCCATCCAACCATTAGTGCAAAAGGACAGGATAGTTTACTATCACATAAGACAAAGAAAAACCTTTTAAGAGACCGAAACAGCAAATGTTTGGTATTTTTTATAAAAGATGACTGAGACAATTATGAAATTTTTAAAATAGTTGCTATTTGATTTTTCTGTTGACTAACTTATCCATTAATTAAATAATAATTTCAGCTGAGAAATATTGTTCATTTTATTTATTTTTTTGGTAACTAGTTACGTTGCAGATTCAGACGTACTAATTACAACATACAAAACATGTGATCAGTATATTTAATATGATGCATTTTTATATATTAAACAAATACAAACAACAAAAATACTTTATTTAAGTAAAGGTTTTACTACTTTTGCTTAAGTAAAGGATTTGAGCACTTTCTTTTGTCTCCTTGTCACAGCATGGTTGTGTAAATAGTCATCATCTTAAATAAATGTGGTCCAGGACAAAGTTAATGTTTCTACCTCCTGCAGACACCTTTCTAAGTATCTCTCACTGCTGCCAGAGTCAGCGAGCTAGATTTCAATTTTCGACCGCACCTACTTGATAGTCCAGTGCGGGTGTTCATTAGAGGCATAAATGTAACCTGAAGATGGTGGAATATGCTCAGAAAATATATTTAAATATATCAGTTTAATCTTGCATTAAAATAAGCAGAGATCATCAAATCAGTCTTCCACTCACACCAGCTTTCACACTGAGCTGCAATTTCACATCTCAGCCACAGACCAGTTTCCCTGAGGCAAGAATGTGTGTGTGAGGACCATTAGGTTCAACATGCCACCACCATCCATTCACATTTATAAAAACAGAAAAATCTTCACATTAGTCTGTTCTCATTAACACATCGCCTGTAACAGCAGCCCGAGGCAGCCCTGCAATCACACCCAATTACTGAGCAGCACAATTTAAAATAAACCAAACGTGAAATGGCACACGCAGTTCCAGGGACTTCTCTGCTGTTGACGGCTGATACATTAAATAAAAAATTTTAATTTTAGATTACCTGTGCTGCATTTTTTACACACGTTGTTTCCGTTGTTGGTTATAGTCACCATCCTTCATGTTACAGAACACACTATAATGTTTTCTTTTTCAACTCTAACTGAGCAGACATTTAAAATATACTCACATTTATCGTTGTATAGAGAATAGAGATCTTGGCCATGACTGACATTAACAGAAAAAGCAGGTTTTATAGAAGAACAAAACTAAGCTTAAAATCAGTGTACCTGCTGAGCAAGTTAGTAAACGTTACTCCTTACAAGTGGGTTTTGAAGAAAAAATAAACTTGAGAAGAACTGAATAAGTCTGTTGCCACTTTTATGTGTCCTCTTTTACAAAGCTAAAAGATAAGAGCATTTTCTACCATTTCCCTTTATGTGTGTGTCTCTTAAGAGGGACACAGCTTTGCCAAAAAAGGTCAATGATAAGATTTCTTTGTATTATTAATAGTCTTGAGGGATAAAAGCATTAGAGGGGATATGACTTAACATGCTTACAATAATCCAGCTAATAACACAATGAATTATCATAGGAAACATTAAAAACACTCCAAAATGGGCCATTTTGCTTACAGAGTTGCTTACTGTCACTTTAGAGCAAGTTCAAGTTAAGTCTTTGGTGTTTGCGAGCTAAATCCTGTACAGTCAGCTTGAAGATCCTGTGAAATAGCTTTTAGATCATTTTGTTTTTTTATGGTTTAATGTGTCTACAGAGGAAACAGTCGAAGGAGGGAAATTGTTTGGTAACACTTTACTTGAAAGTATCGGCATGACATGACACTGTCATAACTATGACATGACACTGTCACGAATGTGTCATAAATGTTACAAACAAGTCATAAACGTTTATGACTTCTGTCATTAAGTGTCATTCGGTTTTTGTCATGACAACTTGACATTGTTTGGGTTGTCTTGATTATGACAACTTGACATTAACCAGGATGACATTACCAGAGGATGTCTTTGTCATGACAACTTGACATAATGTCATCCTGTTTACTGTGAAGTTGTCTTAATAAGGACACTCCAAAGACATTTAATGTCAAGTTGTCATGACAAATACATCTTCTGGTAATGTCATCCTGGTTAATGTCAAGTTGTCATTACGAAGACATCCCAGACTAATTTAATGTCAAGTTGTCATGACCAAGACAACTTCTGGTAATGTCACTTTGATTAATGTCAAGTTGTCAATGTCAAGACAACCCAAACAATGTCAACTTGTCATGCCAAAAATCTAATGACACTTAATGACAGAAATCATAAACATTTATGACTTGTTTATAACGTTTATGGCACGGTCATGACAGTGTCATGTCATAGTTATGACAGTGTCATTTCACGATAATGTCAATAACTTCAAGTAAAGTGTTACCAATAGGCATATCCTTGGCTGGAAATAGCAGCGGCTGCTGTTGGGAATGTGTTACTGGTACTGCTAAACTGTTTGTTATATAATTGGTAGAGTGTGAGGCTGAGCCACAGATATTTTCTTTATGGAAAGAAATTTGGAAGTTTAAAAAAAACTTAACTTGAAAATATAATTGAAGATTGATTATAATGTAGTATTTGGTCAAACTACATTAAAGACAGTTTAAGTCATAAATAGAGTGAGACAATCAGACAAAGAGTTTTGTCTTGTTCTGTAGCTAATCAACAACACATCCCATGTCCAATCTGAAAGACAGCCAGACAAATAGGAGTCAATGTGGCCAAACATAACAACAACAAAGGCAAACCTTGCCAGAATGGACTGCGTAGACAGGTTTTGGTTTTTTGGTCAGAATCCTTGCCATGCAAACAACCAACGCTGTTAAAAGGAGACAGAAAAAACAAACATAAAGGATGACAAAAGGGAACAGAAACAAGGCTGGAAAAAAGAAAGAGACAAGACGGAAACACGTACAACCAAATTAAACGTTGTGTTTGACTGTAAAAGTCAACCTGTCCAGTAAAAGTAAAAGTCAACCTGTTCAGTAACACTAACCCCTGTCAATCTCTCACCGAGTGCCAAACATCCCCTTATTCTCTTGTTTTTCCACACCCTCACCTCTTCTCTCTTTCCTCTCTGCTCTTCTGGGTTTAGTACCTCTACTCATTCTTTTCCCTCCTTCTTTCCATCAATCTCACTGCAACTCTGGACTTCAATATTCCCAAAACTTTAGCACCCCTTGCATATCCGTATACATATTTGACCTGCACGTGTGTCAACTCTACAGTCTTAATTTCTCATTTTACCCTCCATTCCCTTTTCATCAGCTGGAGTCAACAACACAACTGTTTTTCAAAATCTAATCCTTCTTTACTCAAATTTCCTAAATATCTCTCCATAACTCCCTCACCCTCAGGCGTCTAGATGTAGCACCATTTGTTAGATTGCTTGCCATCCTTGAGGGAATCCAGATGGATGGCGCTCAGTTTTGATTGGTCCAGCGGGGGGTCAAAGTTAATGTCTTTGGCTTGTTGAATATCCAGCCAAGTGAGTTGTTACGTTTGGACAGGATGCTGGAGGGATCATTGACAAAGGCATAAATAGGAGTTAAGTTATGAAAGTACATTTAGGAATAGACCATTTGCAGGATAGCAGAAATGGCTGGCTGTGTGTGTGTGTGTGTGTGTGTGTGTGTGTGTGTGTGTCCAAATGATGGAAAAGCTAAGTTGTGTTGGATCATGTTGACATTAAACAAAACAGATTTGGGTCACTGTTAACATACCCACCAGTTCTCATGAGAATAGAAAGGAATAGCTGTTTACATGAAAAGGACTGTCAGACACACACATTCAGGTCAGTCCTTCAGTCTCCACGCTGATGTGCTGCTATATGTCACTGCAAAGCACACACACTGGGGAAAGGAAAAGGGTAAATAACATTCACACTGTCACTGGAAATTGGTGATAAACAGCTGGAAACAGCGAGGCGGGAAGAAAATACAGGAGTCTCACAATATAGAAAGAGAAATAAAAGACAAGAGAAAGAGAGAGAGAGAGAGATAAAATTCTGGCTACATCTGAAAACCAGTCCAGAAAATACCATAAAGTTTCAAGCAATCACAACCCAAGAGGCCAGCCCTAAAACCAGTCCCCTCTGTCAGCTGGTCCTGAAGTTAACTAATACTAATCCACCTCGAATCAGCACTGCTTCCCAAAATCACATCAAATTCAAACAAATTATGACTCAAAGTAAGAAAAACTATCTGGAACATTGGGATGATCAAACAAAATCACAATCCAAACTAGAATGCTACTTATCACTAAAAAGAGATTATGAATTGGCAGAGTACCTCTCCACCGTCAGAGATACAAAGCAGAGACAGATCCTTACCAAGTACAGGCTCAGTGACCACAGCCTCGCCGTAGAGAAAGGCCGCTACAAACAAACATGGCTTCCAAGAGAGCAGCGGCTCTGTGGTCACTGTACGACTGGTGAGGTTGAGACAGAGATGCACTTTCTCCTATACTGTCCAAAGTTTGAACAGATAAGAAAAGGATATTTTCTACAATTTTCAAACAAAATTGCAAATTTTAGCTCACTTAAAGACTGTGATAAAGTGGCCCAGCTGCTAGGAGAAGGACTGGCTGCTCCGCTGGCTGCCAAATACGTTGCAGCGTGCCATGACATGAGGGACAGGGAGTCGGACACCTCGCCACAATGCCCGACCTAATGTCTGTATTAGCCCAATGTATTAAATGCATAGACTATCTATGTATGTATATATGTGTACATGCGATTGTGTGTGTGTACGGAAAAGAGAAAGAAAGTGAATGTGTACATGCATTTTCTCATGTTACGTGCTACTTTTTTCCTTAATGCTGTCAATGTTCCTTATGTTACAATTGTTACTATAAAAAAATGTTATGCTGTTTTACTTGTGCTTTGGCAACACTGTACCTACAGTCATGCTAATAAAGCTACTTTGAATTGAATTGAGAGAGAGAGAGAGAGAGAGAGAGAGAGAGAGAGAGAGAGATTGTGTCTGTGTTTTGATGGATTGAAAAACATTAAAATGTCCTCAGCTGGGGTACACCAGGTGAAAATAAAGAATCAGCCTGGAGTGGGAGGCATCCTGAGGATTAAAGGCACATTTCCAATACTGTCCATTAATGTAACTGAAAAAAAGAGTAACAAAGCTAGATGCGAAAGCGTTCTCTTACTCATACTCAAACAACCAAAAATCAATCATTCTTGGCAAACCAGATTGATAATAGTGTTTTGATACTCCACAAGGATGTTAGAGTAGGAGGGGGCATTTGGCTTTACCAGTGTTTGTCAAAATATTAGCCTTTTCTTTTGTGCAAAAACACTGTCTTTCTACAATCTGTAATGTATTGTTTCTTTCTATAGTTTGCACGCACACGCACACACACACACACACACACACACACACACACACACACACACACACACACACACACACACACACACACACACACGCATGACAACATACACACTACAGTGAATCAACTGTAGTTAATGATTACAGAATGTCAAGTCATTTCAGCCACTGTAAAATAGCAGAGTTCAGGTAAAAGATTGGAACTGAAGAGAAGACAAATAACATTATCTGGCTCGCTATCCAAGATGACATTTCTACTTAAATCACATGCCAGTGTGTGTGTAACAGCCCTTTTGGCAAGCGTAGACAAATAACATTTCAGAGTGTTCTTCATTTCCGCAGGTCTGGCGCACAGAAAGAAAGATCAGGATCCCAACAGCTAAACATTATCTGCCTTCACCTCCTAAATATCATTCTTCCTCAGGCAGAAGTAAAGTCTGTAGCATGTTGCCCTTTCCCAAACACAAACCTCTGGAAACTACAGCCCTGTCTTCATTTATCTGACTCTCCTATTTCATCCTTGCAGTATTTCTTCTCTCCAGAACCGATCCCTCTCTCTGTCATTTCAGTCACTCTCGGCTTTTGTCATTCCACTGTTGCCCTTTGAGGGCTTATTCTTTTCTCTCTATATTGCCTATCCATTTGTCAGTTTCTCTCTCCTCCAACTGTCAATCTCGTCCTAGTCAATAGGGGCCACTTATCCCAACCCTACCTATCCAACTTTCTCTTAGATCATTACACTAGATCTCTTGAGCTCTCTCTCTCTTCTTTTATTTCTTCTTTTGATGGCCCGGGCATGCAAGTGCTTCCTTTCTCATTACTCTCTTCACTCCCTCTATAGCTTTAAAGTGTTGAAATACAACTCTTGTTACTTTTGATACTCACTGTCTCCACAATCCAATTTCTCATCTCCCGACTCCCTCTCATCTCTTTGGATTTTGCTGAGGCCCAAAGCGACCGTTTAGCGCCTATCTATCTTTCACTTCTATGACCTAAACTTTGTTTGTTTTTTGAGTTTGAGTTTATTGAATTCATGCTCACAGTTTAACAACTGAATAAAAAACAGAATTTACATTAAGTTAGAAATATATAAGGTCTAGCCCTGTAAAAAATAGATAAATATACATAACTACACTTATGCAACCATACATGTATACTCACCTACAAACAGCCATCCACTTAAACCATTCATGTGCTCTACATAAGTGCCTTAAACACAGTAAAATAATATGTACACTTACACCCAAAAAAAGAAACGCATGATGTCCATCACAAGCCACAGCCAACAGCAAACACCAGAGACTTCAGCTAGTCGTTCCATTCAGTGCTGTGTTGTACAATCTGACTGCCGTAGTCTTCAGTCTGTTTGTTCTGAACTGAACTTCTGTAAGATGGTTTCTGTTTCGTAGCAGCCTGCTGGTGTTTGTAGCTCTGGTCAGTGGGAGCAGGTCATGGAGAGGGTGTTGTTCAGATGTCATCTCTTTGACCAGCTGAACTGCTGCCTGCTCCCCCCTGCTCTGAAGAGATGGGAGTGGCAGTGGTAGGGTGCATCCTCTGGACCCTTTCCAGACGTGCAGCTTGGCTTCTATCACAGCCCACCAAATGGACACTGCCATACTCCAAACATGGCCTGACCAGAGAAATGTAGATGGTGACAAGGTCCTCACAAGGGAAGCCATGTCTGGCAAGAAATGACAGGAAGTGCAACCGCTTGGAGGCCACCACTTGCTCAATGTGTGTGTCCCCGCTGAGGTTGAAGTCCAGATGGAAGCCCAGGTACTTGGTGGTGAACACAGCAGGGACTTCCTTGCCTCCAAGAAACAAGGGAGCAGGTCGTGGTGGGTTTTTGGAATAACTGATTGTCAGTTACACAGATTTTTCCCCATTGAGCAGCATGTTGTTTAATGCGGCCCATTTGTCTAGCTGCTGGGCTTCCACTACCATAGTGGTGTCACTCTGGATGTTGTGGAAGGACTCCAGGCCTGGTTTAACCATCTGGTATACCAGGAAAATGCCAAGTTTTCTAAGTATGAATTCTGAATATAAATCACAATAAAATAAAACGAGAGATTAATATTGTTTCGTTACTTAATATGATGTGTAACTTTGCATATTTCTGTGTTATACTTACAAGTCAGAAACTGCATGAATTATTTCAGCTACAGAGCTGTAGCTGGAAACATTCATGCATTGTGAGGCACAGACAGTAGAAGAGAACACCGAAGATTACCAACAGCAGTAAAAATGCTCAAAATGCTTAAAAATAAACAAATGAAGGTCTATCTTCAGGCAATGGAGAGGGCTATGGCAGAGCCATAGATGTGAAACAACCAGCAGGAAAAAACCATTATGGTGTAAAAAGAAAGCACATGAAAAACTTGTTGAGTCAAGTTAAAAGATCCCTGAATACACACTGAAATGTTTACAATGTTATAAGACTTAAGGAGAAAATGAGCGAGAAGAGGCAAAGAGGATACACCTCTGTCAGGATCAGTAATGTGCTGTGAATCTCCTGTGTGTTATTCAGATTTAGAGGCAATGATAAACTCCACCTCGGGCACTGTGCTGGATCTTCCACAGTCTCTTATCGCACACTGAGAAATACATTTTCTACACACACGTATACAAACACACACACAGCGAACCTTTCAGCAAAAGGGATTACCCACAGAGACATTAGATTACAGAGATACAAACAGACACAAAGATGCTTGGACTGGAGAAACTGAGAAATCAATAGGTCATCGTCTGGAAAGATAGAGAAGATTCTTAAATTCTCTATGTGAATCTCACCCTCTGCCCTACTAACAGTCGAATGTTAAAACCATGTTAGCTGTAAAGAGAACTTCCTCTCCATCCTGATCCTTCCTCACGTTATATTCCAAAGATTGAAGAGGAGACAAAGAAAAAGGATAGCGAGTTAAGTCAAAGAGAAACACAACTTGAGCTTCAACATGTTGTTACAACACATGGGGCCAGAAGAACACTATTACTAGAGGATATATCTAATAGTGAAGAAGCTGCAGAAGTCACACTGATGTGTTAATCCAGATTCACGCTTGACACAAGGAGAGTCAACGGGAGTCATGGATACCTACGGTGTACATTTTTATCTTTAGACTGGATCGTACCCGTTGATTACACCCTCACGCTGGACCAACATATTGTACATTTTCGGGCAATGATCTGCTTTAATCAGATTGCCCACAGTTACTGTTGTACAGTTTTACTGACACATAGCTACACACACTTACACTTACCTATACACTATAACTGGAGTTAAATCCAGGTAACTTCTCATTTCTTTCATCTCATTACTGAATAGAATAGTAACAATTTCATAGAAACTATGATATTTTGATATATTTTTGTGTACGTGTGAAAAAATGTGGTCTGCTGGTCGTGCCAAAGGAAAAGTCATTAAATCACCAAATGCATTAAGATTTGCTCTGATAATTGACTGACATTGCCTAAGGGGGGCAAGTCAGACTTGTCCAGTAAATAAGTCAAGGCTAAAATTTGAAGTTGAATATTTGAGTGGCTTCAGGCTGAGTATTAATTGTATTTGTATAGCCCAAACCTCATGCATCAGCTATATAGACATTATTGGTGGTTTGTAATTGTAACCTGGGCTACAAATCTATTTATACTTTGACAGAACTGAGATTTCATTCTGCATTTTTTTGTTTTTGTTTTCCCAATTGAGCCATTTCACAAATGTGTTTCCACATAGTCTCCATAGTACCGAGGAGGAAGTAATAGTAAGAACTAACGCTTCTGTGCCCACTTGAGGCGTATTTGTTTCGCGATGTGCTTGTAAAAGCATGGCGAGGTATGTACATACAGGCCGCACTGAGGTAAAAGCGCAGACTGCCTGTCGTGGGAACTGAAAATGGCAAATTGCGCTTTTCCGTGTCATGCATATGTATTCATGGGGTACATGGTATTCCTGGTAAAATGGCAGCAGTAATCCAAGCAAGATGAAGACATAGGTCAAGGGGAGGAGCTGAAATAAGTTTTGCCACAAGGATCACACTTTTTCAGTTGAGTGAACAAGAAATCATTAAGCGTTACAGATTGAGCAGCTATGCAATATTACAGTTACTGGAATAAATCAAAGATGAAATTGAATGTCCGACTCAGCGTTCACATTCCATTCCAGCAGTTGTTCTCCTCGCTACATTACAAATATTGGCATCAGGATCATTTTAAACAGTCATAGCATCAGCAGTGGGAATATCGCAGTCTGCACTCAGCCGTATCATAGCACTAGTACTTAACGCTTTGCTACAGCGCACTAGTCAGTACATACATTTACCCACCACTAATGCCGAAATTACTGTACATGCATCAAGCTGTTACCTCATAAACAGGCAGATCAACTTTGTTATCGCTAAATCTTTGTTTTTGTTGTTTTGACTGAATTGGTGGCTGATCCATGATAGAAAGAGAGAAGAAGGCCCATTCAATTGCACGTTTAAATACGTGCAATATACGGTATACTGTAGTGGGCAGAGAAAGGCGCTGATTACCCAATGAACTGCAGGTTTGGTAAATACGACGTAAGATGAAGTATCACAGCGTGCGCTTTCTGAGGGTTGGCCATGGCGCTGATAAAGCTACAGTACATTCGCAAATGTACGTACATCTGGCCCTCAGTGCGCTTCTCACAGGAGAAGCTATCAATCAGCTGCAGGTCAGATATGGGAACCTGGTTTATGGTTGGAAATTAACTTCTTTTCTTTTTTTGCTCCCTGTGTCTCTCCTTCCACCTGTCTCCCCTACTCCCTCACTCCCCATGTCTTTCATGTCTGTTGTCTCAGATCGATAGAGACTCCTGCGGCACAGAGCGGACAAATCCCAGTGGCTGCTGTGAACATACACAAACACACATGCATAGTGTTATTGACTGCCTCCTTTAGCGAGAGTGGTAGATACACAATCACACAGCACATGCAGTGTGCACAAACATCAGCAAAAGACAAGGACGCTTTCCTCTCTAATACATCAACGCATTTAATTCCGTCCAGCTCCTCTTCTCTGCCTCCACCCCTCTGTTCCTCAAACTGTAGCACAATAACAACTATTTTAAAAACACATTCTCAAATTCCCTTATCTATTTATGGAATTTTTAATAAACTCTAATCTTCTGTATGATCCGTCTATACAGAACTGGTGACATCATTACTGTGCTGTGGCTGGATGAAAGACAGGGATTAACAAAAAAAGAAGGAAAGATGAGAGAAAAGACACTTTTAAACAATCTAACGGGGATCAGCATTTTGGCTTTCTGCTGGAACAATTTCCACTTAATTTCCTTATTTCTCACTTTGGAGTTTTGAGGTTATTCAAGAGAACAGTGTTCATTAATCAGATGCAACTCCATGAAAAGTGATCCACCCTTTTTGTTACAAAAGAGGCAACATCTATCGTAAAACACTTAACTTCAATGCAATGCAAAGCCAGGCGATTGTGATTACTGGTGAGAGGAACCTCTATCACATGAATGAACTCAAAGGCAGAAATTAAAGGGTTGTTATTTGGAAACAAAGTCTTTGACTGAGTGACAGGTGAACACAGGAATCACACACACACACACACACACACACACACACACACACACACACACACACACACACACACACACACACACACACACACCAGAGTGACAGTGTACCTCGCAGTGCAAACAGAGGTCAGGTGTAACAACTCACTTTTATAATTCATGCAGACCTGATGTGTAGCTGCATCGCTCTGAGACAGATTGGCAGTGTTGCACCTTGTCCTGAAGTATGAGGACGTGACAGCTATCGTCATGGGAACCCAGAGGATCAACACTGTCACATACTGTACATCTCTCTGAGTTTCAGCATAGTCTGTTCCTCCAAATCTTCATTTAGTGGACTTTCCCTTGTGTCTCCTCCCTGCTCTCTTGCCTCTTCAGTTGTTGAGTGAATATTCTCTGTAAAAAAAAGGTCGTGGATGAAGTCAGTTTTAAATGTTCTCAGTTTTCTATGCTGAACAGGTTTTATTGTTCAGTGACACACACAATCATCAGGGGGCACTAGCATATCCGTACATATTTAGCAGGTGCTGGGTAACAATAATCTTCACATAGACAAACACATACCTGCACACTGCTATGTCTTTCCTCCTTCTTTTATTCTACATGACTGAAAACGGTCTGAAAACGGTCTTCTTCAGGTTGTTCCTCCATCCCTCATGTGAGGAAGACTATTGATGGTTTAAACATTGTCATGGTCATGAAGAATAAAAGAGGAACTGAGAATGTCTCGGTTATGAACTACTGTACCGATTTAATGAAGACTTCAACTTTCTACAAAAAGAGATATGATGGCTGAAGTCTGTTGTTACTAAGACTAATTATGATAAACACTAATTATATAGCACCTATGCCAAAACCTAAGTCTTGAGTCAGGACTTAGGAACAGCTAGAAGGACCCTACATGAGGATCAGCAGCTGTACTCTGGCTCATACAGGAGAAGGAATTCAGCAATCCTACCACTAGCCAGCCCATGAAGTGTGTCTGTTGTTTACTAAGCATGAGCAGTTCAGTGTTTATGCCCCGTTCCTGCTTGGTCACATGCACAAGGAAATCTTGAAGAATACTTCACTTAATCTTTTATTACATGTAGTTGGTATGCTGCAAATAAAAGTTTATTTTACATCTGCAAAATATTATCACAATGTGTCTAAAAACTTTTCAAAGTAGATTCCTTAGATTCAGTAATTGGTACAAAATAATATTTTGCTCAATTGCTTCTTCAAAAGTACAACATAAAAAAAAATACTGCAATTACTTGTTATGACTTAATGAAACATGAGCATGTGTTTGTTTGTGTGTGTTTGTGTGTACACGTGATGGGCATGCCTCCGCAGCAGTTGAGACAAATGTTTAATTACACGGGTTCAAAGACACTCCATTATAAGAGAGCAGACATAAGGGAGGGGAGGGAAAAGAGTGGAGAGCAGGAACAGCTAATACAAAGCTGTATTAGATAATACAAATAGGACAAGTAATATGTTTGTGTATCCAGTGCAAGAGACTAATAGATCATTTTAATGGCCTAATGAAGATAAAATAGGTAGCCAGGAGGTCTAGAAAGAAAGAGTGTTGGATCTTAAGTGGTTTTTTTTTTCTTAAATTCTCTATGTGAATCTCACCCTCTGCCCTACTAACAGTCGAATGTTAAAACCATGTTAGCTGTAAAGAGAACTTCCTCTCCATCCTGATCCTTCCTCACGTTATATTCCAAAGATTGAAGAGGAGACAAAGAAAAAGGATAGCGAGTTAAGTCAAAGAGAAACACAACTTGAGCTTCAACTTGTTGTTACAACACATGGGGCCAGAAGAACACTATTACTAGAGGATATATCTAATAGTGAAGAAGCTGCAGAAGTCACACTGATGTGTTAATCCAGATTCACGCTTGACACAAGGAGAGTCAACGGGAGTCATGGATACCTACGGTGTACATTTTTATCTTTAGACTGGATCGTACCCGTTGATTACACCCTCACGCTAGACCAACATATTGTACATTTTCGGGCAATGATCTGCTTTAATTAGATTGCCCACAGTTACTGTTGTACAGTTTTACTGACACATAGCTACACACACTTACACTTACCTATACACTATAACTGGAGTTAAATCCAGGTAACTTCTTATTTCCTTCATCTCATTACTGAATAGAATAGTGACAGTTTCATAGAAACTATGATATTTTGATATATTTTTGTGGACATGTGAAAAAATGTGGTCTGCTGGTCGTGCCAAAGGAAAAGTCATTAAATCACCAAATGCATTAAGATTTGCTCCGATAATTGACTGACATTGCCTAAGGGGGGCAATGTCAGTCTTGCTAACTTATAGCTCATGGCAAGTCAGACTTGTCCAGTAAATAAGTCAAGGCTAACATTTGAAGTTGAATATTTGAGTGGCTTCAGGCTGAGTATTAATTGTATTTGTATAGCCCAAACCTCATGTATCAGCTATATAGACATTATTGGTGGTTTGTAATTGTAACCTGGGCTACAAATCTATTTATACTTTGACAGAACTGAGATTTCATTCTGCATTTTTTTGTTTTTGTTTTCCCAATTGAGCCATTCCACAAATGTGTTTCCACATAGTCTCCATAGTACCGAGGAGGAAGTAATAGTAAGAAGCCAGCCAGATAGTCAGTGCGCTTCTCACAGGAGAAGCTATCAATCAGATGCAGGTCAGATATGGGAACCTGGTTTATGGTTGGAAATTAACTTCTTTTCTTTTTTTGCTCCCTGTGTCTCTCCTTCCACCTGTCTCCCCTACTCCCTCACTCCCCATGTCTTTCATGTCTGTTGTCTCAGATCGATAGAGACTCCTGCGGCACAGAGCGGACAAATCCTAGTGGCTGCTGTGAACATACACAAACACACATGCATAGTGTTATTGACTGCCTCCTTTAGCGAGAGTGGTAGATACACAATCACACAGCACATGCAGTGTGCACAAACATCAGCAAAAGACAAGGACGCTTTCCTCTCTAATACATCAACGCATTTAATTCCGTCCAGCTCCTCTTCTCTGCCTCCACCCCTCTGTTCCTCAAACTGTAGCACAATAACAACTATTTTAAAACACATTCTCAAATTCCCTTATCTATTTATGGAATTTTTAATAAACTCTAATCTTCTGTATGATCCGTCTATACAGAACTGGTGACATCATTACTGTGCTGTGGCTGGATGAAAGACAGGGATTAACAAAAAAAGAAGGAAAGATGAGAGAAAAGACACTTTTAAACAATCTAACGGGGATCAGCATTTTGGCTTTCTGCTGGAACAATTTCCACTTAATTTCCTTATTTCTCACTTTGGAGTTTTGAGGTTATTCAAGAGAACAGTGTTCATTAATCAGATGCAACTCTATGAAAAGTGATCCACCCTTTTTGTTACAAAAGAGGCAACATCTATCGTAAAACACTTAACTTCAATGCAATGCAAAGCCAGGCGATTGTGATTACTGGTGAGAGGAACCTCTATCACATGAATGAACTCAAAGGCAAAAATTAAAAGGGTTATGTTATTTGGAAACAAAGTCTTTGACTGAGTGACAGGTGAACACAGGAATCACACACACACACACACACACACACACACACACACACACACACACACACACACACAAAAAAAAAATCTTCACATAGACAAACACATACCTGCACACTGCTATGTCTTTCCTCCTTCTTTTATTCTACATTGACATGACAGCATGTTGACTGAAAATAGTCTTCTTCAGGTTGTTCCTCCATACCTCATGTGAGGAAGACCATTGATGGTTTAAACACTGTCATGGTCATGAAGAATAAAAGGAACTGAGAATGTGTGGGGGTATTTTGTTTGTTTTGTGTCGGTTATAAACTACTGTACCGATTTAATGAAGACTTCAACTTTCTACAAAAAGAGATATGATGGCTGAAGTCTGTTGTTACTAAGACTAATTATGATAAACACTAATTATATAGCACCTATGCCAAAACCTAAGTCTTGAGTCAGGACTTAGGAACAGCTAGAAGGACCCTACATGAGGATCAGCAGCTGTACTCTGGCTCATACAGGAGAAGGAATTCAGCAATCCTACCACTAGCCAGCCCATGAAGTGTGTCTGTTGTTTACTAAGCATGAGCAGTTCAGTGTTTATGCCCCGTTCCTGCTTGGTCACATGCACAAGGAAATCTTGAAGAATACTTCACTTAATCTTTTATTACATGTAGTTGGTATGCTGCAAATAAAAGTTTATTTTACATCTGCAAAATATTATCACAATGTGTCTAAAAACTTTTCAAAGTACTTCTGTAATGTAGCATGATTGGAAGTTACTTTTGGATTCCTTAGATTCAGTAATTGGTACACAAACATATTTTCGCTCAAGTGCTTCTTCAAAAGTAAAACATTAAAAAAAGAATTACTGCAATTACTTGTTACGACTTAATGAAACATGAGCATGTGTTTGTTTGTGTGTGTTTGTGTGTACACGTGATGGGCATGCCTCCGCAGCAGTTGAGACAAATGTTTAATTACACGGATTCAAAGACACTCCATTATAAGAGAGCAGACATAAGGGAGGGGAGGGAAAAGAGTGGAGAGCAGGAACATAATCCGTCCTCCTGTGAGCTCTGTGTGGCTGTCAGACAATGTTGCAAGGACAAATTTAATTTAGTCAGGGGATTTAGCCCATTCAGTGGCTGACTTTGCTTTGTGAACGTCGAGTTTTCTTTGGCTGCTGCGAGCCGATGAAGAAGCAGAGTTAAAGGATCCAAACCCATTCACCTTTGCAGCTCCAATTTAAACATCTAATTAACTTTCAAAAACGAAAAAAAAGGCTTTCATGGCCTAACGAGTTCATATCAGCCCCAGTGACAATTTGGAGGATTGAACCACTCTTACACAGTTTTAATGCTGCAATTACACTTATGGTAATAATACTGGAAAACTGAATCATTGCTTTTTAGAGAGCAGAACACAAATACGATTTCGTAAATAAGCAGAGGATGAGGACAGCTAATACAAATGGGACAAGTAATATGTTTGTGTATCCAGTGCAGGAGACTAATAGATCATTTTAATGGCCTAATAAATATAAAATAGGTAGCCAGGAAGTCTGTAAGATTTCCACTTTGCAGATAAAACTGTAGAGCTTCGGCATGGAAGTTGACATGTTTAAATGCATGACCTTCTGGGAAAACTGCTAAATAAATCTCTTAAAAAACTATGAAGACAGAAACCAAAAAGTACCTTTGGTCCTGTAAAGCACCAAGGCATCCCTCATGTGTGGAGAGATTTTCTGGCGATGAGGGCATGGCATCATGACACCTGTCTCCCTTTGCCCGCCATAACCACAGTTCAGTTCCCATCACACTGAGCTGACAGGTGCAAAGTTCTGATAGAGTTTAACTACTGCATTAGCATGCTCCAGTCTGTCACCATTTGGGCAGGGGAAGACAGAAAATAGATAAGAAAAACTGAAGAAAGTTGTCTGGACTAAAAAAAGTGAGTGAGCGAATATCCCTCTGCTTTGAATACTGGTCTTATTCGCCTGCCCATTCATTCCAGATGGTGTCATATCAAAGTAGAAAGAGGGGGCAGAAGGGGAAATGGGGGAGCCTCGCCTCATTTTTACCTCCCCATTAATCTCATTACAACAAGATGGAGAAAAATTACAAAAAAAAACAGAGACTGGCTGGCCAGATCGAGAGTTAAATGTCAGAGTGGATTTAAGAAAAATGTGATGAAGGAAACTCAGAAAAGTTTAGTCTATTAGACAGAGAATGAATGAGTAGAGAGTGACTGAATACTAAAAAGTCATTAGTGAGGATGTTGAGACTAAAGCCTGGATATTAAAGACAGCTGCCAGGAAAAGAAAGAAAGAGAGAGAGAGAGACAAAACAAAACGCACAAAGATAAGAGTAAAAACAGTGAGACAATCTCTAGAAAGCAATGTAATGCTGTTGACACAGTCCGAGACCTGGAAATAAATCTACTTAACTTTACACATCCACTTCCTTAACTTCACAGGCAAGCTCTGAGCAAACCAAAAACATAATTATAGTTTCCACTGATCAAACATGGCGATGAAGTAATTAGGCAGCAGTCAAGATAAAATAAACTTCTTCATATAGCATCGCTCTCTTTATCATTCAGCATTATTCAGTGTTTCCCCAACTGGGTTTCTTTTTTTTTGTTTGTTTTGGAATTCATTCTTGTTCCAATGGAAAATATATAATGTATATCAAGCACTCAGATGACCAGAAAAGTTTGAAACACACTCCTGTTTTGATCTAAACCACTTATCTGGGAGTGAAAATATAAAGACAACATACGTGAAATCTCAATCTAGACACAGAATATGATTCAGAAGATACAATATTTTTTTAGGAGGCTCAGATTTATAAAATTAACTAGGGATGCACTGAATCCAGGATTTGGCTTCGGATTCTGCCGAATATCAGGCTTTTTGACGGGGTTCGGATTCTGCCGAAACCTTAGAATTTTTTTCCACCAAACCGAATCCTACGCTCGCGCTACGCTGGTCGACGTAATGACGCCGCCATTGATTACGGGAAGGTGTTCAGGTAGGTGGAGCGTTCAATGCAGTAGGCTGTGAGAAAGTGAAAATGGAACTTGTGAACAGAAAAAGTATTGTTTGGCAGTACTTTCAGTCAAAAGAAGGCGATTCAAGTCGAGCGACATGTTCAATTTGCAATGCCGATTTGTCTCGTGGTGGCAAGAACCCTAAACAACACACAACATCGCCGCTGTTAAAACATTTGTGTATGAAACATCCGAAAGAATACGAGTTGTGCATGAAGGAATCTACAGACAGCAGCCAAAATGCAGCAACTTCAGGTACAGCAAAGGAAGGACAGTCACAGCTAAAAACTTGTGTTAACCAGAAAGTGCCTCTCTCCGGGCTGTCAGCCGTTCTCTCGGCAAATGAGTCTCCCTACAGTGGGAGCGGAGTGACCAAATGGCTGGCTGCTGCTCGTTAACTAACGATAGCTTTCTAATTTCACCCACCCAACATGCACTGGTTAGCGAAAATTTGCCAAAAAAAATTGTCACTCATCTGGCGATAGCGATGTGCTTTCCTGCGATGTGAAAAGAGCGTGTGAATTCAACATTAAAGGTCCCATGACATGGTGCTCTTTGGATGCTTTTATATAGGCCTCAGTGGTCCCCTAATACTTTATCTGAAGTCTTTTTCCCGAAATTCAGCCTTGGTGCAGAATTACAGCCACTAGAGCCAGTCCCACAATAAGCTTTCCTTAGGATGTGCCATTTCTGTGTCTGTAGCTATTGAGGAGGAGAGAGGGGGGACAAGGTGGAAGGTGGGGGTGTGGCCTTGACCAACTGCCACTTTGGTCGTTTGAAAGCCATGATGTCTCTCTCCCATGGGTTTGCCAAATTCTCTGGGCGGGCAAAGCAGAGAAAGGGGAGGTAACCTTGCTCCTTATGACCTCATAAGGAGCAAGATTCCAGATCGGCCCATCTGAGCTTTCATTTTCTCAAAGGCAGAGCAGGATACCCAGGGCTCGGTTTACACCTATCACCATTTCTAGCCACTGGGGGGCCATAGGCAGGCTGGGGGAACGCTAATTAATGTTAAAAATTGGCATGCCATGGGACCTTTAAGTTGTTACATTTAAATATTTTAGAGGCTGTGGACGTTGTTTACTTCATTAATGTGTTTACTGTGTTAATGGACTGAGGATGGGAGTAGGATTTGGTATTCGGTTTTGGCAGAATCTTAAAGGAACATGCCGACTTATTGGGAATTTAGCTTATTCACCGTAACCCCCAGAGTTAGACAAGGCGATACATACCCTTCTCATCTCCGTGCGTGTTGTAAGGCTGTCTGACGGCTCCAGCGGCATCAGGCCAGCACAGAACATGCAGGTGAATGGTTCCAGTAATTCTACTGCTCCGAATAAGTGACAAAACAACGCCAACATGTTCCTATTTACATGTTGTGATTTATAGAGTCACAGCGTGTACAAAAAACAACGCAACATGAGACACAGCCGTCTTCTAACTGTAAACAAACCGGGAACTATATTCTCAGGCGGAAGAATATAGTACTTGATACAAATCACAACATTTAAATAGGAACATGTTGGCGTTATTTTGTCACTTTTGTCACAATTGGGAGCAGTAGGCTAGTTGGAACCAGTTACCTGCAGGATCTGTGCTAGGCTAAGCTAATGCTGGAACCGTCAGACAGCGTTACAACACGCACGGAGATGAGAAGCGTATGTATCGACTTGTCTTACTCTGGGGGTTACGGTGAATAAGCTAAATTCCCAATAAGTCGGCATGTTCCTTTAACCAGTGGATTCGGTATTCGGCCAAACCCCAAAAATCTGGATTCGGTGCATCCCTAATAAACTTAAGCTTGCATCAGCCTCTTAATTCATGTTTCACCATATGTTGCTCATTCATAAGCTGCCTGGCTACCAGCTGACCAGTAACATATTGTTGATTTAACTAAGATTTAATGTTCATGTCCGTGTTTATTACGGGAGGAATAGTTCTCCCAGCAGCACAACATTGCACTTATGAGATATTGAAACACAGCCGCTCTGTCATTCCTTTATAAAGGATAACGGAGAGCACTACCGTGTAACAACCACTTTGATCATGTAACCACTTACTTTTACTAAAAGCACAAAGTTAGAACCAGAGAGCTCTCAGTAATTAGCAGTCGATTTCATTCTGTTTTAAATGTACCCAACATGTCTGTCAACATGTGTGGTTTTAAACAGCCTGATAATCAGACTGATTTGTCATTCTGTTTTTAATTCACAGTTTGAATGAAAGAAACAAATGGAAGCAGGCTGGATCAATGGCCCTGCATAATAAAAAGTCTCTGGAAGATACACAGTGCAGACAGTTGTTGAATACGTTCAGATAGAAACTGAAAAATAGTAAAAAGTCAATCATCCATACACATCTCATGATGTAAATGAGTGCTTTATATTCTGAATGCCACATTGGAGAACTTTTTCTCTCTCGTCTCCACAGGTTTATTATGTCATTGGTTCAATCACTTATTTTCAATGCTGCCTTCTGCATATTTACTTTTATTCTTTTCCCATTTTCTTTCACACTTGCCAGATTAGGATTGACACAAAAACAAAGACACAGAAATCCACATCCAGTACAGGTCACAATAACGTCTTCTATCATCAGGTTGCAGTCTTGCTTGTACAGCAAAGAACCCTGATGGGTGCCCTGTGAACTTAAGTTTCAACATAACTTTGAATTACAATTATATCTGCAGACATAAAATCTTGTTTTTTGGGTTTACATTGTCAGTCAAGAAAAAAAGATGTTTTAACAGCATCTCAGAACTTGGAAATCCAAACCAATTTTGAATTTATAGTAAACTGAGAAACGAGAAACAACCAGAAGGATGGGATTAATGTGTCATGCACTCTGTTTTTGATTTGTGCTTGACCTCCTTACATGTTTTAGAGGGTGCGGGGGTTATTTACCATCTGACTGTATACAACAAACTGCCAATGTATGATGCTAATAAAAAAAAGAAGGTGATGATGCATTCTGTGTTGATGCCTCTAGTCATCTGGTGAGAGAAAACTTCATTTTAATTTATTTTATTGTCTTTAATTAAAAAAACATGGAAGTTGGAGATTTATCCCACCCCTCCCCCGCCATAACAGTCCATCCATATTGTGCTGGTCCCTTTAGATTACATTTCTCCCCAGAATCTCTCCATCCATCTGCTGAAATCCTATTTTCATGACAAACAATAAGATACACACACTCGCTCCATCACTGCTGCCTGGAGCTGCCAGAGAACGGGACAAAGAATAGAGCAAAATCAAGAATGATGAAGTGGGAGGAAGCTGAGAAAAGGTTCTCCTCAAGTGTTTAATCAGTTAGGATAATATCATGTTAGTCATTGATCTGCAGGAGTGTGTTGAAAGTGAAAAGACAAATGCAGCTTTATCTAAAAATGTTAACTATACCTTTGACTTTGACGGTTTAAGCTGCTACTCTGGTACCAAGATGGAACAAAGCTTGCTTCAGGGAACAGAAAATCTTGGACATATTCCAAACTGTCAACAAACTCAACCGTAACTCAGTTTTCCTCGTATGAGGAATGGGACCCAGATGTGAAGTCAGCATGTGCTGTCACAACACCACTGTCCTCAAAGATCAAAGTAAGCTGCAGCGGATGCTGTGGGAGCAACCATTTGACAATCAGTGCTATCGCCTACAGCAACGACTCACCCAGGAATAAACCTTCTCATCATAGCTCTGATTGACCTACTCTGCACTATATCTGTAGCCTCAGTCTCTCTGCAGCTCAGAGTGTGACGCAGCGGCTGCTTTGCTTAGCCTGTTAAGCAGACGTTCTTCCCCCAACTACTTCCTCCAGCTTCCTGTTGAAAACCAAGGCAATCCTAGGTGGCATATATAATCCCACCAGCTGCAGTCTATCCTTTCAGATGGCCGTGCTCCTTACCTTGTCACTGAGCCTGCGACTTTAGCCCTGTTGCTTGTACAAGAATATCAGTCATCGATCTGAAACATCAATTAGTAAATCGATAACTTTGCCTTCAGGTCCCTCGTGGCCTCATACGCCATCTTGCGCTCACTCATAGAGAAGACATACGTTATCAATAAAAAGTACAGAGTGTAAGACAAAGCAAAAAAAAAAAAAACATACGGAGAGGGAAAGAATGGCACCTGCGTGTATAAAACTGAGCAGCACCGCGCACAGAGCAGCCACCACGCGCGAGGGCACATAGGCAGTCTCAGGTAAACTCTGCTCTCAAAGCTCTCTGCTTGCCGAATATAACTGACTTATGACACTTTGTGGGGCAGAAACCAAGAGAGGCACTGGCTCTTCTATGATTAGTCTCTTTCAAGGCGATTTTACCCACACGCACCTCCTTAGTTTACCTTGATTGACAGCTGTCGTTCAGGAAGCCCAGAGTGTACCAACCGTAGAACTGTTTTTCGGTCTTTATTAACAATGTAGTGCAAGACAGAACCATATATAAATGTCTCTCATCAGTTCGGTTGTTGGGATATGTGCTATGCTTTTGAAATGTCCATACATTTTTGCCAATATACCCTTATCTCTAACATTAGAGCTAGCCTTAGCTAACATGGCTATTGTTTAGCCTGGTCAGCCAGTCTGATTAATCCATAACAGATATTTAGAGCCAACTAACCAAATACTTATATTATTTTTTGGCATGTTTAACTTTTTAGTAGAATGCGATCACACATTAACTTTACATCATACACCACGTCATGAAACATTATTTCTGGCTCTGGATTAATCAGACTGGCTGGCAGGGCTAACAACAGCCATATTAGCTAAGGCAAACATTAGCTCTAATGTTCGAGGTAGGCTATATGAATACATACATTGGCAAGGAATGACAGACATTTCAAAAGCATCGCTCATATCCCAACAACAGAACGGATGAGAGACACGTATAGTCCTTTATTTACGGTGCTATATTGCGCTACATTGTTAATAAAGACAGAAAAACACATCTTCGGCCTGTAACCTTCTTCCTGAACGATAGCTGTCAATCAAAGTAACGTTAGGGACATCTGTGGGTGAGATCAATGAAAAGTGACCAATCATAGAAGGGACAGTGCCTCCTTGGTTTCCACCCCCAAAATGTCAAAAGTCAGTTTCATTCAGGCGAGCAGAAATCAACTTTGAGAGCAGAGTTTACCTGTGACAGCGTGTATGCCCTCCAGCGCTCGCAAAGCAGACACTGCTGGGCGTGTAGTAGCTGCTCTGTGCGTTTGCTGCTTAGTTTTATATACGCAGGTGCCATTCTTTCCCTCTCCCTATGTTTTATTTCACGCTCGCAGCTGCCTGTACAACCCTTGATTGTTGAATTGGTAGGCGAAGAGTAATATCTGCGCGTGTGAAATGACAAAATGTTTTATCGCGCTCGCGAGATATGACATAAACCTGACGCCATAGACATGCTGCACACACTCTCACCTTTCTCCTGCTGATGCCTTCCTTTATCACGTTCTAATTCAAATCCATTTCCTTCCTGTCACCTCTCTGATAGCGCTGCTAATGTTGCTTAATAAAATTATACAAGGGAACAGCTGTCAGTTCTGTTCTGAACATATTAAATTATCGTCTGAGGAGGGAGAGAGAGAATGAGAGAAAACCCAGGAGATGGATGACCTCTTCAAGTCACTGGAACACCTCTCTCTTTTTCTCTCTGGGGGTTAATATGGTTTTAATGAAACTGTGCTCCTACAACAACTTATGCCATGGGGGAAAATGAGTAGGGCGTGATGGAGAGGTTTAGTGTGAAGCGGTTTTTTTACTATTATGAAGGATGAACAGCAGGGGAAAGGGGGGTGGGGGGGGCAAAATATATGTATGTAAAAACAACATAAAGGCAGCAGCGAGTGAGCCTAATTTAAGCATAAACCGTGGGGATGCTGCACTTTACCAGCTACCTAAATCTCTCCAAATGATACAGCAGCGTCTCTATCTCAGTTGGTTAGTATGGTTCAGATACTCGGTTTTAACGCTGCATGAACAGAAAATTGAAGGTACAGCAAGTGAGAGATGACAGTTGCTGAAGGGTTCAATCTGGAGCTGATCCACTTAACTGGAGGATGAACAGAGAGACGAGGAGAAATTATGATTTAAGAGAGCCGAAGAGTAATGTGCTACACTGATGAGAGCCTTGGCATATTAATAGGATATTGTACTGTATGTGTGTGTGTGTAAATCTGAGTGGATGTATAATGTAAAAAAAAAAAAAAAAAAAAAAAAAAAGTTCTGCAGGCTGGTAGTCGTGCACTCAAGTCAGCATAGTGAAGGACAGGAGTCAATAGAGAGCTAATAGATCAAACGAGACAGGAAGGAAGGAGATAAGACAGAGAAGATAAGGAGACGAAAGACGTGAGACGAAGGGGAAAAGTTAGTTTGGGTTAGATGGCACAAAGGATAGGTTAACTGAAGTTTACATAAAAAGAAAGTTGAACAGATGTGACCTTCATTACTATGCAAGAAATGTGATTTGGGAATAAGAGGGTGACATACAAGAGTCAGAGCCAAAGGAAAGTAAAAAGAGACAAGACTGAGATTCAGAGGAAGATACTATAGCCTGAAAAGGACATCTCACCTTGGATGTGTGGCTATCAGATGCACACACAGGATTACAATAGACTGGGGTACTAATGAGATACTGTAATTGTCGGAATTGAGTTTATGTCGATTTGAAAGTTGTTTATTACGACTGAGACATTTTTCTGAAAGCTCTAATTAACACATCTTCCTCACTGAACTATTTTAACTATAAAAAATAAGGAGCATTTCAAACACTTCTGTATCACACTGTACAGACACTGAACACACACTTTCCCAAAATGCAACAGATCACAATAGGCTATAAAACTGAAAAACATATCTTATGCTATGAAACTGGAAATACAAAATACATCAAATAATACCAACCACAACAAAAAATTGTGCATTTGGGTGATGCCGTCGAATGTGCGTGGGCTGCAGCTGGGTCTTCCAGGCCCATAGTGTAACCATAGACTGTATATTATTGGACAGTGCATGTGTGACATCACCCATTTGTGGAGATCTGCTATCCGTCGTTGAGTTTGCCGTTACGGAGGTGACGATTTTAGACGAGAGGGAGGAGTGAAGAGAGGAGCAGCTTACACTCTACATTATGTTACACACTTAAACTGGCAATCACATTATAGCCACGCCCTAAAACACCCCCTGCTCTATCGCCGATTTTAAAATCAACAAGACCATAATTCCAAAAAATGAACATCATTCTGTGTTGCAGAAGATTTAAAACTAGCGATTGAGAACATAAACTCATTATGAAAATGTTTACTGAGGTAATAAATCAAGTGAGAAGTGGGTCACTTTCTCCTAGACTTTCTACAGAAACAGACCTCCTTTTGCAACCGCATGTGTCGCCCACTGCTGGAAATCAGAAAGAATGCAGGTTTAAGGCACTTCCGCATTTGCAGCACTTCACCGAACCGGATGCGCTGTCCATTAATATTAACAGTCTATGAGTGTGACTGACTCACACGCCAATCCGCTGGTTTTGCTAACCTCAGCATATGTATGACTAAAAGTTTGGGGCGGAACTCGCGTGTAGAACCACAGTTCATTACGGTCCAAGGGCACACTTCCTGGGGGCCTGGTCACTGTCCTGCAGCAGGTCGTTTTTGGTCTTCCAAGTTATTTTTTTTTATTTTGCGCTTAGTAATACAAAAATGCAGATTCTGTCTAACGAAGTCTGTTATTCAAAGTAATTAACCCAAATCTAATGGATACAGTGAATAGCAATATTTCAAATCTCTACTTTTCATCCCATATGACATGAATGTAGCACAATCCTACTAAACAGCGAAGATCAGCTTCAAGCCTTGTGAAAGCTCCAATTCTTGCCAAATTAAAGAACACATGTTTCATTCACATTTCAAATATTCAACATCATCACTGATTTAATCAGATTGAATGAAACAGCCACATGTTAAAGAAAATGGAGGTCATTTATGGTGAAAGAATTACAATTATATATAAATAAGTATGTAAAAGTTGTTTGAGTAAAGAAACTAAGAGGAAAGTTTCTCTCTTTGTCAGGGTCAGCTGGAGCGGAGAGTCCTGATTGGTCTATTGAGGTGTTTTCAATAGTGGGTGTAATTACATTATAGAGTTTAACAGCAGTCTCCTGACTAAGTGCTCTCACAGAGCAGCCTGCTGACAGACCAGCACAGGAAAAAAAAGAGTCATCCCATAAACTCCTGAAGTGAACCGGAGTTTATGTTTCACATTCACATCATTCACCAGGCAGCGCGTCACAGGCCTCCTTGGTTCTTCACCAACCGAGCTACAGTCATCATGCATACTGCACTGATAAATAAAACAGTTATAGGAGGTGTGACTTCCCCCTTGTCTTCTACCTTCCTGTTCATCTTGTACCTTGTAAACCCAACAGACTGTGTGCTGAAATGTTGGATTTCCTAGCACAGGATATCCATTACAGCCTGCATATGAGTGTGTGTCTCTGTGTCACAGCTGAGAGCAGCACGGGAGGAAGCCGCTGTGAAGCTGTCCCAGCGAAGCCAAACTCATTCTAAAAGACAGGCCACCTAACAGAGGGAGAGGGGCACGAAGTTAATGGTGGCTGAGAGGGTTAGTCTGGAGTTGCTTTATCTAAGTCGCAGTTGAGGAGAAGATTGCATGCATATAGAGAGCAAATGAATTGTTCTAAGTTTTGGTCTTTTCGTTGGATTTGTTGACAGTAGGCCTATACAAAATAACACCAGCTTTACCCAGATCAAGTATTTTCTGACTATCACTGAAACTTTCAAATAATTGCTGAAGCTGCTGTATGAAACCCTTCTAAGTGTTCTTCATTATGACCTGAGTTGAAATCTACAGTATTCTGTGAGTAATACTACAGGGCCCTCCATCATTGCTGTGTTAATTGCAGCTCAGTGGAATTAAATAAGATTAAACAACAGCATGGCTCAAAGCCTCAATGAGTGATACTCAGGAGAAGATAGAGTTATAACACTCTTAATTTGTTAGATAAATGTCAGAGCTAATAGGGAATCAAATTAATTCAAATATAAACAAGCACATTAATGATTTCAACCTACCAACTGAACTGCAGCAAAACAAAAACCTCTGCAGAAATTACACTTTAGGACAGAGTAGTCAAGGCAACAGATACAGTTTTTTTTATAAAGGCCTTATGCAAGCACTAAGAGGAAGAAGGGGAAGAAGAAAGACAATGGGCGTATCCTTTAGCTTCTTCATTTGTGTGAGCTGTTGCTGCTCAGTGACATTTTAAGGCTCCATGTCCAGGAGCATCAGCAACATCTAGAAATAAACACTTACTCCCACTTAATTGCATAATTGATTTAACGTTGCTAGGAATGTCAGAGAGCAGAGAAGCACAGGCTGATGTGTCGGGAGATACACCATCATTTCACCCCTCATCCTCCTTCATTTCTCTTTCATGCTGAGTCTGTTTGTCAGCTTCTTTGTCAGAACTGTTGAGGTCAGATAATATAAAGAAGGGAGACAGGTTATCACTGGTGATTGCAGGTTTAGTAATAATAATTGAAACTGCAGGGCACAGTGTGTGGGTGGCAGCCATTTTTATTCAAAAATAAAGGAACAATTTTATAGATTCTGATGTATAATAAGGGAAATGTTCTGAACAGCATATATTCTCTGTTTCTGAAACTTTATTGCTCTTCTTTTCTCCTCTTAAATGTATTTTCTTTTTTTTTATTTGCTTCAGTTGCGGATACATTTGTATATACCTAATTTGATTGGGTAGAGTTTGTGTGCAAGCAGAATAACAGAACAAAGCATTAATTTTAAAATGCAGTGCAAATGTTGTTTTTGGTATGTCGTACATTCTCTATTTCGTTTGACTGCCTGAATTGAAAACATAAAGCCTTTAAAGAGAAAAAATGGCAAAAAAATCAGAAAGAAAGAAAAAAACAGAAGAGGGATGATTAAAACTATGAAGTAGACGTCAAGTTTTCTGAAGTATGAAGAGATTAATGAGAACATTAATTTGAAAGATCCAGCTGGCTGGAGTCCTAGCCGACAGAGATCAAAGACACTTTGACTTTGAACCATTGTTCATTTATTTCCTCCATAAACCCACACACACGCACAGCATTTACACTGTTAAAGGGCAGAAAATGATTTCAAAGCTAGTTAATCATCAGATAATCACAATTACTATGTAGATGAAAGTGATGTGTGTGTCGATAATAATGTCCATTGGAGACCTGATGGAATGGGTTAAAAGCACAGCTGGTGCCTGTTTGTTATGAAAGTGATCTCTGGCCAGATCAGATGCTGTTTGCATAACATTCATGTTGAATCAGCCACATATTCAGGCACAATATCTTCTCGTGTTTTTGATCTTCAGAGTAAACACTTTGTAGATGTGTGTGAAAAAAACATTGATGGTTGAATGCATAGACGTGAAATTTGGCACGCAAATTCATGTCCCACTTAGGATTTATTGGTATAATGATGGTGATCACTTCACTTTTCATCTAGTGTCATCATCAGATCAAGATTTTAAGGTATCCAATACTTTGGTTTATGGCTAAATACCTGCAAAACTAAAGGCACTCCTATCTGCCTCAGCTGTACTTAGTGTTTTGGTGCTAATTGACAAAAGCTAAAATGCTAAACTAAGATGGTAAAAACACTATACCTCCTAACATTGTCCCTGTGAGCATGTAGAGCCTCACTGAGATTCTAGCATTGCTGTACTCCTTTGCCCTTTTTTTTTGTTCTTCTCATCTTTCTTCTTCACTTTTCTTAGCCTCCTCAAATCTTGTTCTAATTTGTTGTAGCGCTAACAACCCTTTACCGCACCTCCACACCTCCTGTCTTGTCGTCTTTCTCTTAGTTTTTTCTGCATTAATGGATTATGTCTTGTCTGTCTTTTTCTCCAAAAAACTAATGAAATCAGCTGTCCATGTATTCATCCAGTCATGATGTGTCTCTGATATGCATTATTTGCCTGATTATAAATAGGATCATAAGACTTAATGTGGATGAGAATGAGCCATCCTCCTCCATTATTTTTCCTCATGACTCCCTGCTGACTCAGCCCCCCCCACTCCCCCCTAAACTAATCAAGTATGCTGCATCCAGTTCTGTCCTCAGTGTACCCACATTATCAAATATTGCATTTTTTTGCTTTACTGGCTTTTTATGACTCTTTCTGTTGTTTTCAAAAATGTGATGCTTGTGCACGAGGTTGCCGCCTGGGGAGCTGCACCTGTGTACCTCTATGCCGTGGAAAAAGTTATTGCTTTCAATATGTTCATAATGCATTTTGAGTCCAGTGAATACAATGCAGAATATTTACAGCCTTTGAATTATCTAGCATTGACTATGAGACCTATAACACTAAATCCTTCTAAATCAAAATCCAAGCAAAGCCTGTTGTTTGTGCAGCACGCACAGAAATAAAATGGACAGAAAGGCCATTGAACGGTTTCCCGTGGTCATTTGATTGGTACACAACAAAATGGCTCTTTTGTCTGTTACTGCAAAACCTCAGCTCTGCGACTTGCCGGAAGTCGGCTTTTTATCGGAAGTTTATACGTTACCATGGCAATGGTATACATAAAAATGGCTGCTGCTCTGATCATTCTGCTACGTTCATTTGAATGGAAATGGCTTTTCTATCCATTTTATTTCTATGGCAGCACCTCTGCTGTTGAAAGGACAGTACTTGTCTGCACTGAAGGGTTCTTCAGTGTAGTAGTAGTAATCACCTTTAATTGTTTTCAAGTAAAGGAAGTTTTAGGAGAAGATTAAATATGAGTCTATAAAAACAGGTGAAAGGAGTTTCTATGTTGTTTAAAAATGAGAGTTTGGGTTTGATACACATAAGATATTCCTCTCACGCACTTGAAGAAGTTGAAGGAAAGAGAGCAAAGTATAAAACAAGACAATTTCAGAATTTAAAAAAAAACACTGTTTTTGCTCTTTTTTTTAAACATTCCCCAGGGTGTGACTTGGTTTGGCCATTGAGTGGCACTGGAGTGTGGGATAACAGAGAGGAGGAAACCGCAAAGAGGAATTATAGATGGAATAAAGGCAGACAAAGCTTTTGAAGGGATGATGTGAAAAGGACAGAATTACTGTGCATGGAATCTGGCTGTATATTATGGATGTAACTCAGAAGATTTGTTATATAATAAGCTGCTCAGAGAGAGAGAGAGAGAGAGAGAAAGAGATAGCAGACTTGGCTCCATTGTGGACTGACTCACTGTCTTAAAGTCAGGACAGATTTCACACACATAAACACACAAATAATAGACAAGATGTACAAATCCCTGAATACATTCTTGCTCAACAAAATATAAGTTCAAAAGTGTGTTCAAAACATTCACTCATTCAGGTATTTCAGAGGCTCTTTTAACAAAGGAAAGTCTGACATTTAGCGAGAGGACCTTGCACGGCCAGCACATCTGCACGATGACATTCCCCTCATTGGAAGTTGCCATTTTACTGAAATAACAGAAAGTAGCAGTTTAAATATTTGACTTGGTGGCTAACCTTCAAGCAGACCTGTTGTGTTTTAATCTGAGCAGGGAGATTTCTTCTTTCTTACTTTTATTATGAAAGACATGTTTAACGGCCTCTGTCCTTCACCCACGTCCTACCCAGTTTCTTCTGCAGAGACTTACTTTCCCCTCAAAAAAACTAAATTCCAAACCTCTGACACAACTCAAGAGCTGCTGTCTGAAGGATTTCTTTTTTTAATCCCTTTTGGCTTTTGCTCATGTCTCTAAAGCATATCATTTACTTGTGAATGTATAAAAATGCCTGTTATCATTGAAAATGGACATGAAATTAAAATGTAACAATACAATTAATTTGTTATTGACTTTGTCTGTATAATCAAAAAGCAAAACAGAGTTTGTTTTGTTTGTTAATGTTACTTCTCTGAATTCTGTAAAGAAGCAGGAAGGCTACATTTCTTCTCCTACAAATATAAACTATTTAGGAAATACGGATACAAAATGAGGACAGTATGCTGGGTAATTAAAGCAAGTAAAGTAGTGGGGAAAGTGGGCAAAACAATTGTTGACAACAAAAGGCTGTTTTGGTGCCTAACCTTAACTGTCGTCGCCACATGACGGTCAACTTTTGTCAGATAAACTCAACTGCAGCCGGTACTCGACTCCCAGTAACTTTTTCTCTGCTAAATTTAACTGTAAAGACCGCTAAACTCAACTGTCATGTGACCAGCCGTTACGTGACCAGCCGGCGGTCACCTTATTTTGTAGGATATCACAGGAATTGGAGTGCATAAGTTTTGGTACAACATCATACAAACTCATTCATGAAAATGCGTTGAACCAGAACACGACATACAGCTGTAGCCAAATTCAGTAGACATCCAAGTCTTGACTCCTCTCCTCTGTGCTGCAAACATCAGCCTCACTGTCTGTTGCAGTCTTTCAGTGGTCCAGCCATAATATGGATAATCTTGTCGTAGTGAAGTGCTAATAAGCTGCAGACGGACATGTTGCCAGAGGGCCAGTGGACAGATGCCAAAGGGTGACCAGAGTCACAGGGAAACTCCAAGTGCCAACTGTGCTGTGGTATTGACGATGGCACAGGAGAGTGAATGTGAGGCCACTCTGCCTCCAGGCTACATGATGCCTCTGCTGATGGTGACCCATTTTAGTCAATAAAGCTAAAAAATAAATAATGGAGCCCTGTGACACTGATTAAAGAAGTTTTCTCAACACTCGCCTACAGTGATTTTTGCATTGTCAGCTCTTTTTGGATTGTTTTGACTGCTAAAAGTCAAGCCAGCTACTTTATATGGACAAATCAAATCATTCCTTCTTACCAGATATACATTTTAGCTACAAATATATATGGTTCCATATTTATTTTTAAATGTATACTTGGATTGGACCTTCAGTGTAAAAGCCTCCAACTTCTCCACATGCAGCCAATATAAACCTGGTTATGACTCCACCAAGTGGGAACGTTATTCTCCATCAATACAGGTAACCAGTGATGGACCAAAGGAGACAAGCTGAGGCCACTTGTGGAGAAGAAGCAACACTAGACATTAATGACTTGAGTTGAGCAATAACAAAGTAATTTATTCTAGGGCTGAATGATTTTTGAAAATAATCTAATTGCAAATGTTTTCCCAAATATCGCGATTGCGATTCGATATGCGATTATTTTTTAAGCTCTTTGTCTTCTGTATTATTCAACAAAGACAAACAATAAATCATTGTGAACAACACACAATTAGATAGATTAAACAAGCTGTTCTTTCCTGGAGGCCAGGCCTGGATGTGATGATAAAATTAGGTGATGCATGAATTTATATGAATGACATCTTTTATTGAACTACTTCAATCACAGTAGTATATTGAGCACTGACCAAACCTGGTGTAAACATTTATATGAAAGTCAGAAACAAATCCCACTAAAGTGCAGATTGCAGAAATATAAAAACAACACACACAACTTAGCTATTAGCTAACCGCTAATCAGAGCTAATCGTTGCCAACCGAGCCTTGAGTTCTGCGTGCCTGTATCCATTAACTGAATGTATGGACTCGAGCCTGAATAAAACCCTTCATTTTATTAAAATGGCTGTAAAAGTTTTAAACTACAACTCAGAGTTGTTTGAATGACAGAAATCAGCTCAAGGTACAGTGTAGCGTTAGCGTCATGGCTGTATTAAGAGAACGGGTTAGCGTGCCAAGTTGATGCTTTCTCTGCGGAGTGCAGACTGATTTGCTCTCGCTAGTCATGTGACCAAATTGCAGCCTTTGCGATTAGGAAATTGCGTTTTAACGTATCGCGAAATTATTGCAAATGCAATTAATCGTTCAGCCCTAATTTATTCCCGGTATTGCGGTCCAGATAAGGTTAAAAAAGTAGTCTTATAAAAAGATGTTTTACAAACAAAACTGTTGTGTTAATTAAACCAGTAAATATAATAAACCACAATCCGTATTACCACTAGAAGTAATCTGAAAAGTGGAAGACACAAAATATACTGTAAAAAATAAATGTTTGTTGTAGTTCTTTTTGTTCCTTTTTTTGCTCAGGTGTAGCTTTAAGTGTACCACATAAGCTCCTGCTTTAAAGATCAGCACTCATGAATACGATTTGTCAGACTTTCAAGTGTACTTGTTACAAAATAGTAAAGTGGACACTGTATCAATGCAGGTACTTGGTTGCTAAAAAAGTTTGACTTCATAGGGATTAGGTGACACAGAGTTACTTTATGCTGTTGGAAAATGTCAAATATGGCAATTAACAGTTGAACATAAAGGGAAACAGAAACTAATATAGTTATTTAGATGGTAGGACAATGGCTGATAATACTGGTTAGCTGATTGGATAAACCATCGGTCTATCACCACCTAACCCACCTCAAAACCAACGCTGATTGGCCCGGTTGTTTGGCTAACGGCTCCAAATTTTCACTGCCTCAAGATGCCAGACTGATCTGCGAGTGGAAAACTGGAGCTCGCGAGATCAGGACGGTCTCACGAGGCTAGGTCTCTCCTCCTGCATATCACTTCTCATCAGCTTAAAAGTGCATGTGTTTTAGTAAATACATATCTGTAGATCTTTTGCTGCTGCAGAGGGTGACAATGCACATTCTGCATTTTAGCGTTAATGAAAAATTATTGAATCAATAAGTGTAAATCATTTACTAAACTGTGTTTCAGAAAAGGGATTTATAAATGAAGTTTATATATAATTGAATGCCAGACATTGACTTTTTCTGCATCAGCATCACTATGATGTTCGATTCAGCAGCGACATGTGCGTTATGAGCTCCACTGTGGAAAAGCAGAAAAGTACTTGTATCAGAAGTAGGACCATAACACCCATGAAGAAAAACTTCAAATTCAGACTTTCTTATTCTGACGTTATAATATTTCTGACATGAAGACAGCATAACCAGCTGTGGTACAGTATCATGCAAATGAAGACGCATCACTATGCTAATAAAGAGGTTAGAGGCTAAAGAACTACAAGTAACAATGTTTCTGTCAGTGAGATGTAAATAGTAATGCCTTACTTTTTTTCCATTACAGGGAAATGACTACAGCACGGTTGCCCCTTACAGTTTATGGCTTTTGGGAAAGACACTGCATTATCTGTTAAAGACAAAAGATGGTTTTAATATTCAATGAGTGACCTTTTCCTTCCCCCTTCCCCAATGTGTCACACTCTCTCCCCGTGTGATTCCATCCAGGTGCAACTTGTACATCTGCGATCGCTGAGAAGCATGCCTGAGTCTGGGAAGATGTTTTACGCTTTCTCTCTTATGTCTTTTAATACAGACTGACCTCAGGAATCTAAGTTTCTAATTTGAAAACTCTAGCCCAGAGCAAGTACTATTTCTGCCTACGGCTGGAAGGCTGTTGGGAATGTACTGTGCTTCAAGATGAATGCCTGACTGACTCTTTCCTTTCACATTTTACATTATGTTTCAGTATTTAGATAGAAGCTACAGTTAAAGAATAGCAGAAAGAGAATACTGCCTAGTATTCTTTCTTTAATGTAGTTTCCACTGGTGTCTGTCTACTCTGTGTCTCTGCAGCTCAGCAAACCAATACTGAAGGTCTGAATGTGTTCAGACTGGTATTCACACATTCAACAAACACACACGAGCAGCCTGCTGGATACTTTGTTTCACTGGTTCCCCTCCGTTACTATTTGTGATGGAGTAGTCTATATCGACGACGTTTCATTTACGGGATTTTTCCCGGAGGTTCCGGCGGATGTCCCTCATTTTTGGCCAGATGTTCCTCACCTTTATTTGTGTTGGCATTCTAAACTCTGGTGGATTTATGAAGACTATGGTTAACTGCTGCTCAGATCTCTGCAGGGTAAATCCAGACAGCTAGCTAGACTATCTCTCCAATCGGAGTTTTCTGTTGCACGACTAAAACAACTTTTGCACGTACATGTACACATGCACGTTCCACCAAAACAAGTTCCTACCCGAGGCTATTTGCAGCGGCACCGTTGCTCTGTCTGGCGAGTAGCAGCGCCCAAGACGATTGTTATTGGTTTAATGAAATGCCAATAAACCAGAGCACGTTTTTCTCCCATTCGGAATGTTGTGTGGACAGGTCAGACCCTCCTCCGCAGCGCTGTGGAGGAAGGTCTGGCAATGTGAGACTGGTGATGCAGCCACATTCTCTCTCTGACACACACACACACACACACACACACACACACACACACAGTGCCTGCAGGTTTTGCTAGAGGTGGCCAGCATTCATCTCATTTGTATCTCATCTATCTGAATCACAATATCCAAGAAGCAGGAAAACCACTGAACCATTTTGTCCAATTTAATAAGGTGGATGCAGAAGTGGGCGACTTTTGTTTTCAAACTAAAACTGTTTAGTTTTGAACTAAACTATATTAGTGTGATAAATATTCCTTCATTGCACTCTGTGGAAAAAAAAAACTGATTTCAAGGTTTTACTTAAAGAAAACACATCTTACACAATTCCTCCTTGCGGTTTTATTATTTCTATTAATTCAGATGAATGCAAGATTTCAGGCATCAGCTGGGTCTACTGAGACATTTCAGGTTTTATATTGCTGTAAGTTTGAATGTGTATGTTGGTCAATGAACAAGAAATACAGACTGCACTTAAATCTCTGCCCACCATGTGTAAGCCTGTTAACAGAGGCCATGTTAGCCTGTATCATTACATGCTACTGGAAATACCCTTATACTGTTCTGTGGAGGAAGATCTTTAATCTACTGCCCAAAGATTAATAATATGTTAAGAGCAGCAGTGCTAAATCCCAAGCTACAGCTTTCATGTTAGCATGCACTAACAGACCATGATGGAAATAGCTCCATGTTACTGACGGGGCTAGCTTTGATCCTCCTGTGTGCATTAGCCATGGCTCTATCTGGCTCAGATGAGGAGCTGTAGGCTTGCTTATCTCTCTGCTCAATACTGGCATCTCTCCACACTTCCAACACGTGGAGCGCTAATTTCACTAAACTAGGGTGACCAGACGTCCTGGTTTGACCGGGACAGTCCCGATTTTGAGTTGCTTGTCCCGAGTCCCGACAAAAGCCTCTTGGGACGCTAAAATGTCCCGGTTTACACCAACCTCTATGAAATTGTCCCTGTTGTCAGCAATTACATAGCCAAAATGGTCTTATTATAGCCCGATCATTAACTCAACCCATGTAGAAAGACTAATAAAGTGTCCAGCGTGTGATTTTAAAATGTGTGTGTGTGTGTGTCCGTCAATCGTAGCGGTCTGCGTCTACATAATCTGTGCAGCCAACGTTACAATGTATATTTGTAAACATTGTTGCAATGCCTCTTCTTATCTGTCTCGTTTTAAGCGTGGTGAAGTTGGCTGGACGTTTGATATTCAGTTGATATTCAATTTTAACTTCCCCTTCGTTCGAGCTCGACAACGCAATCAGGTCAATGGCGTGATCAGGGTCAAACAAAGTTGACATTATTACAGAGTATCAAGAGAAAACAACTATTATTACTAGAGATTTGTATCCAACATAAAGCTTCATAGTACTTCCTCATCTGTTCTGTCGCTAGGTTCTGTGTAAGGGACCGTCGACAAATTACCGTTTTGGTAGATCGGCAATGACAGTAGGGATAAATTCTCACTAATAATTCGTTTTCATGATGATTGCATTACTTCCCAATACGTACAGTTCAGTTATTATTTCTGGAAAATCATTCTGATTGCTGTAGTAGGCTACTTCCCAATCACTCACTGCTACTTACTACAGGTCACGGTTTCCTGAAAAAACAATTTATATGGAAGCAGGACTCAATTTTCTCTGAAAAATATGACCTGGGCTGGCACATGTTCATGTTAAAAAGCGTGTGCGTGCATGAGTACTACGGTCACGCGCAAAGTGTCCCGGTTTTAGTTCTGGGAAATCTGGTTACCCTACACTAAACACTACTGTATACCAAAGCTGAAGTACCACTTCTTACTGTTGTAGGATGACAAAGAAACTAGTTGAGTTGGTTTCAAGCTCTGGAATTGTTGTTGTCAACCAACCATTAAATACTGAAGCATCCAGTAATGATGATAAAACCTCGTCCTCAGTAAATCAATATGGAATGTGCTTTGTCCAAATCGTTATGCCAGAGTGGTCACGGTGAGAGGATAGTTATGAATGAGATTTGGAGTGATGTTTTTGGCAGAAACTACAGTAAAAGAAAAAATCAATACAATGAAACACAGGGGGTGTGGAAAACAGACAGACTTTCCTCAGTGCTATAGTGGGAGAGACAATGTCAGAGAAAAGTTGCCCTTTTTCTTAAACATAACTTTATTCAGGCTAACAAGGAAGATCATTTGTATTGTGTTTTTTTTATGATTGTTTACCGTTTAATCTGTTTATGACAGTTATGCTCTTTCTAGCTTTCTCTCTCAAGACAACACAGAAGAGCCGATTAAACTTCATCTTAGACGGTTGACACATTTACCTGACCTCTTATCTTTTATAGGCCTCCTCAGTTTAACACTTAAAATGCACCATCATGCTTCAAACCTAGCATGGAGTGTCATTACACTTAAAAACACTCTGCTTTGATTGCATTAAACAATCCTCCTAAGCACATGCAGTTTGTCCAGTTGTCATGGAACTGTAGATGTGTGATACAATCGTAAACATCAGAACAGCTACTAAAGGGATCTTGTAGTGAGATTTGTTTTTGTCAACTTCTGTTCCTGAGTTATAGAATGAACTTTCAGTCTCAATTTTTAAGCCAACATGGATAAGAAGTCCCTAAAGTGCTCAGAAAAATGTACATTTGAACATTTGCAATTACATGACAACTGAGCAAAATATATCTGCTGATCAAGTAATACGATCAAAAGCTCAAGAACACCTGGGTTGTGGTGGATTTTGTTTTTATCAACAACAGTACATGTGATGTGATTTTCAGTGGGAGTCACCAAAATAAAAACAAGTTGATTTAAGGTCAAAATGAATGATTGTTACCATGAAAACACAAAGAACCAAATGAAATGTATAAATCGCGGGGAACTAGGGCTGATCATAGATAAAAAAAAAAAAAGATCCACACTTAAGCGCAAAATACAAATATGGAGTCATGCACCTTTCATCAACTTCTTCACACACACACACTTCATGCCATGACACCCCACCACATGGTGATGGTAGAGCCTGAGGGAGGAAGCAGAGCAGCCCAACACTGAGAGGCAAAGGGAGTATTTCATGTCTGTCTGTAGGCTGTGGCATTAACAACCCAAGGTGATTTAATTTCCTAATTCATCCACCTCCTTTATTTATGAACCAGCAAGGCTTTTTAGCAAGCGCTGATGGATCTCTCTTGCTCTTTATGCTCCACCCCGAGGACTTGGTAGCAGCATAAAAACTGAGAGGGGGGGGGTGGGGGAATGGAGAAAAGTGGGGAACAAAATAGTGTTGCAGAGGTGTGACAGGGTTTTGGTTTGTTGCTAAGCCACCCAGGACATTTTATTTCATTTCATGTGAAGCCCTCTATTTTCCTTGTCCCCAGCCTTCAGTCCATTTCTGTCATTCTGTTACTGTGTCTTTCCTCCAACATCCCTTTTCTCATCATGAAGTGTCTTTCTTATCTCAAAGTTATCCTTTCCGAAAGTAATCTGGCTCTCTACAAGGCTTTTTCTAGGCCTGTATATACCCCCCCCCACACACACACACACACACACACACACACAGTCTGGGTGTCCTGTGTCTCTCACCCTCAGTGTCGCTTAACTTCCCAACGTTTAGCCTGAGGGCTGCTGCGATCTTCACTTCAGACTCTCTTCTTGTCATATTGCCTGGAGAGCAGAAATGTCAGGATCAAACAGACACTGAGTACACAGACGCAAACACATGGAGGCATATACACACACTTATTCATCTACAGTACTTCATCTAGATTGTGTGTGCAGTGTTTAGCTACTCTAAAACAGCCAGTTTGGTATCATTTAGATAAAACACAGTTAAGGTTCCACTGATTCACAGTTTTATTTTAGTCTAAGCTCACATCATACACCTACTGCAATCCTAACTGAGTCGTATTTGTGTCTAAACCTAACTAGAGATGGTCCGATACCGTTACCAGTATCGGCTCCGATAGGGAATTATAGGGAAAATAGAATGATGAGTTGGTGCACATCAAATTAATTCCAAATGCTAAGCTAGCGTTAGCTTGAGACTTTGGGTCAATGTACTGCAGGTCAACTGAACATGCAGAAATGTCTACAGACAGAGATACAATTTAGCATTTAGGAAGAATACAGTTTCCTAAAATACATAATTAATGGAACAATATTTACATAGGTGTAAATGGAGGAGGTCTTTCAAGAAAATTCATCAATCAATTCAATTAATAATGAACTCATCACAGGTAATTGATCTAACTAAAGTAACAGTATGTCTTCCCTGTAATTAGTCCCAAAGGACATCATTGTCTTTCCAACAAAGTTTAAAGATGCATGTGTTGATCTGCAGGACAGTTACAAAAACACATTAGTTGTTAGTTAAACTTGGAGAACTTCCATTCAATTCCAATCAATCTCTCTCATTCCTTCCATGTATCAATACTTAATAGTGATTGGATCATTTTCACTGGCATGACAAGCATGTGATCAGTTAACAACCCCTGACAGTCTATGTGTGTACATGTGTGTATGTGAGGTAGTTTTCATTTATTCTGTCTCAACAGGTTTCACATCACATCACAATGTTTTGTTGGGGTAAGACTATAGAATATAAAACATTGCTGTAAGCATTTTCTTTCTTGAAGCAGGAAGATGGGAACTCAGCTTGAGGTCACAGTTAATTACTCAGAGTTGCTCCATTTAATACAGTACATGGGACCTGAGGCACTCACTATTGTTTTTCTGACTTTTGTCTTTTGCCATTGCTAGACTCAGTTTTTAAAGTGATTTCAGTTTTTTTCAGTTTATTCACTTAGTTAAACTGCTCTCTAATTGTGGTTGGAGTTGTGTTGGAGCATAAAAATCAGGGTTGACACTACTCAAACCTGAGCCAGGTCAGAGCCACTGCAGCATTTGCTGAAACACTACCTTTTTACTATCATACACATACAACAGATTTTCACATTGTTGATATAATGAGAAACTGTGTATACATTACCACGGTTGACAATGACGGCGATTTTGTTCTCTGTTTTTGTCTTTGGGCAGGTTCTTGATAATGAACAGTAATACAGATGAATTCATGTAAAATCCCCAAGCTGTGTTTGATCCCTTCCTGGCTAAGATTCAGGACAGTCTAGAGGGCTTGTTCTTTTTTTATGTTAGCAGTTCAATGTTAAACCAGCCTTGAAAAAAACTTGTTCCAGCTCTCATAACAACATAACATAACATAACATAACATAACATAACATAACAACATTTGTGGGGCTTCTTTGTTGGCTGGAGTATTCTGTACATAAAAAAGGAAGCAAGTGTTATGTTGTATTTTCTGCTTGGCCAGGTCACATACCCAGTGGCAATTCTGAAAGCAAAGCCCTGTATGCCTTAGGGTTGAATACATTTCCCAAGCTCGGTTTTATGAACATACTATAACATTTCTGCTGATGTGGCAACTACTGACCAAAAAACCAGCTTGGCAAGCCTGGACAGATACAGTGTCTATGTCTCTATTTCAGTTGGTCGAATCCAGAAATTGCAACTCAACATTGACTAATCCAGATCTGTCTCTCTTTCACCACTCAACCTATTTATACAGTTTATTTCTGTGTTGTGTCCTCTAGTTGGGTCTCTGTGCCAGTTTGACTCTCCTGTGCTCCTCTGGACTGGCTGTGATATTAGGACACCGCGTGCAATTTGTAATCCTCCCTTTTGACTCTGCATTACAGATACACAACAAAATTCTGTCTTGCATATTCGCATACAAGAGCCTACAATTAAATTACAAATCAACCAAGTCACTACAATACTGATAGAAAGAACTTAAAAAAAAAAAAGAGTTATGGGCAACTTTTCAAACAAAGTACCAAAAGGTTGGGTGGAAATAATCTAATGGGACCATACACTTGAGAACTCTAGTTTCATGTGAAGTTTCCTGTAAATAACAAGTATTGTTCAGTAATTTGAGTTAGTTGTGTTGAGTTTAAGTTTGAGCAGCTATTGCTTTCCAAAAGAATTTTGAAAGTAGTTAAATGGACACATACCAATATATCTTTAGTACCAAATTACATAGTCCTTTCCAGGAAAACTCCAGGAAAGTAAATTTACAGTAGGAAACTATTGGACCTACAAAATAATGTATTTTTATTTACCTTTATTGTACCCAAAACAAATATCATCTGTGGAGCTTTTTATTAAATGTCCCTTCAACAAAACACAATAAATTCAATGAAAACATAAAATCACACACAACACATATCACAATCATGAATTACAAATTAGACTTGACTGTGTGAAAGTAGCTGGATATAAAGCAGAACAAAGTGGTTTAACAACGCAAAATGGCCAGCATATATATATATATATATATCACCAAATACTAATTATTAAACCTGGAGGAAAAGTTAAAAGTTATTACTAGGATACATGAACAGAATTTTATTTTAGTTTGTAAGTTTAGTAAATTTGAATACAGATTAGACTAAATATGATTGTGAAACTAATGCTTGGAATAGCAACGTGTAGATCCTGAAGCAAAACCTCACCTTTGATCCTCTAACTGAGTCTCAGCTGTTTGATATGCTGTTGCTCATATCCCCGAGCCCCAATCTCCAATCAGTGTTTAAAATGACATGCCCCTGGTGACTGAGACAATATTATCTCCAAACATTTAAGACCTGATCTGATAGCAGCTTCTGGCACAAAATCTACTCCTCTTATCCTATCATACATTATGTAAATCCTTGCTCGTTGATCCAGGGTCAGCTGAGGGGAGTGGTGGCAGACACGTGAAGCCCTGCAGGATCTGATGGGAGTTCAGCAGATGTCTGGTTAAACCACCCACAGGGCAAGCAAGGCTGTCTGCGAGATACAGCCAGACTGACCTCAGAGCTGCCTGTCACCTTATCTCTCTCCACAGGGACACACACAATGTGCACACACACAACCTGTTTCCATCTCCATGTATTTGTTCTGCTTTCAGTGGGAGCTACCCCTTTACACTTCATATTTAAAAGCTTTTTATCCAGCTCTCTCACAATAAGTGCAACAGTAAAAAGAGCATCACCTTCTTCTTCACCAACATGTCAAACAACCAGTAAAAAGTAGAACAATAGACTGAGAGAGCCTGTGACAATAAGGTGACCAGGTAAGAAGATTGAAAAATAAAATAAAGGATATAAGTGAGATAAGAGAGGTGGACATACAGGACTGGCTCTTAAAATGCGAGTTTTGTGTACATAAAACAAAGTAATTCAGCTGATACTCGATACTTTAAGTACAGTAGCAACAGGGTTTGAGATCAAAGCCTAGTTCAGATTTACATGGGAGGTCACTGCTACATAACCCAACACTGCCACGACACAGACCTCACCACCAACGGGACTTCTAGTTGGTGGGTAGTTGTCCGGTAACAGCTTTGTTTTGAAGGCATCTGATTGGCCAACATCTTGTTCTTCTTTGCGTGACTGGGGTTATATTGCTGCATTAGAAATAACTATATAGAAATATATAGCTGATGGTCTCGTTTGCTTATGTAGGTCGTATAATAAAGGCATCAGTATTCAATTGAGACTGTTTCACAACCAGTGTAAACTCCTTGTAGCTGCTTTAATAAAATATGAATGCATGAAAACTGCTAATAGAGGATTCCCACATTCTGTAATTGTGTATCAGTGTAGTATGTTAATCCACTTCTTCCATTATCCATGCATGACTGTCAGCATGTATGTGTTGTGTGTGTGTGTGTGTGTGTGTGTGTGTGTGTGTGTGTGTGTGTGTGTGTGTATTGAGCACAGGTAAAAGAGAGTTTGTGTAGGAAAACCAGTGATGAGGAAACAGAAAACATTCACTGATGAAAATGGGAAACATGTTGCAGTATCAAAGCTGGAAAAAGAGAATACATTCAGAGAGAATAAGAGAGTCAGAGTCAGGAATAGACAATGAATAAGAACAAAAGAAGAGGGACTATAATGAGGGAAATAACAGATGAGCGTGGCCAAAGGCTTAATGCAGTGTCCTCTCATTTAAACAAAGGACACTAAACAGATAAGCTCTTGTAACTAAAGTTTTGCCTGTTTTATAAATTACTTGCCCTGAAAAGAATACTGTACAATGCCAACAATGCTATTCCTATTAACAAAACACTGGTAGAAAAGAAAAGTAATTAAACTGACTACACAAACAAGACAGAGATGGATTCTTTAATAAAAAAAACAGAAGAGGAGAACAGGTCCCCATTTATACAGAGGTGTTATAACTTAAAACTGCCTGGCTTGGATCCCATCACACACAGCAGAGTAAACAGAGTCATGACTAAAAACCAACAGTCTTTGGCAACAACACAATACTGAAAAGACAATAACAGAAATATATTAGTGAGATACAACGTGTGCTCATGAGAATAACACACTCTATAGCTCATTGTGTTCAGTAAACTTCAAACACATTTTTGGACCTCATTACGTCTCTGGAAAACTCACCGACATACAATAATTCTGAGCACAATGAAATATGGGGATAAATCGACAAACCTTTAATCTAGTATTAACTTATTTTTCTTTCCTCATCTTAAAGTGAAGACTAAACTATGATAAAATGACAGTTACCGCAATCATAAGGTGTGTTAGTGTGTAAAGGGAAGTGAAGACAAGTTGGCAGAGCTATTATCCACTCATAATTACCATATAGGAACTTTCACCGTTGCCATAGCAAGCAGTTGTTGCAGATTAGCAACCCAAACACCCACACATACATTTACTATTTAAGTGTAGGATGTTCACTTAACTCTCTTAGCTTGAGTATACAACAATAAAGTCATCAGCCACAAGAGATCTAGCCAAATCAAGAAATTGTCATACAACAAGTGGTGAGTTGACACATCCTCCCTCTTGTAGTAGTGGATGATTTGGCATAAAGGAAAACTTAAAACGTAGCATTTTACTTCAGTAGATGTCAATACTGTTCAAAGGCAACGTTTCTTTTTGAGTGAAGGAAGCGCTGCAGTTACCTGAGACGTAAGGATGGGATTGGGGTGGATGGTACAGTAGGTGTACAACGTGCTTTGACACCAGAGATCAGGATTTTCTTCCACAGTCCGATCTGTGGCTTTAGGCATAGTATAGGGAATAAAAGCACTTTAATTGTGTTTTTTGTTTAAATTGTGTCTTGCGCATTAAACATCCTGCAGATGTTTTCTGTATTAAAGCAAGACCACATTCTTTCCCTATCCTAAACTGAACCTAACCTTACCTTAATACCAGTAAAATAACACAATTCTCGATGCCGATGTCGATTCCACGGTAAAAAAAAAAAAAAAAAAAAAAAGGATTTTCTAAGATTCCATGTACTTTAACTTGAAACATGAACTTCTTTATTAAAATATTTGAAAAATATCAAAATGCCATAACAAGACATACAAAACATGTGCAATAGAGCATAGAACAACATAATAAAGTGCAATTAATGGTCATAGAGCAACAACTAGTGTGCCCAGACACATTCCAGACTTCCTTTTTCAAAAGGTACTGCGCAAAAACAACAACGGTGCAAAAAACAACAGTGTTTCTAACAGTTGCGTGACCAGAGACGTTACAAACCCCGGGTAAATATTGGAGATGTATTTGAAAGATGGAGACAGCTTAGAGCCCAAAAGGACGCAGAGTTGGTTAATTTATCACGGCTACTAGGGACGGGCATTTTATGTCATTTCAACATTTGTGTTCTCACATTGAATTATAGCTAGAGTAACCAAGTTGGTTACTCGCAAAAACAAATTGAGACACAGCCAGTAGAGTGATCCCGACTGGTCCTGGCTAACCGTGGCCATGCTAACTGCTAGCTAACGTTACCGGAAGAGCAAGCAAGCGGCCACGGCTGTTTACAACGTGTAGCCTGTTCAGCGTCCGTAGCCGACAACGGTGAATTATTTGAAGCCAAGAGAGGGGGGCTGTAAATCAGGAAGAGAGGACCGTGAGTTTGCAGTGAACATGCCGTTTTTTAGGTTGGGTAGAATCTATCTCCGTTGACTCTGTTCATAGTTTTTCAAAAGATATGTACCGGAAGTAGAAGGGCGTGACTTTGGCCACTTGTTCGTGACCTCCTACTTCTGAATCTATCGACTGGAACACTCTGAAGTGTATACTGCCCCCATCAGTTCCCGGAAGAGGCGCAGCACTGATGCTGCTTACACTGGCATCGCCGCTAACGGTGCCTACGGTGCTTCAAAAAAAATGGGCATCGTCTGTGTTTTTTTCATTTTAAAACTGGAAGGTATGCCAAGTATCGGTTCTAGTTACATCCCTAATAGTGACTTCAAGCAAACTTCAGTCTTTCCCTGTGACCTTAACCAAAGTGCTTTTGTTGCCTTGACCCAACTGCATGCAGGACTCTTGCGCTTTGTCTGCCCATCATACACCACAATCACATCCACATGACCTGAGTGGCATACGAAAAGGTACCACTTCCTTCTCAGGAAGAAAATCTGGCAAGTGAACATAATTCAGGCAAATATTACATTTTCTATTCATTCATCTTTTCAAAATGTAACTGGAAAAACAAATAAGTAAAGGTAATTTCTAGGACACTTTGCATGCAACCTTACTCTCTACACTATAAATTAGTAACAACTGCGTAATGCGTATAATCATGATCTGGGCTATTGCCATTCATCATTAGTCCTACACAGATGAGCTTGGTTTTTTTATTTTGCTGGATCTTACCAGTAACGCAAGGCAAAGAAAGCTGATTTATACAACACATCTCACACACACAGTGCAATTCATAAGGGCGGTTTAAAGGGACAAGGTATTAAAGAAGTAATCTTGTGAAGAAATAAGCAGATGAGAAAGCTTAAAGAAAGAATAGTGAGTAACAAGCAGAGGATCTGTTCAGTTTCCCTGTTGTTTTTTCTTTACATTTAGCCATTCATCTAATCTCCATCACAGAAACAAAATATTTTAGGGTGTAAATAGCTGAATTCAGATGCTTTCTTTTTTTTACCTAATGCAGCATATGAAAAATAACCCCTTTCATTAAAAAGCACCCCAACCCCCCCCCAACACACACCAGCCAACATATTTGAAAAAGAAAGATCCAAACAATCTGCATCATCAATCATTGCATTTTTCTCATTACCACCAAGTCTATCTTTTTTTTATCAGTTATGTGCTTGTAGTTGTGCCCTAAATTTCATGAAAACAAAGCTTAAAGGTGCTCTAAGTGATCTAACCAACTCCTTCTTGTCAGTTATTGGCTGGAACACTGTTTGTTATGGTTCGTGGGACCGCGTTTTTTGACAGTGTGTTCAGGGGACAGGCAGCTAGCGGATAGTGAGGAGATGTTTGCTGTATGTGACAAAAAATGTTGTAGCCTAAAAAACGCGTCACATCATTTAGAGCACCTTTAACTACTTTTTATACCAATCTAAACAGACCACAATGTAGTCGGCAAATTCTGTCCCCATTTCTTTTCTGCTCTCCTCTCTCACTCTGTCTGTGTTCAGGACAGGACAGGAAAAAATCAGACAGAACAACAGAATGACAGACAGAGGGCCTCAGAAATGGAGGCAAGGAGAAAGGTACTGTGACCTGGACGTCAAGCTCCAGCAAGCAGAAACCTTTACAAAATGGACCAAGAGAAACATACAAAACTCTCGTTTTCTCTAGCATACACACACACACACACACACACACACACACACACACACACACACACACACACACACACACAAACCTCAACTCTTGAATTCTGGAAACAAAATTGGTTGACCAAATTATCCCCGTAGGTGCATATTTTGTTCTGTACCCCACATTCTCCTCATTGCATCTTCATCTCTCTCTGTAACTCTCGGCATCACTTTACTCCCCGCTGACTTAATTAACCTTTATGAAAGGGGGAAGTGCAATACTATCACAATATTACAGTCTGATTCAACAAACTGGAATTTGACTATAGTAGTACATTACCATTCAAACAAGTGAAAGCCAATTACTTTGGAAACCTTGTGGAATATATCAAGCAAATCTGACACATCGGACTACTGTCTATATGACTGGCATTATGTATTATTATCTCAAAAGTGACAGCCTGAGGTCTAATGTAGTACAACCCAGGAGCCTACTACCAGAGTATGGAAATCATGACTGGATCAATGGGGCAAATTCCCAAAAACAATGTTATTTACTAACCACTAGAATGTCTTGAGGCAGATGAAAAGCTATTACCTGTATCTCTCAAACAGTGAATCAATTAATTCACGGGCCACCGAATAATTAGACTTTCAGCGAGTTATTGAATAGGTCTGCGTGGAGTGCTGATAAGGGAGTATTTAACATTTAAAAAAAATGTTATGCCTGGTCCAATAGTATGCATTATGAAATAGGCTACCTTTTATAATGTAAATCAGGTTTGTGAGAGGCTCAACTAAATTAAAATAAGCAAAGAACAAAAGCTTCCTCAACAGATGGTCTTTTACTCCCACAAGATGACAGATGGTTTTTATTTACTTCATGTGTATGTAATAGATATTAGCAGTTTAATAACATTATATGTGGCCAGCTACCCAACCTTACCGAGCATTCGACTACAGCTCTGCAGCTTTAAATCCCCACTACGACAAACATCAGGTTTGGCAGGATCCTGCAGTGAATATCAATACACTTATCAAAGTATAACAATGGTGGATTAAGCCCTTAACTGCACTTACTTTAAATAATTTCTGAGGACAAAGGAGAGAGAACGGTTGGAGGAGAAGAGGGAAAGGTCATTGACAGACGTGATGTACAGTACAATAGAAGTATTTTAAACTAAGTAAAGCGCTGTAACATGAACACATAGTGCCATAGAATAAAGTCTGAGCAGCAGTAGTTGGTTGTATTTAGCCGCTACAGAGCTCCAGAATGCCGGCTATCAGCGGCGGTTGTTTAGCCGCCAATAGGTGACTGTGAGCCGGGTACAGGAACTAACAGATTACAGTACTTTTAGGGGCCATGGTAGTTAAGTTTAGCCAGAAAAATTGAGCGTTATGCACCAAAAGGACTAGTTAAGTTTAAGAAAACGATCGTGGTTAAAACACTCCCCAGTTTTCGCCGCAAAGTGAACCCCGCTCTCCGGCTTAAAGCGCTGTGTTCTATGTTGACACCACGTTGTGCTATTTCATTTTGAGATTATTTTTCATTGGATATTGAAGTTCATAAATAAGTGTTTTGGCATGGCTGGCTGAGTGGCACTATATCCATGATATTCTTGCATGTTTTGTTTTGTTGTGCATGATCAAAAAAATGGCACAAATCGCACCCTGATCCCACCCTTGCAAGACACTAGCTTACTTTATTGTTTGATTCGTGTGCAGGAAAGATCAGAAGGACCAAAAACAGATGTTGCAGATGTGGGATATATTTACTGTAATGCAGGAGTGGGTAGCCTAGTTACCATTATTATCATGCTATGAGAATGAGAAAAGGCTAATTCTAATCCCATTTGTTTTTTTTTACCAATATCACAAACCTCAGCATCTAGTTTATATTTGTTGCTATGGGGAACAATACAAACTATCAGAGAGACAGGAAAACCATCCATTAAGTTTTTATTAACTATTAGTTGCTACAGCTTCAAGCTGCAGCTGTTTCTTTTAACTTTGAGAATGTTTTTTTTACATTATTACATGTCAGAGCAACTTACAATTGCTATATATGTCAGAGGTTGCACGCCTCTGGAGCAACTAGGGCAGGTTTTTTAACAGATTAACAGTGTTGCAGGCTGGAGTGGTCTGAATCTTAGCAGTAACTTGTCATTGTGGGATGGTGACTCTGCTGAGTGAGCAGTAATAGTCAAAAATCCTTGAAGAACAGGTGGGTGCAGGATTGAAGGGGGAAAAAAGACATGTAAGCTGCTTGCTAACATTTACAGGTATGTTAATAGAATATCTGCCATACCAATAAGGTTGTCCTAATAATCCACAACCTAGTTAGGATGTAGTCTCAATGTAATCACTTTTGACATTTGCATGTATCCGTTTGTGTGTGCAGGTTTCTCTGCTGACCATCAAAGACCAGGACAGGTTCCAGTAAGAATCCATTAGTCCAGTAACGTCCACATCACCCCAAACAGCCTCCATCAGCTGAGTCAGACAGACAGAAATTTAAAAGGCTTCAAAAGTTAAAACACAGAGAACAACAGACTCACATCCATAATGTCATGATAAAAGGCAAACTGGACCAGTTCCATCGATAATAACATGTTGACTGACTCAAAGTTAAAAGAGTGTTACTTTGGGTTTGTAGTATATCACAGGCTACATGGTAGAGTATCGTTGGAATAGACTTTTCCAAAATGCCAGATTTGGTTGTGATTTAGGATTTAATTAAATATTTTAGGGGTTATAGTGATTATAGTGAGCCTGCTATGGCTGGTTATTCCCTTTAAATGATGGGACAGAATTGTTATGATTCAGTGCTGAGCCATTCAAAGTTAATCAGGAAAGGAGACAGAGAGAAGGAAATCAATTAATTCACTGTCAGACTTTCCTATCTAGTGTCATTGTCAATTTCAATGTATTGTTTTGCAGCCATTGTAATATTCAACTTTCCTGAGGATCCTTCTTTGAATGGACCTATTCACAGTTTCCTCCAATTTAGTTTCTCATGAATTTGTGTTCCTCTTTTCTTAGTTAGGGGGCACATACTGTTCATTTAAGTCTGCTTAGTCAGGGGAAGAGAAAACAATCGAGAATGTCCTCAATAGACTGTCCTGTCTTTCAAGAAGAAAACCGCATCAGTCGTGTCAGCAAGCGACCCATAACGAGTTATGACTCTTGTCCATTTGAAGCAAAGGAGGTATTAAGGTGGTATTATTATAGAGACACAAAATCCACAGAGGGAGGGGCGAACGGTTGGGTCCACTTTTTCACAGGAGACTGCTGTTTGTTTCCTGTTTCCTTTGTTATATCTATTTATCTATCTATCTATCTATCTATCTATCTTAGATAGATTAGATTCTAAATTAGCATTAACTGAATTGATGTTGGATTTAATTACAACAACTGTATCTCAATTTCCTTTATCAAGGACGTGATGGAAAATAGAGGAGCAAGGGGAGATTAGAACAGAGTTGTGAGGAAAAACAAGGAATGTGTATAAGTTTCAAAGGTTGGTCAGAATGATGAGAGGAGAAGACAGTTGAAGGACTTCGGAACAAGAGAAAAATGGATACAGAATGAACACACCGCAGAGACAAAAAAACAGACTGACAGAGGAGAGGAGATGTTAAGAGGAAGAGAGGAGAGTCAGGGAGTTAATAAGAGATGGAGCTCATCTAGATTATATCCAGTCTTCATGTCTACAGCTTTGGGATTGACAGGCAGAGTCTCATTCATACGAACAGACAGGTACGCACTAAATATTAGATGTGGTGCAGAGGAGATGAAGCAACGCACACAACCACATGAGTTTGCATCTGGTTTGGCACCCTTACAATAACCATTGCTTTGTTAATATACATTCAAATACACACACTAAGGCACACACATAACACACATTATCCACCCAAACAACTGCACTTGTTTTGGCTGACAGGCATATTCTAGTCAATACTTCATTAATAGATACTCAGACACACATCCCTCCAGACATTGAGACAAAAAGAAAATTACAAAATTAGAACATTATTTCGCTCTCTCAAAGTGACTGCTGCATCAATTGGTGGTATTAGGGGAAACTTTTGCTGATAAAGAAGTTACATTAGCTGTAATTGAATCCATTTTTGCGTTGATGGGCTGTGAGGAGGTACTAATGAAGGGAGATAAGTGAAAACGCACGAGGAGAAAGCAATAAATGGGGAATGGGGATTTGCAGCAAATGTAATATTTTGATAAGATAATAGTCCCCTTTCTCTCTATTTCACAACGGTGATGCTGTGGTGACGGGCAAAGTGTTAAGCCAACCAGCCACAGACTCCGTTAGCTGTCTGCTCTTATGGAAAACGAGGGATATATGTCCTTTCTTCACTCTGAGTGCACTACTCCAGTTCATCACTCCATCATTTCCTCATTTAGCTACTTTCTTGTATCATCCTCCCCACCTCACTTCCCCTCTTCACTTTCCCTCTTCATTCTTACCCATCAGTTATCCTACTGCAAGCTGTCAGTAAATATTTCATTTGACTTATTTGATAAACCTATCTCTTAACCAGTGTCAAAGGACTTCATTTGCACCTGCATCAGTGGATCTATGTAACATTTAATGTTCTGTTGTGTCATTTTGTGTTTACAGAGAACCGTGCATGTCTCTAAGTGTGGAACTAAATTGAATTAGTATGCTAATCCTACTATAAGGTTTCTGAGACTCAGTGAGAAGAAATAATGGAAAATAAAAAAGGGGCTTTTTTTGGCGCAGTGTAGAGAAATTCAATTAAAGTACAAACACTAGCTAATGTACCTTTACATGGAAAATTGGCTGCTGCTGTGTGTGTGTGTGTGTGTGTGTGTGTGTGTGTGTGTGTGTGTGTGTGTGTGTGTGTGTGTGTGTGTGTGTGTGTCTGCCTTGTTTCCTTTTAAACCGAAGACCGCAACAAACAAATCATGGGTACTGCTCTTTCTCATGTTCTGAGTAGACCCAGGGGGGAAAGAGGGAGTCACACTGCACAGGAACAGACTAAAAGCAAGAAGAAAAACAAACAAACCATGTAAACCGTGTTCACTTTAATTAATGATGCAGAGCCCACTAACAGGTTGCATCATCTCTTAATTGAAGTTTCATCAAAGCTGGACCAGTAGTCCTGTTTGGACTTGACCTTTCATTATAACACCTAAACCAGGCAGACCAGTGTTTTCAAACACTGTCTCATCTTGTTTGCTGGACTTTTTCAAACATCTACTTTATATCCGTCACCAGAAAGGAATGAATCGGAGCAATTCAACTTCAGGTGCCAAGTTCCATCACTGGTTGGTTAGAATAGAGTCATTCTCCAGCTGCAAAGCATTGAAGATGCAGTTTGTTGCCACGTGCATATTGTCTCTACGTCAACACAGCAGGAGCATGAGCACAACGCCCTGCATTATCACTGATCAAAGAGTCAAGATTTCAAAGACTAATTCCTCCTCAACATGTGCACACGCTCAGCTCTCAGACACACAGCAGCTGTGATCTCATTTCACAGCATCTTAGAGGAAGCAAAAAGTCTTACTTGGGAACAAAGTTAGGGAAGAAAGGACTGAAGAAAGAAAGAAACAACACAGACCGAAAAAGAAAGAATGAATGATGGTGCAGGGAGGAGACAATGCAGCTGACTTCTTCTGAAGGTTATTTGTTTTTTCAATATGCACAACACACCTAACTAAATGTCAGTCAGTCAGACACATTATAGCTTTAGCTGCATACTGGCGAAGATACCTGTCCGACATGTCAGCTTCTTATAGCCGGTTATTAAGATATAATACTGAGTCACTTTTTACAGTACCGCCAAGAAGAGGCGCACCCATTGAACTTCCACTAAAAATATAAATATCGCTCAGTCCTATTTACAATAAGTATTTTTTTTTTTTTTTTTTTTTACTGTGCCACTGTATATCAAAGGAGTGATGCGGCTTTCCCCAAAACCCTTTCCAGTCACCCTAAGCATATAGAGCTACAATATAAATCCCACAGCATTTCGGTTCTGTGAACCAACACTGCAAGGAATCTAATGAACCCTCTTGAGAATACACCACCCCCCCCACTGGATTATCTTCTGTCTGATGGGCGAGCCAGAGAGTAGTCTGTTCTGTGGTGTTGCAGGGACAGCGCTTTAGGAGAAATCAGTTCAACGTAGAGCTGGGCGATGTGGAGAAAATCAAATATCACAATATTTTTGACCAAATACATCGGTGTCGATATTGCGACGATATTGTAGGGTTGACAATTTGTGCTTTCACAAAATATTAACACAATCAGAGTTTTGACACATAATCACAAATACTGTGGATATGATGACTAAGTGGTTAAAGGGAAATATTAGAACAGCTAGAACAGTCTGGTCAGTTCAGAAAATGACATCACTTTACTGTAATGCAGCCTTTAAAACCAGGAAAAGACAACACTTGTGTCATATTGCCATATAACAATATCCATAATCTAAGACGACATCTAGCGTCAGCCCAGCCCTAGTTCGACGTCACAATAAAAAAAAACTCCACTGGTTGTAACATGATTATAGAGTAAAGCCAGACAGTCACTTTGAATCAGCAATTTAACTGGAAGTTAAAATGTATTTTCTTTTTTCTGATTTGAATCACAATGTCAGCTTCAGACAGTTATGCCTTTCAACAACGCTCCAGAGAGGCCTGTTTTTATGACACATATCATCAAAGTGAAAGTCCATCAGCTGCTGTTTGGAAAGCAGAGATATTTTACTTTAGTGAAGTCACTCAGTCTTAATGCTTGCTTTTCATTGTCCATGTAGCATTTGATACTACAGTTTGAAGCAATTCATGTTTGAAACTAGAGTGACTTAAAATCACACGGCCACTCATGCCTCACACACTCCTCCTCTACTGCTGTACCTACAATGATCCTCTCGGGGCGACAAAAGAGATTGACTGCTGATGGTTCTTTGGAGTTATAGGGAGCTGATGTGAATATCAAAACACACCAACATCAACCACTTAGACAGACAGCCAGTGGGCTGAGTAATTAAAAACCTGACACTTCCTGTTAAAGGCTGTCAAGTAGGAAATCCACAGGCACTTTAACCATTAACAGATACATGAAATGCTTTGACTTACAGTAATTATCACTTATATTTTAATTACTCGTCATTATGGACACCAAACCAGAGAAACTTAAAGTCTGACTTAGAAAAAAAAAAAAAAACATGGCTGCTGCTGCAGCACATGTAAAAGCTTTTAATAAGGTTTGAAAAGTAGGGCTTGGACTACAGTAGAAATAGTTTTTAATATCTATTAATCTGTGGATTATTTAATTTAATGTATTACTCATTTGATCAAGGTAAAGCTTGTTCTGTCCAGCCATCAATCAAAAAGATAATGTGGTGTACTATCATGGTAGACAAAGAAAAGCAGTGAATCTTCACATTAGAGAAGCTGGAACTAGAAAATGTTTGGCATCTTTGCTTGAAAAAAGATTAAGTGTTTATTTATGACCAAAATTTATATTTCTGTCGACTTACAAATCGAATAATTGACAAATCCTTTCACCTCCAGTGGAAAGAAATTGACAAAAAAATCAGAAGACAGGCTGCTGTTTATATGTGACTACATTCATATACAACAATTTAAGAGCATTTTCCATATCAAGGCAAGCTAGTGAGAGTTAAGCCCGGGACCCACGGGGCCGATTATCGGCCCTTAGACAGCCTGGTGAGGTCAGTGACTCGAATCTGTTCGGTGTGTCCCGTGCCGTCATCAGTCTGAGGGGCTGTCGGCCTTCATTTTGGCCGACCTGACATGATCAGTTGGCGGCAGGGCAGTCGGGACTTACCTGGAAATGACGAGCGGAATGAGGTGACTAAAGTCTCTCAAAATCTGACGAAAATCTTTTAAACTGACCTTTGTTGAGCTGAAATGAAGACAGATTCAGCAACTGCATGGCCTATTTCTCGCTTAAAATGTTTTCAGAAACATGTTTCAGTGAACTATTTTAGTACAATATGAGATCGTATTCTGAACGGCCGCCATGACAGTCTGGCTTTGAATTTCCGGAGAAAACAAACCCAGAGTAGCGCCGCCTGCCGCTATGAACACATATTACGTTTCTCAAGTTGGTGTCTGCCTCAGTGTGTCCCAAGGCAGTTTTGTGGACCTCGAGGACGCAACTGATCATTTCCACTGGCTTTTCTGCCGAGGGTCGGCCATCTGGTTGGTGTGTAACCACTTTTACTCTAATGTCAGTAATTACAGTAGTTTAAAACAGATGCTTAAAAAAACTAAAACAAGACTGATGTTGCTGCTGTCATATGCAAACTAGACCATCTAATCACAGCGGCTGCAAATGAGTCTCTCTTTCTTTTGCTGTTGGGATGCTGAAATAAGTGGTGTTAAACAAGAACACTGGAGCTCTGTGTACTGTGACCTCACATACTGGTACTTCTGTTGCATGGCATACAACAATTCATTTCACAAACACATACACGGAAAAAAAACAAACAGATTATGTTATGTTGATTTGTTTTTCTCTCGTCAATCAGATTTCATCCCATATCAACCACTTCATTCATAAATACAAGGGAGATTTTATGTCATGCCAAAACATTTGTGGATGTGTTCATAAGTGTCTTTCTCACATATTTGTATTTGTACACGGCATCATCTGTGCGGATTAGTGGATTTAGGAAAACCCTTCAATAAATAAAAAGACAGAGAGGTGCATAGTAAGAGAGGAGGGGTTATAGACAATGCAAACACACAGAGCCACCACTAACAAATATTAATCTCACCAAAACAAATTGAGGTCTCATTGCCCTTTAATGATTAGAAGAAGATTTCCAAGCAGAAAAGCAGAACAAAAACAATGATATTCCCTATAGCCAAATCTATTCTGCTCTGAATTACCAAGCAGCGAGAACACCTCTGATATTTTATCCTGATCAATAAAAAAATAAAAGGCCAGCCACTTCTGTTCTTCATATTAAGGAGACGTGGTTGTAAAATGCTGAAGATGTATTGCCTGGGAGAGATCACTGCTTGAAAAAGTAACCCCTTAACTCTTACTCTTATTGCCTAATTACAGAAAAGACATTTTGTCTTCACTGTGAATGATGCTTGTTTTGTTGCAATTTGCCTACACTCTACAAATCAGACAATATAGTTTGTATCATAGCTAAATGTAAATCAATGGGTGGCCTTTACAAGCTTACTTTAGCTCTAGCGTAAGTGGAGCTTCAGTGTGCTGCTGGCATATGGACTTATAAAAGCTTTTCCTCTAGTGCCACCATCAAGTCAAGATTTCAGTTTGTCGAATGCCTTGGTTCATGACCAAATACCTGACAAACTAATGACATTCCATTAGCATCAGTTGTACTTTTATGGTAAGCCCTACTGTAGAAACTTTTGGCATGCTAACATGCTTTACTAAGATGGTAAACATGGTAAGCATGTCTTGCATTCTACCACACACACACACACACACACACACACACACACACACACACACACACACACACACACACACACACACACACACACACACACACACACACACACACACACACACACACACACACACACACACACACACACACACACGGGACAGGTGTGGTTTTGTTAAGATCCTTCTGTCCTCGGTTGTTAATTGTGAGCAGAATGAGTCATGCAGAGGGAGCTGGCTGGCAGAATGAATCAGAAATCGGGTTTTGGGCAATAATCAGAGTAATCGAGAACACAACCATCATTATCACAGCAAGTATTATCACCATAATTATAGAGCTGACACAAGTGGTAATCAGAATGCAGATTGTAGAGTAATTTAATTTCTCCATTATTTCCATTGTCCATATTGATCAGAACAAAGGACTCTATTTAGCGAGATACTGGCTGCATTTTATAGGTAATGAACGGCAAACTTTCGTGAATTACATGTTTTTCTCAAATGGATTCAACGGAGGCCAAAATCACCAAACATCAGTGCTGGTTTGGGTTTTCTTTGGCAGAAAATCTGATGAGGGCCACCTGTCATACAGTCGACAACAGGAGAATATTATTTTGAATGCTTCAGTTATACAAGATTACATCTGCTTTATTTTCCAATCTGTAGCCCTGATGATGAATCTGTAACAGATTCTGATTGGCTTGCAGAGTTACACTGGACCCACACAAATTGTTGTTTGTGCTTGTTAGCCAACTCATATATTCTATTCCCATGTGACAAGTTTTAGATAATTGCCCTGCAAAAATTTATCATTAGTATGTCATGTAGAGAGTGACATTAAGACTAAACAGAAAGTTTACTTATTGGTACAGAGGTAGGTATGGAATTTCCCCCTCTTTTTTATACATTCAAGTAGAGTTGAAAAGATGAGTCAATAAATCAATTAATTGAGATACGGATACTTTTAGTAATCAAATCTTTATTGAAGCCATTTATACCTGAAACAAATGTACAGCTTCTGTAATGATGGACATAAGTGAATGATTGTGACTACTGCGATGGTGATTAGTCACTGGCCAGGGCTCCTGACTAACTTTTTGCCTTGGTTGCACTGGTGCACTTAACTTTTTTATTTAGGTGCACCAGCACAAAATTTAGGTGCACCCAAATCTTTCCTCGCGTCGACAGCTATGATATATAGCTCTGTATTTATATATATATATATATATATATATATATATATATATATATATATATATATATATATATATACAATATGGCTATGCTTTTCCTTTTTATTTTCATGACTATTTACATTGTAGATTTTCACTGAAGGCATCAAAACTATGAATGAACACATATGGAATTATGTACTTAACAAAAAAGTGTGAAATAACTGAAAACATGTCTTATATTTTTAAAATTATCATTAAAATAAAGAAACACATTGAATGAGAAGGTGTGTCCAAACTTTTTGCCGGTACTGTGTATATATATATATATATATATATATATATATATATATATATATATATATATATATATATATATATATATATATGAGAAAGCTCCTTCAAAATAAAGGCAGAAATCTTAAAAAAATAAATAAAAAAAAATAAAAAAACAGACCGAAAGACATAGGGAGACAGAGGAAGAGAGGGGGAGTGCGATGGACTGAAGCGTATTCTACTCACAGAGTGATGGCTGACTCATTATGAGTGGGTCCAGCACGGGTTGAATGCGCTTTGGCGGGTCAGCGGCGTTACACCCGTCTTGTGTAGGCTCTGAAATGTCTGTATCGTCACTGCGCTGCATTTTTATGAACTATGATCCAGCAGGCTCCGTCTTACAGCTATTACTCAACGAACTGAAGTTAGTTGCATTTAATAACTTCTAATGTGTTTTTTGCCGTGGAGGCTGCAATAACAGAGTTACCAGCGGAAACACTGGTACCAATACGGGTTTCCCTCTCATACTTAATATACAGCTGTGTTAATAACAATTAAAACTGTAGACAAATGTCAGCAGTTTGGACCGGCGGCGCTACGTCTCTCCATGTTGCAGGGGAGCCGTGTGTGTGAATGGGGGGGGTGCGGGGCTGCGCGGAAGAGAGATCCAAACACAGGCACGGCTTTACAGAAGGAATGGGTCATGTAACGCAACATTAAAATCGATATAAACGACATCGCTTCATTCGTGGAGAGGCAGCGGATGCGACCTAGGAAAAATCTTAGTTGCAACCTTACAAATTTTGGTTGCATTTGCGACCAAATTGGTCGCACTCTAGAGCCCTGCTGGCAATGCGAAACATCGTGACTTTGATACAATGAAGCCCAGCATTTATAGCAGTAAAGAGAGGAAAGCGGAGGAGAAGATACAAAAGCCATAATCTCAGGGGTGCTCTTGTTCAAATGGAGATAAAACAATGAATGCTGTGACAAACACAGAGCGAGCGAGAGAGAGGACTGAATGAGAAGAGGGAATGACAAGAAATGAGGTTTGTGGCTGTGGAGGTTAATAAATAAAGAAAAGACAAAAATCATGTGATGCAAACCAGCCCATGTCCCACTGGCTCTCTGATAGACAGAAAATCACCAGCGACATTCAGGCTTCAGGCCAAACAGCTAATGGGCTCTACCCTGCTTATCAGTGTACTGCACTGTCTACCAGCCCAGAGGACGCACACCCGAGCATGTACGCTCAGACACTCAAAAGAAATGAGTGACAGAACTGAATTTAGAATTTTGTGTTTCTCAACACAGGGCTCTATTATTTAAAACTTGTATTTTATTTATATGCTGCAGGTCATGTCAGTGCATTTCATTAGACACTGTATACATTTTCATCTAAAATTTTAGTTGAGTCTTAACTTGACCAACCAGCCAAAATTGCCATGATTAGAAAGGCATTCTGTATTGAGCATAAAATGAGCTAATGACATAATATGCACCATCACACAGTGGGCCTGGAAAGGTCTCATGCTTGTGTTTTTAAATTAATTCTGCTGTACGTGTCACCTCCAGCAGAGACATTTCAATTTCACAATCTAGACTGGTAGAGACACACAAACACACATGCACCTGGGTTACACCCTTATTGATTTTTTAGAGCAAATGCTATACAGTTCCTGTCACAGTTTCAATAAAGGAGGCAGTCAGTTAGAAAACAAAATAGAAAGTAAGAGAATCGGTAAAGAATGTGATGACATGAGAAAGAAAGTCAGAAAGCAAGGAAAAAGGAAAAAGATGGCTGTGAGAGATGTAAAAGAAAAGGGAGAGGGAGGGTTGCAAGGAGAGAGGAGGAACAAAAGACTTCAGAATGATGCAATGTGAAGAAGAAGCACAACAAACTACAAACATTTCTGCTCATCTTTTCTTTCCTTACAGTCCATCATTTTAATTAGTCTTTCCCACATTGTAGCTGCTACTTCTTCTCCTCACTCTCTCTCTCCGTCTTCCTGTATAGATAGGATTTGTTAATACTGTAAGGCAGGTGGATGAGCAACAACGTTCAGCTGCTGTCAGCTTCCGCAATTAACCCTGAACCATTATCGACATGACTTTAATCTGCTGCTACTATTTCTCTTCATCATGGCCTAGATAACATAAAAAGCAGACGTTCATCAACAGATTGAGACTCAGTCGGGGAGCAGGAAAAAAAAACTATTATTTGCAGGCAGTCATGTATTGGCATTAAAACTGCATGAAGTGATGGCAACAGAAATCAATGTTAAATTGTGTTCTTCACCATCACTGGCTAGTAAACCAGCATGGCTGGAAATACTTTTCTTTTTCTTCTTTTGTATTCTTTTGTTTTGTTTACTCTGACGGCAAAATCATTATTTACACGATTCCACAAAAGGACAAAGATTACTCCTCTTTGCAGTATATTTATGTATAGATATAATGAAGCCCCTGTTGTATCCATTTATTTCTCGTTTGTCTTTATCTTGTTTTCGCAACTTATTTGCTATTCATCTCATTTACTGTATATTAATGTATTGCCACTCTTTAAACAGAGTATTTGAGTCAGAGCATTAGGAATCATTTCTAACAGTGAAGAATATCTGATATCAATGGATAATGGTCAATAGAGACTTCACTGTCAAGAGTTAATGTCTTCGGTTTGTCTTTTTGCTTTCTCTCTTCTCAATTTATCTCCCTCTATTTACCCTCACCTAAAGCAAGCAAGGAATATATATTGTATTATCTTTGAATAACAGACTTGCAGGGAATGAAAAAAAGAGTGTATCAAGGTGTAAAGTCATTTCTTACTGATTATTCTTCCAGCTTCTTATCCATAACTGTACATCAAATATAATGTAATATGTGTATTCATATCCACAATGTAACACACTTTATCCCTCTTATAAAGTGAAAATTATGTTTGGATGATAGAAAAACCTCATTGTAATCTGCAGTATCAACCTGCACATTCTATATGTGAGACTAAAGCCCTATTCGCACGGGATAAGTATTACCTGGTGACCTCCAGTCATTTGTAATAATTGCGGAGGTTGTCTGTGATCTTAATCCCGTGCGAATCAGTCATGTGTGTAATTTGTAAAGTAATAATTCCCCCGCAAATGACCTACCATATTTTGCCGAAAACGGAGGTCCTGTGATAATATTAGTCCCGTGCGAATCGGCATCTCTGATTTGTCCAGGATTTGGCGGGGCTTTTTGTTTTTTTCAAGGTACCTATTTCCTTCTTTTGCACCTTTTGATCCATCTTTCGCGAAGAATGGAGGGTGCGTTGGAGTGTTTTGACAGTGTTTTGGGTGCTGGGTCATGTCGATATACATTATATACAATTTGCAGAAAGAGAAAGATGAAAACCACCACAAGTGCGAAGACAAAAAGAATGATTAGATGGCGATGGATGACATGTATAGCAGCATGCGGTAAGTATATTTTTTATGTTTGTATCATACATCTAGAGATAACGACAAGACATCTCCAAGCAATAGCTTATCAAAAATAATGCACAATTAAGCGAGGGGGCTCACTTCATAATTAGAGGTTAATGTTACAAATAAATCAAGCGTAAAGCTTGAGCTAATAGATTTTAACCTGGTGAAATGTTTTGTTTTATCCATCTAACTGGACCCTGCTTGACACCACCCGGAGAAAAAAGTGAGAGAAAGAAAAAGGAGAGGTCGCAGTTCGGACAATGACCCGGTTGAGATTGTGTGCGTGTGTGTCCTCGAGATCTGACCACACACAAACACACGTAGCAGAGCTACCCACACCCATGTTTCTACTGTTGCTTAATGTCAGTAAATTCGAGTAAAATTACATGCTTCGCTTATCCCGTTCGAATGCGCCAGATGAAAATCCGACGTGGGTGGGTAATTTATAATTCACACGAGGTCCCTAGATAATACTTACCGAATAGGGCTTAAGCCTGACATGATATGCAGAGTGATTATGATATTTGACAAGCTAGTGTGAGAGAATAATGACAAGTTGCGTGCACCGTTACTCCTTTCCAAAATGTTGCTCTGCTTCAGTACATCGTTGTGTGGCAAAGGTTTAGCTTTGGTAAATCCACTGACATCAGAGTGTATCTGATTCCGCTTTATAGTAGTTTTAAAGTAGCTTTATTGTAGTACAGTAGCTTAGCTTTAACACGTTTCTTGACAGTATTTTAGTATGCTGCACTGCCTGGTGACTGAACTAATAAAAATGATAGTGGTGAAATTAAACTTAACAGAGTCTATGCGCAGAAACTTGAAAAAAGGAGAAGTGGGAATAGAAGAGCTAAAAGCCAGGCAAACATCAGCCTGAACATCAGTAGGAGCCATGTTTCAGCCTGCTGATTTAATGATGCAACGGAACAACCTTGAGTGGTTGTGATTTTTACAGATGCTCATGTACTCGACATGTGGTGGAAACATACCAAAGAAATAGAGACATACTGAGCACAGAAATTACACACTGCACTAATACTTCAAATACACGCGTACAGCTTGATGTAATGGTGTGAATAAATGTTTCAAAAATAAAATAATGAGATGAATGCATTAAGTCTGAAAAATATGCTAATGAAACTTAATTTAACTTGTGTTTTAGTGTAAAAACTTTTGTTAAACCATTTGGACATTGCTATACTACTATACTTCCTACTATAATTACTATTACTGTACTACTATACTTCAGCTATTTGAACTCGAGCGATCAAACTCAAACAAAGCGAGTTTATGCGCCGGTATGAATATTAGGCTTGTTCTCCCATTAAAGGTATAACATCGCGCTGGCTGCTGCTTCTTGTACCATTCCTCCCTGAAATAACTTAAAGCTATAGTGCGTAGCTTTTGTTGCCCCCATGAGGAATTCTAAGTAATGACAACAAAACTGTCAGCAGGTCCACATTATACAAGCCTTCCATGAATGCGCACAGATGTTTTCAGTTTCATGTAAACCTATAACAACTCCAATCAAAACCCTTGATTTCTCTCTAGGACTCTCACTGAAAAGATTCCCAACCAGGGGGTGACTGGCCACTGTGCTGGCGTATGTGTGTGAGCAAACTAAAAACACAGCTGCCTTTATGGTGTTGATTCAAGCAACTCCTCTGCCACAAACAATGCATGCTGCACAATACACAGGCACGTACGTGTGCACACATAGGACAGCAGCTTTGAATATTTTATCTTTTGTGTGCTGCTTCCCACAAAGGAAGCTTGGGCAATTTACCTCTGACACAAACACAGTTTGCAGAGTCAGCAACGCACACATGCACACACACACGCACACTGTTTACAGCCCACTTTCTCTGGCATACTCGCCAGAGAACGTGAAGGGTACAAAGTAGAAGAGATAGCGAGTTTATAGAGAAATCCTGTTTAGCTACTACATCAAGGAGGACAGGGGAGGAAACACACACAAGTTCCAAATTATAAAAATGAGATAAAATTGGATTACATATTATTTAACTGCAACTCTATTTATATATTTGTTTTATCAGACAATAACTTTCTTAAATGTGTTGTTCAGTTATTTCTGATTCAACTAAACAGAGCTTGTTCAGTTTTAAAATTATAACTATTCAGGGAATAAAGTAGATGCAGTGTATGCGCAGTAGGCAAACAACAACATGGAGCTGTCCATGGTGCTGAAATGTACTGGCTGGTAAAGTCTAGTGAGATACAGAGATACAATAACACCGCTCTATTCTGGAGTATAACACACTAGGGCTGAGCGATGTCAATTTTTTTTTTTTCAGATGTTGATTTTGACTTCTACCCTGAAAAATCATGATTATAATAGACTCTAACTTTGTAAAACGAATTATGAATAAATGGGACACCTCATTAAAAACACTTATATAACATTACATTAAGGCTTTATATAGTTATGTTACACTCTCGGTTCCTTAGCGTAACGAGGAGTGAACCCTCTTGTCAGTCGCATGGTCTGTGTGTTGGGGTGGGACTCTTGGTGGAGAGAGAGAGAGAGACAGATAAATGCTAGTTGAGAGTTGGAGCAAGGTTTCCTGCAGCACTTTGCGGCGTAAAAAAGTAATATATATATATATATTATATATATATATAATAAAAGTATATGAACGATATCCGCCTTCCTGTTTTCTCCCTTTCATTCCAAAGCACACAGTTGAGAACCTGCAGGTGGAGGCGGTGGAGACAGGCTCGGATGTAAACGCCGCTGTGGACTTGTCAGTCTCGCAAGCGGTTTCAGGAAAGTGGCTGCATGTGTCCGACAATGCACAGAACATTAACCGGTACAAGGCAAGCCTACAGCGGAGTGCGGAAAGTGTGTCAGAGTTGTGCTGTGTGTGTGTGTGTGTGTGTGTGTGTGTGTGTGTGTGTGTGTGTGTGTGTGTGTATGTGTGTGCGTGTCGGCCTGCCCCCGCGAAGCTCCGACCTGCAGACAGCAGAAGAAAGTAGCTGCACCTTTGCCAAAATGAAGACTGAAAAAAAGAGAACTACTTTGGTACAAACATTTACTCGCCATGTGGCAGATAGCCTCATAGATATAATCTATTAATAATATATAGAGATGCACCGATTACAACTTTCTAGGCCAATTCTGATTTTCTTTGATTTAGGCCAGCCGACACCGATTTTAGCCGATTCCGATTTCATTTTTTCTAACCACTTTACAGCACACACAAATATTTATTTTCTATCTTTTCTTTAATAGAACATTTTGCACAGAACATAGAACATGTTTTGAACAGATAATGGATCACTATAAAATAGAACTATATAAATTACTCCTGGTTGTTGGAAATTCCCACACATCTAAAGTGCAATGTTAGAACCATTTCCTTCTTTTCACATCCAATATCACACTAAAGAAATTTGATTTTGGTTTTTGGTGTCGTCCCTCCACGCCCTACTTTTTCCTTGCAGGTGTTGCATATTGCAAACTTGTTATCTTCTGCACACACGCTGAAGAATTTCCAAACAGCTGACATGTTGCAGGTTAATTCATGAGGTTCCCTAACATGCGAGAATAGCGCGGACACGCGCTTCACACCACGAGCGGGTAGGCACGACACAAGGCGGAAAAGTTGAAAGAAAGGGAAAAAGAGACTGTGCTGTTGCGTCCGTGTGTGTGTGCGTCCTTGAGAACTGTAACTCATATAACTTATGTTGTCAGTTAATTGTAGCATTGACCGGCATGAAATCAGCATATGTCAGACTGACCTGCCGGTCGCCGGTCATAGCCAAGCACATGAAAACCAGCCAATTCCGGTCACCGGCCAGTCTATCGGTGCATCTCTAATTATATATTATTTAAATTTTATATTTAGTGTTTAATAAATAATTGTTAAAGACAACATACTAAAGGAGATCAAAGACATATTGTGGATGTTTCAAATGTCTTCCAGTTCCAGTGTTAAATATTCTTTAGAAATAAAAGTGTATTGATCTTTGAAAAGGTGTACCTGCATTATTATGCCATTATCATTATATTAGATGAAAATGGTCTCAGAACGACAACATTATCGTTTATCGCAATAATTTCTGGGACAATTCATCGTCCAGCAAAATTTGTTTTCGTGACAGGCCTACCTATCACATTAAAACTCTCCAGACAAGCAGCATTGTCTTTGCAGTTTCCATGTTAACTCTTTCACTAACCATAGCTAGAAGGAGAAGAAGAGGTAAAAGGTAGGAGCGTAGAGAAAAGAGAGTTGGATGGAAAGATGACGTTGACAGAAAGATGTGTCAAATCTGATCATTGTAGTCCTTAGTTTTCCTAAGCTACATTACTTTCTGCCGCAGAAACACAAAACAACACAGACATCCTCTGAATTATTGAAGACATGGCACCTCTTTCGTTCTCACAAACTCACACAAGCTGACAATGTCAATGTGAAACTTCCTGTCTTACTACAAGGGAAACGTACATTTTCAGTCTGGATCCTGATTATAGTTATAGTTAATGATAGCGCTGCAGGCATCCATCAGTATTTCCAATACCAATTGGGAATAAAATTAGAATAGTGAGGGATATAATAGAAGGACATTGGCATACAAATATAAACTGTTGATGGAACAAGGGTGTGGGGGGGCTTTTGGCTTTCAAAATCCTACTTTCGCAACTACACTTTTACAGTTATACTTTGATTAATTTACTAACATAACTCTAAACAGTGTCCTCTTACTGTCCAACCAGCGAAGCTCAGAGATGATACAAATACTTGATAGATTATATAAATATACAAGACAACAGCTAAGTGGTGTACACATTTACATTCTGTACGTATGGTCAATGTCATTGGTCTTGTAAATGATGCATGTAGCAATACTTGCCTGTGCTGCTATGGTTCATCTCCAATCATAATGCTCTGCACTGGATTCTAGGGCTGCACCATTAGGAGAAAAAGTCATTTTGCGATTGTGATTTACAATACTACGATTGCGATATAATGGTATCATTAGTCTACCTGCTCGATTATCAAGGATTGATTTGTTGTGTTTCTCAACAAAGTTAAATGAGGATAAAAAGAAATACATGAACCAAAAATGTGCAACCCTTTTTTTTGTTAAATAACTTTAATTACCAAATTAATTTACCAAATTAAATCAAAAAATATATATCAAAATATAAACAGTACAAATTATATACATAGATCAATAAATAAGAACAATACAAATTAAAATTATACATTTTGTATGCCCTTATAAACAAAGACATTTAAGATGGGTGTAATATGATAACTAATGAATAAGTTACAACATATACTTTGTACAACCTGTTCTTAAAGTCAGCAAGCTCTGACACCCTTTTCACGTATGATACTCACGTGACCATACACGACACACGCACTACTGCCTAAACAGACTGACTGTCATATCTTTTGTGGAAGTTGTTATGAAGGTAGCACTTAATACACAATTTCTGCGGCTATGTAATTGCACAGAAAACATTGCGATTGTGATTAGATTAATTGTGCAGCCCTACTGGATTCACAAGCTATGAAACATACTGTAGATCAGAACAAGACAAAGCTGTCACTGGCACATAGAGAGAAACAGAGGGAACAGAGGGAAGCCTACAGGGAAAACACACAAACACACACACATATATTCCCCATACTTGTTATGAAAGAATCTAAAACCATATCCACAAGTGTGCATCCAAAGAAACACATAGCAGCATTTCACAACTTATTTTGTATCAAATCAAACACAACCGTGCTGCTCTGCTCACTGCTGCAGAGAGATATCTTTAGATTTGCTTTTGGACATGCAGCCCTTCAGATAAATGTTTGATTATTACACTTCTGAACTCATTAAAATATATAATTCACACCAGTCAAAATGACAGACAGTATGAAAGAAATGCTGTCAGGACAGCTAGTACATTATCAGTATTACAGTACTGCATTTTGGGGTGGGGTCTTTTACCTTTGTTAGTAATTATCTGTTAAAAGTAACACTGACATGGTGGTCTTTTCAGTAAGCTACTCTCAAATTCTAGCCTGCAAAGCTAAAAGCTCATGTTTGAAGCACCGACCGATACGAGTTGAGACAAGTACATTATGTTCAGTGAAACTACTTCATCCATTGCCATTTGTCATTATGTGAAAATTTCTAGTAAAAAGTGTACTAAATCTAAACTAAATGATTGTATATTTCTGACTTGGGCAGAATCGGCAGCAGCATCAAAGACTATTCAAGTAGTTTTGATGGTATAATATTGACAGGTTAATATTGATCTTTGCTATGACTCTTTGCTGGATGCGTGTCTGTGTTCAAATATTGTCTTATTGATTAAATTAAAGCTTCAATCTGCACCGTCGGAAATAAATAGCTGAAAGGAAAGAGTTGATTTAGGAGTATTTTTGGGCTTGTGACCACCCTTCCCCCCGGCCTCTAACTTGTGACACATGCATTCCGCCAGTAAAAAGAGGCAGAATATGTGAGCCAGGGTGTTGTATATAACTATATATGCAACACATCAGCAATTAATGGGGCACGAAACGAGAGCGTGAAGAGCCAGGAGATTGAGCACTAAACATAGTCGAAAGAAAGAAAGAGAAGGGGGAAGTGGGGTGGTACAGAAAATGCAGAGTGCAAATGCAAATGAAGAGTAGGAAGGAAGGAATAAGATGATAATGACTGACACCAACCTTTGACTTATTGCACTGCACTATTGGCAAATAGGTGCTCACTTAATGAGTGAGAGTGAAATAGTGAAACTTTTTTCATTTTATTGGTTGGCTGCACACCCCAATGGGAGGAGCTGGATGTGCTTCATAAGCAGCGAGGCCAAATGTGGGAGTCACCTTCACTATGCATGTCTTATAACCATGTAGATGACAACAACAACAACAACATTACTAGCTGTGTTTTGACAAAAACAAAATAACCCCTATTGGTTCCAAAAAGCGAGTCATTATATAGCTGCTTTGAGTAATAGTGACTCTTTTCTTTCCCTGTGGTCCCTGTTACATTATTAGAGACAGTCTCTTTACTACTTACAGGTTAGTGATGCACCTCTAATGTTTCCTCTTCTCTTCATACCCTCTCTGACTGCTATCTCTCCCTGTGATGTCTATGGGAATTAGATTACCTCTGCTGCAGACCTCTTTTTCCTGTTGTTCAACATCAGCTGATCAAATTTGTTTTTTTTATATTACAGCCTGAAAGCAAAATAAATGTTCATTCCTCATCTAAACCATAGGTTATTTAGCACAATAATTGATGGCTATATGCTTCTAATTGAAAAAGACACACACAAGGGGAATGTACATTCAAATGCATGTTTCTGTTGTGCATCTTATTGAGGTGGTAATGAATACACTCCTTTATATCTGTCATAGTTTGTTACTCTCAATGTGGGGGAAGACTGGGCTGCTACCAATTTAAAATAAATACTGAAAATGTTGTTAAGTCCCTAAGCTTTCAAGTGTGAAACCACTTGAGGGAAAGGTTATATTCAAGATAAATCTGCTTTTAGATATAATCACTGAAAATGTGCAAAATTCAAATGGGGCCACACGGGACACACACACACACACACACACACACACACACACACACACACACACACACACACACCAGAAATAAGTTATAGCAAGTGGCAGCCTCTGAGAGACTGTCAGAGCTTGGCAAAGAAAAGAATGCTGATAAAAGATGACAACATCTAATCCTCGTCGAGGGACTCAGCTGAGACAGGCTCTCTGTCTCTTTTATACATACAGAGAGCTTCGAAGCTGGTGGGTGCCACACAGGCAGGCAGCTAGGCATATGATGCTTAGAAAGAGAACATTATTACACAGAGCAGATGCTATGCAGAAATATACCTCACAAGTAAGATACATGCTTTCCTCGACAGAACTTAAGCAGTCAACAGCAGAACTCCTTGTCAGCACTTCAGAGAAAAGGAGGGAACAAGCTAGACTGGGAGAGATGGAAGAAGAGGAGGGGGACAGGCGAGAAGTAAAAAGCCTTTGAGGAGAAACAAACAATGAGCTTAGAGACAGACAACATTTCCACCTCTTTAGGATCAAAGTGGGGGTGTTTGATTGGCAACAGCAGGCTTTTTGTCCCCGTTTCCATACAGAGATTTTGACAAGAGACGCTGAAGAGGTGGAGACTGGAGAGGAAAGAAAAGTGGGGAGGAGATGCCAACCGTACCTATAGCTCAACAGGGATTTTCCATATTCCCTCGTAAATCTCATCTAGGCTACACACAATGTCCATCCAAGTGTCCTCAATTCATCCATCCCTCTGGTTATACATGTCTAAGTGGCAGCAGGCCAAGCAAAGTAGCTCAGATGTCTTTCTCCCAGGCCACATCATCCAGCTCTAGTCCTGAGGCACTAAGTTCCAAGCTACATTTCCGTTTGACGATGATTCTGTGTTGCCGATAGCGTCTTGCTTGGTAGCTCGACGCAGTTGATTTGTCATATTCTTCATTACATCGTCTAATTACCTGTTTTACATTTAAACCTATTCTAGTTCACTCAAGCACTCACAGCTCTCTCCTTCATTCAGCAACTTTCTCACTAATCCCACAGTTGTTTACACGCTGTTAAGTTAGCTCTGTTAGCTACTTTAGTTTAGCAGTTAGCTATGGCTACTCTCTCTCACTCTTCTGCTCTCTGTTGATTCTAGTTTATATGCTGTGTTGGAGGCCAGGCTCTGCACCAGGGAAACTTGTTCATTAACGTTGCTGCTGTAACTTAGCCCCCAGGAGTCTGTGTTGACCTAATGTAATGTTGGCTCCTGTCACCTGTCCCCTGGCAGCAGCTGGTACCAGGGAGGCTGAGTGACTGTCCGACAGAAGCATAGCCCATCAGGTGTCAGATCCATGGAAAAGAGACGGCAAACGGTTTGTAATTAAAGTTAAGGGTTTCAAATTCACTCGTCGCTTGTGCTGATCAACGTGGCTCAGCTGGCGGAATTACCTCTACAGCAGGAACATCTCCAGATGAACAGTAGGGCGCAGGTTGTAGATATTATTCTCATAGCATCTTAACTTCTGATAGTAAGTTAGTTAAAATCGCTTATACACGTAGGAAAAACCAATCGGCAATCATCTTTCCAATCGTCGATATACGATCTGATCGCCAATTGGCAAAAGCCTACTACAGGGTCTCCTCCATCCAGTTCGATATTCCCCAGAACACCTCCATAGGGTGGCAACCACCTCAATTTGTTCCTTTCAACCCATTCTTAAAGGAACACTAGCTTAACTCTGAGCTCCTTCTGAACTCGTCAACCCATGCGGGTGAAACTCCTTTCAGCTGCTTGTATCTGCAGTCTCATTCTTTCAATCACTACCAATAGCTCATGACCATAGGTTGGAATGGATTTCAACGCCTAAGCTCCTTCTTCACTATGACGCCGGGGTACAATGGCTACATCATTATGGACAATAGAGCAATCCGCCTGTCAACCTCACGCTTCCTTTGACCCTCACTTGTGAACTCACAACTCAGCAGAAGAGGACCATGCCCTCAGACTTGGAGGTGCTGACCAACATTTTTATACTAGACTGCAAACCCCTGTACACGCTGGAGGTCATGGTCTGATCAAGCCAGCAGAACTGCATCATCATCAAGAAGCAGAGATGCAATTCTGAGGTCACCAAACGGGACACGGTTCACTCCCCAGCTGTGCCTAGAAATCTGCAAATGGTTCAGATGTAAGAAATTTTATTATTTTCTTTCATATCCTGTGTTTGTTTTGTACCCTGTGTTTTTAGTTACAGTGGCACGCTAATATCTATGCTGCAAGCATTTATTTGAAAAATTAGAGTGTTTCCGGTAAGTCAAAAAGACATACTGAAGTACACTGAGAATAGAAGTCGTATTTGAAGGAATAAGTCTCTTCCACGAAATGACGAAATATCGTAAACTGCATCGCTTTAGTAATTACATTACTCTCATTACTAGGTGATGCAAGTAGCAGTGTTGGTTTGTGTGGTTTTTTAAATATTGGCAATGTGTATTCAGAGTTGTTCTTTCACTTTCCAGTGCATCCACAGGGAACTCACAGCCATCAATACATCACAGCTCCCCTGCTGCGTTAGCCTGACACATCCTTTCTCAGTGCATTTCATCACCTGTCCTCGCTAGAGGTGGTTGGAAATGTCTAGATGGTATGTCGGAGTAGCCTCCATTCTTCTCTCCTCTTGTGTTAAGTGCTAGTCCCCCAAAACACAATTCATACTGAATAAAACGCCAACTGCTTGTGTCATTCTCACGGTATACTTTATGGAAAAAACATTTACAACATTGTTTCAGCACTACAATGAATAGGGTGCAAGGGGTACATCATATGGTTTTGCTAAATAGAAGCTAAAATGGTATAAAAACATGAACAATAGTAGCTGCTGATAAATGGAGCCTATTGATGGGCAGCTACATAATACATGTAGTCTCTAACACTTAAAACCAAAAACTGTCATTTGGTGCTAATTTTCACAGAACAGTAGCATGGCTGGCTATTCTCTATATCTATACTAAATGACCATATGTTGTTACATTGCAGTACACATTGCTTGATTTGTGGTATGAGTGACGTGAATTCTGTTGTGTGCGTCTGTATGGGTCCTGGATTGGATCAGTCATCTTAAGAAGACACAGCCTTGACTTGTAAATTTCCCATAGACCATGAGCATTAAGATGAGCTGGGTTACAGCTGATCAATACTTGGAGCACATTGAAACTCAAATTGATGTGGATCTTTGATGTTTCTTGACTCCCCCTATCACTTTGCCAGAAGGCCATCACAGCCAGTTGCTTGTAGACATGGATTTTCTTTGAAAGGCGCCGTCTTGACTGCTGCTAGAGGCTCACTAAGCCAATGCCCTACACAGAATGCAGCCGTGCCGCATATTTAAATATAAGATCACTGCAGAGACATAGATGTGTACACATTTTTAAAGTGATCAACGACAATATTTGCTCATATTTAAATACATGAATTAAAGTTTTATGTTTTGTGAATCTGGTCAAGCTAAAATATAGACAAAATATGGACCCACATAAATGTCAATATTGGCATATGTAAGTAAAAACTATTCTCCAAAAATATCCACCATTCAAATTCAGTAGTCAGGCTTCACTGTTAACATCAGAATCATGACTATATTTCTGCATTAAAAAAAAATAAAAATAAAGTAATTTGTTAAAAAATATCTTAGAATTACTGCCTGCCAATCAATGCTACATGGAAGAAGATCTATACAATCACTACTGTTTCAAAGTGGGCACCCAAGATTAGTGTCACCAATTCAGTATCCAACCAAATGTCCCTTCCTGAGTTATGGCAGTGCATAATGGAGTTTAATAAAATGTTTTTCCAGGACATTATGACCTTCTGGATATAAAATGTCATCACTTCATCATTTTATCCCATAGAGATGTGTGTGAAATGTTGTCACTATTACCGTTAAAATTCTTAAGTTATATCCCAAAATGCATTTTGTCATCCTTTCATCCTTTAGTCCAAGGGGACGTTTGTTCCAAATCTAAAGAAATTCCCTCCAGGGGTTCCAGAGATATCGCGTTCACAAGAATGAGACGGACAACATACGGACGGACGGACAGACAACCCAAACACATAATGCCTCAGACCAGGGCTGTCGCCGGCGCCGAGGCATGGAAAAGTCCCTGCTCCCCCGACACCCACTGTGTGTATAACGTGTGTGTACACATTGTGGTGTCTGTATGTAGGGCCTTCAATAAAACTGTTTTCAAAAACAAAACACACAAGTTAGTCTCCTTACTCTTTGTTTACAACTTTACAACCTTGTGAGAATTGTATACATAAAGGCTCCATACTCCATATGTAGGTAACTATTCTAGACATGCTGTTTCATTCAATTTCCTAGCTGCTAATAAAATCTCTGGTGCATCAAGGCACTTTGGGAAATAGCCTTACTATTGTTTAGTGTACCAGGTCAGCCCTCACCCTGGCGTAACCAGATGCTCTCAGGGGCATGATTATCAGAGGCCTGAGTCACATCAACCGGCTCCCCTAGATGAGGAGCAGCAGCAACTCAGTTGTAAGGTACCTCCCTGATTGCAGAGCTCCTCATCCTGTCACGACAAGTTAGGACCACTGCCCTACAGAGAATCCTCTTTTCAGCCACATGTGTATGTGAGCTCTCTTTTTTTGGTCACCACTCAGAGCCATGTTTCATCACTCCAATCCTTTCTCATTCCCTCAGGATCACTTTATGAAGCCCTCTTACTCAGTTCCCATGGTTAACAGAGGGAAAAAAGGTAGCTGGAGACCACTAATTGATATGTCAATAGTCCTCCATCTGTCCTTCAAAGTGTCTGATACAATAGTGCAACAATGATATACGTGTGTATGTGAGCATGACTGATTGTTAGCTGCAACGATTAATAAAAAGTTTTAGTGACACAATTGCAAATTAGATGACATTAAGCAATTATCTATCTATCCCTCGTTAGATATGTATCTAGATACGTGATATATGGTCCAAGACAATATTAATCAATTTGTAATTGACTTTGAGTTGGTATTTTTAATTGCACATGAATCAAAAAGTATAAGTTCTGACTGGCAGTCATTAAAAAATTGCTTCTTTTACATACCTGTAGTACGATAAGCAACTATTCCATCCTCAAACTTCTACTCTCTCACTTTCACAGGAATTTCAGCTCCTTCAATGCAACGGCTACTACAGGTTGTCTAAATTTACTCTTGATAATTAATCGAATAAAACACAAATGCAGACTGCAGTGTTGTCATTTTTATTCCGTCATTTTGGTATCAAAGTTTACTTTAGTCTTAAAGGAGTGTTATGCAGTTTTGGCCATTTTTTCGCTGTTTTCTTGCAGGTTTCTCTATAGAGCTCCCCCTATAGCTTCAGAAAAGATATTTGGCAGCGCCTATGTTTACTTGTGTCTGACTCCTCGCTCGGTCAGTCTGCCGTTTCCTCTTTCTCTGTTCCTCCAACAAAGCTTTCCTAGCCTCTGCTTCTTTTTTGCCAGCTCAGCCGTGACGATAGTGTGAAAAACTCCATTGCTACCTTGTTAGCCGGTTCCTGAATGGTCGTATGTGTGCAGTGCCGAGAAACAATTTGTTACATCGCGAGACCTGATATCACGAGATACTTCCTGACGCTGAAAGTTGCAAGGGGGGTTTTTAAGCTCAGAGGCGCTAGGGGGGGAGCTAAACGACCACCATTCAACTCAAAAAGTCATATAACCATTCCAATGACTCCAAAGCTATTCAGTTAAGGTAAATTAAGTAAAAAAAACTGCATAGTTCCCCTTTAAAGAAGTGTCTGGACTACAGGGCATGTGACGTCTTATCTGTGTGTGTGTGTGAGTATGTGTTCCTTTGCAGGCAGCACCTTAGTGAATACTATACTCTCCGGCTGGGAATGTGGCAGCTGTGATTTGTAACCGTACCTCTCTTTGTCTGTAAAGACTCGGTCGGAGTTATATTTCAGCACAGTTTTATATTTACTTGGCCAGTCACCAAAGAGCATAACTATGTATACAACCCTTTAAAGCTTGTGTGGGGTTCAAAAGGCACGTTGGTCCCTATAAAACTACATCATTAGTTTTTTACCCTAAAGCTGTATCTAGTGATTTCACTCCATAACTGTAATGCAGCGATCCCAGAGTACACAGTTTGAATTTACACACAGACTCTCTGACCAGCAAGGGACAGTCAAATCTGTTCTCTGTACTCTTCATTCTGTTTCACTGTGCATTCCTTTTCTTCTGTTCAGCTCGGAGTCTGAAGAGTCATCCTCTGGGATTTATCCCTCGGAGCCATTTGGCTGCATAACATTTGTGTAACACACATACAAAGACCCCACACTAAGATTAACTGACAGAAGTGAGAAGCTGACTGTGATTGATATTGTTTGCATAACAAACATTTGTGTCAAAGATTTCTGCTCTGCCTTCACGTCTCATTACATTGTTGCCTGTGACGCTTGTCACAACGACAGAATGGCTGTCACCCTGATACAATGACTGCTGTTATGACAGGAGAAAAGAAGGAAGAAGAATTACTCCTTTTCAGATGGGTGAGAAAAAGTCATCAACCTGGACCTGGAAAGAGAGATCTGCTGCGCTGCTTCAGCTATGCTCTGTTTTTTGTCCATTTTAGTCAATGTTTGATGTGCCTTTTTTGTAGCAGAAGGTGAAATCGCAAAACTGTGGGTGCAGTCAAGGCTGGACTGGGGTGAAAAAAAAAAAATCAGCTCTGGACTTTTGCCCACCACAATCGGCTGGACACCAACCGTCCTTGCAATCCCCTTCAACACATGTACATACCAGCAGGGTTCAACATTAACACCATTTACCAGCCAAATGCTAGTAAAATATTAACATTTACTACCAATTTGGCTGGTGGACAATAAGTTAATTGTGAACCCTGCATACCAGCTCTTAATAATCTTACTTCTCTGAGTGGTAACTAAGAGAGTATGATAATGTACTCACTGATTCAAAAGGCTGCCTGGCTCCTGATGGCAAGATGGCTAAAGGTTGAGGCTGGAGCATGGTTGTCATCAAGATGTCTTGTATAGTAAACAAGTGACAAGTCTGTAAGTTAAACTAAAGCTGCATTTTGGACACAGTATGCGTTTGTGTTGTAGTGGAATGTGGATAAATCAGAAAGTTAAATTACCATGTTTGCAAGTGCCTTAGCTTGCTAATACATAACTAACATTAGCTTACTAACAGCTAACTTGTCCTCTCTGGTACACCAAGGGTGCTAAAATAATCGTTTTGATATGCATAAATTTCGTGTTTTTAGCTAGCTACTTATTTATATATATTTATATAGCTAGCTAGTTATTTTCACTGCCGGTGGGAGCGGGACTTAAATGTGCTCCCTCTCTATGGAAGGATGGAAGTGGACCATAGTGGGATGTGATTGGCCAGTGTTCAAATGAGAGACAAACCAGTGGGGCAATCATGTGATCGCTCTCCTCTATGTGGGCCGGCCAGTCAAAGACCAAGGATGTGAATGGCCAGTGTTCATATATGAAAGACACACAAGTGGGCCAATGATGTGATCTTTCTTCTCTTTATGGGCCGATCAAAAAAAAAATTAAAAAAAATAAAGTGCAGCCTATTCAGCCCATACAAATAGACTGGCCCACCGGGAAATCTCCCGGTACTCCCGATGGCCAATCCATGCCTGGGTGCAGTTAATGTAGTCTCTGGTTTCCCGTCAAATCGGGAAGTGTCCATCTTTTAACTGATAGGCTGTCCGTCTAAGTGGGGCCTGTTGATGTTATTGATTATTCACTGCACCTCTCTAAACCTCCAAAGTTAAACCCTCAGAGAGGCGTGTTGCTCAGACAGCTGCAGCCAAAACAAATCTGCATTTACAGCAGGGCCTCTCAAAGTGTAATCACGCTCCTCTGTGACCTCGACTGAATCACTGTAGAGGGTTTCCGACATTTGAATCCAGAGATTGTACAAAAAGCTTCAAGTGTTGATTTAACATGACTGTAAAGCTCCCATGAGCCCTCCTCAGAAATTCACTGTTGTCTGTCACTGTTATTTAAAGGGTCATATAGATACTGTGCTTCCTTTTAAATGGAAGCAACTAAGCCAAATCCTACAGTATGACTGACTGAAGCAGATAAACTTTTGGTAAATAACAGATACGCTAGGGTGTGTAGCTAGTAAGGGTTACTGGCCACCAAAAAAAAATTGAATGAAGTATTCAGTCTATCTTTAGCTCTGTTTTGGTCTCCACCAAGAAAATTATCCATGTCATTAGTTTGCTAGATAATTGACTACGTTTGCTGGATAGTTTCTTAACTTTTTCTCTCTGCCATTAGGTCCTAAAAAGGGGTGACACTTAAACACGCCGACTTATTGGGAATTTAGCTTATTCACCGTAACCCCCAGAGTTAGACAAGTCGATACATACCCTTCTCATCTCAGTGCGTGCTGTAACGCTGTCTGACGGCTCCAGCGGCATCAGGCCAGCACAGAACATGCAGGTGAATGGTTCCAGTAATCCTACTGCTCCGAATAAGTGACAAAATAACGCCAACATGTTCCTATTTACATGTGAGTCACAGCGTGTACAAAAAACAACATAACATGAGACACAGCCATTTTCTAACAGTAAAAAAACCGGGAACTATATTCTCAGACAGGCTTGCTGCGAGCATATCACTCCGCCCAAGTACTATATTCTTCCGCCTGAGAATATAGTTCCTGGAACCATTCACCTGCATGTTCGGTGCTGGGCTGATGCCGCTGGAGCCGTCAGACAGCGTTACAGCACGCACGGAGATGAGAAGGGTATGTAACCTGAGGTCTGTCCCTTCATTATTTCTCCTTTTATATTGGTGCTCATGTCTCTAGTTAAATTTAATGGGAATGCCTCAAGCAAATAGCTGTGACCTGACCATCATATAGTGTGCATGGGCTGTGAGTATGTTTGCCGTTTCTGGGGCAGTCTATCTATGGATCACCTGTGACCGACCTAACAGTCTGTGGGTTTATGAGTCTAATTTCAGCGGGCTGCTGCAAGCCAGTCAGCTCTTTTACAGCAACCTATCTAAAGCCGGTTCCTCTTCTAGCTGAATCACCACTAATCCATCAGACGCTATCTGCAGACCGCTACATTTCTCATGAACACCCAATCAGAAGGGGGAATGGTTGAAGGTGACAGCGAAGGAAAGAAATGGGACAGAGCAGAGACCTAAGCAGCAAAGGCCAAACGTGTCATCCTCTCCTCTTTTTTTCTTTCATTTAGGAGTGGAAATATTGCAGCTTTTCTCCCGAGTTTGAGGCTGTTGTGATCTATGAGAGAGTTGGATGTATACTGTAATCAGAAGCTGCTAAGACTAGGAGGTCAAACACCATTTTTATTTAGATATTACTCTGAACGTAATGGCCCTTTGTTCTTTAGTTGCCTGGCTCCCACTCCTGTTTGAGAAAAGAGAGAGGTACTTTTCCGTAATCTATAAACCTTGCTTTAATAAACTCTATACAGTCATACGTTACCATCCTCTGTCCTACATTTAGCTTCAACATAAAAGCAAAAACATTATATCCTTCCAATCAAACGTGGCTATGTAGTAAGGTACTGAATTACAAACACTGGCGTAATGCCGTTGTTTAGTGTAAGAAAAAGTACCATAAGAAAATAAATCAGCTATTGTCCCTATAATATTGTGTACAGAAAAGAAGTGAAAACCATCACAATCTTAGTGCTATTCAATCACACTGAACATTGAGCCGTAATCAATCTCACACAAAACCATCCTTCATGTGTCAATGAGGATGATTTGTCATCCTCATTAACAAATGCTGTTGATGAGGAGCCTGGACCTATTTAATAATCATGGTTGGGGTTAGGTGTTTTTGCTTGAGCACTGTGTTGATGACATGTTTTGACAATTAACATGTTTTTAAAGTATAACCTTACAGCCTTACAGTGGTCACCTGGGACAGTCACCTTTGCATTAACTGTCCTCCAATATGTGTGTGTGTGTGTGTGTGTGTGTGTGTGTGTGTGTGTTCAGGGTAGGGAGAGTATCAGTTGTGGTTTCTTGAGTGTATTTGTTCTTCGGTGACCTTTCTCCTTGCCTTATACAGTAGCTTCACACTTCCTTTTCTTCATGTTATTATTTTCATTCTAGGCCGCAGTGACCTTGAGACAGACAGACAGACAGACATGCACATGCACGCACACACACACACACACACACACACACACACACACACACTGAGACCTTGTTTCATGGGGAAATGTATATTAGCTTCTGTTTGTGCTTGAATGGATTTTCTGTTGTCCAATTTGCAGACCTAACAGAAGCCTAATCTTTCTCTGTCCCTCTTTGTATTAATGACTGTGCTTTCTTCCTCAGCAAGGGTGACAATTACGTGTGTGTGTGTGTGTGTGTGTGTGTGTGTGTGTTAAATTAGACAAGTAAATGGAGGAGACAGGACAGTCTGTAGGCTTTTCTTACCTTTATTGTTCTTTCTTTGTGTAGGAAATGTGCAGTCACACAACCACAAACTAATACTGATATCTTGATGATGAATGATTGATCAGACACTGACGAGAATCAGTTAAAGATCATTTCCAATAATGACATTTAAATATTGGTGTTTTAGGATTTTTCAAGCAGTTTGATCATTAAGAGAGACTTGCTAGAGAGGAAGACCTGATTTAAAAATATGTTATGAATCACTTATGCAATGTATCACCCTAAAAAGCATCCCTGCCTTAGGCTATAGGAATGCATACATCATATCACAGGAACATGACTGCAAATGGCTCGGATTTAAGGTAGTGTAAATATAGTCACTGTAGCCTCTGGAGCGCACACAGTGAATTAAACATTTTTTGTCAAAAAACTAGCCAGCTACTCTGCTGTGTGGGACTTTTGGGCTATTAAACACTTTGACTTTTAATTACCAGGCCAAAGAAGAATACAATAAATTCATCATTTCAGTTTGATCAAAAACATAACCACGGTTACTGAGATATCATATTTACGAGGAGAAATGTTAATCTTAAATATCACAGTCCCAAATTATAAATCTAAAACAATGTAATTAAGTAATTGATCTGAATAATTGATTAATGGGGTGACATCTCTGGCCTGAGAATGATGTTTATTTTTCATTTCTTAAACCCTCACTTGATTTAGATTGGAAAGCCTAAGAGACAAACATAAATTAGCCTAAAGGCGCGTGCGCGCGCACACACACACACACACACACACACACACACACACACACACACACACACACACACACACACACACACACAAGCTTTGAACTTTTGCTTCTAACTTTTGCTTCTTTTGCAGGATTGTAGAGCAGCTTTAATGAGCTGATAGGGCAAAATAGCTTTAAAAAAATAACTTGACGAAGATGAAATAAAAAAGTAAGGCGCAAGTTCAAGTATCTATCTATATTACACAGTGTTTCCGTCATGCACATTTTGCACAGTTTCATGCTTCTAGTGGTCGGTGCGGTCAGTGCGGTGATATTGGGATTGTGCCCAGAGTGTCTGAGCGCAGAGCCGTGCACCTCCAAGATTTGTAACAACGCGGACAGGTTTGCACCAGACTGATCTCCTGAAGCGGCGTAGGTATGACACGCCAATTCGTATGCTATTATTGGCATGTTATCAAGACGCTAGGGGTGGTACGGTTCACAAAACCCACAGTTCGGTTCGCATCACGGTTTTCGGTTATGTACGGTTCTTGTTGTTATTTTTTCTTTAATCTTTAACACTCCAGAAATATACTTCAGCATATGATATATAGCTTACTTATGCACAATGTAGGACACAGTATTAAAACATAGTTCTATCGCCTTCTATCTATGCACAAACGGAATTTGACTTTAAGCACATTATTGGGACCATCTCTGAGGAAAGCGAGGTGAGATTTTGATACAGCAAGAGGGAAGACAATGATGATTTCAACAAGTTTTTCATTTATTTGGCAAAAATCGCCATTTACAGGAACATATGTGCCCTTTTTAGCACATGAAGATTGAAATATTACAGAATAACAATTGAAATAACTTGCATCAAACTAACAACTTCAGTGTAGCTCTTACAAAAATACAGGTGACGTGACCTACAGCACTCCACACACCACCGTTGAGGAGCGGTCGGCTCGCCGCCTCTCAAAATCTGACGAAAATCTTTTAAACTGACCTTTGTCGATCTGAAATGAAGACAGATTCAGCAACTGCATGGTCTATTTCTCGCTTAAAATGTTTTCAGAAACACGTTTCGGTGAACTATTTTCGTAAAATATGAGATCGTATTCACAACTAGACGCCACGCCGAGTCTGTTTTGAAATTCGAGAGCAGCCAGCCCCACGTGACGCGTTCGTCCAATCATCTGCCATGTGTTGCGTTTGTCACGCTCATCCCGCTCGTCATTTCCGGTAAGTGTTTTAACATAGGTGATGAAAGAGGGCACAACGGCAGTAAGTGGTTTGTGTACATTAGAAGTGTATTGGCGAACCGCGCTACGCACACACGCTCCGAACCGAGACAACCCCGTTATTGTTTTCCTAAACCCAACCCGTTCGCCGTGATGATAATTCCTCGAGCCATCTTTCCTGCTTCGTCTCTTTGTCGCTCTTACACTGTTGCCCCCCGGAAACCGATAGCGAAGGATCCCAAAATGTTGGCCAGGCTCAGACACCTCCCAAATCATCACGTGACAGCAAGCTACCATGACGTATGTCCTCATTGTCAATACGGCGATGACATGATACACGCGGATAGCTCAAAATGCGTACAGATAACACGCCAGTTGGCTTTAGGAAAGTGGCGTGTATGTTTACGCAAAGTTATGATGTCATGTTGGTCGCACAGACCACGTGGCAATTGGCTAACTACAGGAGCCGGAAGTACATAGTGTATATACACTGTTTCAAATTTCACAGCACTTAAAAAATGCAGTGCTGTGATGAAATGTTGGCTGAGCAAGTCAGTTCTTGAAGCCGCTCTGAGCACTTTTACCTTCAGTTAGCGACTGTAGCAACTCAAATTCAGCCAGCCCAAACACCAGCGCCGGGGGTCACAGTGGCCTAGTGGCCAGCAGCAGCACTGGGTAAAGGCAGCAACACAATCAGTATGTTTACATGCACACCAATATTCCACTATTATTCCGAATATGACAATATTCCAAATTTGATTAAGGTCATGTAAACAGCATATTCCGATTGGATATTCCGAATAGGGCCTTTTTCCGAATATAGCATTTTCCGATTAAGACATGTGGGACATTCCGGTATTATTCGGGTTTTAGAGGCATTGTTTGGACATACAGCACATTCTGAATATGCGTCTCAATCGCAGGGTTTTCACCGCAGGCTTATGGTCAGCTCTGTGCGTTGCTATAGTTTCTGTACACAAACCAACCAGCCAACAGTTTGCAATGCTGGAGACCCGATAAGAAGGAGAAACACTACTTTGAAATATTATCAAAGACTTGGATATCAGCAGGTTTTTGGATATGCGCAAACATCCTTACGCGGACCTTTTCAAGAAGCTTGTTGAAGGAGAGAAAGAGGGACGCTGTGTTCGCACGGTCCAACAAGTCCGCCACCGCTGGTAAATTTTTGAAAAAATCTTATTTTGCACGGCTACTTTTAAATGGGAATATTAGTGGAATATTCACTTTCATTAGCCATGTAAACAGCTTCTATATATCGTCTTTTTCGGAATTAGGGCAAAAACCGTAATATTGTGTGCATGTAAACGTAGTCAATGAGAGTCGAGGCGGTCTTGGATCAACAAACTTTCCGTCAACTCTAACCCTTTACTACTGCTGCTGAAGAAAACCCAAGAAGAAACACTGCATGCAGGGTTCAAAATGCACTTTTTTCTCCACCAGCCAAATGGCTAGTGAATGTTTTTACCAGCACCCTAATAAAATGCAATTGTTTTTTTTTTTTGGGCTGGTGAGTGAAGCGAATGTATCAGCCACTTGCATATTTTACCAGCACTTGGCTGGTGGATGGTGCTAATTCCGAACCCTGACTGTATGGAGTTTATTATTTATTGACTATTAACATTTTAAAAGAATGGGTAAAAACTGGATTGACAAAACAAAAAAAAACTGCTTAAAAATCACATTTGAAAAGTACAATTATCAGTGCAAACACATTTATTACTTTACCCCTATTCTCAGAGGATTAGTATTACCTAGGGACCTCTAGTAATTTATAATAACTGCGGAGGTCTTCTGTGATCTTAATCCTGTGCGAATCTGCCATGTCTGTAATGTGTCAAGTAAAAATTAGTTTAAAGTGATTTGCTTCTTTTGATAATTCTGGGTATAAAATCATAAAAAACAAAGTAAAACGAGAATCCTAAATGGATTCAGTGGATCATTAAAGCAGCGCAGCATCAATCAAATTGACTAAATGTGGCCTTGTCAAGGAACTCTACTAGCTCAAATCAAGTTCAGTACGGATACTTTCTGATGATGCATTCATGCATCTCCCATTTTCTGAAACTTTCATTAGTACCACGCAGCTAATCAATGCAAAGGTATGGATTCAATTAGCATTTTTGTTTTTTTACTAGCCATCCCCACCCCCTACCAATATAGCACACTGATAACCATTTACATTTGAATATGGTGGTAATCAACTCTGCTGTCTATTCCTGCATTAGGATAACCATGAACAACACATCAAGCACTGAAGCTAGATCATGTTATATAACTAAAGAAGAACATAAGGAGAGGAGAGGAGAGGAGAGGAGAGGAGAGGAATAAGCAGATTCAGCACTGGAAGGAAAGATGTGTGGCATGTTTCACCCACTACAGGTTTCCACTACTCCTAGCTTCTGAGTTATTAATAGCTGTAGATACTCACACACTGCACCCACAAAGCTGCAGTAGAGACAGGTGGGCCATTAACAGCTCATAATATGGGCTCTATACAACCATATCCTGCGCACTGCTGATGCTAGAAAACTGTGAGACAAGAACTGAGAAAGAAAAGCTGAGACCAACAACCAAGTTCAGGCAAACGGATTTGTTGTCCACATTCAGAGCTGTAGAAACACAACAACTCCAGGAGAGTGAAGGCTTTCATTGGATTTGGGATTCCTGTACTTGCCAAGCTGATGCAGCCATCACTCAGCAGTTTAACTTTACTGCTGCTTATTCTTCTCGTTTCCTTTATTCCTTCCCTGCTTTCTTTTGGACGTCTACCACACAAGTATTATCATAACATTATAACTAAAACTATGAATCCCATCAGCCAGCATGATTTTATTTATTATTTGTGCATATTTGGATGCGGATCATGGATCCACATTCACATTAAACATGATCGTGGCCATATGACGATATATATGATGAAACGAGAGAATTTTGTCAACAGTCTTTTTATACTTTTATAGCTTTTATATAATTAAGCATAGCGTTAGTTCATGCAGGAAACGGAAGTCCTACGCCCGCTGATTGAAATATCATTCCTATCAGACACACACCAATCGCAGTCATTCTCACATTAAGGTGGTCCTTTTAAATGGGACTCCCTCTTTACTGATCCCTGCTACACTGACGCTGCTTCACTCACTGCTGCTGCCGGCAACGCTTCACTTTCCACCACCCCGGCATCCATCCTTCCTAGTTCAGGGTCCTAACATTTAAAATGGTTTTCAATGTCTTTCTTTTGGCTCACTCTATTTTTTTTTTACCCAGGGCGGTTTCTGTATGGTGCTCCCTGTTTCAGCTTAGCATGCTGCTTGGCTGATCCAGGGAACATTATCAAGAGCGGAGCCATCAGCGCCAAACATAACTGTATTTCCATTTGTTGCAATAAATGGTTAAATCTATGACGAGTGTTCCTGATTGAATATATGATATTGCGATATAACATTTGTGTAGGCTACATATTCCCCAACCTAAACCTAAACAGAACTATTTGTGCTTTGTAAAATGGTTAGCTGGAATATGTAAAATGGAAGTAATTTGTACCTAGGATTGTTAGTAGGCAAAATCAACTATATAGTTAACACTAAAACCAGAATTATGTGGTTTTCACATCCCTCCAAAAAACTACTTCATGCTGAAAATGGACATTTATCACCTGTTTGAAACTTGAAGCTTTTAGTGACATGTCAACTACATAAGCCAGCAGCTCACTGGTCTCACTCTGTCCTTCACAGTCTTTTCCCCTCCTCTATTTCTATCTCCTGTCTGACAACACACCTTCACTATCTGTTTCCACTCTCTGTTGCCCCTTACAGTAGCTTCTTTTCCTCTTCTCTCCTCCCATGTGCTCCCTCAATGTCACATTGTTCAGCACCCTTCTCATTCTCATCACAGTCACTTTCAACACAGATTTACTTCTAGCAATATCATTTCCCTAGAGGGCAGCTGTCTCCCATTAATGTTGTATCTGTTTTTTGTTTGGACTGGCATGTATAGCTTATGATACTAATGCATGTACTGTTCTTACCACTATTCAGCTTGGCTACATAGTCCTTCTGGTGACTGCAGAAACAGATAGAGGAGCTTATCCCAGTAATGGACAAACATTTTAAGAAATAAAAGCAATCTTAGTTATTACAAATAAATTAACTTTCTCATTGCAAAAACGATAAAGCTCCCTCTCTTTTCCACTGTTGATGTCAAATATTGCATTTATATTGCATTTGTTTGAAGGAAAACTCTAATATCTTTAAAATATCTAAATATCTAAAATCTTTCTTTCTGTCTTAATCTCACAGAGGTTTGTCGCCTTGCTCGGCACAAAGACTGCAAGCAGGGAAAAGGTTACCTTGTTTGTCCATTACTGACAATGTGTCCAGGTTGCACCGCAAGGTGTTTTATGCGACTTAGCGAGAAAATGGCCACCTATACATCAGGGAACGACATGACTTTTGTTTTGCAGTTAATGACAAAAAACAGCTCAAGTGTGCAATTTTTCTGCTCCTAAAACACAAATTTTCTAATTTAAATGGACAAAATACAACATGGAGCTACACCTTTGACAGACAGAGACAAGATTATTATTATTTTTTAAACTATGGTATGCATTCCTGCCTACAACAAGTTTTTCCATAACTCCTAGGAAGCTTCATTTGATGAAGGTTATTGATGATCCTACGTGTACTTTCTGTTCCTCCAAAGTGATAGGCAGTTATTTTCACGTTTTGGGAAAATAGTGGCCGACTTTTGGAAGATGGTTGCCTTTAATCTCTCTAGGTTGTTTAAGATTAGACTGCCCTGCTCGCCTGCTACACTTATTTTGAATGATCTGTCAAGTCAGTGTTTGACACTGAATGAGAGAAAAGCATTGCTGGCTGGACTTACGGCTGCAAAAAAACTTGTTGCCACACGTTGGAAACCTCCAGATTCACTATCTTTTCGAGCTTGGGTTTTAACTAGGGCTGTCAAAATTAACACGTTCATTTTTGCGTTAATTTTTTAATATTTAACTCGTTAAAAAAATTTTACGAAATTAACGCAGCTGTGTTTGTTTACTTCATGTGGCGGCTGAGAAACGTAATACGTCTCCATAACAGCAGGCGGCGCTACTCTGTATTGTTGCCCAAGTAATGAAAACCGGCAGCTGATTGGACGAACGCGTCACATGGGTTTGTTTTCTCCGGATATTGAGAGCCAGACTGTCATGGCGGGCGTTCAGAATACGATCTCATATTGTACTAAAATAGTTCACTGAAACATTTTAAGCGAGAAATAGTCCGTGATACAGTTGCTGAATCTGTCTTCATTTCAGCTCAACAAAGGTCAGTTTAGAAGATTTTCGTCAGATTTTGAGAGACTAGTCACGTCACCTCATTGCGCTCGCCATTTCCGGGTGATTCCCGACTGCCCTGCCGCCGACTGAACTCTCGGCTCGTTGGAGATGAACTGCGCCTCGCCTGTAAAGTAGACAAGAGCAGGCGACAGCAGCCGGGGACGGTGACAAAAATCTGCTCTCAAGTCAGACAGTTTCTAGCCGTTTCCAGCAGCCTTCAGCAGGACTAAATAAGCCAAATTGTTGCTGCTGTTGTTCTGAAAGATATTAAACATTCTGAACTTAGCAGAACCTTTCCTTGTTTGTTTTTTTCTTCATATTTGCAAAGTTAAGTGATTTAGCATTTAAATCTCCATTATTACAAGCTTCAGTCTCAATTTAAAAAAGCGATTAATCGCGATTAATTACAGCAAATTGTGCAATTAATTAGTTAATTTTTTTTAATCGATTGACAGCCCTAGTTTTAACATATTTGGATATTGTTTACTTGGAGTTGTCGACAGCTAGAGTCCACGGAGCAAAAGAGTCAGCAATAGAGGCTGGGCTTTCACTTTTAACTACCCTCCGCGGGCTTCATGTTAAATATGTAACCGAGATTTGGAGTTTTTTTTTTTTTATTCATTCTTTTCTTCATCTTAGTTCTCAATCATATGTTTCTATGTATAGGTAGGTATGTTAATATATGTTTTGTGCTCTATTTTTGAGGCGTATACATAATAATAATAATAATAATAATAATAATAATAATAATAATAATAATAATAATAATAATAATAATCCATAATGCACCTTGGTTTCCAGCACAACAACAGCACTATGTGATGTCTCCAGCTTTGCGGCTCCAGTTGTCCGAGCCTGGATTGCAGCTTTTCCAGATGCAACATGATTAACTAGTAAAGACGGTTTACAAGATTACTGATGAAGCAGAAGTCTCCACTTTCACTCAAGGACTCACTCAGTTGTGTAACACGTAACACTCTTTTGTATTCATACTTACATGTTACATTGTTCTCATTCTCCCCCTCTCCCTTGTTTTAGCTGCCTCAACTTTTACACACTACTTATCTCATGTAAATCACAGAAACAAGGCAGAGGTGCTGTTCTCTCCATCATTTTGTTGCATAAAAGATTTTGGAAAACCCAATTTGAGAAGAGAGGGAGTGAGTAATAGGAGAGACAGATACTGTAGTAGACATAAATAGAAGGGGAAAAAAGGAATAAAGGCAGTGCTTGTTTAAATAAGTGTACAAAGAGTGAGGTATTTAGGACACTGACACTGTGCAGTTTGTTGCTTACTCAAGTTTTTCTCCTGATTACCTTGAATGAGGAATAAGAATGTGAAGTCAGAGAAGAGATATGAGCAGAGAGAACAAGAGAGTGAGAGGAAAGAGAAAGAAGAAGTGCGGGGTATAGTGATCAATCAAGTGATCAAGTGACTACCCGACCACCCGACTCTGGTGTGGTAGATAAAAAAAAGTTACCTGCATGTGAACATAATCCAGGCAGCAATTATGTTGTCATAGTCTGGCTCAATGGATGTACAGTACAGGCCAAAAGTTTGGACACACCTTCTCATTCAATGAGTTTCCTTTTTATTTTCATGACTGTTTACATTGTAGATTGTCACTGAAGGCATCAAAACTATGAATGAACACATATGGAATTATGTACTTAACAAAAAAGTGTGAAATAACTGAAAACATGTCTTATATTGTAGATTCTTCAAAGTAGCCACGCTTTGCTTTTTTATTAATAAGGAAAACAATTCCACTAATTAACCCTGACAAGGCACACCTGTGAAGTGAAAACCATTTCAGGTGACTACCTCATGAAGCTCACTGAGAGAACACAAGGGTTTGCAGAGTTATCAAAAAAAGCAAAGGGTGGCTACTTTGAGGAATCTAAAATATAAGACATGTTTTCAGTTATTTCGCACTTTTTTGTTAAGTACATAAATCCATATGTGTTCATTCATAGTTTTGATGCCTTCAGTGACAATCTACAATGTAAATAGTCATGAAAATAAAGAAACACATTGAATGAGAAGGTGTGTCCAAACTTTTGGCCTGTACTGTACTTTGCTTGGATAAGGCCTGACATCACACGCCGGATGTCCCTCCTCTTTTGCTATCTCCACTATCAGGGCTTAGCACCGCCCATGACGGTTGTGATTGGTTTAAATTGGTTTCATATTATGCTCATTTTCAGGTTCATGATTGTAATTAGAGGTAGTACCAGAATAGGCTAACATGGTTTAATTTTCAAAAAACACCATATTTTTGTTGTACTACACATTGCTGCAGCTCCTCTTTTCACCCTATGTGTTGAGCTCTCCGTTATAGCTACCGAGTGAGGCATCTCACTTCTATTCCATCTTTATTGGGAGTTGCACATGTGCGGTACCTACAGGTAAGGACTACTAAATAATAATAGTTTATATTCTGAATACAATGTTGTCAGTGTGTTAATGTTGGAGTCCCGACCCGACTCTTAGCAAACAAGCGATTGCGCCTGCTTTAGAAAGTTAATTAGTCGCAAGTTTGTGGTAAAATGCAGTTGGGTTGTCGAAGTCAAAACACTATATGTAGCAGCTGCGAATCAAATAAAGTTAAATATAAATAATGTTATGTCATTTTTTACTCTTACACTGAATGTTTGCTGCTTCAATCCAGATGAGTATTGAAAAGTATTTTCCACGACTGAAAAAGGCACGTGTTGAGGATGAGGACCAGCCTGAACCGGAGGTATCAGTCTCAAACAGAGCTGAACAGTCCGACCAGTGGAATTAGTAATGTTATTAATTTGTTTACAATATTTTCAGGCTTCAACCAGTGAAAGACAGGGTCAGGGAGAGAAAGAGATAGATTTGTTAGGCACTGAAGAAAGAGGAGAGGAGGACAGCATCCAACAGCGTGTCGTCTTCAGTTTTTGATACTTGATTGTTGCGAAATTAAGTATTCCTGCCCTCCCTTTGTGAACCTATAACATGTACAAAAAAGATATAACACAATAAAGTAAAGGGAAAAAGCTGAAAAGCTTAATATGAGCACTTAATACAAACAAGCCAGAGGGGTTTTCCCCATATCCCAGAATAGATAGGTGGTGTAAGCCAGACCATACTACAACACAGAGCTGAGGAGAGATGTCTGGCAATGCGAGACGTTTGTCACAACAACGTATTTGTGCAAACAATTCAGTACTCTATAAATGTAATTTCTAGGAGACAGGGTTGCTATAGATGGCAAACTTTTTATTGGCTTTGTGCATTCATATGAATTTTGAGGCCAATGCAGAACTAGCACGGAGACATTTTGTTGGTTGTAAAGTTTTCCAATGTGCTCTCACCGGGTTTCTTCCGTTTTTTTAAACTTTAAATAAGACATCAACCTGACGCCCAGATGGGGGCGTGTCCCGTTGCAGCTTTCTAATCAAAAATTGGTTGGCAAGAATGTCTTACGATCTCAAGTGCTCAGAAGCTGCCAAAACAGCTGGAGAAAATAGAGGAAGCACACAGGAAATCAATCTGCTCTTCAAAATGCCTCCACGCTCTCAAAGGTTGATTTGCAGATGAGTAGCGCTTGGAATTCGTTTTGTCCTGTCTGAAATTATTTGTCATCAATACACTTCCACAGACACAAAGACGAGATTAATGGTTGGTCTTTAAAACAGCCAAAGAACGCAAAGACAAATGGAAAGAAACAAACAGGACTTTTGCCCAAATTCTGTATTCACCTAAACTATCTCCTCTGTCCTCTTCTCTCCATCCCCTCTCCTCTCCTTCCCCATTCTGCTTATTGTTTCTTATATTTCTATATTTGAACCTCCATATAAAAATAAAACTGACCACCCTTCCCACATCAAAATCCACTCATGATTTCTCGTGCTTTCCTCTTTTCATTCTTTGCTTTTAGTCCTTAGCCTGTAATCTCTCCTCATCAACATCTGTGTCTGTGTTATCTAATCCTTCATTCCGTCCGTCTTTTACATTTAATCCATCTCGCACAGATTGGAAGCTACTGAGACAAAGTGAAACAAGAGGCATGTTTCCACTTAAGGAAGAAGAAAGTCCTCCCTAAGGCAGTGGTGTTAACTCTTCTTAAGACTGTCTAGCCCTTTTAGATTATATTTTTATAGAACAAGTCATGTCAGTATACTATACAGTATGATGAAACATATCCAGATATTAATTCTAATATTAGACCTACTGCTGAAAGCAAACACCTCCTTGGATAATAAGTTAATTAGTTACTACTAAGTTAAAGGCTAACTGAAGGCTAACTAATTGTCTTTCAAGCACCCTGTCCTTTGCTTTGTGTATACAATTGTGTGGGCGCATGTACAAATACCAAACTATTTGAATCAATATTAAAATTGGCAAAGTCATGCTTGAAGTGCCAACTGATGATGTCACAGTCAGGGTCCCGTGTTGAGGCTAAACAGCATTAAAGATTTACTGCTGCCTGCTTTATTCATTTTATTCATGGGCCTGGAGACTTCCCCATTTCCACACATGGCTTTGCCTGGTTGTAATATTAATGCAAATATCTGTTGTGCAGCGTCCCACATTCAACACAGACACACACACACACACACACACAGAGTTTTTTGAATTGAGCGAATTAAGAAATGGGTTTCTATCACACAGTTCCTCTGAGAATAACCACTCCAACTTGTGACAAATGTTGCTGACAGCATATTATATCAGCAGTCGCTAATTAAAACTGTTTCTATGAGTAACTTGATAACAGGCCAAGATTAAAAGTGTCTGTTGCTCTCTGCAAGCCAGTGACTGTACTGGACCAAAGAACGTTTGTGATTTGTGATGGACGAAGCCACCACTGTGTAACTGCGAGTGGATGGAGGGTTTCTATATTGTAGTTCCAACTCCAACAGAGGGATACGTCTTCTCTCTAATGGATCACAAAAGTCCATTTCAGGAGCCGTGTTCTCCTAGTTCATCTTTCTTTCATATCATATTAATAACCCTCCACCAAAGGCTTCCAACCCCCAAGTCCCAGAGCTCCCCCCCTTACAAATCTCAATATTACCCATGTTAATGTCATTATACAAGTTTAAATGGTAATGGGCTAACGCCAGTCTGAATGCTGTTAGCTTCAATTCAATTCAACTCAGCAGTTAAAGTCTCACATTTAATGGAGTCATTCCCATAAAGGTTAAATGAGCCCAGACCTGGGAGTCAATGGTCAAAAAATGAGAGACAAAGAGAGAGATGGAGAAAGACAAGGAAATCATGATGAGCAGAGGGAAACCAATGGGAATGGAGAGACAAAAATAAAATGGGAGTAGAGGGGGGTGGGAGGGAGTATCTAATTGAGTTTCATCAGCCATGTCAAACTAATGGATTCAGTGTTTCCTTTAGGATTTTTCTTTAGAAGTGGGGGCAGGTCCAAACCCCCCCCCCATTAAACGGAACTGAACTGAACTTCTCTTCAACAAAAAAAAATAATATTTTTATTCACCTCTATTCACACACACAATGAGGCATATTTTCTGTTGTGATTGAACTGTATTTTTTGAGTTGCTATATAGGCCGACATTGATCTTGACATATAGGCTAAGCATTCTGTAGAAAATAACAATAAACCCACTATTAATGACATTATCTTAATGCAGTGTAACTACTTCAGCATGTAAATAATGCACCTTAAATACAGATATGAGCAAGGGCGTTCAGCAATCGCTATCGAATCAACAGCCACGTGCAATTTAGCTAGCAGGTGCACTCTAACAATGCAGACCTATTTCTGATACCGTGGGGGGGAGAAATGTTGCCGTGGGGGGCCGCCACGGTCAAATCAACATAGAGGAAACACTACGGATTTGTTAGCATAGACCTTAGCAGTAATTTGCAGAACAAGGATTCCAGAGGTAAATAGGTCAACATTTGAGTTTTTTAGAGGCAGATGCATAATAGTCTGTGTACATCCAAAATTTTAAATATGTCTGTACACAAAAGAAGATATGTGATTTACAGAGTCTGTGTAAACTTTTTAGGTAAAATCCTAAATACATATTGTTTTAAAGAGTTTTTTGGTTGCAAGAGAAAAAAAGCAGAGAAAAGTGGTGTAAGTGAGCATTCAGTGTGTTCCTCTAGACCAGCTTTTTGTGTCTTTGACTACATTAATGTTCTCTCACTCTCTCTGTTCATCAGTATTGAAGGAAGCAGATATTCCTTACATGCCCACCATGTGGTTAAGATACTGATGGAACGCATTTGACTCTCTCTCTTTTTTTTGAGTGCTATTTAAAAGATCTAGACCACTGCTGCTAGTGTGACTTTTTCCATTGATGCTTATATAATCCTGTTTATTTTGTATTCTGAAAAAAATCCTGGAGGGTTCATACATATTTATATGCAGACAGAAAAGCCAAGTCAGTCAGGCTGACATACTAGTCAGAAAGACGCAACGGGTGGACTGAGCCACAGAAAGAATCTAAAAGTAGCTGAGATATGAATGTCAAAAAAACTTTTTTGCCCTGTCTCCTATTCACTCGCACATTTAGTACTCCTTTGGTCACTCTGAATTTATCTACTATTTATCTTTGCAGCTTAATGTCCAAGTCACATTTTGATATCAGACTCTAGATCTTTGCAATATAACAAAATGTATAGACAAAGAATATAAAATGCTGCTGAGATGACTCAACTCCCTTTTGGTAACAAAATGCAAGTCACCACAACTTAAACTGCTCATTGCATGGTTACACTTGTTTGACTTATCAAAAATGTCTGCCATGAAAAGGGGATATATAATCTTTTCACAAAGTGTCGCCTTTACACTCACACATCAAAACCACACCTAAAGGCAGGAAGCAGTGTAGCTAAAAAACTGAGTTTGTCAATTAGAAATATGAAAATGCCTTCTGTAAAGTTCTATACTTCAGCTACTTTGTCCTAGATTGCAATCTTCCCATCTTTCTCTCTCTTAGAACCCTTTTTGACAAGTCTGTTTTATTTAACTCTCCCTTGTTCTTTGGATTCTTTCTATTTTTCTGAGTCTGTTGGCTGATGTTTTCCCACATTATGAAACCTGTTCCTTGTCCTCTACATTCTTCATGTAGGCATTATGCTTTCAGCACGTTGCATTTTCGCATATTCTTCGGACGACACAATCTTCTCAACATAGCCACACTGAGAAATACAGAGAGAGTTGTGTGGAGCAGATAGTCTTAAAAGGTCCCATGGCATGAACATTTCACTTTATGAGGTTTTTTATCATTAATATGCGTTCCCCCAGCCTGCCTATCGTCCCCAGTGGCTAGAAATGGCGATAGGTGTAAACTGAGCCCTGGGTATCCTGCTCTAACCTGACTCCGCCAGATGGATTGCTTCGCATTTGCTCGGCATATCCATCTGGGAACTTTCCGTTGGAGAACTTTTGGGAAGGGGCGGAATACTGGTTATTTGATTGGATGAACCATCTGTCTATCACCTATGTTGGTGATAGACGGGCCAAATCAACCAATCAGATCCACGAAGCGTATGAAAATACAACCACAAGCCCGCCCCTGCTGCTGCAGGCAAAGCATAGCTCGTAAGCTCAGCATGCAAGCAACATGTCGGTAAAGGATATTTGCCATTTGTGTAACGAGAATTTAGGAATAAAAGGCACCATTTCAGGTTCCCGGACCATATTCCAAAAGAAGGATCCAAGAGAAAAAAAGCATTAGCGAGCGGCTAACAGAATTAGGGCTACCGCTGGCTGATAATACTGGTTAGCTGATTGGATAAACCATCGGTCTATCACCACCTAACCCACCTGAAAACCAACGCTGATTGGCCCGGTCGTTTGGCTAACGGCTCCAAATTTTTATCTGCCTCAAGTTGCCAGACTGATCTGCGAGTGGAAAACTGGAGCTCACAAGATCAGGACGGTCTCACGAGGCTAATCCTGCTCTGCCTTTGAGAAAATGAAAGCTCAGATGGGCCGATCTGGAATCTGCTCCTTATGAGGTCATAAGGGGAAAGGTTACCTCCCCTTTCTCTGCTTTGCCCGCCCAGAGAATTTGGCCCGCCCATGAGAGAGTGACATGGGGTCATCACAAACCCCATGTCACCGACATGCAACAAGCTTGCAAACAAGCAAAGCATGACAGTTGGTCAAGGCGACACCCCCACCCTCCACCTTGCCCCCCCCTCTTGCTCCTCCTCAATAGCTACAGACACAGAAATGGCACATCCTAAGTAAAAGCTCATTGTGGGAATGGCTCTAGTGACTGTAATTCTGCACCAAGGCTGAATTTCGGGAAAGAGACTTCAGATACAGTATTAGGGGACCACTGAGGCCTATGTAAAAGCATCCAAAAAGCAGCATGTCTTGGGACCTTTAATTAGCTTTGTAGCAACTGTTGGGAATTTCTGGAAAAAGTGAAATGCACAAAGGCCTGTGAAAATCTGACTCCAATTGCCTTCTGTAAGACCCAATTCCCTCACGTTTGTTATTAAGGATATTAACACCAGAACTCAAAGATCATACCGAGACAGTAACCAAGCAAGCTTTGTGGTCTAACTGCAACTTCCTCTTCTTGCTTTAACCCTTCCTTTTTGCCTTTACACTCACATATCAACCTAAAAGCTATTTCCTGTTGTTCTACTGGTGCAGAACAGTTTCTAACATACTTCCGACTACACACAACTCACAGCAATAAGCAACACAATTATAATATGAACTTTAATACTGAGAATATCACATCTAGATTATAGAAATATTTCTACACAACTAATTTGGCAATGGCTTGAATGTAACGGATGTAGCCCCACATCATCACATACCCTTCAGCACACCTAGAGAGTGGCATGGTTTTATGTCAGTTAGCCTAATAGCTGGTCTGATTTGCATTGAGAGATGATTTTATGGAAAGTACCCCATGCCAATATCTAGGTATGGTGCAGGGCATGTGATGATGTGGGTCTATTTTAAGTCCAAAGGCCAAGGGAACTTTATCAGGATGCATAGTATCCTGGATCCATGAAATAACTGGTCTTTCAAAATAAAAATCTGCATGCCTCTATGGGAATTTAACATAGGGGTGTACTGACTTTTGTTGCCAGCGGTTTAGACATTAATGGCTGTGTGTTGAGTTATTTTGAGGGTACAGCACATTTACACTGTTATACAAGCTGTACACTTAATACTTTACATTGTATAAAAGTGTAATTTCTTCAGTCTTGTCCCATTAAAAGATATAATGAAATATTTACTAAAATGTGAGGGGTGTACTCACTTTTGTGAGATACTGTAGCTGGTACAACCCAGTGTAGAGAAACAAACATGATGTGTACGCAAAGGGTGTAAACTTACAGTTGCCTCAAAGTTTACTTTGAATGACATCATCAATGTGCTCTTGAAAAAAAACAAATGCATACAGATGTGTTTCTTTTCATTGATTTCGAATTGTGTGGTACACTGTGGCAAACTATTTTCATTATACAAATATAAACAGTTCAAACATTTTTGTATAACACTGTAATAAGAATGCACAGACACTTTCCAAAAGGCAGTGGATCGCAACAGGCCATAAAACTGAAATGCATTTCCTAGTCTGTGAAGTGGAAAATACTAAATATTAATATGTTTTACTCGTCCCAGTGGTCGGCACATCTGAGTGATGCCATCAATGTAAGTTAGCATGTTCGATGTGTTGCCATTCACATCCCCTACAATGGTGAAGCAACGCTGAAAACACCATCCTTGTCTTACCGTGGATTTCCACCAGATGTGGAACGGCTGCGGAATGTCTCCGAAACGGCGCCAGAGTAATTAGGTTTCCATTAAAGTCAATGTGTGTATTTCCACTGGCTGCATAACGGCTGCGTTCCAACTCCGGCACAGCTCCGGCGGTCTGCAGCACTCTGGAGCAGATACGCAGAGCTTCTATTTTTGCCGGACGCCGGAGAGCTCCGCAGCAATTCAGCACACAGCAGATACTGCGGTTCCGGAAGTCGAGCACAGAAGCAAAATAAACATCCGGTTAATTTTCAAAATAAAATACACCGTGCTCACGGCGGATCATATTTCCCTGCACTACACCTTGAAAACACAGCACAGAGTCGTTTCCCCTCTACTCCTCTGGATGGAAACTAACTGTTGTTGGTTTTGTGGTTCTATTCTACGTGAATTCGAGAGAACTTGTGGGTCGTCGTGACTACAGCTATCAGTCATGGCCGCAGCCGTGCCGCAACAAATCCGGACCTGGTGGGTATTGACGGACGGCGGAGCACGCAGCAGACACGCAGCGGAGCCGGTCCGCAGCCGTTACACAACTTCCCCTCCGTTGCTGTTTCAAATGACCAGGACTGGCGGGTCTTCCAGCTCCGGCGTTTCATTAATGGTCTGGTCAACTCCATTTCTGAGAAAAGGTTTTCCTCTAGTTTGGCAGAGCACATGGCTCTAAATCCTTCAATACCGATTTGCAGCCTTTCTAATGGAGAAGAATCCAGTTCAAGGTGTAGATTAGAGCAAATTCAAAATGACACAGAATCCAAAAGTAAATAGTTTCTGCTGAATGTATTTTGTTTTTGTTAACTAATTGTAAGTGTAAAAGTTTTAGCTTTCACTTTCCAATAGAAGTGCATGAAGCAGTTCAGTTATTGGATTGGATTCTTTCCAAATTCACCTTGGGTGTCATACTCTCCTTTAACCGTGCTTATCTTGTAATGTGAGCCGTTTACAGCTCCAATCTTAAACCAAACTGTTCATAGCAGCATTGGGACCGACTAAGTTTTTTTCTTTGACTTTGACTTTTTATCACAGGTATTACTATTTTCTAATGCACTTGCTCATTTCTTTTACGATTTCTTTTACATTTTGATAAAAATTAAGTTAACCCATGAATATTATTAGGACCCCATACAACAGTTTTTCTCTTTGTCATTAGTTAGAATGTGGTACTTTTCCACCACCTGACACATCAATGCAAATACTGTATGAGCTCAACACCTCTTTGAAGGCTGTGATAGGATGATGCAGCACTAGTGGGTAGAGACCTTCATATTCACTTTCGTTTCACTACTAAAGTTCCCTTTTGGTTGTTAGAACAGAGCCTCATTCGCCGATGTTGGGTCACCTATAGGTGTTACATTTGGGTATGTACAGTACTTGTTTGCTACACAACTTGTTTTATTTAAATAATCTCAATGAAAGGCTCTATTTTTTTTTATTGTTTTGTTTTTATCAGGTGTGAGTATGAGCGTGTTGCTGGAAAACATTTGCTTTGTAAACATTGAAAGTTAATAAGTAAATAATAGAATAATCTGAGAGTTCAAAGTTCAAAGCTCAGCTTTATTGTCATTATACTGTATAACACAGAATAGCACAATGGCATGTTGCACTACTATGGCATCTTTGTGTTGACTTGATCATTTCTGTGTCAACAGAATACAACAACAAAGATGGGGGCAAAGCAGAGCACCCTGGCAGAGAAAGGCTATGTACTACAAAAACAAACAGAAAATGGTTCTGTTGTTGCCACAAAGGGAGATGACACATTTCTCATTAAAAAGATCAATTTAGATCAGGTAAGTTAAGAGTTCCTGAGCTAATCTAAAAAAAAAAAAAAAAAAAAAAAAAGCATCTAGGAAAGTTTTAAGAACTAGGGAGAAAAAAGTCACCAAATGGAACTGATAGCAGATTACAGATTATGAAAGAAATGGCACACTATCTTTTTTCAATTTTGCTGACTGTCAGCAGTAGCACAAACGCAACGCAATGTAAAAGGCTAAATACATGCTCATAGTAACCAATCACAGTTACTATTACACACTCCTTTACCTTTCCGTCAGACAGCCCTTTCCAGCAGGGACCTGAAGCCGTTATCTATGCTCTCTTCAAAGCAACCAGAGTCCATTGACAAAAACTGTAATTTTACCTCGCAGAACACAGGAGTTGCTGTTCTGCCGCTGCTTGACCGGTTAGTTGTGGGTCTCCTGCTGTCTCGATCGGTTACTGTGTTATTGTGTGACTTTGGTCAATCCAACTAACCCTTTTGCGTTAAGCAAAATAATTACCCTATGCTATCTGCTAGTGTAGGCAGTGTAACATTACCTACGTTTAATAGCTACTGCCTTGGCAGGGCTCGACTTTTAACTTTTTGAGGCACTTGTCCTTTGGCCAAGTACATTTACATTTCACTTGTCCATGCACAAAAGTCACTTGTCCGGGTAAAGATTTATCATTTTATAATTTTGTTGTGTGTTTTGCGAATGCAGAATTCAAACAAACCGTTGAAAGCATCCAAACACTATCAACATTAATACAATTCAGTGGAAACAGTAGAAATAAACGTGTCCCAACAATAGATTTCCCCTTCAACAAGAAAAACGGATCTCCAGACTCCATAATACAAAGTAATACGTTTCACACCGGTGTGTAGTGTATCACCAGAGGTAGTGGTGACTTATATATCTAAAATAATTTTGTAGTTTTTTTTTTCTTTCTACAATTTCACTTTCTACTTGGCAGAGGCTGATTCACCAAAGGATCCTTCAAAAGGTGTAACTACTTTACAGTTGATTATTACCTGATATTTAATCCGGCAAGTCGCAGAGTTGAGGTTTTACAATAACTGACGGACAAAGGAGCAGTGGAGTAGTAACGCTACGAGGCAGAGAGCAAGGCGCTAAATGAGTCAAATTAACTTCATGCTTCATCCACACAAAGCACATTGCTATCGCCACGAATGACAGCTTTATTCGGCTCGCTTTCTGTGAACGATGTGGCAACGATGTAACGTTATAGCGGAGTTAGCAAGCTAATGTTAGCTAACTAACACTGGTTGGTTGGCTTGCTGGTTCCGCCGTGCTTTTATGCTGCATCGCTTACAGAGAATGAGCTGAACAGCTAGCTAGCGGTCCGTCCGACATTAGCGGTCTGCTATCCCACTGCCGCTGGGTCTAACGTTACGGTCCGCTGCCCCGGATTGTGGGGAAAAATATGTATTTGTTTCAAATCTGTAACATAGACGTAAGTAACATGGCATTTTATTTTGTTTTATTTGAGTTTTAACTTGTCCAGTGGGGCAAGTAAATTTCTCTTCCACTTGCCCTACAAAAAATCCACTTGTCCCGGACAAGCGGACAAGCCTTTATGTCGAGCCCTGCTTGGTATGTGCAGGCAGCCAGCCAGTTTGGACAATTTGAGGCAGCAGGTAAAAGTGCAAGTAAAGAGTTCTGCTAAAGGATCTAGTTCTTTGACTACTATCTCAGGCATACGACTTTAACCTGTGTGCTGCCAGTCACTCTGCCAGGCTATTTTTTATGCAAGTGGTGTTTTTAACAGACTACCGGAAATGCTGAGCCAGCATTAACCTCAGAAGAAATCATAGACATCCTCAAGACAACAAGCCATCCTCACATTGTGAACAGCAAAAACTCTTTCAAAGGTAAGTTTTGACAAATCTGCTTCAAGTTTTATGTTCTTCTCAACATGTTGACGTCTCAAGTAGGGCTGGGCGATATGGACCAAAAGTCATATCCCGATATATTTTGGCTGAATATTGATATACGATATATATCCCGATATTTTTTTCCGCAAAGTGAGAGCAAATGTTCAGTCAAAGCCAAAATCAAATATGACATGTCACAAGTAGTTTCATAGAAACAGTTGCAAAATCAAATAAATAATAAACCGGTTTCTTCACCTGGTTCATGATTAAATGCTCAGCTGTTCAAATAATAAAATGTAAACCTAAATACTGTATAACAGGAGTACCTTTTTGAAATCAAAGCTCCATATTTGTGATTCGTTCCAAAGGTCAATTAAGCTTTTGATATTAATATAATCTACTTTGTTCAAAATGTAATGCCTCATGCCTGTAAGCCTAGGTTTATAGTCCCATTCTTCCACTTGATACTGCTTCCACTTAAGTAAACTAAAAGATGAACTATCGACTACAAAACAAAGAAACTAATTAATGTGTTAATACAAAGAATATTTATTATGATCGGTTCACAGATCTGAGTCAAACGTAAACTTCACCCTTCTGAACTAAGAGTTTCTGCTTCAAGGTGAAGTTTAAAACAGACTGAAATGTCCAGGCTCATTCCTCCACTATTTATTTCTGTATGTATTTATCGTTACATGTAATTTTAACGGGCACTGAGCTCCAGATCCTGCAGCCGCAGACGGTCTCTGCTGCCCCGCTGTAGCTTCTCTCCGTCCGCCTGCCGCCCGGCAAACTTAGTGGAACTTTCCGCCGATATCGACATACAGGTCGTCCTGGACTACGTGTAAGATCCTACCGATCACCACTCTGTCTTTGGCTGGTCCGATTTGGATCAGCGGGGACCGGCGCAGCAGCGAGGCAAAGCTGTGTTTTTCCCGGGGGAAGAGACGCTGCGGCCGGCCACGGAGCTCTCCGCCCCCCGCTGCCGCCGGAGCTCAGATTGCTGGTCGAAGGCGGCATACATAATCATAAAACACATTGTCACCTGTTAAATGTTATTCATTGCTGTTTGTTCTTTTCATTTCCTCTATCGAACATAATTAAGCAGTACAAAAGTCCGGCATCTTTAGCGTTGATCGGAATGCTTCGGACCCCTGTTCCAAGATGGCGGCGGTTTTGACGTATGTTTAGAACCTCAAGGCGACATCTGTGTATATATCTATGGGAGTAAGGATCACATTTGAACTATATCGATATATGCGATATGGTCTAATTCCATATCTCATTTAAAAATATATCGATATATTTTTTATATCGATATATCGCCCAGCCCTAGTCTCAAGTATGGTATGCACATAAAGTTGTGATACAAGTAATGAGACTCAACATCATTTTAAAACAAATGTATTATAGAATAGAGAGCTTATGTCCTTACCTCTGGGATACCTGCTGCAAGTCAGTGTAGGGATGTTACAATATGAGACATTTAACAGTAGGCAACAGGGAAAAATGTTTTAAAAAGCAACATTGGATTTCTTTGCAATTTTGTGCCCCTAGAGTTTCAGAGTGCAATTCTCTTGTACGCCGCTGTCATTACTGTGGACAGATTAACGACAGTATCGTTACATGGTCGTATAAAGAAAAAGCTTTGACGTAGTAAACTACTATTGCCATGTTGATGTAGCTTATAGCTTGCTTTATTTATTTGGGGGCTAACGTTAGCTTCAGTGTGGGGAAGCTTCATTTACTGTAGAATAACTGGTAACTAGGGGTGGTACGGTTCACAAAACCCACGGTTCTGTTCGTATCACGGTTTTAGGGTCACGGTTTTCGGTTCTGTACGGTTCTTGTTATTTTTTCTTTTAATCTTTAACACTCCAGAAATATACTTCAGCATACGGTATATAGCTTAATTATCCACAATGTAGGATACAGTAGGCTATTAAATAATTATATAGTTATATATATATATAGTTATATCATGTAGCCTAATCATGCACAAACTGAATTTGACTTGACTTTAAGCACATTATTAAGACCATCTCTGAGGAAAGCTAGCTATGATTTTGATACAGCAAGAGGGAAGACATTGTCGTGATTTCAACAAGCTTTTCATTTATTTGGCTAAAAAAAGGAGAATGTGTATTGCCATCTACAGGAACTTATGTGCCTTTTTTTTGCCTTTTTGATTGAAATATTACAGAATATCAATTGAAATAACTTGCATTTATCAGCGAGCGAAAAAAGACATAAACGTGGATAACTCAAAATGCGTACAGATAACACGCCATTTGGCTTTAGGAAAGTGGCGTGTATAGTCATGATGCCATATTGGGCCGTGGAATGGATGTCTGATCACAACCAAAAAAATTGTTGATAAAATGTATTTTGGTTTTTTAAAACACATGCATCTGCTTTTTTCCATAGCAGTAATATGATCAATATTTTCTGTTTTGTAAGAGAAGGTCTGATTGGACAATTATTGGATGGGAAAACATCACCACGCCACCCACCTCATAACCAAGTTGCCATTTTTGGCCATGGACAAATTCTGAGACAATTCAATTGAAAACCTGAATCCTAACTTTAAGTACCACTCAACAACTAAACCGTGAGCTCAGAGAAAAAAAAACAATGTACCTTGATCTATCTATGGATTATTTGTTATAAAATACCAACAGATTCTATTTTCTCTCTGTTATAAAGATCAGCATACTTACTATGTTGTGATGGACTACTGTCAGGGAGGGAGCCTTGCTGCAAAGATCGCAGAGATGAGTGACTCTCTGAAGGAGTTTGAGGTACAATAGTCTTTTGCAAAAGACATTTCAAATTTGTATTGTTTGTTTTGTGGGTGAAATATACTTGGGGCCAGTCCATCAGTCTATATATTTTGCAATTAATTGATATTCCTGCTATTCTAGAGGTTTCATCATTTGTTTTCTAGGTACTGAGCTGGATTGTTGAGATCTGTATGGCTTTGAGAACCATTGATGAAAAAGGCTTGCTTCACAAACATCTGACACCAGAGGTACTACACATTTTACAAACAGATTAAAAGATGCAAATTGCATTTCCACAGAATTTATCCATTAGCTATTTTATACCATCAGAAAACACACGTATTGATGATGTGATATTCAATCATTCCAATGAACCTTTGCCATATATTTTTCCCCATTTGAGATAAAATGAATGTTTCCCCATTTGAAATTTAAAAAAATAGGCATTTGGGCAGTCAACATTTTATTTTGGAAAATCTTATCAAAAAAATTACTTAATACTACTAATTAATAATAAACAAATTTTTAAAGTGCCCATATTATGAAAAAATGTAAAGTTATTTTGTGTCTCTGGTGCTTCCACACGCAAACTTTGAAAAAAACCATGCTGTTTTGAGTGAGATACGGTTTCTAAATGTGTCCTGCCTTTAGTCTCCTGCTGAGCTGTTCAAAATCGGTCCGGATTGTGACGTCACAATCCGAAACGAGCTGGCTAACCACAACCATTAGCTTGTAGCGTTAGCATTAGCTGGAGAAACAGCCTTTCTTTTACTGTCTCTATAGTTAGCTAGCTGACATGATCTACATCTGAGCTACTGCGCATGTGCGAGTGCAATCAAAGATAGTACAGAAGAAGAAGAAGAAAAGAGGTCGAACTCTGTAGCTAAAACAGAGACCAGGTGAAAAGAGGATCTGCAGCAGTGAGAGAGAGCTGTGCAGTACAACAAAAATATGGTGTTTTTTGAAAATTAAACCATGTAAACCTATTCTGGTACAACCTTAAAATACAGTTATGAACCTGAAAATGAGCATAATATGGGCGCTTTAACAACTGACTTAATGCGTCTATTTAAAGTTACAGTTTTACCTTTTCATATTTTATAGAACATACTCCTCACAGAATTTGGTAAAGTGTGCCTGGACGGATTTGGACAAATCGATAAAAAGTACTGTACATTTTTTATTTATTTTTGTACAATATGTATCTATGTACGTATGTATGTATGTATGTATGTATGTATGTATGTATGTATGTATGTATGCATAAGGGCTGTTGGGACGAATTCCAAAAGTCTAATATAATTGAATAGTAAAAAATCAATACCATTCGAATGCTGAAATTACTACTCAAATGTGATTTTTTTTTTATGGATAGGTTGGCCAACGTTAGCTAATCTCCCTCTTCTCATGTCACGTCTGATGAACAATAAGTTACGGGAGTGAGAAACACAAGGCATTGTGAGCTAACGTTACGTACCGAGTAACGTTAGTACAGGGGGGAGTGACAGACTGCGGCTGGAAATCGTAAGATGGATGGGAAATAGTTTTAACATGACTTTAAAATCAACATCCACCAAGCCAAAATGCTTCTGTTATAAATAGTTAGCTCATTCTGGTTTCCTAACTGCATCGCAAGTTATAGGAGCTTAGCTGTGAGCTTCATGGAGACAGCTAAAGATTATGTTAGCTGCCCTACAGCTGTCAGAGTTAGCTTTGACTTCATATATTACCTACCAACCGCTGTATTCTCAGTAACGTGACAATCTGCAAGAAACAGGTTGCTTTTAATCACTAAAATAGTAGTGACAGCACCATTTGGCTTAGTTATCAATGCCGTTAGCATTGTGGCTAACACTATTGTGCTTTCTAACGTGATTTCATTGTGCTAACCGAGCAACGTTAGCCTTTACAAGAGAGCTGCTTCAATGAACTTGTTAGATAATGTTTAATTACAGAGTTCTCAGTTGATTTCTGTTTGTCGCTGCGTGCTCGTGGTGGAAAATAATGTAAACAGAGAGCGGCATGCCAGAAATGCAATGCGCCATGACGTAGATCCCCTTCAAGGCCCGGCTGATGTTGGAAGTCCCTCTAGTGGACAGAACGTGTAACAACAACCACATGCTTATAGTGGCATTGACAATGTATAAGCCTGAGTAGTGTAGTACATATTTATAACAGGCTGCATATGAGCATTAAATATTCAAATATTATTTGAATATAAAAAAAATAATAATTAAATTTGAATGGTATTATAGAGGAAGACTGACAGCTCTAGTATGTACACTACCGGTCAAAAGTTTGGGGTCACTTAGAAATTTCAGACAGAATACCAGCAGAGATCAGTTGCATTGTTTTTTTTAATCAAGGCAGCAGTTTTCAGATTACATTATGTGCTTACATAATTGCAAAATGGTTCTCGACTGTTGTAGACAGAAGTGGCTGAAGAAATGCTTGAAATTCCATGCTTTTTGGTCTAAACGTCATACCCAAATTAAAAGTGGTACAGCTCCCATATACTTTGACACTTAGGGGTGTGCCTGATATCATTGGAAAGGAAACACTCAAGTTGTGTCAGGGTGATTCTAGGCCTTACTGACACAGAGTTACAGAGGCTAGAATGGAGATTTTTTATTTCTGTCCAAGTTATAAATCTGTAAAATTATTAAAATACACTGCTGTAAACACATCTGACAGGTGACAGACAACACAGCATTAGCCACGTCTCAGCTTACTACAGAAAAAAATTCAGAAGCTAAAAGACTCAAAAATGGATTTTATATGAATTCTTTTCTACAAATATGTCTGTGCGTTTTTTTATTTCTATTTGAAAAGTGCAAATAAAAAAGCCAAAAAACTACAAAATACAACACTTCTCAAATACACAAACAAACCCACATCGATCACCTTTCCAATGATATCAGGCACACCCGTGAGTGTCAAAGTATATGGGAGCTGTACCACTTTTAATTTGGGTATGACGTTTAGACCAAAAAGCATGAATTTCAAGTGTTTCTTCAGCCACTTCTTTCTACACAGTCGAGAACCCTTTTGCAATTATGTAAGCAAATAATGTTATCTGAAAACTGCTGCCCTGGTTAAAAAAAACAATACAACTGATCTCAGCAGGTATTGTGTCTGGAATGGAGAGGAATGGAAATTTCTAAGTGACCCCAAACTTTTGACCGGTAGTGTATGTATGTATGTATGTATGTATGTATGTATGTATGTATGTATGTATGTATGTATGTATGTCTTGTGCTTCTTTGTGTTTTCTTTGTCTTCACTTTAACATGTTATCCTTTGGATTTGTGTTTCTGTATATTATAATCCATGAGTTATGACTGACTCAAACTAGAAGATAAAAAGAAAGTTCTATGGCATTTAATCTCTGCATGTATTTGTTTATGTTTTAGCAAGGGATTAACCTGAGCCAGGCCATACAATAATGATAGTAATTATATCACACCCATACAGTGTTGGTAGAGTACAGTTGTTGAAAGATAATTAATATATATACATTAACCCATCAGCCAAAACGCAAGTTCAGTTATCTGAATCGGTATCAGGGAGGAAAAACTGGAAGATCTCTATCAATCAGTCAATGTATGTATGTATGTTTGTTTTAAAACAATTTTTTTTTTTTATATATTTCACAGTTCAAAAAACCCTGCAGCAAATCTGGGGGAAAATATGAATTATCTGCCACCGGAAGTCTTCGTAAATGGGACCTATGATGCTAAAAGGTAAAATGTTTTTTACCAAAATGAGAAATGTATTACATCTGCCCCCCACACAACAACAAATGCAGTCAGTTTAGATTGTTATTACAATAAATGAATTGTGCAGTGTAAAGAAACCAGAAGAACCCCACAGTCATAATCGGAATGTTTGAGCCAGATGAGCCTTTAAAAACCTTAAAACAAAAATACTACAGAGCCTCCTTGTCACAATTCAGCTGGACAAAAAAGTAAATGGAAAGTTTATTTGACCAGCTTGTATGTTACAGAGGCTGCATCAATGCAATCAATCCCTTAATAGTAAAACAAGTCTGTATTTTACTCAGTGTGTATTTCAGGCAGAGAGGGAGAAGGATTAATTTAGTGATGCTAACCAGGGGCCGGTTTCACAAAAGTGATGTGTTATCATCAGAGCATTCAAAACTGAAATCGGACGTTTTGGCTCACAGGGACTTCTTTTAAATACATTTACCTCATTGTTTGAAGCTTTGGCCACGTTTATTATGAACATATGAAATTGTAACATTATAGATATGACAGAAAATATGGAAAAGCATAGCCTAATGCAGTAGGTCTCCTTTAACAGAGTTAAATTCTATTTTATTTATAGTTTCAAATCATACCTGAGAAGTTATCGCAGGAAACTAAAGTAGGTCTAGATAATATACAGAGAGAATGAATAATGTTTTGTCCAATGTTATCTCTTTATTTGTGCTACTACCACTACTAAATAATAATAATAATAATAATAATAATAATAATAATAATAATAATACTAATATCTGCTTCATTTATAGTGACATTTGGTCAGTGGGTTGCATTCTCTATGAGCTCTGTACTCGACAATTGGCAGTAAGTAACACAGTTTTGCATGTCATCAAAAATGTATGTAATCAAAACATTAATGCGATTACAAAGACACATTACAAACACAACTGTGCTATGTAAAGGGTTGGGTACCGAAACTTATGCAACCAGTGGGAATCGGACCAAATTATAATGCAAATTTCGGTTCCTCAAATCGGTTCCACTTAATGTGTCGACTGAAATATTTTCCCTCTGTCGCTCGGAAACGGATGTAAAAATTTCACACTTTCTCTGTAGTCTACCGTTAGCTAGCTACCGTAAATGTAGGCTACTTTTAAAAGGGGTGATAGAATGATTATATAGGGTATTTCACACTGTTCCTTAAGGTCTCCTAATAGGGTATGTAACATTGGGCCCAAGTGATTTTCTGTGGGCCATTAACTACCGTGTGAATATGGCCCTATTTTGAACAAGAGCTTTTCTTCCAAATTTTTTTTAATTTTTTTTAATTTTACCTTTATTTAACCAGGAAAGTCCCATTGAGATTAAAAACCTCTTTTTCAAGGGAGTCCTGGCCAAGAAGCAGCAAAAGGGTTTCAAACATACAATACAATTACATACACATTATGAAAAACCGTTACAAAGGATCGACTCAAGTGTTCTCAATCTGGAGTTAAAAGCGTTCAATGAAAGTAATTCAGTCAATTTCCAGTCTTTTTGCAACATGTTCCATGTGTGGGGGGCTGAGTAAACAAAAGTCCTTTTTCCCAGTTCTGTACGGGCAAGTGGAACAGCGAGCAACAAAAGATAATTTGAACGCAAACAATGAGAGCCAACACTCCTCCGTGAGATTAAGTTACAGATGTAGGATGGCAATAGACCAAGCATGGCCTTATAAATGAAAGTATACCAGTGACCCAGCCTCCTGGAGGACAAAGAAGGCCATCCCACTCGAGAATACAGTTCACAGTGATGGGTCAAGACCCTACAATTAGTAATGAACCGCAGAGAAGCATGATATGCAATGTCAATCTTATGGAGACATTTAGCAGAGGCATTCATGTACAACAGCTTTTTTGCCTCAAAAGAAAAACAGAATTGATTACGAAAGAAACAGCCCAATTTAAGTTTAAGCATTTTCACAAGATTATCTATATGGGGCTTAAAAGTCAGGGAGTCATCAAGCAAAATACCAAGATACTTGTAGGTGTGAACCATCTCTATGACATTTCCCTCAAGACTGGACACTAAGGGAGTAGATTGAGGGACCTTCTTAGTGTTTGAAAACAACATTAGTTTGGTCTTTTCAGCGTTAAGAACCAGTTTTAGCTGGATAAGTGTGTGCTGGACCACATCAAAAGCTTTCTGCAGAGATTCTACAGCTTTGGCAGGGTTCAATCCAAAACAGTAAATTATTGTGTCATCAGCGTAAAAATGCATATTAGCGTCAGAAACATCATCAAATCATTAATTTGATGATGTTTTTGATGATTTGATCATTAATATACATGATGAACAGGAGGGGTCCTAATATAGAACCCTGCGGCACCCCCTTGTGGACATTCAAAAATTCAGAACACAGACCATCACATTTAATACACTGGGTCCTATCACTCAAATAATTTGTGAACCAGGAAATAACATGATTAGACAGTCCCAGACTTAAAAGCCTATGCTTTAAAATAACATGATCCACAGTGTCAAAAGCTTTTGACAGATCAATAAAAAGGGAAGCACAATATTGTTTTTTATCAAGAGCAACAAGTATGTCATTTATCACTTTTGTAGCAGCCGTGATGGTGCTGTGTTTTTTCCTAAAGCCGGATTGCAGTTTAGAGAGTAGGTCACTAGAGTACAGGAACTCTTTAAGTTGATCACAAACAAGAGATTCAAGAAGTTTTGACAAAACACACAAATTTGATATTGCCTGTAATTAGTTAAAACAGCTGGATCACCTCCTTTTAATAAAGGGGTAACAAAAGCAGCCTTCCAAACAAGTGGAATTTCTTTGTTTTGGATTGAAAGATTAAAAAGGACTGTAAGAGGTTGTGCTACATAATCAGCTGCTATTTTCAAGAAGTAGGGCTCTATCAAGTCCGGTCCGTTTTGTTTCCTATTATCTAATGTTTTGAGAGCTTTATGCACTTCCTGCACAGTAAAAGGAACAAAATTAAAATACTCTCCAGAAGACATTTGAGGCTCTCTGTAGGAAGTCACGGGGGCCACTCCTGTGGAGTCAAACAAAGAACCAGAAGCTACGAAATGGTTGTTAAAGCTATTTAAGACCTCGGTCCTATCGTAGACAGGGACAGAGTCTTTTAAGACATATTTTGGAAGAGCCTGAGGTCTTCTATTTACAGATAGACTTTATCACTTTCCAAAATTTCTGTGGTTTGTTGAGGTTTTCTGTTGTGACAGATAAGTAATATTCTGATTTAGCCTTCTTGATAAGAGAAGTACATTTATTTCTTAAATGCCTAAAATTAGACCAATCAGAGGGAGAATCGCTTTTTCTGGCTTTGGCCCATACCACATTGCGCTGATGGATGGACTCTGACAATTCTGGAGAAAACCAAGGATTCTCTTGTCCCTTGACTCTGAATTTCCTAATGGGAGCATGTTTATTTACAATCTTCATAAAACTCTCCTTGAAATATGCCCAAGCCAGCTCAACATCTGGCAACAAACTCAATTGCCCCCAACTAACCAAAGCTAGATCATGATGAAAGGCTTGTTCATTCAATATTTTTAAATTTCTCTTACAAATAATACGCGGATTGCATTTGGGGATTTTAGTGTTCCGGCAAGTAGCAACAACGCAATGATCACTCAAATCAATGCAGAACACACCCACTGATGAGAACTTATGAGGAACATTTGTTAGGATTAAATCAATCAAGGTAGACTTATTAGGACTCTTTACGTTTGGCCTTGTAGGTAGGTTGACCAACTGGCTAAGGTTAATAGAGTCACAGAAGGATTTGAATTCACCAGAAACTGCATTTAGCCAATCCCAATTCAAATCTCCAGCCAATAAGAGTTCATTGTAATTTAATTTTGACAAAAGATACTGTAAGGATGATAATGCTTCCTTGATGGCAGATGGAGGCCTATAGCACCCCACGACAGTTATAGACAGGGACTTAACTATTTCTACATTCAAAGCCAAAAACTCCATTTGCTTAGAAATAGATTCAGATAGAACAATTGATACATCAAATCTTGATTTTACATAAATGGCTACGCCACCACCTTTTTTAGGCCTATCTGTACGATAAACATTGTATCCAAATATGGCAATGTCATCATTAGAAACAGATTTGGATAACCATGTTTCAGAAATGATCACAATATCTGCATCTGTCGATTTCACCCAAATTTTGACCATGTCCATCTTGGGTAATAAGCTGCGTACATTAAGATGAACACATTTTAACCCAGGCATTGATTTGAAATCAGCAAGGGTCTGGACGCATTTCAGCTCAGGTCCAGGGTTTGGTTGCACATTTCCAGATATAAGTAAAAGTAGAACAATCATCAATCTTTGTTTCACGCTACATTTTGAAACCTGCGTTTCAAATGTTGAAGCCAAGCATTGCTTTTCATTTAGTGAAAGTGAAAGATTGTACAAAGCAAGAAAACCCTAAAGTTTAGGTACAACCCCAGGCAGATTGAAGTAGAAGACCAAAACCAAATGAGATAGTGGTGGCTCAAGGTGCCCTGCTGCACTAAATTTAGTGCCACTATAGGAAGTATCACACATACTTATTATTTGCAGAACTTACCCAAGGAGCACTGCTTAGTCCCAAGTCCCAAACGGTCAACACACATAATAAAACTATTAAGAGTGCCATAATCTTCATGTTGAAAAATATCAGCAGAAACAGTTTGTGAGTGGCACAACCGTAGCTATTTTCCAGAAGGTGGATGTGGCAGGCTCGGGCCTGTTGGTCCAGGCTCCAGATGGGGATGGATGTAGCAGACTCAGACCTGTTAGCCCGGGCTCTAGATGAAGGTGAATGAGGCAGGCTCAGGCCTATTTGCCCAGGCTCCAGATGGAAGTGGATGAGGCAGGCTCAGGCCTGTTAGCCCAGGCTCCACAAGGAAGTGGATGAGGCAGGCTCAGGCTTGTTAGCCCAGGCTCCAGGCGGAGGTAGATGTAGCTCAGGCTTTATAGCCCAGAATCAGATATAGCAGAGGCTAAATTAAACTCATTTAAAGTCCGCCAGAAAGGAAAACAAACACTAAAATTAAACTGCAACTTTTAAAACAATAAAAAGCAGTAAAATCCATTAAAATGAATTAGTCCAAAGAGAGACACTGAGCAGACAATGAGCTTGCTGCCATCTTGGATCAAATATGGTATGCTCATGAATATTTAGAGGAGCTGCGCGCTGATTGGTTGAGCGACCCACATACGCATACATTGGAGTCTCATATTACACACACACACACACACACACACACACACACACACACACACAGTCTGTTACGTGCACAGACATGGCCGGGTGCGAGCCGGCTGCAGAGGCTGTAGCCAAGACAAAATGTTTCGACACTTTCATTATAACTAGTGTAGTTGTAACATTACCCTTGGGACATAAAAAACCTCCACCAAAGAATCACAACTCACCTAATAGCTAGTAAGCGCAGGGAGCGGAGAGTGAACCCCTGCAATGTCCTCTGCAGCGCTGCGTTAGATCCACAACTCCCACTCCATTGTCCGATATACTCGTTCTAAACACTTTTTCTCTGGGCCAGTAGGCTATTCTGTTTTACAGTCTGGAACACTGCATTTACGACCGTGGTTCATTTTCAGTATCCTTGAAAAACTGAAATACCGCAGCTCGTGTGTGAGATCCTGACAGAGCTCCAGCTCAGCGGGTCTGTGAAGGGGGAGAAGCCGACAGGGAAGGCAGCAAACCCGGCCGGCAGCCGCCGCCTGTCCCGGCAGATTGTGGAGTGTGTGTAGTCCGATACTGTCCTACCAAATTTGCAATTAGCCATCAATTTTCGTGAAACGACCCATATTTGAGCTTTACATAGTTGATTTCTCGTATAAAAAAAGTCTCAGAAGTGAATTTAGTTGTAAAATAGCAGATGAACAATGTATACAATTTCAGAGATCTGCGTGACCTAGATTCAGAAGACTAGCTGACCTCAGGTCAGTTGTGTAGCCTATGTAAATGTTGGGGCGTGACAAAGACTAGAGACTAGAGCCAGATGAGGAGGAGTTGAGAAGTTGACGTGGGCTCACCGAAATGGACGTAAAAGCCTTTCTTTTATGTCATTTTTCAGTTTTTCAAGAATCAGTTTAGGAATCGGAATCGTTTTGAAAGTACCGGTTCGGCATCAGAATCGTAAAAATCTAAACGATACCCAACCCTAGTTATGTATTATTTTATTTTTAAAAAGTATATAAAAAGAATTTAACAAAAATGCTGCTATGCATTATGAAAGAGCATCAGGACAATCCTCAGTGTTATGTAACTGCAACAAGGGAGATATTTTCAGTATTTCCCTGAAATGTGAATGTTGTAAAGTTGATGTTGAGTGTACAACAAAGATTAATTTGATAAATACAAACAGGGTATAATATATAGTAGTATATATACTATAACATATGATCTTATAATTAGTATTAAGTGTTTTCTAACAATAATTTTTTTTCAGTTCTCAGCAGAGACTACGATCAAGCTCATGCCCAAGATACTTAATGGTCCTAACCCATCTCTCACAGAGCCATTTTCACCAGAGCTTTGTGAACTATTGAATTATATATTAAATAGAGACCCTCAATCAAGACCAACAGCCAGTGAGATCCTGGAGCGTCCTTTTATTGTAAACCATCTCTCAGAAAAGGTATGACACTTGTAAATACAATGTTAAACTCATCAAATCAATTATTTTATAAAGTGATTAGTGGTAAAGAAAATCATAAAAAGCTTTTAGTACCAACCAATTGGATGTTAAAGTTAAAGTATTAGGCTTTACATTTATTTTTACAAAATTGTGATCTCAATTCAGAATGGAAAAGATTGTGATTCTAATTTTGACCAGAATTGTGCATCCATATTTCCAGTATTATTACAGATAAAGCCAAAGTCAAGTAGTAAAATGGGTATAGATATAGGAGGGTGCGGGTGTGGCCTCGACCAACTGCCACTTTGCTCGTTTGAAAGCCATGATGTCTCTCTCTCATGTGTGGGCCAAATTCTCTGGGCGGGCAAAGCAGAGAAAGGGGAGGTAACCTTGCTCCTTATGACCTCATAAGGAGCAAGATTCCAGATCGGCCCATCTGAGCTTTCATTTTCTCAAAGGAAGAGCAGGATACCCAGGGCTCAGTTTACACCTATCACCATTTCTACCCACTGGGGGACCATAGGCAGGCTGGGGGAACACATATTAATGTTAAAAAAACCTCATAAAGTGAAATTTTCATGCAATGGGACTTTTAATACTGTATTTAATTTGTGCCTCTCTTGATCAAGTGGAACCAGACCTCAGATTTAAAAAATAATGGACGAAGCTTCCGGGCCTTAAAAGTGAAGCCAATGCGGAAGTGCCTTAAACCTGGGGGCGACACCCCAGTTGCAAAAATGAATCTGTTTAGAAGTCTATGGGAAATTTCATCAAAGTTAATTGGAATATTTGGTTGCCTAATAATGTATTTTTCAGCGTTATGCTAAATTGGTCTATATTTGAATAACTGTTTGTAGGTACCTACTTTTCCGCTGACAATGTCTGTGTTTTTTTGATAGTGCATAACAACTGTGAAGGAACTCCAGACCAAGTTGGACAAGCTAAGGGAAGTGGCTGACGGTTTGGTACGTGTGCATGAAGGTACCACCATCGGCAGTCTGGCAGGAGGAGTAATTGGAGCGGTGGGAGGGATTACATCCATAGTGGGCCTTGTACTGGCTCCCTTCACTTTGGGAGCCTCTCTTATTGTCACTGGGGTTGGAGTAGGAGTGGGGGTGGCTGGTGGGGTCACTGCTGGTGCCTCGAATATCACTAATATGGTCAACCAGTCTTCTGATCGCAAAGCTGTTCGAAGCATCATAAAAGAGCTTGAACAGAAAATTAATGCAGTTGCCACCTGGCTCCAAGAGATTAGCTACAGATTACAGACAACCAGGAGCAGATGTGACTCAGTTGACATAACTGACAATATGGATAGTGAGGTAAAGTTTGGCTGCAGGGCAGGGAAGTGCCTGGGTGGCATTTCTGAAGCAGTGCGACTAGGTAGAGTGCTGACCATCGGCAAGACTGCAGCACAAACATCCAGGGTAGTACGCCTGGCAGAGGTAGCAACAGGTGTGTTCTCTGGCTTATTTGTGGCAGTGGATCTCTTCTTTATTGCCATGGATGCAAAAGAGTTACACCACATCAGACAGGCAAAGGACCAGCCTTCCCAAAATACCACTCCAATCAGATCTGAGATCATGAAATTTGTTCATTCAATCAGGCAGGCAGCAGACGAGTTGCAGAAAATCTTGGATGAGCTGGAAACAAAATCAGCAGTAGCTTATGATGGCGGATTTGCACCGTAATATTTTTTCGTTTGTGTGCTGCTGCGCTTCCATGTGTGTTTGTAACAAGCATAGTGTCCGCGTGCTGTGCACAAGCCTAAACGCATTTTACTAATTTGCTGGTAAAATAACAATGAAATGCTGCGCTATTGACTTTAGAAAGGTTTTTGTTGGTCAATGGTGCGATCTCTTCCCGCTGCCTCAGGATAGTAATACGCCAAGAATTCACCTGAACACACCATGGGCGCGGACAGGAAATTGACAACTGCGTCGGTCTTAAACTAGCAAAGACACTTGCGTCGGACATTGCGCTGTGCCGGGTGCAAGATAGGGCCCCAAATTGTTGTACAACGCTACATCACACTTGGGTGTCAAAAGTCAGACTACACCTGACCACAATTAAATCTCATAGTTGTTAAGGTCCGAAATGTAACAAGAGGCATTTTTACCCAGAGAAGTCACTTAAGCAATAATGATCATCTCTAAGAAGTGTAAAGTTGCTTTTTAAATATGCAGTGTGCAAAACTAGTTGTCTCATACACAGACCCTTTGTAACCCTCGATATTAAATCAAGTGAATTTTTTGTAAAAATCTTTCTTTATTAAATCAATAAAAAAGTCTGTAATCATTGTCAATACTATGAATAATACCGTAATCTATAAATGAGAACTTGACGTTGTTAATTCACTTCTATTATCAGGCTGGGTCACTTTTAAAATAACTCTCATGACTAACAGGTCTGACTAATAACATGTCTTGGTCACATTAATAACTTTCTTTATTACACAGCCTTGTTAAATACTTGATTGTGATTGGCTAATCACAGCATTCTATTGTCTGTTATTTTTGAATAACAGACTGTTGCTAAGTATAACAGAACGTTGCCATGGACGGAGTTCTGATCACAGACTCAGGAGGACCATTTTTAAATCAATGCAACTGTTTTTAAATTAATATTTATGCTGATACGGACCTCATTCTGCTGATCAATGGATCATAAAGGGAGAGAGAGGGCGGAGGAAACGGGGAGCGCTAACAGTGCTAATGACAAAAGTGGTTAGCAACATGTTTAGCTCACTCACCGAGGAGACCTGGCTTCCACCGGAGATTCTAGCTCATCAGCAGTAAAGCTATCCTTCCGGACAACCTTACTCAGTTACCGTATGCATACTGTATCGTAATGATTTTTAGCTTTACACTTGATTTGATTGTCAATAACAATTATATTCATGATATTACTCATTAAAGAAATGTTGAATGTTAATTTTAAGGGTAAATAATGTATTTCTGTTTCATGATGTTTCACATTCTAGCAACCTGTAAAAGAGGAAATTTATAGTTAAAGCTATAGTGCGTAGTTTCTGTCTCCCCCATGAGGAATTCTAAGTAATTCCAACAAAAATGTTGCATCCACATGACACAAGCCTTCCATGATAGCGCATCACCCCCACCCCTCCTCCATGCAGCTGCTTGTAGCCAAACAGGACACGGAGGACTAAAAAAAACATGATGGACTCTTCAGAAGATGTAATTATCTTCACTCGAGCTTCTGCTCGCGAAAATTGCCGGACTACACCATTTTATAAACGTAGCCATACGGTGAAATACAGAGAGAGGTTTGTGGAGCTGATATGCTTAATTAGCTTTGTATCAACTCATATATGGCAATGGCTTGAATGTAACAGACGTTCATTATTATAGCAAAGCTACGCACTAAAGCTTTACAGTAAATGTGTATAAATCTTTCTGCCACTTGATAACAAGTTTGTATGTCAATGGTTGCTAGACATCTAAACATTGAGTTTATCCTTTTCATCTTGTTTTCATTATTTGTTATAACATTGTTAATTTTTTAATTGCAGTCAAAGCCCCTATTTTCTTTTATTTTGAGGTTAGCATCAAAATGGACACTGTGTCACATCACAATGCATTTGACGCATTGCATCATACTCTGAAAACCACGCCCACTGGAGGGGAAAACAACTGGTGCCACAATATGCTACTAAGGGCTGAAACACTATCAAAGTGCCTGTAGCTAGCTTTAAACATTACATGTCAAATAAATATTTTACCACCCCTTGTCTACCAGAGAGGACAGTTAGCTGTTAATGTTAGCTACGTGTTAGCAAGCTAAGACACTTGCAAACATAATGCTGCATAGCTTTCTGATGTATCCACATTCCACTATAACACAAGTTGCATACTGTCAAAATGTTTAACATACAGAAATATTTGGATAATTGCCTTTGTAACAAAAGCTGCTTACTGCAAAGGTAACGTTGGGCATAACGTCAGTGTCTTCCCATTCTTCCTGCAGATTCCTCATGGCTGTATCCACTTTTGTTTTTCTAAAAGCTACATTTTTCGGTTCGACAGCTTAGAAAAACTAAGTGATGGGTTATTTCCAATGCTGGTAACGCATCCAATCACACAGTAGCTTTTAGGCATTTTTCTGTTGTTTGCTAGCAGACGGAATTGACGAGGAGGTACCTTAACGCAATACAAGTCCAAGGAGAGCAGAGAATTGTTTTCCCCTCCGGTGGGGACGGGACTTCAATGCGCTCTGTCTTAATGACTTAAATGCCATCGCAATAAGATGATTTCATCACATTTATATGCTACAAAAGGGGTTTTAACTGCAGTTAAAAACAGATGCTTATGAGTCATGTGCCAAGTTTAATTTTATCTTTGTAGTTTTAGATAATTTTGTATAAACATGAGGACAGGCTGCTGGATCTCCTACATTAAACTGTAAGCTTGTGACATATAAATGAATTTATAATGCTGTTAACATCTATGCCGACGAAGAATAAATGCAAGTTGTATCAAGAATTCTGTCCTTATCCTGTCATTAATACACACATGCATTCTGGGATAGGAGTAAAAAAAAAAAAACTATGGGTTGTTTGCATTTCTTTAAACCAATCACAATTGTCTTGGGTGGTGCTAAGCTGTGTCCGTCCACTCCGCCATTAACCAAACTGGGGCTGTCAATAACTCAATTAAACCAGTAAAAGACAGTGGTTAGACAAATCACTTGCGTGTGTGCACGTTACAATACTTCCATTGGCAGCTGCCATTCACTCCGTCATGTGAATCATCACATTCATCACACATAAGCACAAATATGCAAACACACATACAAGCTCCAGTAAAAGACGATTAAATCTATTTCCACTCTGTCCCTCTCTTATTAGCTAAACTATTATGTGTCAGCCTCTGATGAAGAATCATCACATTCATCACACACACACACACACACACACACACACACACACACACACACACACACACACACACACACACAAATATGCAAACACACTCCACAGTTTATTTGGCAACCCCTCTTCTAATTTATCAACAGAAGACCTTACTTCATTCAAACCCCCCATGATAGTGTAGTCAAGGCGACCACCAAGGAGAACAGAAGGAGCTGTAAAATTGCTGTGAATGAAAATGTACGTTATCATTTTAGCTCAGCAGCTGAATAAAAATAAATCATGGGATTCAGAGTTGAAGAAGTTGACATTGCGCTTGACTGGTGTGTATTGCTCTGCACTATGAATTATAATTGGCCCTAATCTCAATTTCTTTTCTGAAGCTTTTGGAGAGCTTTGATTGATTTTGTGTCATAAACATCTCTATGCAAACTTGGTTTTGTCACCTTTGAACAGACAGCACAGCAGTGGCTTTCGTGTAATGAGGGTGTTTGTGATATGAACATCAGTGACACGATATTCCCACCTTTTTAATACAGAAAAGTTGATGATGGGTGGTGGCTGTCAGAGTTTGATGCTTTCTGTGTGCTTTGACTCTGAGAAATACTGTATTTACAAAACGGACTCTTTAGAATCACATTAAGAAGATGGTTGCTGACTAATCCCAGCGTGTGACTGTCCAACTAATCACTTTTATGCACCTTTTGACAGCTCTGGGAGAGAGTGACTTTCTGCCTGCATGCATCCTCGTTAATGGGGAAGACGGTAGTTCATAGAGAAACATTACATGGAAACGTGCTGCATTCACTGTCTGACACAATATCTCTCCTGTGAGAGTCAAGCTAAACTGGGGCCCGTTTCAGGAAGGTTTAACAAACTCTGAGTCTAACCCTGAACTCTGAGCCGATTGACCCTGACATGGGAAACTCTGAGTTTTCGGTTCCAGAACAGCTGATTTGAGTTGGTTCAATCTAGGGCTGTCCCAAACGATAATTTTTTTAAACGATTAATCTAGCGATTATTTTTTCGATTAGTCGACTAATCTAACGATACATTTTTCGATTAATCTAATGATTAATTTCAAAAAAAATTTCAATAAGGTTCAAATCTCTATTTATTAAAATTGTTTAACACTGCACTGTTTAAGTAAAATGAATGTTTAGTGCAACCTGAAGCCAGATGTAGGCTATCAATCCAACCACAAAATAAAGTCACTTTCAGGAGGAATACAAAAATTAAAACTTAAAGTAAACAGAGCAAGTGCAAAAACAGTAGCCTGTATTTGCTTTTTTTAACAGTAGGTAAAATAATGAATAGGCTTTTGTTTAACATCCAAGCTCTTTTCCTTTTAACTTTAATTATTTGTATCAAAGGCTGGTTTAACACTGTAGGGAGGAGAAGTTGGAAGGAAGGTAGGAAGAAATTTTTTTTGTCTCGTTCCAGTGATTGGCACATCTGGGTGATGGTGTCAGATATGCGTTAGCATGTTAGATGTATTTCCACTCAAATACCCAATAACTGCTGAACGACGCCGACACACAGTCCTCGTCTTATCCACCACTCTCTCGCCTGTAGCCTACTACTGGAACTGACCAGAGGGCCGAAGTTTTCGAGGCGGGGACGGCATGAGGCGAGAGAACATGACACGGGAGGCTCCAGGCTGCAGCCATATGGTCTCAAACTTTTCCCAAACTTGCGATCTTAAAGAGGTCGGCGGGTCCTCTAACTCTTGTGGGTCGCCACCACTCGCCATACTCGTCCTTTCGTGCTGCTATCGCTGACTCATTCACTGGACCGTCGACCTGACAAAAAACTGCATGTAGGCGGAGCATGAGGCGGAGGAGCCAAGGGGGTAAGCTTCGCTTCAGAACTCGAACCTCCAATGGCGCCATTTTGACGCTACAAAGACATCACCTCCCGTTAGCATTCCACTGACTAGCATACATTTTGGCGCCACTTTGACAGCGAATAACTTTACATCTGAAGTGTTTAAAGACTCTATTTGTCCATTGTTTATTTCTAAAGAAACACGACAATGTATAAAAGGCTCCATTACCTTGTACCTCACGTTATGGCTCCATAGCAGACGCTTTTATAAAAATAGGCTAACGATTGTGTCATAACCAAGTGACTTACTGTCGCATAGTAGAAGATTTACCGTATAGTACAGGAGAAGCTCGCAGGCAGTTTCGACTTATGTTAGCTGTTTAGGTTTAATTACTAATGTTAACTAGCATGTTAGCGATCAATAATTAGCCTGTGCCCATGTTATCTCCTAACATACACCTACACTCTCCGTCTCTGTAAGATTGGGAATGATTGAGATTTCTCTTGGCACAGCTACCAGAAGACTTAGCCTACAACTTTCAGACACGTTGCTCACGTCACATTTACATTGTCTCTCTCAGTTGGAGGCTGCGCAGTAAAACAAGTAATCACCGGAAAAGTGCTTTTAACAGCCTTCACTGGTCTCCGTCCGGGCTCTGTTGGTCCATTTTATATATGTCAATGGGAGGAGCTCAGCTAGCTTTAGAGCTAAGGCGGGGCTACAGATCAGGTGTCCCTAGAACCCGCGTATCTAACAGTGGTTCCACATTACATTAGTTCCGCATTACATTAATTAATTTGCATGCAAGTTTTATTTATTTATTTTATTTAGTGACGCGTCAACGCAAATTATTTGTGTCGACGCATTTACGTAATCGATGACATACGTCGACGAATCGTCTCTGCCCTAGTTCAATCACCTCGGAGTACGTTCACTCGGAGTTAGGCGCGTGCACCACCACAATAAAAAGGCAGCATGAATGGAGCCATGATACTACAATTCACCATGGTAACAACCACAAACAAACTGGTCGGCGGAAATACTTATACATACAATACATGCGCACATGTACGTATGTATTATGCGTCTGCTGCAAAAGAGAGAGAATTTGTGCGGGAGAAAATTGCTGTAAGAGTAAATGCGTAAGTTCCAATATAGTGTCGGCCTATATCATATTTAATCATAAGTATAGCCTAATATTACTGGTGAAATGGTATTGAACCTATAATCTATTTCATTTAGGTGCAATCCTGTGGCTTACTAATCCCATTCTGAGGCTGCAGCACCATCATTAACAGAATTATAATTCATAATCTTTTATTTCAAAGGGTTTACATCATTCACCTGCAATACTGTGGAACTCCTTTTTAATGGCTCTTACTGGTTTGTGTCCATGGAACACTACAAAAACATTTAAAACACGTTTCAGAGCGAGTCACATTCTTCTGACGGCACTTTGTCATACAGTGGCTTTACTAATATCCTCCGCATCACCAATGTGGTAAAGAAAACTGCTGTTTGCAAAAAACTTAATGTGACACAAATAATGTGCTGGGATGTAGACCATGTCCACGATGGGTGACATTAATGATATGAGGACAGATAAGGTTATGTAGGTACATATGTTGTATATATGTACATAACTGATAGACTGGGAAGAAAAATGATACCACTCAAATAGGTAGGCTAGTATCTGGAAATTAAAATGCATCTATTGTCGCCTAATATCTCCCGACGTATGTTTAACTAACGAAGTAATACAGCTTCTTCATCAACGGGATCGTCGACAAAAGGAAATGCCACGTTTCAGAAAAAAAAAAAAAAACTTGAGGTTTCTGGAAGAAAACCTGCTCCCGACCAGGTTAGGTTCACAGGCTCAGTTACCATAGTAACTGACTCTGAGGTTAAGTTACCTCTCTTTCTGAACGGGCTAGAGTTCCCCCTCTCTCTCAGGTTTGATTAACCTCCCTTTCTGAAACAGAAAATCCAGAGTTTCCCTCATCTCAGGGTTAACAAACTCAGAGTTTTCACTAAACCTGCTTTCTGAAACGGACCTCTGGACAAAACAGGAAGTAAACACTGACATTTTAGCATGCTTTCTTTCTGTAGTTGCTGGGTGTGTCTCAAACCGCCTACTTGCGCACTTCAAACACTTACTTTAAAGTATATAGTGTAGATAATGCAAAAAGTCAGTGCACTGAAAATACCCGAATGACCCCCTAAAAAACGGTCAAAAAGTTCAGTGTGGAACGATGGACACTACGCGCACTAAACGGGTGGCATCTTGACTACAAAGCAAAAAGGGGAGGGACCAGGGATGTCGGCAGCTGATTGGAAGAACGCGTCAAGTGGGTCTGGCATCTCCCGGATTTCACAACAGAGCATCATGGCGGCTCGTTCAGAATACAATCTTGTGTTTCACAAAAATAGTTCACCGAAACGTGTTTCTGAAAACATTTTAAAGGTGCTCTGTTTGCTGTATGTGACAAAAAATGTTGTAGCCTAAAAAACGCGTGACATTGCTTAGAGTACTTTTAAGCAAGAAATAGGCCATACAGTTGCTGAATCTGTCTTAATTTTAGATCAACAAAGATTTTCGTAAGATTTTGAGAGGCGGCGAGCCGAGCCGACCACTCATCATTTCCGCTAAGTGTTTTAACATAAGCGTTCCTTTTGCGACAATACTAACCATCAAAAGTGGGCAATACGGCAGTAAGTGGTCAGTGCACATTAGCAGTGTACTGACTGAAGTATGCGGAATGAGTCACAGCCATTGTGTTTTAAATTCATGGTGCTGGTCACCTTTATGGCAGAAGTCTTGGGTTTTGGCTGCAATTAATCTTAGCTTTATTGGTGCCCACTCACTGTCTAAACACCATTTTCATCACATGACTGACTTCAGAAGAAGCCGATCGTAGTCAATTCAAGGTCTTCTGTTTCAACCCCATGTCAACGTTGACAGCGGCCCTCAGCGCTGCCTACACAGGATAAGTTGACCCGTTTTTCATTCGTCTGTCATCCTTTCAATGGGACATGACTCTCTAACAAGATTTGTTTTCTAAATGAAGACTTTGAATGAGTTGTTGTGGCAGAGGCCTTGTTCAACAATAAGTTTAAATGAAAACCCATTACGATTAGTATAACGTTACTGCATTATAATGCTCATGCTTAAAACAACCAGTCCTGACCCTGTTGCGTGCATTGTCCCCAGCACAACAAATGCCAGTGTCTGTCCAGAGTATTTCTTCCTGATCTTCTTAATAATAATAATAATTACAATACATGTTATCTATATAGAGCTTTACAAAGTACTCAAAAATTATACAACCACTACATTAAGCACCTTAGTTTAATTATAACAGTGGAAGGTGAGATAATAGGTCTTTCACTGCATCTAAGTCAATTTCAAACCATGGCAGCACTTTTTTTTATAATTTTTTTATTGATTTTTGAGTTTAAAAGATACACCAACAACAGAAAGAAGTATATACTGTACACATATATACACACACAAACATATATACAACAGAAAGATCCAACCCAAAACGAACACGCTGCATTGTCTTCAAACTAAGTTCCCATGGCAGCACTTATGATCTACAGCAGTTTTCACCGGAACCAACTAAGAAAAAAAAGAAAAGTCAAATTCTAAACATTATTTTTTTCCAACAATGTGGAATGTGATGCAAATTCCATGTGTGAGTGTGACAAACACCAGCTGTGTGATTCAGTTACATACGATAATGGGGGGAGGGCCATCAATGCAAAAATAATTTAGCAGATGGCTTTGATACAGGTAAAGTCATGATCAAATTTGACTTTGAAGTGGTTTTTAAACCTGCTATTATAATGCAGTGTTTCAATGTAGTCTGTGCATATGTAAAAATCTAGCCTATTTGTCTTAATGTTTTTTTTGTGTAGTCTTTTTAGTCACTGTCATTCACACAAATGGACTTAGCCTGTGAGGTTCACCAAGACCACGCATCAAGAGTCCACTGCTTGATGTCAGTTTGACCTCCGTTTTTTTCTCAATTGCTGCCATTTCCTTTCTTTCTGCCACCACTTTAAGCTTGTTTTTTCCCCTCTCCTATGTCACCTGCGTGTGAGTTTGTGCTTTTAGCCTTTTGTGAAATGGCACAGTACTCCGAGTCAGTAAGCTGCTTTGAACTCTGTCGCCTTGGACGCCTGCCAGTGGTGCCACAAAAAGAATAGTCCTTATTAAGTTGTTAATGCTTTTTTTAAAACTGACATGTCTTTCATTATTCTCCTTTTGATCCTCATCCAATTGGAGTTTAAACTTTCCCAATGAACGTGAATACTGTAGGTTTGGTCTACATAATGACTGAGAGGAAGGGGAGAAGGAGAGGATGTAAAGATTTACATTATTCAGTGTTTTCTGAGAGAGTTCTTACTGTACTTGAATGGTATTATTAAGCCAAATCCTGTAATTTGAATTTTTTTTACTGAACAGGACCACTATTTGGGCTGTGTTTGTACTCTCATTCAGCTATTTGATGTACAGTCCCTTTGCAAAATGACTTTGGTGCTCAGAAGATCTTTTTAACTGAGAGGGTTGCTTGAGCTTTTCGTTTTCTTGCTGATTTAGATTGATAATTTAATTAGTTCAGAACATTTTACTTGTTATCCTTTTATTTATTAAAATTAAAGTTTATGGACTTGTTTTGGACTTGAATGAAATGGAGTTCCCTTTGCTGACAAGTCTATTAAACAAATTATTCACTTTGAAACTTAGGTTCCCACACGACCACTCACTGAGGCTTTAGAAATGAAGAGTTACAGCGATGCACATGATTCTCAGATGTAAAATGAAAACGAATCAAATCTGCAAACAACATTCTTCACAGATCTGTGAAATGTTTTTGACTGTATATAATCAAAATGTTTCTACAAATTTCAAGTGCTATGCAAACATTATCCTTAATTAAAAAAATACAATATTTATAAAACAGTGAGTATGTTAAGTACACACAAAATACTGGTTTTATATTTAGTATGAAAGAGTTGTATGTGTCAGTGCCTCCAGAGCTGTTTTACGAAAAACAAGAAAATATTCATTTGATGTTGAAGGTTTAAGTTAGAACTTACAGTATATGATTCAAAGCAGTCTCAAAAGGTCCTGGACCAGACATTCCAGCACTGGTTAAAAGGTCACCAAGTTAAAAATGTGGTTGCCACTAATGGTGTGCTGAAGCTATGAATTGTGCTTTGTAGACTTCAGCAGGTTGAATCAATTCACTTCTGGTTCAGTTTTGTAAATTCAGCCACAATGATGCAGTGCTCGGTCCCTGATTGCAACTATGACCAAAAATGCTAAACTCTGATTTCACAGCTTCAACCGTGTTTTCCATAACACCGGCCACTGAGGCCCACGGATGCTGTAATATTGAGTCACGTGCATCGCCAAACTTACAGGACTTTAAGGACGCTTACAGAAATATGCTTGCCAGAGCAGTCCACCCAACTAGGTGCTGCGCTACCCCTGGCGTCGCACACCGCTCGGAATTGCCGTCATGTGCTGCGCTCAAAGTTAAAATGATTTCATCTTTGACCTAGTTGCCACTGACCTTTCAAGGCGCAACCAATTCCAGAACGTTCCTGCGCTGCGCTTTGCTCTTTGCTCGGCGCCCTACCTCGCTGTTTTGCAGCGGATCATGTGTAGGTGGCTTTAAGGAAAGGCAGCCGCCATAAGCACATGCTGAAAGCTTCCTTACTACCTTACATTGCCATTTCCCTTAGAATGCTTCTCATGTGTCTCTACCAGTTTGTCTCCTCTTCTTTTCTCAGTGCTATAGCTTTTCAACTTGCTTTTAAAAAAAAAAAAAAAATGTCTCATTTATTAAGTATAAGATTTTCAGTGAAACTTTTTTTGGTCTCCAGTACTTTTGTGCAACTGTATTGTGCCTGATAGAATAGATCATGTTTTCCTGCGTGATGTGAATACTTGACATACTTTTACTTAGTGAAATACTTATTAAATTGAACTCGCCTAACCTCTCCCATCCACCCCTTATTTGCATGTCTTTTTTTTTTTTAATAGCTATTTAAAATACGTTCTTCTGCATTTCCACTTGTGTCTCGCTCACATACACACACACACAGCTCCTCCCACCATGTGGTTTTGGTTTTTTTTAAGCCCCCAAGTCACCTTCCAGGCAGCACAGCAATGGTTATGTTTAAGGCGATTGCGGTAAAATGCAGTTGGGTTGTCAAGGTCAAAACACTACATGTAGCAGCTGTGAATCAAATAAAGTTATTATAAATAATGTTATGTCATTTTTTTACTCTTACACTGAATGTTTGCTGCTTCAATCCAGATGAGTATTGAAAAGTATTTTCCACGACTGAAAAAGGCCCGTGTTGAGGTTGAGGACCAGCCTGAACCGGAGGTATCAGTCTCAAACAGAGCTCAACAGTCCGACCAGTGGAATTAGTAATGTTATTAATTAGTTAAGAATATTTTCAGGCTTCAACCAGCGAAAGACAGGGTCAGGGAGAGAAAGAGATAGATTCGTTAGGTATTGAAGCCCCCGTGACACGGGGCGACACCCACCTCCACAAGTTGCTTCCTAATCTGTGGGAAACACTGCTATCTGTCATTTGTATTACGATAAAATGAAAAAGGAAAGTCAGCCTAACAGTAGAATTGCCTCCAACAAACACACATCTTGCCCTGAACTCATCCATTCTGAGGACAGAAAGGAAAGGCAGATTAAAGTGTTGAGGGCCATGGTGGTTTAAAAGCAGGCGAGGAGTAGAAAGGGGATCACAGTGGTGTAACACTATTCCTCTGGATAGGGTCAGAGATTGACAGTCTTTCAGTGTTGTGAGTGATAACCAGTGAAAACAGTCCTTATTAATGTATATCCAATGTTTAGTAATGAGCATACTGGGTATACTAACGAGTTCCTCTGGCCCGTCTAAAATAATAAGTCAGCTCACTAGCTGATCTTGATTTATTCTACCATTTTTGATTACATACACTCTCGACCTTGACCCTTTTTCCTCAAAACCTTTTAATATGAAAGTGCTCCCATCTCGAGAGAGTTTATAGACCAAACCCAATGCCTTCCTCCTCCTTTTAAGCCATCATTCTCCTCTCCACTACTCCTTTTTCCTGAACAATTCTTTTTTATTTCACGTCATGGCTGTTTTTCCAAACCATTTCCTCCCGATCTCTCTCTGGTGCTTTCTCTCCAAGTTTATGCCTCACTCTCATTCTCCTCTCCCCCCTCTCGTGGTTGCTATCCTCTACGTTCTGCGCTCATATTTCATTCTGCCTCTCATTAGGCCCTCTATCGCTCTTGTCCACTCGTCTTTCTTTTTTCTTTTCCTTACTCGCTCTCCTCTCCCCTTCTCTATCATCCTCTGCTCTTTTGCTGTTCATCTACTGCTATTCCCCAGTGCCATTCTTTTTCTTGACCTTCTCTCACACTGTCTGTCTCTTGCTCTCCCTTTTTCACACTTCTATTTTCATGCTACACTAAGTCAGCGAGCAGTGTACACAAGCATATTAAGCCAGAGAGAGAGGGAGAGATGGAGGAGAGAGAGAGAGAGAGAGAGAGAGAGAGAGACTCTCAGTAGTTCTCAGTGTGCTGACAGTGACTGGGGGAGGTCATCTATCTCCTGGGTTTTCTCTCTCACCTCCTCCCTCCTCAGACAGCTAATTCAATATGTTGAGAACAGCACAGAGCGCTGTTCCTTTGTCAACAAATTTCATTAAGCAACATTAGCAGTGCTATCAAAGAGGTGACAGGGAGGAAATGATGGATTCAGATAAGAATATTGAAAATGAAAGTGTTGGAGAAGCAAAACGTCTAACGCGTGCGTGTGTGCGTGCACAATCTCATACTTGCCACACTTGTCCCCAGCCACTTAACAGGCAGAATTTACATAAGCCATTTTGAATTTTCATTATTTCTCTTGGAAGGATTTCGTAATTGGATTTCTTCCCACAGAATTTCTTCCTTTCTACAATCGTACCCAAGAGGAGAGGAATACTGTTAAATTACTGCACCATTTGAAGTAGTTAAAGCTGGGTGTTGTTTGCTAATTTTCTGTCCTGATAGTGATAATAACATTTTGCGAAAAAGGAAACCATTTTAGCATTGCTTTCCATACATTCACATATCTGCTTTTATAAATGAATCATTTGCTATCATTTTTGACTTCCTAAAACAGTACGACAGTGCTAAAATGTAAATGTACCATCCATTTAACAGATTGTTGCTGAAAGGGTACCAAAGAAACCATAACTCCCTGACTAAGATGGCACATTTTGACTCACCCTATTTTAGTTTTAGTTTTACTGAGTTAAAAGTTTGTGGTCATCATTACAAATAAAAGGTAAATGTAACTACACACAGTTGATAGTACTGTACTGATTTAATTTTGAGTCAGGGTGCTGGTTGGGTTTTGGGTGTTAAAGTTCATAATTTAAAACAATAGAGGCTTAAGATGTTAAAAGGAATTTTTAAAAAAATGAAGAAGAACCAGAGACCCTAAGGTAATTTCAGACAAGCGTTCAATACTCCAGTCACACTCAAAGGCATTACACATTCACAATGAATGAACATTTGATGGGAAAGTGGCAGAAAGAGTGAGTGAGGACAAATGATAAATTAATATTGAATAAAGCCACTGTGAGAAGAGGAAACCGCAGAAGAACAAGCTGCTGACAGTTTCCCACAGACTTAGACCAAATAATTATTTGAAACTATTAGTGTCATGTGGGGGAGGTCTACCTTTAGGAACAGCTTGTTTTGGAACAAAAACAGTCACAGACCAGTATTTTAGAAGCTTCCAGCAATGACACACTCTGATTAGATCAATCTGTCCTGCTGCTAACTATTACCAAATCAGGCAGACTCAATTCAGCTGGCTTTATAACTTTATAACTAAAAAAGTGTGTTAAACACTGCATATGTTTTGTGACAAGAAACTAGAATAGGTCACTTCAAAAACAAAATGGCAGTGACAATATCTGAATAGGATTAAATTTACAAATTTGAAAACAAGTGTAATTTAGTAGGCAACATGTGTTTGGTGCATAGTAGATATGGGCTTGTTATTGTCCCACACTTGATAACACTCAATCGGATGTTTTCACTCAACATGGCATGACGCAGCAGTACAGTTGACCTTTAGGGAACAAAATGCTTCAGTCATAAGGTGGCAAACGTGAATCTGAACTAACATCTGGTAGGTCTGTGAATGACAAAGGTGATCAGCCAGTTGACTAAAAGGGGTCTGCTCAAACACAGCAATCCAGCAACACATCGAACAAGCATGCAAAACAGTGACGAAGATTTTATCAGCTGTTTAATAATTGCCAACTTCACATGTGTACAGTTACTGTAGTGTGTCACAGGAAGGCACGCACACACAGAGTTAGTTACATTGAGACGTATTCTGATACTACCTGACAAAACTAAAAACAATTGGCTATGTTCAGCAAAAGATTGACGCCACGCTTGAATATAAACATGAGGCAAGCCTAGTTTTGCATGATACACTGACTGACCAGAACGAGTAAACCGTGCCATTTTCACACGTGGTGGATACTCTCTTTAAGTGGGTATAAAAAGTGCCAACATTTTTTTTAGCAGATTCACATCTGATGTTCTAGCCGCTATCTAAACACTGAGAAAAAGACCTACAAAACTATGCACACACGCACGCACGCACACACACACACACACACACACACAGGTAATCCCTCAAATTGTCTTGCGATTCGGATGGTTTCCATCCCTTTTGTTACCCCCTCATCCCTGTGTTCTTTGTTCTTCCCTCCCTCTCCTCCTTCGTCTGGCTCTCTTGCAACTACAGGGAGCAGTGACTGAGTGAGTGTGTGTGTCATATTGTTTGTCATAAAAATGGGATTTCAGCAGATGGATGGAAAGATTCTGGAGGAAAAATGCAATCTAAAGGAAAGTATACACAGAAAGAATGGATGGTTATGGTTATCGGTTTCCTCTCTCCCACATGTATGGGGAGTAACAGACTCCATTGTTCTTTTGTGTGTGTGTGTGTGTGTGTGTGTGTGATATAAGTGCCGTTTGTGTCCTAATACAATTTTAATTCATGTGTGTGTGCTTGACGCTTGACTTGTGTGGGAGGTGAAATGGGGAGAGAGCAGAAATTCATTCCTGTACAAAGAAAAGGAAAAAACCTGTGCAGTGAAACGCAAAAGAAATGAACCTTAATCTAATATTTGCAATCAAAGGCACACATCACTACTTACACATCGATATGGAGGGATTATCTTGTTTAGTAGATGCGCAACTGATTGTTTGTATACGGCCCTCTGTATGTAAGATATTTAAACAGATTCCGTCTGTGTGTTTTTGATACGGTGACAGGAAGGGAAATGCTGTAAAAGAGAGATGGTATTTCCCATATTAATGCTGCTCTCCTCCGACTCCTCTGAGATGTTGACTGATGCAGAGAGGATGAGCCAAATTTTCCCATGGGGATTATGAACAATTCATGTTGTTTTATCTATTCATATAAATTCACCTTTTCTCATTTTTATTTTAGGAGTTCATGAATGTGAATTCTGTTTTAATAGGATATTCTCTACATTTTCAGAAGTGGCAACAATTCTAATCTATCTATCTATCTATCTATCTATCCATCTATCTATCTGTCATGGGTGTATATCTCTCCATTTCAGACGATTAAATTTACAGTAGATACAGTCCATAATCCGAATTTGTAACAATATGACAACTGTAATTCAAAGCTGATACATCAGGCCTATGTTTTTTAAATGCAATATTTTTAAATTTTTCAATAATAAAACGTCTGACTGCAATTCAGTATTTCCTTGATTTCTATTTCAAATACCCCAGAAACTGTCTTGTGCTACACAAACCGCAGTAAAAGCAGGTAGTGGTACAGTGGACAACTTTTTGCCAGTCTCTAAAGAGGATACATTTTTAACTTTTCCAACCACTCCCAACATTATCTGCTAAGGCTGGCATTGTTTGTCCTGTGTTTACTGCTCCTCTCTTTAACTTTACTGTCAGCAAACAAGTGTAGTCAAGTTTGTGGTGCAGCCAGCATTTATTTTGCAAACTGCTAATGCAATGTAAATGTACGTAACTACACAGTAGTTCCAACATTTCTTTTCAGTGTGGGAATTTTCCTGTGGGTGGCTAGAAGCAGTATGTTTGGAGAACGTCTATCTGCCATAACCAGATAGCCATTACTTGATTTTAATTAGGGGTGCACGATTCAGAAAATGTCACGATTCAATATCGATTTTTAGGCTTAAGATTTCAAATCGATTCAAAAAATGATTCTCTATTCAAAAAACGATTCACAGTATGTAAATGTAGTTACTTTTCCCATGTGATTGCAGTAGACATACAATACTTTTTTTTTTTTTAAATGAATCGATTTTTGGAATTCTGTGAATTGATTTTGAATCGGTAGAGCTTGAATCGCGATACGAATGTGAATACATTTTTTTGCACACCCCTAATTTTAATGTGTCAATACTTCTTACGTTTAGGCTGAAAAAGATTGAATAATGAATACAGCATGGAGGCTATTAAGAGTATGTTAATGTTATGATATCATAATTAGTAATCCAATGCAACATGTGGCTCAGGTACACACACACACACACACACACACACACACACACACAGGTATTCTGCCTTGACGGGTCTTTTCTAATCCTTCTCCGATAAGAAACCATTTTTATGAATCCTGACGCTCATCAGACGCATTTAACACAAAAGAAAAGCTTCGGACAATTAATGACAGCTCCCTCTTTATCTAATTCTCTCCTTCATTAGTTTAAGGCTGAAGGATGAAGGGAACAGAGAGTGATGATGTAACAGAGAAGTGTTTTACCAACTTGACTGCGGCCTAATTAATTCCCCTCCATCTTTATTCAACAGAAACTATAATTATGTGTTTGGTGAGCTGAGAGCTTGACTCTGAGAGTTAAGGGAGTAGATTTGTGTGGGTGAAGAGAAACTAGATCTATTTTCAGATCCTGGACTGTCAACAGCATTACACTGATTTCCAGTGTTGGCTCTCTGCTTCTACTCTGAATTTCCTATTTGTGTCAAATAAACCAACATACACTCTCTCTCTCTGTATCATTGTATCTAAAAACCCTTTCCTGAGCTGACTTGAGACTGACTTTCATGTGCTCGTGTCTGTTCTTGTTCTTTTTTCCGTTGTATATGCTTTATGGTCATCATTAGAGTTAGTTGAAAATGACCAGTGATGTCCATTCTGCTCTCTCTTACATTCACACTACAACTTTTCCCCTTCTTTACTCCTCACTGCTGCCTCTGTTTTTACTGCATGTCACAGTAAATAAACTTGATATAATATAAAATAATGCATAGGGATACAGGATCTCTTAGGGCAGAGTTGTTGCTGTCAAATATCATGCAGATGAAGTATTTTTGCCTCATGCGTGCTGACAACACCTATTTTCTAACTGAGTGTGTGGGGGGTGTTTGTCAGTCAAACCTCCACAATCTTTTCTTTTACACTAACTTCTCTCCTGTCTCTCACCCATTTATGTGCTGTCAACAACTTTTCTCCATCATTTCTCCATACAGCCTGATGCACGCAGAATACAGTATGTAGATTGAGGCACGTAATGTGGAACCAAAGTTCACAAGCAGGAGTTCCACTCGGAAACTTTTGGTAAATGTTACCTCGGTCCCCAGCAAGAGGATTTTGTCATTCTTTGAAACTTATAGTACTGTCTGTTCAAAATAAATGAAAAAAAAATTAAAAGATATCCTAATGCATTTGGGTTTTTTTCCACTGTACCAAACTTGCACCGAACTGTGACTCCTAAACTGTGGTATTTATCCAAACCATGAATTTTGTCTACCGTTACACCCCTATGACCCATGCTTAGGCTAAATGATGGTGCATTGTCATTTGAACTATGTAGTTTTTCTTCTTCTCTCTAGCTTTTTCCTCCAAATTCAGTTCTTAAACTCTTAACACGAGAGCAGCAGAACTGTGCCTGTCAAAACACACCTTATACAGATGTATGGGAGTGAGGAAGCTGGAGGCCAACACGAACAAAATGATTGAAGTAGAAAAATTATAATTATGAGCCTGTGTTAAGGACAGAGCAGAGGAAGGAGAGCGAAGGGATGGATAGCTTGAACGATGAAGGACAGCGTAGGACAAGACAGCTCAAACAGCATGTAGGTGGCTATTAGGCACTTGCTGTTATGCCAGATTCACTTGTAAATCTTGAATGACAATATTTACATACTATACAATTTTTTAATATGGCATGTTGCCACTTACAGTTACAGCTTATACTGAAAAAACTCTGGTCCTGATAACCAGCATTATAGTCTATTCAACACACTGTATTAATTTAAGTGATGCTGGGGGGGGAGCAGTCACATTTACTGCCAGAAGTGTCCCAAAAACAGCACACAAAAGAAAAAATGCCTCCCTTACAGTCTAGCAAGAAAAACAAACTAGCTAGTTAGGCCAAAAGACATTAAATTATAATAGGATGTATGATGTACCACACCTGGCTTTCCTTTTCAATGACTCAATCTCCAAATAATTAAAGTGTGTTGAACATGGTTTAGTTCTGGTCCTGGTTTAGGCATCAATGTTACACACAGTCACAAGTATTTGGGCCTATATACTGCAATTATGCTAATAAAAAAGCAGGGCATAGCAGACATCACTATGAACAGATGTACAATATGCACCATACCACACCCAGTTAAATGACACCACAGACAGTGCCATTGTTTGACAAAGGCTAATCATAACAAGCTCTGTTATGTATGTCTCAGTGTATGTCACTGAGCTGCAGTGGCACAAGTTTTGGAAGTCACACCAAGTATATTTTAGGCACAGTATGTGGCACGGCGGCCGATACAACATAAACACAATAATATGCATGAAAAACGACTTACTGTTTGTAGTTATGTGTCCATGTGCTGCTTCTTGTTCTTGTCGTCCTTGACAATGTCCTAACGTTATTCCGAATGTAAGGATGAAACATGTCCTCCACACTTGTCACAGGATCGACAGGTTGTTGCTGGAGGAAAACCAGAACAGTAACGTTATAAGCAATGAAGGCAGAACTATGTCGCTGACGTTTCAAAGTCTCAAAACCACACCGTCCTGCTTCCAAAATAAGTAACGTTATGTCTGAAATACACATTGTCAAGCCACTTATGTTCCTGACAACTTATTGTATCTAGCTAGCTAGATAGCTAACGTTAGCTAGCTGGTGGTGTGTGGGTCTGGTCCAGTCTGGTACGGTCCCTCCAGAACTTCCAGCAGTTAGCTATTATTAGCATCAAAGTTCATCAAAGTTACCTTGCTCTGCTGAAAATAGATTGGTTTCCGATTCCTAACAATGCCATTTTGAATTTCATTCGCAGACGAGCAATAAACGGATGATGAGACAGCTCTTTGTTATCAGTCCAGTAGAAATATGGACACTTTGCAGCATAGAGTATGCCATCTTTTAGCATGCACTTGCTAGCTGACAGTTAATCATAATTTTGGTTTGTTAGAGGAGGCTCACTATGGCTTTTAGTTTTACTGGAATCACTGCTGTGATTTGTTTCAATAAAGAAATACAAAGCAAGGGATGTAGATAGTGTGCACAGTTTCCCAGTTTATTCAATAGCCTAAATATCAGGACTGTTGCAAACTGTGTCCTGACCTTGGCCCCACTTAATACATCCATGCCTTGGCCCCTAAGCTTAATACAGAATAGTTTGGTAGGTTACAATTGTTGTCATCTCTAATTGTTTTGAGGTAACAGAATAACAATGCAATTTGGCTGCATTGTTATTCTGTCTGTATGTCATGATAAACTGAAATCCTAAGAGAGTAATTAGAAGGACATTACTTCTGTTTATGTTATTATGCTGTCACTCTAATGTTTTTATTTTTTTATTTTTTTTATCTGTAAATAACTGATAGCCATTATTTTTTTTCTACTATGCCATTCTCAGTTGATCTGAGTTAAACATAATTCAGTATTTGAAAACTGACCTATGGAACAGATCAATAGTTTCTCCTGAACTTGTCCTTGTTGGCCCACACAATTGACAAAATAGAGAAGCCATATAAGGCCTTAAAGGTGCTCTAAGTAATGTGACGCGTTTTTTAAGCTACAACATTTTTTGTCACATACATATAGTTGCCTAACCTGACTCCGCCAGATGGATGGATTGCTTCGCATTTGCTCGGCATATCCATCTGGGAACTTTCTGTTAGACAACTTTTGGGAAGGGGCGAAAAATACTGGTTAGCTGATTGGATAAACCATCTGTCTATCACCTATGTTGGTGATAGACGGGCCAAATCAACCAATCAGATCAACGAAGCGTATGAAAATACAACCACAAGCCCCTGCTGCTGCAGGCAAAGCATAGCTGTTAGCTCAGCAAGCAAGCAACATGTCGGTAAAGGATATTTGCCGTTTGTGTAACGAGAATTTATGAATAAAAGGCACCCTTTCACGTTCCCGGCCCATATTCCAAAAAAAGGATCCAAGAGAAAAAAGCATTAGCGAGCAGTTAACAGAATTAGGGCTACCGCTGGCTGATGGTTAGCTGATTGGATAAACCATCTGTCTATCACCACCTAAACCCGCCTCAAAATTGGCCCAGTCGTTTGGTGAACGGCTCCAAATTTTCTCTATCTCAAGATGCCAGACTGATCTGCGAGTGGAAAACTGGAGCTCGCGAGATCAGGACAGTGGCTAATAGCTGCCTGTCCCCTGAACACACTGTAAAAAAACGTGGTCTCTGTAGACAGCCCAGGCTCCACAAACGGCAACAAAAACAAACCGTGCCAACCGCAGTTCGTTTTTGTTGCCGTTTGTGGAGACTGGGCTGTCTACAGAGACCGTGTTTTTTTACAGTCTGTTCAGGGGACAGGCAGCTAGCGGATAGTGAGGAGATGTTTGCTGTATGTGACGAAAAATGTTGTAGCCTAAAAAACGTGTCACATCACTTAGAGCACCTTTAAGATTAAATGTTGCAGCTTTATGCTCAGCATAGCACATCAAAGATGAAGAGTGGACTATGGGGAGCATATTGTATTGTATTGTATTTCAAATCAGAATTTGTCCCAATCTATTTGTGCTGACTTGTTCAGTGCCAACCAATAGATCCACTTTCTATGCCTTACCATAGGCAACTCTCGACAAAGCTAAAACAAAAAACACATTATTTTAGGATATTTCACTGATAATTCCATTAACCATTGCAGTCCAGATTTTCCCACCTGCTCAATGAATTTAAGCAAACAAACTTCTTGTCAAAAACTTTCTGGGCTTCTGGAGCACTGGCCCCTGTTATACAACCTGATCCCATTCCACTTACATTCTGGTAAGAGCAGCAGCAACCTTCCTGTCAGAAGATTGCTTTTTTTGTCCTTCATGCTATCTGCTTTTTATTGCCCACTATTAATGCCACCTTAATGGGGAGAATCTTTATTTCATTTCAGTAACAGAAACACCTCTACTGTAGACTGCAGTAGCTTATTAAGAAAGGCACTGACTCAGGGTGGCTGGATAGCTCACCTGGTAGAGTTTGTGCCCCATGTACAAAGACTCAGTCCTATATAATAAAGGCCTAAAATGCCCAAAAAATAATCTTAAAAAAAAAGAAAGCCATTGACTAGTGATTTGAGCAGCAGATGTTCAAGTTACAATCTTGTTTCGCCAGTTTTTCACATCCCAATAGTTGATGCTGTAATGTAGCCCTTATTTAAACTGTAGGTTTGCTTTAGTTATTGTCTGTTTTGATCTTTAAACCCACCACTATATTGTCTGATAACATATTTCTCTAAAAGGATAATAAACCCACCTTTTACTTGAGCTGTAACCACTGTGGTTTGTAAGTTTGTTGATTAATATCAGTTTGACCTGTTGTGGCAGATTTCTCTCTCTGTTGTGAAATGATTAATGGGGTAAGAAAGACAAAAAAGAAACTAATCACTATTCATATTCATAGCCTTTTCTTTAATGTTTGCAAAAGTTCAACATTTCTGCCTAAAACATTGTGGAGTACATAAAGTAACATAAGAGGAAAATACTCAAGTACCTCAGAATTGTACTTAAGCACAGTACTTGAATAAATATACGTTGTTACTTCCATCACTATATGCAGTGCACAACTACTGCTGTACTGTTTGTTCATCAGTCTCATTTGTTTATCCTTGTTTTAACAGCAGCTTTACTATCTATCTACCACTAGGTTTCCTTGTAGTAGCGTGTTTCTTTTTCCAGCCTCATGTGTTGTTTTGCAGCTACTAGATGTTGATAAGCTGCCAACCTGGCAACCCTGGCTTCTGTTTCACTTGTTTGCCACCCCCGCCCCTTCACCAGTGATTCATTTGTTTTTTCTGCAGAAAGAGGTGAGGGCAAAAGGAAGGCATCTTCACAGGTGGCTGCTGTGGTAACAGTAGGTGCGGATTAGATGTCACACCCTGTGTGTGTTTGTACGTGTGTAGAAAGTTATTTCTCAGTGTGTGATAAGAGAATATGAGAGATCTAGGTAAGTGCCCCAGGTAGAGGTTTTCACATGCCTCTAAATCCAGCTAACACATGGGTTATTCATGGCAAAACAGATCCTGCCAGACTCCCCTCCTCACCTGGTCAATTGTTTCCTCTTCTCTCTCTGTATTAAGCATTAAGCTTCTTGGTCTTTTACACTTTAACCAACAAGTTTGACACATTTTCTCCCAAAGAAATGTCATGTTTGAAGTTTCCATGAGGCCTAGCTGTGATAATTTCAAAATAATCTTTCTACTATTCTGGGATGTTTTTTTTTATACTGACAGCAGCTGCATGATTCAAGTTCTGCTGTAACAGTGCAACTCATGAAACTTCTCCACTGCTTTTGGAAAGGTTTTGATGCTGTTTGTGAGACTGGCGTCTAATGTAAAAACCTGCCTGACCAAGCTGTGGAGCTCTAAGAGACACTTAACAGACTGTGTTGTCTCTCTGTGTTGTATACTTCTATCTGAGCGTCTCTCAGTGTGTGAATGTTTTCCGCTACACTTTCTGAATCATTGCCCAACAATAGGACCTCTGGCACAGGCAGCCTGCCGTGTCGGTCCAAAACAATTTGCGTCGCACCAAGAGAAAAGCATAAGAGACGTGCTCTGAGACTCATCCTGAGCCATGATGCAAAGTCTACAGAGAGTGGATAGTAAGAGTAATATAAAGTCTGAGGATGAAAAAGCAGAGAATAAACTCGAGATTTACATCAGTATTTTAAATGAATGATAAGGGATGAGAGTCAGAAAGAGGCAATAAGTGACTTGCAGATAGATGGATCATTCCCTCCAATATTGTGAATCATATTGCAATCGCAATATCAGTCAAAATAATTGCAATTAGATATTTTCTTCATATATTGCAGCCCTACTTGCAGAGTATCAGCATTGTCATCTATCTGGATTTGATGATTTTTAGTTTCTTAGGCTGCAATGTGAGCTAGCATAAACCAGGAGTGTTTACCCCAGTCATGAAGAGTTGACTTTTTGGAGATACATTGTTGTCACAGGACAGCCACAATCTGCAACAACTTTGTGCTTCATAATAAGATCATTTCATTTACGTTACCCTTGAGGCTGTTTGTTTTACCCACCATTTTATTTCCATTCTACACAAATGAGATGAGATTGCAGAAGAACGAAGAGCTATTTAAAAAAAATGCTGATTATACTGAATGTCCCCTTGTGGGCTTATTTTCTGATGACACAGATTTAAACGAACAATCCACCAGCATCACCATTTTCTTTTTTTTTTAAGATTATTTTTTGGGGCTTTTTCCCTTTAATTGACAGTGACAGTAGATAGACAGGAGAGAAAGAGAGGGGATGACACGCAGCAAAGGGCCACAGGTCAGATGCAAACCCGGGCCGCTGCAAAGGACTCAGCCTACATGGGGTGCACGCTCTTACTCGGTGAGCTAGAGGTCGCCCCCAGCATCACCATCTAACTGGAATCTGATATCCCTCCCAAATCTTTGAAAGGTCTTTAAACTGTTAGGCCTGGTGCCGCTTTGGCTGCTGCTGCTAGGTAGCTCTCTGTCTCTGCCCTCCCCCTCCCCTCTGTCTGTCCTTCATTGCAGGAGTGAAGTCTGGTGTGCAGGAGTCAGGGTTCCAGCTGCAGCTCATTCACCATAATCACCTCAGCTTTAAATACCCGGTCAAACTTGCCACTCATCGTCAGATCATATTCAAGGCAACCATGTTAGTCTCGCTGCTGACTCACCCTGCTAGTTATTGCTCTTTGTGTTCTTGGCCTGTCCTGATTGTTTTTTTTTTCTTGTGCTACAGTATATTGGAACCTGACTCCTACCTCCGCTTCACTCCTGCCACCCACCTATTCTGCTAGCCACAACTGGACCTCACAAAGGACTCAACACGGACACTTGGACTGTACGGTACTATTCCTGCTCAGAACCCCTGGACCTGTACCCCTCTGTAGACCTGGACTTGTTCTCCCCTTTTCTGAAAACCTGGAACATTGTAATAAACCTGTTAAATCTTCTCCGGCTCTGCGTTGTTGTCTGCTTTTGGGTTCAATTCTGTCTAAAACGTAACATAAACGCACGTACGTGCCCGGGCCAAAAACGAAATCGTCAACAGCCAACTAGAGGTTGTCTTTAATTCAAGAAATGTAAATGTTTGGAGGATGCATTCAGGAAATTTGAAAGACTGTCAAGGATGTCCTGAGATATCTTTTTATATATTCCTGGCTGTAACGCACACTATGTCTAATAAATCAATTTAGTTGTTCTTAAAGCCCTTTTTTCAATTATTCTCTCTCCATTGAACTGTATGGCGAAAACTCAAGTGCAGATTTGCAAGAATTGTCTCCAGTGACAACCTTCTGGACATGCAGCAGAGGAGACTGAATGTCCTGTGTGATTCAGCTATATGCAGCAGGGCACAAGCGTGAATCAACAACATGAACCATCCTCTTTTATCCTGAGTTTGAGTTTTTCCTCTCTGGCTGTTGCTGCAAAATGCAAAAATCCTCAAAAAATTAAGTGAAGTCTTTAACTATTCTCTATGTAGAAATTTCATTGAATGTTTAATTTACTATATTATACCGGAGATGAGAATTATTTTGTTTTTATACCGGAATCAATCTTCTCTGCCCACTCTACTGTACTCTCTTCTAAATAACTTACAATCTGACAGTTGTCTTTTGCAGTTTAAGAGCCAATCATTTCAGTTTCTATTGTAGACACAATAGAAATTTATTCTTTTATTTCACTTGTCTTGCCAAAACGATCAGTGTGTCAGGCTGCACTTGAACTTTGAGAAACTGCCAGTTGAATGTTAAATGCTTCCTCGTGGAATATGAATATATTTTCGATCAGCCATGCCAAGAATTTGTCTTTTAGATTGACTGTCTTGGTATGAGAGCGCTCCCCTGCGATTAATTTGACTTGCACAAAAGAAAACGAAGAGAAGACATATAGAAATAGATTGATAGACAGAGAGGGAGAAAAGTCCCTTTTTAATTGGCAGTCAGACCCTGTCAGTGTCAAATGTCTGAAGGAATGAGTGATTTGTTGAGCAGTGAAAGAGACTGATTTAGACTGACAGTATTTGCAAATGTGACCCAGGTTTGAAGGAGTTAAATGAGTTGTTTTCGAGGATTAATTTGATCATATTAAACTAGCTGCGAGGATATGTGGACAATGTCTGCACACACATTGTGGACCTTCCTTCTTTCCTTTGGTCTTTAGTCCCTTTCTTTCCTCTCTTTGTTTAGTTTTTCTGTTTTTGGTTATTGGCAGTATGATGACTAAATCCACAATAATGCCCCTAACACTTTTGGCAGTAGTAGGATTGCCATCAACACATACTGTACATGTAATCACATACCACATAATACGATTGCGCAGAAGAAGTAACAATTGGCCAGCAAAGTTCAGCAATAATAACCCATAAGGGATCAGTGGGTTTTACAGTTGTTCTCTGCAGATCCAGAGTGTAATTAGCTTTCACGGCTGCAAGTTTCCTTTGAGAAAACCTTGATAAGGGTAATCTATTTCCTTCCACTTTGAGGCAGCTGGGAGCCCACCGCTGTGGTCAGTTACGGAGTTTCCTCTCTGTCGCTGTGGGTAGAGAAGGTGCTGTGTCTTATCAAACTGGGAAGCAGTGATGACACAGGGTGTGTTCACACCTTTATTTAGGATCATCCTCCAAACCAGGAAATGACACTGTGTTCTAGTCAGTTCACACTGCCTCACTGCAAAATCGTAAATAACGATAGGAAACAAATAACAAAGAAAGGAAAGTATGAGATTAAATGGTTGCCAATCTTGGTAGAAACATCAGGAAAACATAGTATAGAATGTATAGTTGAAGCTGCACTTTCATATAGCTCTTTGTAGCTTTGCTTATTTAAAGCTAATGTACTTGCACTTACTACTTGTTGTCTGGAGTTTGCACCTTCAGGGTTGAAAGCACTTAATTGGAAGTTGCTTAGGATAAAAACGTCAGCTAAATGACATGTAATATAATGTAATGTAATATAATGTAATGTAATGTAATGAGTTCATACAAGTGTCTCATATGACACAACCCTTTGGCTGATCCAAACTATATTCACACCATTAAAAAAAAGCACACAGCAGTTCACTTAAGACACGGAAACAGGCAAAATATAAAAATGTCCTTTATCCAAGCCCAGACTTAGCTCTGTTTTGCACATTTCTTCTTCTTCTTTTATTCCATTCCCTTCCCTTTTATTGTTTTACTGTCTGTGAGGCACAAACCAGTTAGATAAATCATACATGTTATAATAGCATAAGCACTCAGGAGTAGGAACATGGCATTTCTAATGAAGTAAAATCAAAAAAACATAACTAATAGAAATAAACTTCTTGATGGGAGGATATAGTTCTCAAAGTTGTTAGTATGTGAACAAGGTGAAGAGAGGCCTGCTTCATTGCAGATAATAGCTCTGACAAACATCCTTCCCAAGGTAGGCTGCCGTTGAGAAACTCCTCCTGAGAATGTCTCTCCTAGCTGCCTGAGTCAAGAAACCTTGGTGACCTTGCATGTTGCCTCTTCACTGCTACCCTGGAGGGAGGCCCAGCAGTTGTTGGTGCTGTGCTGCATTGCAGGGCATTTCTCTTTCTGCTGTGTCCTCTCAAACAGAGGCCTGCTCTAAGAAGATAACCTCTCGGTGTCATTGCTAGTCTATAACACCGAACGGTTTTCTCTTCTTCTGTGTCCTCTTCTCTTCTGGAATATCTTTAGACCCTGAACACGACACTTGCAGCAGAGTACAGTGTTGTTAGAACCCCTGAACTTTGGCTTTTTCTGCATCCTGGGTCTATGCCATTGAACCACTCTTTCTTTACTTATTCACTATTCCCTTTCACTATCTGCCTCACTGTCTGTCTTGTCATACTATAGATTCAGCAAATCTTTATTAAGTTAGACTCTCCTTTCTCTTTCGATTTTCTCTCTCTTTGATTGTCTCTAGTTCTGTGTGTCTTCTCTTTATTTACACTATTCGTCTGTCAATGTCAGAGACTCTTTCCAGGAAGCCCATATTCTGTATTATGTTCCCTATGTTCTACCATGAGATCAATTTAATGTTGTGTGCGCCATTACTGGATTCCCTCAAAGGTCTACAATAACTTAAGGCTATTTAGTTATTTTCTGGATAATTGTTTGTTATTTACTGTATGTACCTAATAATCTTTGATTAGAAAGCAAACACATTCTTCAGATAGTTTTGCTGCATGGATAGTAACCACAGTTTTACCGTGGAGAAATGCTGAATGTTGTCCTCTACTTTAGGGCATCACAGAAATCAGTCAAGTCAGTTGTTCTCTGATTTTCTGCCTGCAGTCCTCCATGAACCCTTACAGGCTTGCTGCACAATCCTAGTTTGTGTATTTTAAAAAGTATTTTTAATTTTGTGGTAGAGGTCTGAGGAATTTTAAATGTGTTTCCCACTTTAGAGCACCACTGTTCTTTCTCCTAATTTGAAGACCAATTAGACCGATTAGCCAAAAGCCAGTAACTTATTTGTTAGATGATTGTTTTTCTGTTGCACTGTGGTGAGTGGCTACTTTCAGCACCCTGGACAGCTCCTCTGTCTGCAACATTTATCTGTTACATTACACCGCCCAGCCCTGCGGCACCATCCTGATATGTGTATTTTTAAAGCACCAACTGATGCCCAAAACACCGGAAAATGCTTCTAAGTTCATGTGATGTATATGCCTGGGATTTGTAGTAATGACTACAAATCCCATGACTCCACTATCTAACTCAGGCCTTCACAGCTGCCTGGAAATACAGTACATGTACTCTAAATAAAGATACTCCTGTAGTTAGAGGCCAAACGAAGCTAAGTTATCTGGAATTGAAATGTCTCTGTGTCAACATCTAACACTAGTTACATTTCATTTAAAACAAGTTGTACTCTTATCTATAATTGGATGTTGTGGTGTCACATTCTCCAATGATGTCTCAGTGGAGAGAAAAACTAGCTGACATACTTTGTAAGAATGAATGTGTTCCCTTTTAATCAATTCAGAACATGTTCATATAGTTTTCTTTTTTTTAAATTTAGTTTCCTCTCATTTTTTAGGCTGAAACTTATGTTTTAGCTCAACAAATAAATGCTGTGATCATTTGGAACTTTCTCGAACCTTGACAAACCAGCTTTTCACTCAGATATCAAGGAAAATGACAAAAAAAGGCACCCATCTCTTTGCTTTGAAAAAGATGACATATAATGCAGTAGTGCCCGAATGACAGATGAAAACATCAAAGCCGATTGGTGGGTTGTTTCTAAAAGAGTCAGATGTGTTTCATGTGTTTATATGCTGTATGTTATCCCATTATTATTTGGATGCTAGATTACTCCTGTTTATAGATTGGGCAAGTCAACAACATATTCCGTTTACTGTCACTAAAGTCCTTGATGAAGAACTGATTAGGATTAAAAAAAAAACATCTATCGGGATGCTGAGACATTTATACCCTTTATCCCATTTGCTGGTGGGTTTCATGCTCTATGATTTTTCTCTTTTCATCCTATGTGGAACATCAGATGTATGATTGGATTTATGAACGCCCCCAAGAGCACCCAGCTGAAATGTGAATTCTTGTGTGATGGAAATGCAACATTTTGCACCTTGCACAGTGGGTCAGCCCAGGCAGATAGCATCTAGGAGTCTTATATGCTTTATGATCATGGTCCATTACTTAGGCAGACTGACAGAGCTTTTCTCCGGAGTTGCTCAACAGGAACTGAAGTTCTCATGCACAAGTTAAGTTATAGACTCGTAGTTCATTAAGAAACAGTCTATCACATCCCACTGCTCACTTTCAAACATCACCCGCACACTTTCCCATCTCGTTTCTTTTTTCGCTTCTCTCCCACACGCATAAACACACATGCACACAACATCGGAACTTGATCTGGTTTCATCACGTTTGTTTTCCTTCTCGCCTCCCTCCCTCTTTTTCTTTTACTGTCAGCATTCGCCATGTGGGGGATTTACGTACGGCAGTAAATTTACTGCTGGGACACGGCTCCCTTTTGCTTTCTTTTATATATTTTGATCTTTATTATTCAAAATTGGATCCCCTACAGCTGTTCTTATCCTTTATCCTCCAGAGCCCCCCCCACCCACCCACCCACCCACTGGAATATCTGACTGAAGTGGGCCTTTGAACTCAGAGAGTGGTGAGTCTGTGACTTAGCTACTATAACAACACAATGAAAAATGGTGAAAAATGATACATGATACACAAACATATATAGCCATCTGGTTTTCTATTCAAAAGCATAAAAAATATGCTAAGGTAACAAAGGTATTGAGACATTTTTCCTAATGTTTGAAAGCATGGGCTTATGTTAAATCTGAAAGAAAACAAGCAAAAAAATGTGAGTGGATGCTCACTCTAACACATCCATCAAGACAACCATGATGTCAATTAAAGTTTACACTACTGTGCATGTGAATAGATCACTGTGCTGCATACTGTGTCTTGCACCATCTAGTTTTTTCTCAATATACAGTATATATATTTCATTTTCATCACTATTTTCACTACTTTAGGTAAGACAAAATTTAAGATGCAGAGGTTGTCATCTATGCTGTAAACCTTTTATTTTTAAGCCTTAAGTTTAAGGCTATCTCGTTACATCTCACCAGCCCCTGGAGTGAATATATTTGTGTTGTCCACATTGCAGAGTCTCTCTGGAGCTAAAAGGCTAAAATGTGAAATGGGATTTGTAAATAAGCCACTTGCCAGGAGCTAAAGGACAAATGCTCGATCTCATTTCCAAATGTCCCAGCTTTACCCAGATTTACTGTAAATGTCAGGGTACCCATTTAACATAGGCTACATAACTATTAACATATACTGCATATAAATGTCTTGTAAGAGCTTCTAACTGTCAAAATCAAGTGTCTCATAATCATTCAGCTCATAGGCTGCCTATTGGACTTTCCAATTCCGCCACTCACACAGTACTTCACAGTATAAGATGGCACAGTGAGAGACATTTTTTAAAAAGGGAAAGTATTATTAGCCTGAATTATGCAGACCTCCACTTCTGTCCAATAGCTTTATGATGTTGATGTCACAAATTGAGAGTGTTTTTAAACCATAAAAATGTATGGCAGTAACAATGTGCTCTTAAATTTAATGATGTAAGATTTCTGCCAGGCTTTTACTCACATGTCATGACTAACCTCCCTTATGGATCTAGTTAGCTATCGTCCAGATCATTTGAATACTTTTTTTTTTAAAGAAAGAATTGTAGTATGAGTTAACATCTTCTCTTTTAGATGTAGATATAAATGCAAGCAAAACTCAATATAGAACTTCAATGTCAGCCACTTTACTTAAAAACACAAAAACAATAATTGACATTTCTTGAATTCCAATATTCTCCAGCTTTTTAAAATTTGAGTTGAAATATAACATTAATACATTGTTTTGCAGCTTTATTTTGTCTTGGTGTGACGGCTCCTAGGCCTCAAGGCCTATTACGTCCCTTTGGTTGCTGGGAAGTGGGGATTGGCTATTAAGGACTGATGATTGACACCTGGATGAACTGATTGCTCACGTGTCCATACATAGGAGTGCCTGGGCAGTCACTCTTCCTCTCTCCCTCCTCAAGGTTGCTTGGTTTGTTTGGGTTGAGTTCCTTTTGTTTTCTAACATTGCTACATCTACACACATCCATACGCTACACACATTACTGATAAACTGATAGCACGTTTACCTTTGTTTATTTAAATACATTTGATTTAATTGAGCAAACGTGTGTTCTCCACATGTTGTCATACCTTTGAGCCAGGTCATGACATTGGTAGTTTCCTCTTTGTCATTATATTTGTCTGACAAAGTGTTGCGATGACCAAACGATCAAATGGCTGGAGGTTTTGGACCTAAAAATCTTTGCTTCCTCTTTCAGTCTTTGCATTGTTAATTATATGTTATATATATATCTGCAGGACATTAAGATAACTTAAAAAAAACATGCAGCCACAGTTTACGTTTATGTTTTGTTTAGTGGCCCTTGATCAAGGCACTGGCTCAGATCTGGAGTTGGTCCCCGGGTGCTGTCATTGGCTGCCCACTGCTCCCTTGAGGGATGGGTTAAATGCAGAGAATGAATTTCGCTACATGTACGTGTATGTGACAAATAAAGTACCTTTACCTTTACCTTTACCTTGATCTCATATTATCACACTCTATCTGTCCAGAAAGACTGAATAGAAGAGATAGACTACTGCAGATCAGGGGGGAAATATCCCTACTGTGCTAACACACTAAAACTGGGAACTTACTGCTAATTATTAATAAGATATATAAAAACAGGCTTCTAAACACAAAGTTTTTAACCGGCATCTAATTAGTTCCTCCACATATGTGAATCTGCATACGGACCACTTTCTTAATACAATGAATAACTTTGAATCAGCTGCTACTGTAAATGGCACATAACCAATAACTAGGCCTACTTCTCTACATATTATGTACAGAAGTTACTGTTTTTGTACCCTAAACTGTAATCCTTGTAAAGTTAAATGAAAAAAATGAATTTAGTCTCTGTTGTGTTAGTTGTTTTTCAACTTAGCAGCTGGGGTTAAAAACTCTCAGCAACCATGAACAGCTCCTCCACCCGCAGTGTTTAATGGCTTCATTAAACCTCACAGGCCTCCTCGAACTATTCTGCTTTTGTATATTTTGAAGGCACCACCCAGGCTCCAAAACACAGCAAGGCTCGTTGATGTGATGAGCATTCTCCACACAATTATTGCTTAAAACATTACATAATGGGGATACATATTAAACAAATATTAAAGTATTTCATAAATAAAGGTTTAGGAGGTCACTTGACTGGACCTCACAATTTTGCACTGCAGCAAACAAAATTTTATATTAGTGCGTATTACTTCTTTAACCTGTTTCATTTTTAATGAGTTCTGTTTCTGGACCAAGAACGGTAAATACAAATAAAAATCTATAAAGTTTAGTTTCCCTGGAGAAAAAAAGTTCAGCGTTCAAACAACACTCAACTTTGGGTGACAGAACAATCCAGACTCATTAAAATAAATCAAATCCAGCCATATAAATATAAAACCAAACCTGCCTTGCAAGGGCATTGAGTTTAACAACCTAGCAGGAAAAGATCAATCCAGAATTGCAAAAGGAAACGACTTTCTTCTGACTACTGTTCTTGACTAAATTAATACTGGTAATACTTTCCAAAAGTGCAAGCTATACAAAACAGAGTTGTGGTGTCAGCCAGAAAAGTTAGAATGGGATTTTATGTGAAACAGGGAGATAAGGAGCTGTACCAAACTCCTGGCTCTCTCTGTGCCAAAACAAGTCAATAAAACAGGCTTGAACTGAACCACACATAAAGGAGAGTGATGCCACTAGACAGTCCACAGACACGAAAACTAACGCCAAAGCTTTAGTGAACAGCAGAAACAATCTTCTCACTGAACTACAACACATCCAGACACACATCTTGCAGAGAGAGAGAGAGAAAAAAAAAAGAGAAAGACGAGTGTTACCAAAGCGAAGAAAACCCAGACGCAGCAAAGCAGAGAGTTACGTATTAAATATTTCAACATATATCGTTTTATTCCCCACCAAAATGAAAGCCCTGGTTATGTGGCCCATTTATGAATTGTGTTTTCATTATGAAAAAGAGCGTTTTATGTGGCCTGCCTCTGTCCATGGTGCTAAAAAGCATATCCGCTCAGGGAGCTGAAACTGGAGACGTTTCAAGCACCAACACAGCGCTGATTTTATGGTTTATGTATCCTAATTGTATTTACTACAGTGGACACGAGCTTGAATACCACAACAGAAGCGCGTGACTAAAATGAAATTTGTGTTTAAAGACCCCTGCTGAAAATCAATGACACGGTGAGCGCGTATTGAGAGAGAGAGAGAGAGAGAGAGAGAGAGAGAGAGAGAGAGAGAGAGAGAGAGGCGGTGTCTGGTGACCGAGGAGGAGGAGAAAGCTCCCGGTCCTCTAGTCCTCGCAGCTCCTCTTTTTGCAGTCTATCCTAGGAGCAGTCAGGTGCCACCGGAGTGCCCGGGTCCGTGGACTTTATTTTTCCCTTGGAATCAGATACATTGGAAACAAGCGAACTCTATCCCAGGTAGGTAAAGCACCGATGCTGGCCGTCGGTGGGCTTTTAAACAAAGAAATGTAAACTGGGAATGAAAGTGAGTAGTTGTCGACTTTTATGGTGCTGCTGCCGCTGGACGGAGGAGAAAGCAGATGAGAGCCGAGACAAAGCTCCGTGGGGGCGGCAGTAGTGTTGAACGCCGCTAATTGCTTTTTGAAATTGGCGGAGGGGAAGCTCGCGTGCTAATCGTTTCGCGGTGCGCCCCATCTGCCGCGGTGACAACTCTCCAATGTTTATTATCCGATTAGATGGATCAGCAGTTTGATAAAAAGAGCACTCCACCGTCATAAACTGTGGTTCGTTTAGCTGCTTGTTACATTCTGTTTTGACATTCTGAGCCATTATGCGTCACAATATGTGTTCTATAAAGTGTTCTATATTACTTCATTCTGCTATCTAACACTTTGCTGCAGGCTCCTGTGTTTCTGTTTTCCCACTCTGAATGGCTCTATCCATTTTATGTCCCTATGTTTCTCTCTCTCTCTCTCTCTCTCTCTCTCTCTCTCTCTCTCTCTCTCTCTCTCTCTCTCTCTCTCTCTCTCTGTCTGTCTTTCCCTTTAGAAGATGTTCTTCTTTCTGCTACCTGTCGTGGCTCTCTTGCTGAGCAGAGAAACAGCGGTCTCCGGTATCAATAACGACAAATGGCTGAGCACCGTGGCTCAGTTTAAGGACAGATCCTGGAACAGATTCAGAGATGTGAGTTTACCTGAGAAACACAACATCTAGCTGAAAGGGGCATCATAATTAGCTACAGTGTGTGTGTGTGTGTGTGTGTGTGTGTGTGTGTGTGTGTGTGTGTGTGTGTGTGTGTGTGTGTGTGTGTGTGTGTGTGTGCGTGTGCGTTTGCGCGCGCGCGTGCGCTACGCCCTTGATACACCCTGTGAGCACTTAAGCACTCGCCAGCAGGCATAATCCACCTTTTAGAAACTCAGCAGGTTCGAATCCTGGTTGAAAGCAGACTCATAGACAGAGAACATCAGACTTTTGCATATGATGAAAGAAAAAATAACTTTATATATAGCTTATGATTTGACTGACTGAATTATTTCCCCAACCAAATTGTTTTTATTTGCCAATGTTGATGTTGTTGTGGGCTTTTATAACTTTTGATAATTGATCATCTATATCAGTCAGAATCACAAGAAGTGAGTTTGTGACTTACAGCTGAAAGTCCAGTTGCATTTCATAACATACAGTAAAGACCAACGTGTGCAGTAATGGTTTAGGTTTTGTATAATATTTTATACATATATAAAGTATATTGTCTACACAGGAGTGCATATGTGTAGATGTCTGTGTGTAGTTCAGATGTAAATCCATTATGGTGAATCACTGAGGCTCAAGTCTTTAGGGATATCAGGCCTAAGCTGGATGATATTGTTTACTGAGAAGTGGCCATGTTAGCTCTTCAGTTGACTGTGGGCCAGCTGACTCAATGAGTCGATACAGATGCATATTGATGCGTAAGCATTTATGTCTCACTCTTGGCTAAACCACCATGATTGTCTGAGATTCGGTCAAGGTTTGAAACCTTGATTGCTATGGTTAAAATGCCAATGAAATGCTCTAAAAAATGGCCTGAAGCTTTGAATTAAGAACAACTTAGTGAATACAGCAGGTGCTTCATACAAAGATGCTGAAAGTCTAAGTAGGATTCTCTGCAGTGACACCAACAGGTAGGCTTAATTATTGTGAAATAAGAAAAGCGTGTATCCAGCCAGTTGCTGTGCAGCCACATTGTTCAATCTCAAAGATACCAGATACATCAAGCTGAATTTTGGGGGAAATGTGTATAAAACGTTGCACTAGTCATCTAGAGTATTTCCATTCGATGAAATGATGCAGCCATAAAAACACATGCAGTCTTGGGTTTGAATATTTTACTCGGTGTAAACATTATACAGCTTCAGTGAAGAGCTGGAAGAGAATATGTGTGACGCTGCCAGACGGTGTGATTTTAACAAGCTTACAGCTACTTAAGGGGAAACTAAAGTTGTTGGTTGAATTTGAACTGAATGCATCATGTCATGGACATAATGACTTCAGTTACTCTTGGTATTGGGATAGACTTTGGACAAGTATGTGTTCTCACAATATGTTGACTTTTACCGTCTCACTCTAAGCTCTGTCTCTGGCCTCAGCTGGAGAATGACAACAATGCTAAACTAACATAATCTCCAGTCTAACCAGTCCATCATCAGGCTACTGGAGACAGTAGTGTAACCACTGGCTTTCCATTTTGATACAATACTCCATGTTCTCTAAAGATTTCAGTTGACTGTGGGTTAACTTTGGCCTTATTAGAGCTGGCCTTTCCTATACAGTTCTGATTTGGCGATGTGAGAGCCAGTATTAGTCATGTCTGTATACACTCAGTCAGGGCTCTACTACCTGCAGTGTGTGTGTGTGAGTGTGTGTATGTGTGTGTGTGTGTGTGTGTGTGTGTGTGTGTGTGTGTGTGTGTGTGTGTGTGTGTGTGTGTGTGTGTGTGTGTGTGTGTGTGTGTGTGTGTGTGTGTGTGTGTGTGTGTGTGCGCGCTGCCCACTGCTCTTTATTTCGCTCTGTGGTCTCCTGTGCAAGTGAAACTCATTAACAGGAACCTGTCAGTGGAAGGCAGGAGCAGGAGGAGGGAGGGAAAGGAGGGGAGAACAGGAGCAAATGGATAGAGGGAAAGGCTGTGACATTTATGTTTAATATTTCAAGCAATGCTACCAACCTGCTGTTGTGTTTATGTGTGTGTCTGTGTGTATTGTGTGCCCTATCACATAGGGAAACCTGCTGGTCGCAATTTGTCTCCTGCAACATTGGCTGTCTTTTGTCCCACAGTGTGTTCTTTCCTCCTCCATTCTGTCTTTGCTCATTTCTCTCCTCCCCTCTCTGGCACCAACCCCCTTTCATATGACAAACAGCAAGGCCTTAGATTAGGAAAATATGGTTCTGTATGAGTCAATTTTAACCTAAAAAAATAACCATTCTATAAACCATCAACCATCATAAATTTGATTATCTGAAGATGTGATCATGATGTGTTCAAAGTCCCTTTTTACATTGTGTGATTTTTCCCAGATGAGAGTTGACAATTGTGAGAAATTTGTGGTGAAATGACTTGTCAGTCATGGTCTTAAACCGTACTGTGTGACACATCCGTGACAGCTTATTTAGAGACGACAAAAAGGAGGCTGCTTATTAATTCAGAAAATTTAGGATCAAAATCCCACACTGATGTGACTGATGCAACGATCCAAATTTACAAAGAATATGAATTGAAATGACAGAGAATTCAGTAGTGAGCTAGCATATTTACCTTGCCAGTAGTTAGGCCTGCACGATTCGGGAAAAATATGAATCAAGATTTTTTTATCTTAGAATTGATATCACGATTCTCTGCCACAATTTTTTTATCACAAAGTGTAAGTGGCAGTACCAAACATAATTTTTTTGGCACCTATAGCACATTGTGCATCACCACAAGCCTGTAAACATAGAGGCTTCAATGAATAAAGAAAATAAAGTACATAGTGGCCATTTAAGTACAGTAGGCTACCAAAAATAGTGACATATAACACATTGAACTAAATATGGCCCTGATACAGGCTCTATCTATCTAAAACATGTTAATGTCAAATGCTTTCAATAAATTAATTGAAGGAGAAAAAAAACCTAACATTTAACATTAAACATTTAAAAATTAAATTGTGAACAGGGGTGAATCGAGATCACGATTTTAACAGCCTACCAGTAGTACATCATTGTGTCTTACGTCTTTCAGGGCAATATTTATGGAAATGTTGGTAAAAAATACATAGGTATATATATATGGAAAAAAACAGCCAGTTCTTTATCCTTTTTTTTTATCAAGTCTCAAGTGAGCTCCATTATGGAACTATGTTGATTTGATGTCATAATTGGCCACCAGATTATAATCATTTATTATCCTTTGCACCCTGAACATGTGAAGGACAGTATCTGCTCACAATCCTTCATGTCTCTCTGTCAGTCAATCTCACCCCCCTCCTCTTAATTCTCATTGAGTCATGAACTCCTCATTTTTCTTCCACGCTTCTCTCTTTCACTCATTTTCTTCCACTGTCTCTGGAGCTGTGAATGACCCTGTGCTTCCTCAACCATAACCCTCTCTATATCCCCCTCCCTCTCACTCTGCCCTCACCCATGACTCCTCCTCTCTGCTGTTCTCCCCTGCCTGCCATGTTTCACTCTGCATCCCTGATGAGCCACTTGCTCCCTCCTGCATAATGTATGAGCGTCCATTTGTTGGCAGGGGAGCTGGTGCAATAGTAAAAAGTTCATGGGGCATTTCTTGAAAACATACAGAAAATAGAATTAGATTTTTTCTTTTGCCTATGCTCATTCTGAACAGCGGGGCTGTTGGAAGATATGCGTAATGCAGACATAGACAGTTTCAGTCTAGTCCACATCTATTGAGGATAGATATGCTTTAGAAATAAAAACAAATGTCCCTCATTACCATCACATATTGTCAGTTAAAAAAAACTAAGTTTTTCAATCAAAACAAAGCCAACGTCTTTGTTACTTGCTTTTATAATTGATTCATCTAACAAAAGGACTCATTTGTGGAATGTATGACATTTTGTTGGCTTCAGACTGAAGTTTGTGGACAGGCTTGCTGGCTGAGCTAGACTACACACATGCCACCATTGTGTAACTGTCTGATTAGTTGAGTTGTCTTGTTCAAAAGTGTTATTTTATTTTTCTAGTGCAGTGGCTTTGGTTCAAGTATCCTATATACATGGTGTGGAGCTTGCTCAGTTTGTTAGAGGATCTAAATGCTTTTGACCAAATAAATATTTCCTAATCTTACATTTTTTCGACCATCTTTGTTGCTCTTTTGCCAAATTACTCGTTTTAATCTATGCCAACAATATTTTCATTTTTCCTTAGGTTACAATCAGCACTTTAATTTGCATGAGCTTTTTATGCAAATCTAGTATAGCAGCAGTGAATATACACACATTTGTATGCAGTGCTGAGTTCGACTGAGTTTCTGTTTCAAGCAGAGTCAACTCTGTCATAAGCCTGCCGCTGCCTCGTGTTGTCGGCTACATCACAGTGTTCTGCTCAGGACTAAAGTGAATATTGGGGGTCCTGTTGCTGGAACATAGCAGCAGCAGTAAAACAAAAGGTCTTATTAACCAGTATAAATCTGGTAACAACAGCATGTAGGGTTAAGGCTGTGGCTCATGAATGTGTAACTACAGTGATTTCCACACTGTCTGGTAATGCAGTGATTTTCAACCACTGAGCCGCGGCACACTAGTGTGCCGTGAGAGATCGTCCTGTGTGCCGTGGGAAATTATCCGATTTTACTTAATTGGTCCAACAATTTTTTTTATTGAGTTACTGCAAATAATTTTCCATTGCTGCGCATCTGTGCCTCAATATGATGACTGGCAGAGAAATTGGTTGGTTGAATACTATTCTGTGTCAGTAGGTGGCAGTATAGCGCAATAATGACCTTGTTGATTTAAGACAATAGAATTACTGCCAGCAGGGCAGTAATTTTGCGACCAAAATTTGAAAGTGTGCGACCAGTAAATTTGCCCCCTTTTATTACACGTTAAACGTTGACATTTCGGTAGGCTACCTGAGAGCGCGTAAGCGCAAGCTTATATGTCCTCTCTGAAAATTGACAGAGAGCAGAGCTCTGACACACGCAGAGCTGCAGACGATCGGAAATGGAAACGGAAATGCCGATAAAGTGGTTTCAAGTGTGGTTACAGTTTTTCATAACTTCACGCAGACAGCGTTTGCTGCGATATGATATTAATGGCGAGCCGAAAGCGGTCGCGGTGCTGTTGACGTTACACTTCCTCGGAGCCGAGCAGGCACAGCAGTGGTGTCTGTGCCCTGGGGACTGACTGATAGGCTGAGGTTGTAAGGCAAGGCAACTTTATTTCTACAGCACCTTTTACTTTTGCCCCTAAAATGTTCAGTTGGGGGCCACTATGCTCCTAATGAAAAAAGTTAGTCTGGAGCCCTGCTGCCACCTTTCGCGTGCATCCCGCAGTGACAGGATGTAAGCAGTAGGGCCGAGATCATCGATGTAAGCCTGCAAAAGCGATGGATACATTTTAAAAAAGGAAAAATGCAGATTCTGATTATTAGGCTACAATGTGTCATTTTTGGTTGGTGGTGTGCCGCGGGATTTTTTTAATGTAAAAACTGCCGTGGCTCAAAAAAGGTTGAAAACCACTGTGGTAATACATGTGTGCTCTCTCGATCTGCTCAGGCAGATTTACAATCTATATATTTGTAAGTTGAGTGAACCTGAGGATGCTTTTCCTGAAGTGTTTTCACGGCAATAGACACAATTTGAGCTGCTAATTATAGTCCTTCACTATTTCTAAATGATTTTCCTAATTACTTCACCTCGTTCACCTTGTGTGTTAAAACCGCTGACCTCAATCTTCTGTGGTCTCCGCAGTGAAAGGAGGAAATACTGATAATTTGGAACTAAACTATTGTAGAGGTTATTGAAAGATTGGAGACCAGCATTTAAAAAAGCTCCTGGTGTAATTGCTTTTTATACAGCAGTGAAGCCTATCAACTAATACTGCACATAATACCATGGTCTGTTTGTTGCTGAGCTGGCTGGTTCAAGCCAGTTCTGCTATTCTGGCCTATATTATTAGTGAATTTATGTGTGTGTAGAGAACTGATCATCAGGACCTGCTGATGTCATGACTGGGATCAAATATCTGAGATCTCAGGCAAGTGGGTATGTAGACAATGACCTAGATACTTTTTTTTGGTACAGACCATAATGTACAGTATCTGTTGTACCAAAATCACAGAAAGGTTTACTCATTCTTTCATAAGATTGACTGATTTGACTCCAATTTTGCCACAAATACCCAGCTTTTATTTGTCTCGGGTTGTCTTGTATCTCCTCTCTTCTCCTCTCCTCTCCTCTCCTCTCCTCTCCTCTCCTGTATCACTTATCCGAATCTCTCTCTGCAAACAGTGACAGAAAAGCTGTCATTGCCATTCAGGCAGACCTACTTTTATCCTCAAGAGGAGGAAAAGTTGTTTTCACTCTTCTGAGCCTGTTGTTTGTTTTTAGTGTCCTCCTTCCCTTACTTTTTTTCTTGTTTCCTAAGCAAAACCTGTCTTCCTTCCTGCTTGCATGCTGTCACGTTTACAGAAATGCAGTAAATCTTTTTTGCGAGCCACATCGGATGTGTGTTTAATTTTTCCTCATACGTTTGTTTAAATACATGGCGTCTCCAGACTGTCTATACATTAGCTGGTGGACCTGGTGGCAAGGTGAGAATCTTGGCGAGCCGCAAACCTCCATGTACTAAGTATGTGTTTGCATTGTGACTATGTCTGTGCGTGGCCTTTCTCAGCTCAGCCTCATGGTGACAATTAAATCTTGTCATCTTTTATCTTTAATATTCACTTTTCCAAGACAACAGTCTCTCCGGGGCTGCTAGTCTCTGACCCCTGCTTTCTCTCTTTATCAAAACAATAGGACTGTGTGTGCGTGTGTGTGTGTGTGTGTGTGCGTGTGTGTGTATGTATGTGTACAGCAATTTTTGAGTTAAGTGTTTTTGTGCAATAGAGGCAGCCTCAGTGACACTATTATTTTCCTTTTCAAAGCTGGGCGGTGCGGTAGCTTGTATTACATGTTTTCCCCTTTTCCATTTATGGAGGAGAGGGTTTTGCTGAGCTTGCACGTTCTTTTTTCAGCCCCACTCCGACACATTCACACCTGGGAACTTCCCACTGCATCCAGATGTACTGGTCGTCTTCTGTTATGCATTACATTTGTGTGTGTCCTGATTGGCTGGTTGCGCAGCTGAGGGGGAAGGGCGGGATGCGGTTTAGAGAAGCAACTTAGGCGTGACGAACCCTGGAGTCACCTTCAACTTTTCTCTCAAACACACACACGCACATGTACACACACACACACACACACACACACACACACACACACACACACACACACACCCTGGAGACATACAGTATTCCCTTCAATTAAGTGAAGACTTGGGTGAGCACCTGTCATTCTTTCTTATCTCTCCTTTGCTCTGTCCTCCATTTCACTTTCTTCTCCTAAGCCTACCTTCTCCTTATACCGTTATCACCTCCACACTCTCCTCCTGGCTCTTCCCTCTCTCGTTTTATTCATGACTAATTCTTGATGAAACAGCGCCCTTAAAAATAAACCTTCTCACTCTCACACTTTTTACTCCTTTCATCCTTATTTCCTTTTCCATGCTTTCCTTCTGCATACACACGCCTCCCTCCGAGTTATTGATTTCAAATGAGACAAGGCTGATTCTTATCTCTGCACTGACGGAGATTCTTCTGTGTCATGTCGTACCCCTTTAAACTGACTCGTGGAAAATGTTCACATCTCTCTCCAACTGCTGTCTCTGCATGTGTAGCAATGCTCACCCAAACACACACACAAAGCTTCCCATCCACCCTTAGGCTCTTGGAAAGATCGATCCGTGAATTTACAGGGCCTGGTAACCGTGATTGGAGCCTTGATATAATCAATTTGAGTGTGAAGAGGCAGGAATACACACACAAACACACATATGCAGGCACAGGCACACAAATACATTGGAGGACAATTAGGTCACAGGCTAGACAAAAGGTCACTGTCCCCTGTGACCAGGATAAATAGGGTGTGTGTGTGTGTGTGTGTGTGTGTGTGTGTGTGTGTGTGTGTGTGTGTGTGTGTGTGTGTGTGTGTGTGTGTGTGCGCGCTTGAAGGTAGAATAGAGAGAGAGACAGACACAGCAGGGGAGCTAAAGGATTGCCAGTGTAATTTTGGCTGACGATAAGAAAGAGCGTATGGGAAAAACAGAGATATGGTAGGAGAAGAGAGGAAGAGGAGGAGCATTCATGTGAAGCCCATCAACACTGTGGGCAGAACAGATGGACGGACGGAGGATTGAAGGATGGGAGGAATGTGGAATCTGTCATCAATAAAGTGTGTGTGTGTGTGTGTGTACTTCAGTCAGCTTTGTCATGGCAGCCCCTCTTAACTCCCTTCTCTCTCTCTGTGGGGATTGTCTTTCTGTCCATCTATTTGGCGATGATATGAAGCGCTCCTGCTAAGCTGTTGATTCTTTTAAAGAGATTCTGTCTGATTTGCTGCTTATGTCTAAAGATTTACCAAGATAGAGAACAAACACCCTCAGACCATTGGAAAATACCCTAAAATACATAAATATAGCTTTATAGCAATATTGGCCTTTTAGCCAATTTTGAGCTGCAGAAAGAGTCTACATATATCACACTTTTCATATGGCACCTTCATCAGGTCAACATTTTATTTTGTCCAAAACTTTGGTTTATGACCAAATACCTGCAATACCAATGACATTCCCATCAGCATCAGCTGTGCTTTGTGTTTAGTGCTTATTAACAAATGTTAGCAGGCTAACATGCTAATTTACAGCATTACAGAGGACTTCATCCATATCACCAGAATGTTTTGTTCATCTATTGGGATATTTTGTTAAGGATCTAATCAATGCACACTATATTCAGCATAACTATAATGCAACTAATGATCATTGATTAATAGGTTGACTTTTTAAAAATATAATTGATTATATAGTATACAAAATGTCAGAAATAGTGAAAAAATCCAAATATCCTGACATTTGAGAATGTAGAACCAGTGAAAGTTGATGAGAACTATTCAATAAATAAAATGACCAAAATTATTGTTCACTCATTTTCTGTCAATCATCTGATTGATTGTTTCACGATTTCAGCACTAAAACGCATTCACTCTAATTTGAATTTCAAGTGTTAATGTGCCATTACCCTGCATGCAGCAGTGATTAATGTAGCTTCAAGCTGTCTTTACTATATTCCACTATATTTCATTGACATGGATGTCTGCAGTCGTTAAAAAAACCCCACATTGTTCTAATGACAGACAGACAGCTTTCTGTGTGCATATGTCTGTAATATTGTAGGGTTTCAATTTACGTCTGTAGCAGCTGGTTTTGATAGAAGGGGAGGATATCTGTCTGTGTGCGTGTGCGTGTGTGTGTGTGTGTTTGTGAAAACCTGCGGATGAACCTATGAACAGAATCGTGTATCGTTTCATGCATTAAACATGCATAGCTTGTTTTGATCATCACGTCTTTGTGTCAGGGTGAAAATATAGATGTATACTCTATAAGTCAGAATAGTTTTGTTTGTCTTTGTGTGAGTGTTTCTGTTACCATTGGAATTAATAAAGCTGTCACCCCCACCGTGCACTGGTAGTGATCAGATGTTTCTTCCTCGGGGTTTGGCTGTCTCTATGCCTCTCCATATGCCAGTGTTTGATTTGTCTTGTAATTCATTTTATAAGTTGAATCTATGAGTGGAGATGAGCCATAACATCCCTTTTTGCCCGCTTGTTACTCTGCCAAATAGGAAGTCCCTGCTGGCACAGTGATAGTATTGTTGTGTTGAGAGTGTGAGTCCTGGGTTTTTGCCTTGCAAGATGGCCCTGGAATATAACCCAATAGACACCTTTAAACAAAATGCATAGTTTTACACAGCAAGGGAGATGAACTCTGTAAATAGGATGTTCTATGTCCTCTTTTTGAGGAAAGAAATCCGAGCTCAAATAGGGTAATTTTGGATGTAGGTGATTTGACATGAGTTGTCTAGTGGTGCTTGCACAGATCACATTTAAAAGTAGCCTTCCCAACCCTGAGTGTCAAAGTGAGAAATAAATCACGGGCAGCCTTTTTTTTTTTCAAACCTACATAACCCTCCTTTTGATCAGTGTTAGCATCTCTCCTCTCCCTCCCTCTCTCTCTCACTCTGATGTTTATGGTCTCTAAAACCATGTCAGATTGAATGGGTCATTATCTAATTTCCCCCCTGAGGGCAGGGATACAGTTACTGTTTGTGTGTAAGTGTGTGTGGGTTTGAGAGATGTCTTATCTGCTTCAATAATTCAGGAGGTGTCTGCTTCTGCAGCTCATGTGATGCTCCTGGGAGAGAGAGAGAGAGAGAGAGAGAGAGAGAGAGAGAGAGAGAGAGAGAGAGAGAGAGAGAGAGAGAGAGAGAGAAAATATGTGGCAGATCTGTTCGTTGTGGCTCTTAGTGCCTTTCCATATTCCTCACTGCATAATTTTGTAGTTTTCTGCAGCTAAGTAACTCCCTGCTGCACTCTTATTCCTGCCACACAAACTCTTGGGAATTATGGAAATGAATAGCTGAATAGTAGAATGAATACTGCATTTAAAGTCATGGACTGTGTGTTTTTGTGTGTGTGTGTGTGTGCGTGTGCGTGTGCGTGTGCGTGTGCGTGTGCGTGCGTGTGCGTGTGCGTGTGAGTGTACATGTGTGTGGACAGCTAAACCAATAGCCTTCTGGGTTATGTAGTTAGATATTGTTAGGTTCTCCAAAGACTTACTGGAAGTGAAAGTGAACTGACTGTTGCTTTTAGTCTCTCTCTGTTTCTTTTCTGCTTCTCCCATCAGCTCTCTGAAAATAATAAGACTAATGGTGCTTACCCACTGCTAGTAGCAGCTCTACTCGGCTAGTCTCAACTCGACTCAACCGCGGTGCCCCGTCCTCCTTTTTCCATTGCAGATTTAGTACCGCTTCATGCATGAGGTGAGCGCGGCTGGTCGTCATAGCGTCGCCGCAGGAAACTGCCGTGACCTAACGCGACCCACACACAGAACGCCGAAGGTGTGTTGTGTTGTTTGTTCAGGACACCCCCGTCTGTCGCTAGCAATGATGACGCAGTGATTACTGACGATTCTCTCCGACCAATCAGTAGTCTGCAGGTTTTCACGTCATCTTTTGGTATCGCCTTAGCTCGCTTGGAACCTCGACGGAGGTAATACTAAAAATTAATATCTGTTGGCAGGTACCGGGGACTTTTTTTCATAATGGAAAACCAAAAAAGACGAGTCGAGGCGAGGCGAGGCGAGCAGGTACCATGTAGGTAACCGTGTTAGCATGTTAACATTTGCTAATTACCACTAAACATGAATTACGGCAGAGGCTGATGGGAATGTCATTAGTTTTGCAAGTATTTGGTCAATAACCAAAGTATTGGACCAATTACAATTTTGAACTGATGATGGTGCTAGAGGAGATGTCCGATCACCAAAATGATAAGCAATCATCCTGTGGGGGTTTCACATATTTCAGTCTGGACTAAAGTGGTTGATGGAACGAACAACCGACCGACCAACTTTGCCATCCATAGCTTCATACCCCTACTATGGCTAACAACAAAATGCCAAAAAGAGAGATATAACATCCAAATTACATAAAAGTTCCACTTGTTAAATGCATGTCCTCTTAGGGTGGCAAGATAGGAATGAGACTTTCCATGAGTCCTCCAGCTGTAATCCAGGAGTTATATTTCAGCACCATGTTGTTGCTGTCCTCTCTTAATGGAGAAGAACCCAGTTTACTGTTGGTGTGCTTCTGCTGTCAGAGTGGGGTGAGTGAGTCATTCTTGCTCTGTGTTGCAGGTCAGAAATTAAAAGTTTAAGTGGATAAAAACAGCACCACACTGTGTGTTCTACTTCTAACTCCTCAGAATGATGGACTGCTGCTGATCTGGGTGGTGGTGGTGGCATTGAAGTTAATTTCAGCCGGTCACTACACAACCACTCTCCAGTCAGATGCCATAGTGTTGTCGGAGTAACAGCTGGCTGGATGTCCTGTTTCAGGCTGACTTTCAAATCCAGAGAGACACATGTAACTAGATTTAAGCCAGATGGTGTTTTTATCCCTTGTATCCTATTTAAACTTTTTTTGATTTTGAACAAATAGATCCAGGTTTGAAGGAGAAACTCTAATTTAAAAGTAATTTGGTGGTTTTAATTTTTTTCAAAGTATTTTAAGTGCAAATGTAGAGAGGAGTAGTTATAGATGACTGTGTATCTGGCTGGATAAAATGGAACATGGAGTATGAAGTGTCATAGGGACATTCATTTTAAAAATGATACATTATACCATAATTGATTATAATAGTTAAATGATTATACAAAGTAGCATTATTAATATACAATGATATACTCCTACAAGGATCTGTACATAAAGCACCATGCAACAAAGCTTGATACTGCTTTAAATCAACCTGTAATATCAATATTACTTATTGGACAAAAACATATTCTGCACTGTTACAGGAGCAGTCTATTCTTTTCTTCGGATCAGATCAGATGAACAATGATCAATTTTTTCACGTCAATAGACCAAAAATGATATGGTCATTACATCATACGGACTTAAATTAAACACTGCAGGGCTGATGACTGGTCTGTGGTGATTACAATCTATCCTGTAATGTGCTGTATGTGCTCAAGTTTCGAATGTGTCATCGTGGAATACTGTGCTACGAGATGCATGGACAGTGCCAACGTGTCATTTAAATGAGCTGACTGTAAAAGGTGGTGATGTTCTGAGAGCAGACAGCATTCAAAAAACAAACAAACTATCTTTGCTTTGTGCTGCAGACATTACCGACCTGAAGGCTCATCTTTCATTACCATCCAATCTTTCTTAAGGGTAAAAATATGTGATTCTGTACTTGGCATTCAGATTTTAGTTTTTATTAATTAATATCCCAAAACACTCCTGCCAACTCAATATCCATGTGCTGTCGTCCAAAACAAAATCAAATTAACAGCACATATTTAAATTATATTCATGTGTAATGCTTCGGCAGAAAGATATCAAACTGAGAGCACGGCTTGGTTACCATGAGGCGAAGAAAGTCTAATTTCAGCAAGACCAGAGGGGGTCCAACTACAGAAGAATGACAAAATCAGACCTGTATAAAAATCAATATCAGTTGTGACTTCATCTTACACATCAAAATCCATGCAGACAGAATTCAACTGATCCCTGTCGCTCCATTAAGTATGCACCTAGTTCACCAGCCTCTGTATGTATGTAGCGGAGCAGTAAGTATACACAGGTGGCAGACTTAGTAGTAAAACAGCTACTTAGTTTCATTGTTTGTGGTAAAATGACTGCCGCTTAGTGTCTTCACTAATGACAGCAAGGCAGATCGGGTTTTCTGATGACTGGAAACCCTTCCACTTAGTAACAACCAGAATCAATAGACTCATCTCTCTCATTTTCTTGACTCCATCATCTCTCTCGCTCTCTCTCTCTCCATCTCCCATTCCTGAACGGTTGTGATGATACAGGCACGTTTTATGTGTTGACAACCGCTGTCCCAGTGATCAAGCAGTGGGATGGGAAATGACATGGGAAGAATAGTGAAGCCAAATGGCTAGTCATGTCTTCTGGATAAATAAAGGGAGATTGATTATGCAAATGTCAGGCTTCTATTGATGAGAGGGAGAGAGACCGAGGGAGATGTGTGCGGGTGTGAAAATGAATATATATTTATGGTTATGCATGTTGGAGGGTGACACAATTGTTTGACAGCTTTAATTAAACTTAGCTGAGTCAGCCTCTGAGCTGAAGCTTCAATCACATTTTAATGACACACACACACACACACACACACACACACACACACACACACACACACACACACACACACACACACACACAGCCCACAAGGAATATCGTCCGTCTCTTTAAACCTCTTCCTCTCTCCTCTCTGTCTGCCTTTGGTGTGTGTATGTGTGTGTGTGCATGCGCACTTCTAACCTTGAACGCAGCATTTGGCCCGGTCCCAGTGACTTTCTCATGGATTTTGTTAATAAGGTGAGCTGGGATGCTGCTGATCAATACATGGAGCTTCTTTAATCTGGAACAGACAGATAAAATGGATCCATCACTGCCAATACTATAGCAGGCTTTACTTTGGATAGCACCATTTAAACTATTGCCATCATGGAATTAATTTACCCAAAACCTTTCATTTTCAAGTGCAGTAGACGTGACTGATATATATATATATATACAGTACAGGCCAAAAGTTTGGACACACCTCATTCAAATGCGTTTCCTTTTATTTTCATGACTATTTACATTGTAGATTCTCACTGAAGGCATCAAAACTATGAATGAACACATATGGAATTATGTTCTTAACAAAAAAGTGTGAAATAACTTATATTTTAGATTCTTCAAAGTAGCCACCCTTTGCTTTTTTATTAATAAGGGAAAAACTTCCTAATACTTACTAATTAACCCTGACAAAGCACACCTGTGAAGTGAAAACCATTTCAGGTGACTACCTCATGAAGCTCATTGAGAGAACACCAAGGGTTTGCAGGTTTATCAAAAAAGCAAAGGGTGGCTACTTTGAGGAATCTAAAATATAAGACATGTTTTCTGTTATTTCACACTTTTTTGTTAAGTACATAATTCCATATGTGTTCATTCATAGTTTTGATGCCTTCAGTGAGAATCTACAATGTAAATAGTCATTAAAATAAAGAAACACATTGAATGAGAAGGTGTGTCCAAACTTTCGGCCTGTACTATATATATATATATATATATACATTCACAGGCAGATAGTATCAGCTTATATTTGCTTGTCACAGATATAATGTAACCAGTACATGTTGGAAGTTAGACAAAGCCAAGGAAAAGTTAGTGACAAGCTGGTGAACGTAGCGGAGCATTTAGCTGTTAAAGAGAAGACTAAATAAAACTAACAAATACTACTAAAGTAAATAAGGTATTGCAAGTTGTATTGATCTCTTCATCGCATAACTCCAACGGAAGATTTAGGGAACAAAATCCATATACATATATATTTCAATGTACATTTGAATGTTGTTATAATGCACACTTACTGTATCTGAACCTATACTTTAATGTTTAAAGCCAATAAGTTGAATATTTATTGTGACAGTATATAAGTTTTAACCGTTCTTTATTATCATTTAATTTCCTGTAAAGTTAACTGTTCAAAATTAGCTGTTATCCTGTTACTGTACACTTTCATAATACAGGTAATTGTTAAATTGTAAAATCAGGGTTTATTTTCCCCAACTGTCCTCCAGATTAAACCACAAAATACGTTGTTTGTCCATGCCCTCTAGATTGACTCATAGAAATGTTTTCTGATTGGACACCTCTATCGGCAACATAATTTCTCTCTGTCTTCCAATACCGTTAGAAATCGTTGTATGATGTGACAATGCTATGGTTAAGCTTTGCTTAGGTTTAGGAAAAGATTGTTGTTTGGTTTGAAATGACGTAAAAAGTACACGCTTACAATTATGAGCACGTGGTTATAAAACAATTGTGGTCTTAAAAAAACACACACTGACTGTTGGTCGGAAACAGAAAAGGGGACTTCACGCTGTAATAACGTCACCTGACCTCCTCCTTTGCTTTCATCATAATTACTGTGGTCCCTAGAGGGAATTATCACTGGAATGCAAACATATTTCAAATCAATATTTGTTCCTCAAAGTTCAAATGTTAGCAGCTTAACTGACTGCTCTGTGTGTGTATAAGTTTTTGCTTGTGTGTCTTATTCACATATTTTTTACACTCCCTCCCTCGTCCTTGTTTAACAAGGACACTAAGCAAGGCAGCGAAAAAATATCACTGTGATATTCCCGACACAGATTTTAAAGCTGGCCTAGTCTTATACTTTTGCAGCGGAGGTCAAAGTAAAAGTTAACATTTTGTGAAGAAGTGGGTACAGTGTGTGTGTGTGTGTGTGTGTGTGTGTGTGGAATATACTTCCCCCTGACTGCTGATGCGTTTAACAAAGGCAAAGGAAATTCTGGTTAAATACAGCAGGGTCTGATTCCTTACACCTTTTTACAACTTCTTCCATGGGCACACTCTCACACACCTTTCTGTATTCATGCAGTGATTTTGTGAGCATTTGCTTGTGCACAAAACACAACTCTGTGTGTTTAGTGGCATTACATAATGTCAAAATATAATTTTTCTATTTTTCTTTCATGTCTTACCTGATCCCTATTTTTTCACTGATGGTACAAAAGGTAAGTCTGTATTTTCTATTTGCTTATTGTGTTTGTTGCGTGTGTGTGTGTGTGTGTGTGTGTTTTCTGGTTGGTGTGTAATTGTGACTGGAGGGATTTTTGCCGTTTCTTTTAACCTTGGTTACACACACGAACACACACACACAGATTTGTGCCGCTGGCGAGATGATTTGTCAACTTTGAGCGTGTAAGTGTGTTTGTATGTGTTTTAGCAGGTACAGCCGTGGTTACTACAGTACTGGCCTCCAGGCTTGTTTGTGGCAGCGGAGATTTGTAGCTCTGTGCTCTGCTCTCCCCTGAGTCTCCACACACAGTACAGTTTGATTTCACCGCGGCCACTGAAAACCTCTAGTTTGACTTCTGTTAACTGGCGCAATCAGCCGATAACACTACTGCGTTGTGATGATGAAATCCCCCACTAGTGTTACCTGTTACCACTGCACTTGGGATGCCAATCCTGATATGGGTGTTATGAGTAATCCCACTGACAGTGTTGAACTCTGATTGGTGTGTGACATCCTGCCAACTGGCAAACCGATCTTCAACCTTCTTTGAATCTCAGGAGACAGACTGAAAAACGCCAGCAGGATGCACTGGTATATGAGTCAAACATTCCTTATAATATAGTGATACATGTACTGTGATACTTGTAATGACAGTAATATCATTAACTTACTTGCTACAATGAAAAGTATGTTACTTTGTGGCATTACAAATGACATTTAAAATGTGATAGGGGCACAGTAAAGTCACTGCCAGTGAAGTTCTTAGTCCTTGTAGGGTTTTGAAAAAACAAAGCAAATGCAGCGCTTTGCAATTTTTATTTATTTATGTTTTTATGCTTTTGTACTTGTAACAATTTCCCACGAGCTCAATACTACCCTCTGAAACACAATATGAACCAGCAGGCTGTGAAGTTTATTCATCAAGAGGAGCCTCTTTTATTTAGCCTCTGTAAAAACCTTATCTGTATACCCAGTATGGATGCTATCCAACTAATACAAAGTCCCTATCAAGGCTATGTGTGACTGATGGTGCATATAATTATACGTCTCATGCAGGTTTGCTGCACAATAGCACACATCTCCTGCTGCATTCATGACACAGAAGTGTCAAAATCTATAACAAATTCTCCACTTAGTTATTATTTTAGATACTGGTTCAATAAACTTGGTTAAATGAGCCACTTTAGCTCAAGCGGTAGAGTAGTTTGACCAATGATGGTCAGGTTTTATCCCCACTTCCTCTCATCCACACGTCAAAGCGTCATAGTGTACGTGTATGTCAACTAATTTTGACAAAAGTGCCAAATAAATGCAATGTAAATAGATTTAAATGAGACAATTAGAGGTGTTTCCCTCTCTGATTATAGTGTATGTTCAGGTAAATATGATTTGTTTACTTAGCTGCTTTGAAACAGCATTATGTTTAGCTTTGAGAAAAGTTTGTCAAATCAGCAGCTCATAGCCAGAACACAAACAAACTCATGCACCTCATTATTATCATCTCCAAGATTTTACTAACATAATTTTACCAATACTGCTGCTTTATTTCCTTTACTGCTACCACAATCAATTAGAGGCCAGTGACATTTGATGCAACCCCTTAAATCTTACATTTACTGTGTTGAAATGGTGCTTTTTAAACCTAAAACAAGGTGTGTAATACAGAAAATCATGCTTTGTTTGTGATGCTCATATTGTGTTACTAACAGCACATCAAACAGGAATAGGCTTATAGTAGTTGTGTGTATATGGTAGTATCCCTGATAATGTGTAGCAAGGAATCTCCAACATAAATGAAGAGATAGTGGAGAATTATTGATGTGACCATATACTGAACTCTAAAGTGTAGGCTAAAGAGGAGTGGGAGCAATGGAGATATTAGAGGCAAACAGAGGAGTATCAGATTTGAAAGTGACAGCTCCATTACTGCTATCATCCATTAATAACCAGCCAGGTCATTAGTGTGAGAAATGAATCCAGGCGCTCGCACAGACAAACAAACGCAATGCTAATCTCCGTTCTCAAACAGAGTGTCAACAGCCCCGACGTAAATGAGGGGAATGAAAAGTGAGCATAGAGGTCAGGGTGGAGATACATATTGGGAAAGAGACGTAGAAGTTGACGAGGGACAAGAGATTGTGTCAGAAGAATGGGAAGCTGACGGGGATGACAATGGAATATGATCCAGGAGATATCAGCGACTTTAAGTCTATGAAAAGCGCTATATAAATTTAATTTATTATTAAAACAGGGCAATGAGAGTGAGGGGAAAGATGCAGAAAAAGAAAGAGAAAGAAGGCAAAGAAGAAGTGATTTTCTGTAAGAGGACTTTTTTTATTTATTTTTTGTTTGGACAATGGCAGCTCCATTATTTGCATCATCTGTGAAGAGCCAGCTTAGTCATTAGTGCTAGAAATGAGTCCTGCTGCAGAGAGACAAACAAACACAGTGCTGATCTCAAGCCTCAAACAGAATGCCAATCAACAGCCACGTGTGTGTCCGTGATGAACGGTAATTAAACCGTGAGAGGGGCAGAAAGAGAAGTAGTCTGTGGTCTGTCCTACGAGTCTTAATGATGCATCATTACCACACAAATCACATTTCATGAAAAAAAGCCAGTATCATCCATCTCCTTAACCCTCTCTCTTTCTACTTTCTACCTTTCTTTCACTTGTGTACCTTTTTTGTGTTTTCTTCATTCACCCCTCTTACTGTCTGTCTGTCACTGCTTTTTCTGTTATTTTATTCTCTTTTTTTACACAATTGCTCTATTATTGGACCTACCAGGCCTTACACACTTTCCCCAGGTATTTCTTTCTCTGCCTCTCTCTGTCTCTAAAAAGAAGGAAAGAGGCTACTTGATGGTGTTGAAGTACAATAACGGATTTCCTGCTGATGGGAAAAGGCCAAAACATCCAGTACAAATACAGTATAGGCCAAAAGTTTGGGCACACCTTCTCATTCAATGCATTTCCTTTATTTTCATGACTATTTACATTGTAGATTGTCACTGAAGGCATCAAAACTATGAATGAACTGTAATGGGAAAAATTACATTTAAGCATAATGCCTTATATTTTTATGTTTTATTTCTACTTTAATTCTCTCACATTATTGAAAGACAGTTTATCTCAGTTTCTGCTTAAACTGCTGAGGTGTCCAGTCTGGAACAAAATGTGAGCACTGTTTGTCTGAACAGATAGGGGCTACAAGGTCACCCTAAAACTATCTCCAGTTTTCCCATGCCAGTTAAGATGTAACTGGGGGGGTGAAAGTCGTACAGGGAGGAGGAGGCGAAATGGCTCCGAGATGTCTGCATGTGTATCAGATTGCCTGTAAGAATTGTAGCGTCATAATAATCCAAGTGCGTGTGTGCTGTCACTCTGAAGATGCATAAAAGCCTGGTGTTTCTGTTCACTCATTTGAGAAACTGACTCCACACTGGGCTGCGGCCTTTTGTGAAATCATGTTGCTCCTATATTTGCAAATATATATATGTTTTTAATAAAATACAAAAACCCAACTTGGTTTTAGTCTCAGACTGTCTTATTTGTTTCACTTTACTAAACTCTGAAACTCTCCCCCCTGCTGCAAAGGAAACTTCCACGACAGAACACATATGGAATTATGTACTTAACAAAAAAGTGTGAAATAACTGAAAACATGTCTTATATTTTAGATTCCTCAAAGTAGCCACCCTTTGCTTTTTTTGATAACTCTGCAAACCCTTGGTGTTCTCTCAATGAGCTTCATGAGGTAGTCACCTGAAATGGTTTTCACTTCACAGGTGTGCTTTGTCAGGGTTAATTAGTGGAATTTTTTTCCTTATTAATAAAAAAAGCAAAGGGTGGCTACTTTGAAGAATCTAAAATATAAGACATGTTTTCAGTTATTTCACACTTTTTTGTTAAGTACATAATTCCATATGTGTTCATTCGTAGTTGTGATGCCTTCAGTGATAATCTACAATGTAAATAGTCATGAAAATAAATTAAAAAATGCATTGAATGAGAAGGTGTGTCCAAACTTTTGGCCTGTACTGTATGTCACAAGCTGTGTGTGTGTGTGTGTGTGTGTGTGTGTGTGTGTGTGTGTGTGTGTGTGTGTGTGTGTGTGTGTGTACATGCCAGTAGATGACAGTAAATTGGTGACGGCTTTTAACTAAGTGAACATGAAATGTCATTGATCCTCATAGGGGAAATTGATTCTCTGTAGTATCTAAAGTAATATGCTGTAGCATTGGGTTTAACTGCAGAGGTGAAATATAAAGCAATACATACAACAATAGAGTAGGAAAGCATAATAGAATATAAAAAATAATTATCGAGGAGAAATGTAACCATAGTAATAAATGTTACCAATAATTCAACAGATGTACAGTCAACTGTACTAGTGGGAATTTAAATTATACATTTTGATTGGGCGTACTGCTTGTTTTGTTTGCCCACAAAATTACAATTTGTAAGCGTGTGAGTTTTCTTTACAAATAATTTCCTGTCATGATGCAAAGGCACCAGCACAATAGTGTGCTGATTTGTCTAAAAGACCCAAGATGAATGTGGTTCTCTGATAGCTGCAGCGTAATTAGAGTTTTTGATTTGAAGATCTCATTGCGGCAGGGAGTGTTAAGTTCTTCTAAACCCAGAGCCATAAAATGCTCTTTACATTTTCCCCTGACACCAGTTGATGATGGAACATGTTGAGAAACAAACTTAAACGTGACTATGTGACTATAACATGTGTGTCTCAGATTATGTGGTACAATAAATTGAGCTTTAATATATTACCTAAAATTGCTTCACGTGTGTGTAGTTGGTAACATGACACATCTCCTGGCCTCAGCACAACACACAGACACACAGATTGCTTTTCTCTCTGTGATTTTGTCCTGAAGCAGCAGACTCTTAACAAACTTGCTGTGATGTTATGTCTTACAGAGTACACACTCATATACACACACCTGCATACACGTACACATGGTCATACACATTCACACATTTGCGCGCACACACGAACACGCTGGCATACACATGCACAGTTTTCTTTTTGAACGGTTCGATTCCGCTTTGTGGTGCAGAGTCTGTATTGGATTTCTGTTTGGAGCCAGCGCTCATGCCTTATTACTGCATTGTCATCTCACACACACACGCACACACACACACACACACACACACACACGCACACACACACACACACACACACACACACACACACACACACACACACACACACAGACACACGCACAATGTGACCAATTAATTTTTCCAATTTTGGTGACCAGAGGCAGAAGTGCAGCCCTGGCACAGAGCAGGATGAACACATTATTAGAAGGAGGAATACAGTATCAGAAGGTGGAATCGGGGTGAGCTTCAATATAATGACCAATCACATCAGCTCCTCTCATGCTCTTTAATTGCAGCAGACAGTTTTCTAATGAGCCAGGAGGAGAGTTTCGGTCAGGCTCTTATCAGAAAAACTTCTCCTGGAGGCAGAGAGACTACAATTACAGTAACTTGTGTTTTATTATTAGACTACTGTCTGTGTTTCTTGTTTCATTAAGTGATTAACACACAGGATTTGATCCTAAGGATGCAAATGATTTCACAGTTAAATCTTGAATTTGCATAGAGGAGCTAGCCTTATTTCAGATCTCAAATTAGAATTTCCACCACAGTTGTGCAGAAACATACACAAGGCCTTGTACCTATTTTGTGAGATCCATGTGCTGTGTAATTAATTATCAGGGTGCCCGTGCTGTGTGACCCGCGTGTACTCCTATCACAAGCTGCAGGTGGAAAAGCACCTTGATGCTGTATGATGGCCACAGTATTTAACCAGATGAAAGGGAAGACCAAAGAAAGAACAAAGAGTTGTAGATGACATTATTTGTAAGAATCAACTATTAATATAACCCAGTGAAGGTCTCAATTGCATTAAACATGGTATTTGATATGCATTTACTGAAGCATATGAACGTGTATATTTACATGCACTGAACTGGATGAAAATTGTAAATGAAAGTGAAAGTGTCAAAGCTCATATCACATACATTAAATACCTTTATTTTGTAAAGGGCTGTGTGTGCGGCCACACCAACGAAAGCTCCAAAAATTGCTCTTTGTACATGCGATAAGAGGTGGTGTAAGCAAGCTGAAACATAACAGAAATTTCATGCCTAAAGGAGAACTGAAATTGCACTTTTCCACCTGATTTGCATAAACACATCCATCTACCTCAGACCAAAAAGGCTCATTTGAAGCCATGATTTCAGTTCACCAAACAGGCACAAGCACAAAAGAACAGACTTTGCAACTGGGTTTGCGCTACTGTTCTCTCTACCCGACAGGGAATAGAGGTTTAAGTATGTTACTTTCCAGCCCCAGTCTGGAGGTGGATCACAGCACTGCTTCTATTTGCTTCTATTTTTTTTTTATTCTATAGAATATTTATTAGACAGGTGTTCTGACTATTTCCCCTTTAGGACCTCTCTGTCATCTGTATGTTTGCCTGCTTGCTGCGAGCATCCCAGATTGGACTGTGTGTCATTGGGGAGCCTGAAGTCCTGATGAAAAAATGATTTAATCGTGCTCTTTTACTGGAGCCTGTGGGTGTGTCTGTGTGTGTGTGTGTGTGTGTGTGTGTGTGTGTCATTCGCCGTCCTTTAAATGTAATGGGTATTGCTTAAATCTTAAATTTAAAACAGTTAAAATGGATGGATGGAAATGTGGTGGGCGGGGGAATTCTGTGAATAAAGCAATCTTGAAATTACAGTATTACACAGCAGATTCTCCTCTCAGCCCCTACAGTTTTTTTTTCCTGAGCTATTTCTTTGGTGGCACTATTTTTATTCCCACTTTGCCTTGTTCGCCGTCCTCGTGCCACACTCTACATTTGTTGTTTTTGTTGCTGTGGTTTTTGACAAGGCACAGTAGGCTACAGCAGTGAAACACATCCATCCCTGTAGATCTGAGAAGAGCAAAACCATTCAGTTGTACCAGTACCATTTCACTAAACAGCTGATGGAATGTAGCAGCTTCAGGTCCCTGGGCAACCATGTACAGAGTGAGGACTGGTAGCTGGAGAGGTACCAGTTTACCTCCTGGGCAATGCCGAAATGCCCTTGAGCAAGGCATCAGGCCCCTAACTACTCAGTCGCTGTGTGTGTGTGTGTGTGTGTGTGTGTGTGTGTGTGTGTGTGTGTGTGTGTGTAAATCATGGAAAACAGAGGACAAATAAAGTACATTATTAGGGCACCCCAGCAGCTCTTAGAGCCCAACACACAATCACTGAAATTATACGCGAAAAAAAGAAAATTAAATTTTTAATTGAATTACTTGAAGCGGAAATAAAATAAAATCCTATTGTAAATTTTTGATTTCATAATTTTTATTCTCATTTATCCACCTGAACATTTCACTCTGTCTATTATGATGATCTGAAGTGCTGCTACAGTAAAACGGGAAGGTGAAGGCATTTCTGTTATTCAGTCGTGTCTAAAGAGTGGATTTCTGTTGCTTTCTGATGGTTTGATGGGTACATGTAAGAGGGGCTCAAATCTGTATTACAAAGAGGCCTCCAAACAGGAAAAGCAGCCCATGAGTACATGTTGTCATCAGCCTGCAGCCATATGGAGCTTAACGTGCTGTTATCCAGAGAGATAAAACAGAGCTCATTGACTTATCTACACTTTTAACAAGTGCATTTCAGAAATATTATGATCTCCCTTTCATCCCTAAACAAGTCTTCCTCACAGTACACACTTGGATTTTGCCAAACATTTTCATACAGCTTTTGACACATTTTTTTTAGCACTTGCAGAATTCAGTATCTTCAATTTGTAAAGCAAATTAGCTGCCACAGTGTGCTCTTTAGCCTCTGTTTTCACATCTTGTGTTTTTCTGTTTCCTTGCAAAATCTGATCTTGAATTCCCCAGCTTGATAGTGTATGTTTTTGTGCTTCATGTCGGCACCCTGGTTTACACATTTGTCAAGACTAAAGAGGAAGCAGGCTGCAACAACTGTAGGTTGTGTAACATCACACCAAGTCACTCTACAGTCTGGCCAGGACTCACTGTCATGTTGTCAGCAGTGATGGAAAGCTCTTGAAGAAAATAACATGGGGGGAGCAGCTAAACTTTAGCAGTCCGCGTCAAGTTTCAGGTGGTAGTAAGCCGTCCAGCTCGACTCAAAATGTCACAGAGGTGAGCAGAAATTCCACCTCATGGGCCAGAGTGTCATCAGGATGAATTCAGAATTGACTTTTATATGGCATTTTGCCCACATATATTTTTCATAGGCATGACACCAGGCTCGTTCGAGATGAACTGCGCCTCGCCTGTAAAGTAGATGAGTGCAGGCGGCAGCAGCAGGGGGCGGTGACAAAAATCCGCTCTCAAGTCGTTTCCAGCAGCCTTCAGGCTGAACAGGAAGTGACAGAAACACTGTGGTCCGATTCTGATTTAATAAAATGTTATCAGACCTATAAATCAGCTTGTACACAGTCTCCAGTTGATTTTATTATGAGAGAGTAGCTCTCAAAATGCTCTACATGCAATCTGTTGCTGATTTTAATTAACAACACACTGTGGATGATCAGTAATCTCAACAGATTTAGCATCGGCATTCATTGGGCGGCGATCGCCGGAGATCGATTCTGCGCAGATCTGGCTCATCTCGAACAAGCCTATTACGTGAGTGGTCTGCAAAAAAAAAATCAGCAACAATCTTGATTATCGGTTACTTGTTTAAGTAAATCAACCACAATGGCAAAAAAAAAAAAAAATCATCTGGTTTCAGCTTCTCAAATCTTTTGCATCTCTCCCTTATTCCCTTATCTTCTATGAAACAGTCACAACAACATCCTGCATCCACAACATCCTTTCTCAACACTGACTACATCTGTCTCCCTGCTGCATTGACACACATACTACAAACACACAGTTACAAACATAGCAGCAAACACGAGGCCTCAAAATGTAAAACAGGCTCCCTTGCTTCAGTCACATTTCAGTAAGTCTTGAAGTCGAAAAAAAAACTCTCAGCTTTAAAACGGAGATAAATACCTTGACATCCATTTCAATTATTTTTCCACTCTACTATCAGCATTTCGAGTAGCGTCCCTGTCAGCTTTATGATTATGATGCCGATTATGATGATCATAACTGTTGTGATGATGGCGATGATGATTATGTTTGTGATTACTCTGCTTATTGACTGTGGCCGTGTCACAGACACAATCTCTCATCCACTCAACTCATTCCGTGTGGAATTTTCATTCTGGAGGAGAAAAGGAGGAGCTTTAACTCCAGATTTGATTTATTTTGTGCTCAGAAAGTTTATCATATCTACTTCTTTACAATGCAAGTACAATACAATGAGTTTGGATTACTGTAATTTATATTTGTTCAAAGCCTCACTCCTACCATGTGCATCTCTCTCTTAGTGGGGCAACAGGCTTTTCTTGTATGATAGTATTTAGAACATTTGCATTGTTTTTCATTATACTTGTATAATGCTTGTACATTGTGTACATTTAAAGTGATACTACAGTATGTAGTTTGCTTTAAGAAGACCCAGTTGGGTCGAAACTTTTTGTTAGACTACAGTATGTACCATCTGAAGGACAGTGGTAACTGTAACTACAAAATACAATAACAGGATCATCTTAAAGATAAAACACAGCATAATAGTACTACAAGTAAGTGAGCGGACTTAGTCATGTCAGTTATGCAGCATTATCTACCTAACCTTTGCAAATAAATTGCCACCATTAGCTACTGGTCATACCAGACCAAGTAATGCCTAGTTCCCACTGCACGACTTAAGCTCTGATTTTCTACTTGCACAGAGCTCCCAGAAAAAAGTTCCAAATCAGCGTTGTTTTGACACTCGTGTGTGTGTGAATTGTTCAAAGTCGCAAGCTTTGAACAGTTCAGATATCTAGCAAGCGAAATATCTGGACCCCTCGGGGAGCTACAGCCAATGAGAATGCCAGACACAGGTTAAGGGGACACAACTTCCATTTGCAACAAGGAAAGCTGTTGTTGCACCTCGAGAAAACAGGCTATAAATAGTCAAAAGGAGTCAAAACAGGCTATTTTGTGAACACGTGTGCCAACGACAACACCCCTTAACCATCTTTATATTCTTTGTTTTATTGCTGCAAATGAGTGCACTGTCAATTTGGAGTGCTTGTCTCTGGCAAACATTCATTTTTGGGTGATTTATGTATATTGTCACTTGTCGCACATGTTTTTTCGTGAGAAATCGTAGTTTGGAGACCATACATACTCATCAGGGATTCCTCCTGGTGAAAGATCTTGAAGTGTATGATCCCCTTGTCGGTCACTCATGTAGTGTGAAAACCACATCGACCTCATGACAAGCTAATAAGACAACAAGTTGTGTAGTTTGAACAGTACAGCGATCTGACGACACTGAAAGTGGTGTAGTGTGAACTTAGCTTAAGAGTGTATTGCGTTTCAGCAAGGGTGATTTAAGTGCTTAGGAATTTAGTATTTTATTTGTAAGAGAATGGATTTTATTACGTCTCTTATAATTAGCACAGGCTTGCTTTAATTTATGCCCATGCAGGTTTTAGTTCTACACTAACTCCATTTACCATCATGCTTTCTGTTCAGTGCAGAGGCACGGGTTCAGTAATGGAGAGACGCAGATACAGGGCACCTGGGGATGAATGGTGAGAGAAAGGAGAGAACACAGAGAGAGTAATATTGAGAAAGCAACTTGTCTGCGGAACATTTTGCTCTTCTCTCACACATGACGCTTTGTGAATTGTGTGAATTGCTTTGAGTGCACTCTGGCAAGAAAAGTGTTTGAACACACACACACACACACACACACACACACACACACACACACACACACACACAATAAAAAGGTTAAGACCTATAATCACAACAATATGTTGTCTAGTAAAAGAAGAGCATGGTAGTGAAAAACAAAGAGGATAAACATCCATCATCTTGCGTAATGTTGCCTCTGCATGCAGAAGCTCAAATCTCATTTAACATCTCTTAGGGAAGAGATTGAAAAAAGAAAGGAAGGATGTAAGAAAGAGAAGATGACATGATAAATAGATGCGTTAGGGTTTTTTCGTCATCTGCTCGCTTTCGAGGATGAAAATATAAATGAAATCACTAGTGAATGGAAGACAAAACTAGCAGCGGAAATGTGTTCCTAGTCATTGGTGAACAGCAGAATACTTTCCAAATGAAAATAATGGAAATCAGACTACAGTATATCTTATCATTCACTCTTCGTAGGTCTTATTTGATAAAGAGTCTGCAGATAACCCACCTGACAGGTCTACACAGCACGTTTCAGTCCTTGTGTTGAATGTCTGTCTAAGTCAGTGATGTGTTGTAGATCTTGTTGGTTATTTGCAGCAGCTCTCTGTACTTCACACTCCTGACTCTGAGAGCTTTAACCAAAACAAATCTACGTTTACAGCAGGGTTTCTGGAAACATTATTAAGCCCCTTCTGTCACCCCGACTGAATTACTGTCAGCATGATAGGAAGAGTGTGTGAGGGGCGTGGGAGTTCTTTGCGGGGTTCGCAACATCTCAATCCAGAGAGAGTTTGTGTAAAAAGCTTCAAGCTCAGATGACTGTAAAAATCCACTGAGTGCTTCTCAGAGGAGTCCCTGTTGTTTTAAATGAAAGGATCGCTTCAAGCCTCAGTATCTACTCTGTATCTTTAGCATCAGTCTGATGTTTTCAGTCTAATTATACTTGTCACAAAATTATACGGGCAAGAAAGAGGGATAATAATAGAAGCATTAAGGAGTTGACTGAAGTGGATAGTGAACAAGCCAGTGAACTTGGTTGCTACCGAGTTTAGACATACAAGGTTTGTCAGTGAACAGCTGGAGAGACTCAAGTTGATGGTGCGTGTAAAAGCACCTCCTCTGGAGCGCGGCGTAGAGATGAGTGACTAGACTGATGTTGTGGTTCAGAACTGAGAGCAATAACAGCTTTTACTTAACCCAGTAAGTATACTTTCACTGTTTAAGAGCGCTTGTTAAAAGTTAGCATAATTAACATTGAGAATGACTCAAGAATTACAGCATGGATTTTCAGATCAGACCACACTGTTTGGCTGTTAAACTACCAGCTTGAGAAAGTGTTAAGGCAACTGTTGTGCTTGGAATGTTGCAATGGCATCCCAATATTCTAGAATCCAACAGTGCAGTCACAAAGAATTAGAACAGCATGTATTGTGTTAGTTCTATACTGCACTAAACTGCTAGTAGGTAAGAAATGAAACTAACTCTCTGTCATATTTGCTGAAACTGACCCTATGTTCAAGCAGAACTACATGAAACAGGTAATAATAATAAAAGAAATCTGGCTTTACAAAAATCCACTGCTCCCTGTTCAGATTCACCAATTAGGTCCGGGGGGCGGTGTCTAACTGCGTGTCAATCACTGATCATGCACACGCATTTATTCTCTCTTGTGGGGGGAGGGGCTTAGGAGACCATTTTGGGCTTAATGCAGAAAGGGGAGAGGGACTGAAAAGTTGTTGATGTTCACATTTTTTGGCTAAGTCCTGGATCTTCCCAATCCAATACAGCACCTTTAAGTTACTATCTATCACTGAAGAAGGTAACACAATGGTGGTTGATATGGCACTGGTGAAAGTATTGCATAAGCAATAATTATGTATTTGCAGTAGTTATAAAATACTGTATTATTATTTTCCCCATTGTATATACACAGCAAATGGAGCTATGCAGAACAATTCTAAAAACTTGATGATCATGTATCAACAACAAGACTCCAGACCATAGACACAGAATGAGATTTAATCTGTTTCTATGCCTCAGACTGCTAAACCCTCAGCGCAATTCCATTGTTTTCACTGAAATACAAATTCTAAATCAACCCGGACTGAAATCTATTTAAGGATTGCCATTTTAAGTAACCCTCCTTTTCTATAAAGGCTAACAAAGAAACCACAACACTATTACTTATGGATAATCCATAGATATAGCCTGGCATCATCTGGAGGGAACCAATCACGCGGGGATGGCTCCAGCCGGGGAACCAATCATTACACAGTGAGTCAGGCTTCACTTTGCATAATAACATGCACAGACCTGAGCTTAAGACAGTTGACTTTTTCTTTATGTATTGAATATTTCTCTTTACTAACTTCTGTTAAAGCTTACAGAGGATAACAAATAGCTTCGTGTTTAATATGGAGTGAAACACAAACTCAACGATGGATGAACGCTTGGACGGATGGCTATAGTGGTTCAAGAAAAAACTAAGCATGGAGACTTGTGATTTAACACCCAGTTTTCAGAATGCAAGTGAGTGGGTGCATCTGTAACTTTAGAATTTTGTCTGATCTCTGAAAGTGGTTTTCTTGCTAAAGAAGGGAGTGGGGAAAGTGGGCAACCACTGACTTTCTGACAAATTCACAAATGGGTGAATGAAATAATAGGGTTTGTATATGATCAGGAACTGATCCTGGTCTCACCTCTGAAGAGAAAAATAAGGCTTCCATCGACCAATGATAGCAGTGAGGGAACCTCTCCCAGTAGGGCTCATTAAATTTTAATTTTGTTAGCTCAGAATAAAGAAGAAAGACCTTTTATGTGTGTCATTTCTGACTTATATTGGAGTAAAGGTAATAGGATGCCCCCTCCCAATACAATTGCTACAATGAAGTTGGAGCGTTGAGGCTCTGAACCAAAACGAAACAGTAAAGAATATAATAATTGCACTTCATCATCGTATCACCCCTGCAGAGTGAAAGCATATCCTTCAGCCAATCAGTGCCGAGGTGCCGGTTGGAAAAGCCAATCCCCATGTGGGCTTGTTAGAGACCTGGTGTTGTTTATTTCTCGGGAAGAGTGTGTGAGAGAGAGAGAGAGAGAGTAGAGAGAGAGAGAGAGTAGAGAGAGAATAATAGCAGGTTAGACTGATAGGGGTGATGAGGAAAACAGCAATTTGTGTGTGTTTTTTGCCCTGCTAATGGAGGTGGGGGTTTGTATTGTTGTGTTTGTGGGGGGGTGAATTTTGCTCCACTGTTGAAATGGGGTTTGTTGCTGTGGCGATCTGACCCCTGGAAACAGCTCAGACAGGATAAAAAGCTCAGACTGGAAAAGGTCAAACACCATCTGGGTTCATGTGTCCTAAAGAGCTCCATTCCTCTGTTTACACTGTCAGACGCTTACCTTTCTAGTTTAGAATCATCACTATGGGCAACAACAGGGCTAATTTGTCCTAATATGGAAACATCGCCTCCCATTAACTAAAGCATGTCAAATAAAAGAATTCTATGTGAAGGATTACATTGCAACACATAGTAAGTCAGTAATGAAGGTGAGTTATTAAGAGACTTTTCTTCATATCATGTTTTAAAGTGTTTTAATAACAAGTAAGCCTAAATCACTACTTAATTTTCATCAGATAACCCTCCTGTTATCCTCGGGTCAAATTAGACAAAATGTTTCTTTATCAAAAATATGGGATTCTTTCAACCAAATTGCCCAAAAAATAACACGGAGGGTTCCACAAAACAGGAAACAGTCTGTGATTATCCATCAACATACGTCCCTTGGATTAGTCAAAATAATTCATCATTTCTGGGGGGGGATTAACTCAAAAATTGGGGAAAATTACATATAAATGAGGTTTGAATTCCAAAGATAAGTGTAAACTACTGGTAATAAGTTGGAATAAAGTTGGCCAAGAAGATGTAACAGACAATTGGGTGATTATTTTTTTTACTTTATTCTTTGCTTTATAAACAGGCAAAACAGACCATAACAAGACATCACAAGGGTTGATTGACAACAATAATGTGTGTGTTCATGATCATTATGGCCATTGAGATGAATCATTTACATATTGTACTGGATCTTGAGTCTTTTTAAAGGTGGCTGTAATTAATTAGGGCTAGATGAGAGGTAGTTTATCAAAGATAAATTCCTGATGATTTGTAAAACAATATATGCTCTGTATGCTCTGTAAGTCTTTTGAATATAATATCAAAATATGTCAGTAAATATAAGAAACACCTACATAAATCACACCAGTATTATATAAAAACTAACAACTAAACAACTTTCACAAACTAAGTTGAAATGTAACAAAAACACAATGGAATTGAGCCTTGAGCAGCGTTGACAGAACAATATCTGTATTATTCAGCTTGAAGTATAAAAAGGATCTGGTGCATTGTTTGTGTCGGCTTTAGTTTTGACGGAGTGTGTTTATTTAGATAGAGACATCTCTCAACTGTAGCTAACCTGAAGTTTCCGTTCTCTGCTACAAAGTCTTAAATCAGCCAGCCCGTTTGCTTCGTCTCTCTCCATTCTGCTCCTCTCCTTTCCTCCTCCTCTCTGGTTTTCATCCTGCATTTGCCTTTCCAATTCATTCTCCCCATTTTCCTACATCATCACCTTTCCCTCTGTTCCCTTTCTTTCCCTCGCCGACTCTGTGCCTGACTAAGCCTTTTAAACTCCTGTGAGGCCGTGTGGAATTAGCTCCTGGCTGATTTGTGGATAGTCTTGGTACTCTTCACTACTAACTTTGATCTGAAACTGCAGGCTGTTTCCCTGTTGTTGGTTATAAGATGGTGGGTGTAACTGTATTAACAGTCTATGGGTGTAAAAGTGAATGGAGAATTTTGTTTTGTTTTATGGCCACGTTATCTTAGGGTCAGCTCTTGCCTTTGCCCCATGCTGTGTTGTTTCCTTGTACAAGCGGCACCCTGAGGTGATAACTATGTAAATCAAGGAAGGTTTGCAGTATTCTTGTTCACATTTTCTGACTGCTAATTGTTACTGCTTTTCTAAACACAACTACAAAAACCTTATTGCTTTTGCCTAGTCGTTTACTGTGTCTGAAATAAAATATATATACATGTTGATTTACCTTAAAGGAACACGCCGACTTATTGGGAATTTAGCTTATTCACCGTAACCCCCAGAGTTAGACAAGTCGATACATACCCTTCTCATCTCTGTGCGGGCTGTAACGCTGTCTGACGGCTCCAGCGGCATCAGGCCAGCACAGAACATGCAGGTGAATGGTTCCAGTAATCCTACTGCTCCGAATAAGTGACAAAATAACGCCAACATGTTTCTATTTTCATGTTGTGATTTATAGAGTCACAGCGTGTACAAAAAACAACGTAACATGAGACACAGCCGTCTTCTAACTGTAAACAAACCGGGAACTATATTCTCAGGTGGAAGAATATAGTACTTGGGCGGAGTAATATGCTCGCAGCAAGCCTGTCTGAGAATATAGTTCCCAGTTTGTTTACTGTTAGAAGATGGCTGTGTCTCATGTTATATGTTGGCGTTATTTTGTCACTTTTGTCACAATTGGGAGCAGTAGGCTAGTTGGAACCGGTTACCTGCAGGATCTGTGCTGGGCTAAGCTAATGCTGGAACCGTCAGACAGCGTTACAGCATGCACGGAGATGAGAAGGGTATGTATCGACTTGTCTAACTCTGGGGGTTACGGTGAATAAGCTAAATTCCCAATATGTCGGCATGTTCCTTTAAAGACATAGAAGATTACTGCAATGAGTTTTGAATAGTATTGTTCAAACTACAGTAACTCACTGAAATGTTGTGGAATAATTTGACAACAAAATCCCTTTACTCTAAAGTGAGCGTAATTAACACAGGAAGAAACAGATGGAGACTGCAACAAGCACTACATTCACGTTATCGTTGTCGTTCACTTTCCTTTTCCCTTTTATGTTTTAGTTGTTCTTTGTTTAATTTCCTTCTTTCCTGTGATGGTCCTGCCCCAGTATCAGCCATAACTACAACAGATAACTTCTAAAATAACATTAAAATACAATAAGACTTATATAAAGACATCTCCTGCTTCCTTTTACCTGGCTCTGCTGGCATACGCTAATACAGGCTTTTCCGGTGTTAAAAATAAATCTGTGACCCATCAGAATGTGTTACTGTCTACCTGCCGCAAATCATTGGGCACATGCCTTATTAAAAATTCTATAAAAATAGCGTTCTTTTCCCTGTTAGCCTCGTTTGCTGTTACAGGTCATTGTATGAGAAATGACAGAGCTTTAGAAACATTAAAAAAGTTAGATATAGTCACTTTAAATTACTATTAATTGACAGTAAAGAAAATAATAATTAGTTTGGAGACCTAATCCCAGCAGGATGTTTTAGATTCAACGTGAACATCAACATTTTTGTTCTAGCATTGACCTGCAATGATATCTGACTTTCTGTACATGAAGCAAACCATAAGCTCAAGCAATATATCACTGTCTTTGTATATGGAGCAGTAAAGTGGAGGATGTGTTTACTGGTTTGGATTATAGCTGAGCTCAGCTTTTACTGTAAATATAGTTTGGCTGACCTCCAGAAAAACCTGCAGGGTGACAAAAACAAACTATAGTTGTTTTTTTCCATAAGAAAGTAAAAAAGAAAACAGTTCACATACAGCGAACATAAAGACACTTTGTGAAAAGTTTATTTTAGTTTGGCTTGCTTTGGATGTTTTGTCTGCATTCATTTGGCTTGCATTTAGTTTGACAAAGAGACAGGTATGTATCAGCACAAAGACCCCCACACACACACACACACACACACACACACACAGTAACATGTGAGAGCTTCTTCTACAGACATCCTTTGAACGTTCTATTGGTATTTACTCTGCGAACAGACAGGCAAACAAGAAGAAATTGAGCGTCAGCGTCAGTTCTGGCAGGCCAGGTAGTCAAGACGCTGCTAACGCTATTGGCCATCAACACGGTCTCATCAGCTGATCTGCTCCAGCTGAGCTGCATCAGCTGATCTGGATTAGCCCATCAGCTGGTCAACACCCCTCGGTGCTCAATGGCTACACTCAAACAGGGCGCCCTATTTAAAGCAGATTCAGTTTGCTCCTACCTGCTTGCTGCTTGCTGCTCGCTTCTCTGCTGCCCGCCACCTCCCCAGCTCCAAAATTTAATTCAGAATTTATTAGCTGAAATGCAATTATTCAATAAAAATTTCCTAAATAATTTTTATTGTCATGTGTGTTCTTGACTTTATGGACCTGACAGAAAGACAGAAAGTGTCAGAGGAGAATGAAGGTAACGGAGGAAGAATTTGAGAAAAAGGGGAAGTGAGGAGAAGCTGAGCGCAGGACTGCTCTGAGTGGTTCAGGACAGCTCTGCTATGCTGGTGGAGGAGGAAACTTGCCGAGGGGAACTGAGGTGGAGGAGGATTAAACAGAGCAGAGTAATGCACTCGGAGTAAAGAAAGGACATTTATCTCTCCGTCCTCCTGAGCTCTCCCCTTGTTTCCCCAGTGGAGCAGACAGATAAGAGAGCCTGTATATGATTGGCTTAACACTTGGCCCGTCGCCACGGCTGCACTATCACCGTGGGATACCGACAGGAGCGGAGGGATTCTGTCAGATAGGATGGTATTAATAAAACATAGGATAGTTTTGTAAAGGGAAGTTAGCCGACTGAATTTAAATCATTTTAATTCTGTGTGTGAACTTGTACTAGAACAATAACTGCCCAAAAAACTGCTATCGTGGTCCCTTTCACACTGTTTCTGCATAATTTTCTTCCCGTTTCATACAGTATCACAGTGAGGCTCAATAGATCTGTTTAAGGTACTAAGTCTCTTGCAGAGGGACACACACAGAGAGAAAACATAGCATATGAATATATTATGTCTGTTGTGAACTTTTACATCCTTTGCCCTCATTTTTTGTGCTTGCTGTGTTTTCATTTATCTACATTCTGACGCTGTCTTGCAAATGCCAGTATATGGATTCAATTGCAGCTAATGTATCTTTTTTTAATCAGCATAAGTTCCCTTTAATGCAACCATTTGAAGATCTAGCCACTAGTTAGAAAGCAGAAGAAAAAGAGAGTTGTTCGCCTGTATTTTATTACTCTGTGATTTCCGCTGTTTGTATTCAAATGTCGCTCACACATAAATTATTCAGCTTTGGGTATTTAGATGTTGACAACACACGCAGAAAACAGCAGAAGCAGGTGGGCTATTAACAGCCAATAATAATTTTCACTCTAAAAATGTATATCCTGCTCAACATCTGTCAGCTCAAGGACAGAGAAAGAGAGGGAAAAAGACAGCTCCAGCTTTGGTTTTCACACCAAGGAGAGGTTATGAAAGCATGGCAGCCGTAGGAAAAGCACTGTGTGAGAGCCAAGGCTGTTAGCAGCCAGCAGAGTCTATTCATCATCATCTAGCTTATGGCTGCACACTCGCTGGTGGAGCTCCCCTCACAGACCCACACTCACAGTCCAGTAGTCTGACAGACCTGTCGTCAAGTAGACAAAAAGATAAGAAACAGCACTTCCCATTATGTTTCTTTGCAACCGGTTTCCTCAGCCAATCAAACAGCCAGGGGCAGCCCGGCCCGTGTCAAGCTAATCTAGTGGCATGCTGCCTTATCTATTATTTATTACACTGTGTCCCCCAGCCTTAGATCTAGGTTGACCTAGACGTGCCTACGAGCTGCTGGAAGGCTTACATGGTGAAGAAACGCTGATCTGACAGTCGTAAGTGACTTGGGAACAGTTACAAACATGAGACTTAGGTGTGTGGAGAATGTGTCTGAATCACAAGCAAAATGTTTTAGACCTTCGATTTCTTCCTTGTCAGTTTTCTTCTTGATCTCATTCTCCTCGTTTTTCTTTCTCCGTTTACTCGGACATGTGGTTTTGAACGTATGGCCACACAAAACATACGATTTGAAGACATCACTAGCTGGGAAATTGCATAATTTTTCACCAATGTCTGACATTTTAAAGACAATTGTTTGACTAACCGAAAAACTAATTTACAGATTAATTATAGTGATGCTATTGCTGCACAAAATGTAGCATTGAAATTAAATATATTGAATTTCACGTTACAAGTTTTCAAGTACAAGATTTCAAGTATTTTGTCTCTGCCTACTACACAACTCTGACAAGGGTGAACAGGGAGGGAGAAAGGCACCAGTGCACGTCAAATGTTTGTAATGCTTGTTGGAATCTCCATCAGTTTCTTCCTGTGTTGATTATGCTCACTTTAGATTAAAGGGATTTTGTTGTCAAATTATTCCACATTTCAGTGAGTTACTGTAGTTTGAACAATACTATTCAAAACTCATTTTTGCCATTACTTTTCTTCGCTGGCAAATGGAAACTCCTCATTCATTTGATTCTTTGAATTAAAGGTTTTGTTTAAAACTCACATGGCGTTTGGATGGAAATATAACCGTGCCTTGACAACCAGTCATTTAGCCCACAGTACTGTATCATTCATTCTTGTCTTTGTTTCATCAAACTCTAGCTTTCCTTCTGGTTACCCTTTTCTACTCACTACACTTTTCTTTCCACCGACTTCTTTTGTAATGGATTGATTTTCATGTTTAATGTCCTCCAACTAGGAGGAAATAGAAGAAAAAGGAAAGGAAGCCAGTTTGGAGAGGGTATTGGAAAGAAGAAAGAAATCTGCAGAGTGTGAAGATGGCAAGATATTCTGAATAACAGGCTGCTGAGTGAAGGTTTTCTCCTCATTAATGTGAAAAGAAAGGACAGAATGAAGAGGAAGCATATTTTTGATGTTCGGCTTTGAGCCACATTGTTCAGATTCTGGATCAGTTGAGGGATGTTTTCAGCAGTGTGAAGTGGAGGAGTAGAAGAGAGGAAGAGACTTGATGAATGAGGGAGGCTATAAAAATAGAAAGTGAATGGAGGAAGTAAGTAGAAAGAAAAGAAGTCGTTTATCTCAGTTTAGAGAAGCCGGATTGGCTGTGAATACAAATGTTGTCATTGGTTTTGCCAGATCTTTATGTAACGTTACAGTCTGGAAGGAATTCACTGGCATAATATGATGTTTTTTTAGCCTAATTGTGTGTGTGTGTGTGTGTGTGTGTGTGTGTGTGTGTGTGTACGTGCGTGCGTGCCTGCATGCGTTCGTGCGTGGGTGCTTGGGTGTGTGTGTGTGTGTGTGTGTCAAAAAAAGAGAGAGCGAGCGAGAAAGTCTGAGTACAGTCCAATAAACTATTCATTTTTGTGTAGCTATCCTCAAATGCAGCAGCAAACTTTTTGTGTATGTGTGTACAATATGCATGTGAGCGGTAGTGTGTGTGCTGCTTCATCTTCTCAGCATTGCATGTAATATTCAGTTTGTTCATGTGAATGAGATGCTGCCTGTCAATCTTGAGGTTGTAGACACAAACAGGGCTGGAATGGGGTAAAAAATCAGCTCTGGACTTTTGAGACCCAGACCAGCCCACCACAATCGGCCGGACACCACCTGTCCTTGCACTCCCCTTCAACACATGTAATAAGGGTCTAAAATTAACACCATTTAACAGCCAAATGCTGGTAAAACATGCAAATGGAGGCCAAAAATAAGTAACATTTTAACATTCACTAGTATTTGGCTGGTGGACAAAAAGTTAATTTTGAACCCTCCATTCCAGCCCCTAATACTGCTACTTATCTGAGTGGTAAGTAAGAGAGTAACTAACATAACTAACATTACCTGCTAACAGCTAACAAGTCCTCTCTGGTAGACAAGGGTGCTAAAATAATCGTTTGACATGCTAAAAATCACTGCCGGCACTTTGAGTTACTTTCGCTGCCGATGGGGGCGAACTTAAATGCGCTCTCTCTCTACGCTCCTCTTAGTTCTCAATCTTTCTTTTGTTCTTGGCTATTCCTTCATCTCCCTCTACCTTTCTCTGCGTCTCCATTCTCTTGCTCAGTCCATTCTCCTGTCCACTTCACTGCTCAGCTACAGATACCTTTTTTTTTTTTAAAAGAGATTTTACTTTTAACCAATTTGCCCAAAAATATGTCCGGGAGATCCTGTAAAACAGGTTACATTATATGTTTAGAATATAGTCGCGGGGTGCCCTGGTAGCTCACCTGGTTAAGCGTGCTCCCCATGTACCAAGGCTCAGTCCTTACTGCAGCTGCCCGGGTTTCAGATTCTGGTGACAATGCGAGAAATTATGGATTGCAAGTTTGTTGATTTATAGTCATGAGCTAGCAAGTAATACCGGCTATAGGGTTAAAAAGACTCCCATCTGTTGGAGGGGACACATGCCAACCAAACTTATCTGCTTTCACTGTTGGTGTAAATGTGTTAAGTTTGACTCTGTCACAGCCGTAATGACAGATCAGTTTATACCGTTCAGCCAGTTAAGGCTAACCCACAGTGACCTCACATTGCTGTGGGTTTGAGTGCTGGTCGTAACGGTTATAGCATGTAATGCCCTCAAAGTCACATAGCCAACTATTGATCTAATTTATTTGTCTATATAAAATAGCCTATGAATAAGTCAAGTCAGTAAAGCACACTTTATCTTGTTATACAGTATATGACAGTCCTATGTTCTGAGTCTTGGGTTAGGTCAATTAATTAAGGTTGTTATAAAGTTTGGTGATTCATTTTATAAACATGGCCGACTGGGTGACACACCGTGCACCATGTTGTGTTTCCCAAATCAGATATTTCTTTTCCTACTAATGAGGACGTTTCTAGTGAGAACAGGCTAGGCTCATCAACTGTAGGCTACTGTTTCTCCCTCTGGTTGTGTGTGTTGCTTTTCCGAACAGAAGGGTGTTTCCACTTCAGGATTGTTGTTGAAGCCAAACTGCATCCACTGGTCAGCATTCCTTACTCCTGCAGAGGTCTAACAGTAAAGTAATCTGATGCAGCATGTCTCTAAAATCCACTCTGCTCTGTTCTGCTCACAAAGCTCATATATCAGCTTCACATGATTGCTGATCAGATCCCAGACCAGTGATGTCTATAAGTAGGATGTAGCCTAAGGAGAGCATAGACTTGGTGAAGAGGGAGGAATGAGAGGAGGAGGAGGAGAGGGAAACGAATTTGAGACTGTGTGGGAAAAGATGAGGGAGGGAATTCGGCAAGGTTCCAGACTCATGAATAAAATGCATAAAGTACACAGTAAATTTTTAAGGCTATTTAGTTTCCACCGAGAGGCCAGATTTGCATCCTCATCCCCTGATTATGACATCTTTAGTCAGCAGTCAAGGCATGGCTTTGCTTATTTTAAACACACACACACACACACATACACACACATACACACGTTCAGTGAAGGTTACTTCTGCTGAGAGAAGCTAATCGTGAAGCCATTCCCACTCTGGTTCCTCCGTGAATCAATTTTGTTCCTTCTCTACCTTTTACTGTCACAGACTTCCTCAGGGATCTATTATCAGATGAGATCTTAGGCCCATCACTTTAAACTGGAAAGGAAAAAAAAGGGCCGATCTGCTGGAGACCCAGGAGACAGAATGACAAATGTAAAGAGGTCCTCACAGAAGTGAATGACTTTTTGAAACTGTTCATTCAGTTTTAACAATCCACTTTTGAAAAAGTGACATCTTGCTGCTGTGCAAATAATAGTTACACTTACATGCATGCTAGTGTATCTGTTTTGAGTCATGGATTTGATCATATTTGGGATATGCCGTTTTTAGTAAACAAAAAGGAAAACGGTTATCGATCTCCTTGTCTGAAGATTATAAAATTATCCAGGTTTTTCATTGTCTGTGTCACATCCAGCAAATGTTTCATTTCTGTAGCGACTAAGTTACCTTAACCTGGATAAGGGCTTTACACGCCACAGTCTCTATCAAAGTACTCTAGCTTGCATATCCAGTTTTCTGGGACTGGAATATGTAGACTGAAACAAGACAAAATGGCAGGAAATGAGTGGAAATAGGCCGGTAACGTCTAATGGAACTACTCACTGCAACATAAAGCTGTTTGAACACAGACATGCACTCAATTAACCATAATTAAAATGGTGGCAGCGCTAAATAAACTGCATCATGTACAGGTTTATAAAAAAAGGAATCCCATTTTCACTGACAGCTGTTGTGCTACATTTTAAACAGGTTTTAATTAAACTCTAAAAAAAAACAAAAAACAAAAAAAAACTAATTAAAACAGTTTGTTTGCCAACAAGCTCCTACAGAGTGTATGCAACATAAAATGGACACAGTTGAAGGACTTCCCTCACTGTGAAACTCACTGTTGGCAATTCCAGCACCACCTCCAACAAAGATTATATGATAATAACGACACAAATTTGATCTCCTAATCACTTTAAAGCGTTTGAATGGCATTGGGTCAGTGTCTCAGCCAGCTAAACAGCCAGTTAATGCTTTTGAGATGAGCGCTCTAAAATATTAATGGGGGTCTTGGGCAAGGAAAGGTCATCCCTTAGACTTATATTAAATAATAAGAGGGCTCAGAGCAACCGCTGTGAACCTTAAGTAATGCCAGCTAGTAAAAAACAATACATCTCAGGTAGCAGCACTTTAGCTGCAGTCCTCTGCTGGACACAGTTAAGGCTGTTATCGGATGATAGCAGATGAAACTCTTTCTCTTTACACACAACATGTTTGTAGCTGCAGGTCAAAAATAAACTCAGCAGAAAACACCAACATGCCCCAAATTGTAGCTGGAACAGAAATCAGGAAGACAGCAAGTGTATTTATTTCACAGGATCTGGATCTGGTTCAGATAAAGACGCAGACTGATGTTCACTGTAACCTGATTCTAAAGAGGACCTTTAGATGGCCTAAGCCATCATTGTATCTAATACAACATGTTTTACCTTTTTTGCCAATTTTAATTATAAAAATCATTTACTTGATCCCTAGTTCACAGGGATTAATCTCTGTTTTAAGTATCTGTCCGTCTGTCTGTCTACTATTATTATTTACAATATACAGTAGACAATAAATTAATGTAGAATTCAATACATTTAAATATGTGATTTAAATGTAGTCAACACACAAAATTTCATGAATTCCATTTGAGTCAAAAGCTGACATGACAGTTACAGTTAGGCTAATACTGGTAGTAAGAAATGAGCTCCCCTGAAAACATGATATGCGAAATCTTTGGAGGGTACCTAAAATATTGATAATATGCTATTTTTTGCCATAAATTTCTACTTTTTTTGTTTCTTCATTTTATCATTTCATCACTTTACTCCCTTTAGTACATCACTCTGCAGAGTCTGCTGTGCCTTGCTTTAGTTGGTCATCTTGTATCATACTGTGATGTGTTTGATCTGTTTTGAGGTTTTGATCCCAGCGTGAAGGTTTGATGTGGTAATTTACTCATTATTATATATCACATGTGCTGACATAAAACCAGTAGGGCTAAATGCTTGCAGCTATGAATGTTTCTTTGCAACAAATATCATAGTCAGTCCTTCTGTAAGGCACACTGCTCTGCTAAGCTAGTTAGTCAGTTACATTTCCCCCCCCTCCATCAGAGTTGAATTTAAATACCGCCACATATAGTTCTGTGGATGAACAACGTGAATTACCAAGATGTTGTGTTGGTTCATAAAAACTAATAATCCTTTAATATGTAGCTATAGCTAGTAAATATACTTTCAGCCTTACCTAAGGCTAGCCATGGCTATCTCTCCAGCTAACTTTTTACTTATGTATCCCGGCATAAAGTGGAACAATTAATTTTCACTATAATTCCATCCATGAATAATACATTGACAGGATGTACAAGACTATTTTGGTCATGTGTTTCACAGACTTTCTATAATCATCAGATGGGGGACCCTAGGATGAAATCTTATCAATTGGGGTCTGTGGTCTTATTTCTATCACTTTAGGGGTCCTTGATGTAAAAAAGTTTGAGAACCAGTTCCATAGACCCTCATTCAGATAAGGAAAACCTCTACAAAATACCCTTTAACCCTCTCCTCTCCTCTCCTCTCCTCTCCTCTCCTCTCCTCTCCTCTCCTCTCCTCTCCTCTCCTCTCCTCTCCTCTCCTCTCTTCTCCTCTCCTCTTCTCTTCTCTCCTCTCCTCTCTAAGCACAATAAAAATGCACTAAATTCACATACCTTTTTCCCCCTCATGCTTCTACCTATGCACAACTCCCCTGACTCTCCCTCTTTCTTTCTCCCCTCTCTCTTTTTCCTTTATGCTGTGGCTCAATTTTAAGCCTGTACAATTTGCCCTAGATGTGTTTCAAATTGCATGTCACATCGAATAAGGCTATCTCATAAGGCTGCGAGTGTGTGTGTGTGTGTGTGTGTGTGTGTGTGTGTGTGTGTGGTTGCGTGTGCGTGTGCGTGTCTGTTTGCATGTGTGTGCATTCTACCACCTTCAGAATCAGATTCCTATTAAATGAATCTCTGGAGTTGAGCTCAGTATTCAGAATGAGTAACACAGGGTTGTAATAGATCTGATAGACATAGCATACTGTGCCATTATCACTGACCTTTCTTTCTTTTTTTCTTTGTTTCTTTCCTCTCTCCCTTCTATTCCTCTGCCTCTCTCCTCTGCAATCATTTAAAGGAAGCGGAGGTAAGTAAATCCGTTGTGTTTGTGATTTGATGATACCATTTTCAAACAAACTGCAGTACCTTCCTGGAAGCCCCAGACATTGTATCGTAATGTCTGGGGCTTCCAGGAAGGTACCGCACTTTAAGGCATTGTTGCAGAGCTGGATAGGTGTTGCTGATTTATAGGCACAGGAGGTTGGGTGGCTGGTCAGCCATAACATGGTTTAGTTCAGCATATTAAAATGTTACTGTAGTGGTTTAGTACATGTAGGTTTCATACTTTCAAGCAAACATGGTGTCCGGTGTACAAAAGTATGCAGACAACTGCACATTACACCTGTACTGATTCTAGTTCATCTCATTTATTCTCAAACCACGGGCTTTAAAAGTCTCTATTCTCCTAGGAGGTTTTCCACAAAAAAATAATTTGATTGTTTGGTTTTTCTACACCATGTTTTCAGATTTTGTGTTTTCAAAATATATTTGCTCCAAGCAAAAATTAATATGAAAGGAGGATAATCTCAAGGAAAAAAAAGACGCCTGCACTCTGAATTGATGCTCCCAAAATGATGATTTAGTAAGCACAATAACGAAGTTCGACATTATGTTTGCATCAATTACAGGCTCGACCGGGGATTCATTGAGTCAGGTGAAGTCTATATTATGGAACTTCTTGGTAACATGTTGAACCTGATGAGACGTAATGTTGTTATTTTACTCATTCAATTGACTTTTTAGGAGCGTCAGTTCAGTTCTTTTCCCTTCTCGCATGCAACTGATATCCGTATGTTCATACTTACTTTAAAGCATAAAAAAGATTAAAAAAAACATCCCCTGATCAGAACAGTGGCTCTAATATTCAATGGCCTTATATGGATGATTATATGTATACGGTTGATTTGTCTTCTGCAGCCTCTAACTATATTTTGTACATATTGTATAGCGAGAGAGAGAGAGAATGGAGTTTTTAAAGCATCAGAAAGTCATTATCATTTATAGGCTAGATATAATAAATGTTATGGCCTCACATTAAAGGAACATGCCGACTTACTGGGAATTTAGCTTATTCACCGTAACCACCAGAGTTAGACAAGTCGATACATACCCTTCTCATCTCCGTGCGTGCTGTAACGCTGTCTGACGGTTCCAGCATTAGCTTAGCCCAGCACAGATCCTGCAGGTAACTGGTTCCAACTAGCCTACTGCTCCCAATTGTGACAAAAGTGACAAAATAACGCCAACATGTTCCTATTTACATGTTGTGATTTGCAGAGTCACAGCATGTACAAAAAAACCACGTAACATGAGACACAGCCGTCTTCTAACAGTAAACAAACCGTGAACTATATTCTCAGACAGGCTTGCTGCGAGCATATCACTCCGCCCAAGTACTATATTCTTCCGCCTGAGAATATAGTTCCCGGTTTGTTTACAGTTAGAAGACGTCTGTGTCTCATGTTACGTTGTTTTTTGTACACGCTGTGACTCTATAAATCACAACATGTAAATAGGAACACGTTGGCGTTATTTTGTCACTTATTGGGAGCAGTAGGATTACTGGAACCATTCACCTGCATGTTCTGTGCTGGCCTGATGCCGCTGGAGCAGTCAGACAGCATTACAGCCCGCACAGAGATGAGAAGGGTATGTATGGACTTGTCTAACTCTGGGGGTTACGGTGAATAAGCTAAATTCCCAATAAGTCGGCGTGTTCCTTTAAATGATGCAGCCCTCAGTTAGAACTTTGCAGAAATGACTCTTGCAACAGTAGCATCCTACGTTGCACCTTCACAGCTATAAAGGATTATTTGATAATAGAGACAGAGCAGGGGAGATGGACATACAATAAGAGGAAAAAACCAGTGAGGACATGAGTGAAGTGAGGACCCAAGGGAGAAGCTAATTAGATTTCATCTCATCATTTAAAACTTTTGTATTGGCTCAAATACCGGCAGTTGTCATTTATAGAACAAGGACTGGATGAGTGGGTCAACTGTCCATTTTCTGTGGACTGTTTCCTCCCTCTGTCTCTCTTTCTCTGTCTGTCTCTCTCTCTATGTCCTTCCCTCTCTCTCTCTGTCTCTCTCTCACTCTTACTCTCTCTTTAATTCAATAATAAAGGAGGTAGAGATCCTGCTTTCAAACCCAGCAGGTTGTTTTCTGCCCTGTTCACATAGTGTCACTGACACAGGCTCACTCTGTGCTGACACATATATGCCTCGCTCTGAGCACTACTTTAGATGCAGACACCACCACTGTGTGTGTGTGTGTGTGTGTGTGTGTGTGTGTGTGTGTGTGTGCGTGTAAAGCTCACGTTGCAAAAGAAACACTTCAGACAATACTTGCAGTGCAAACCTAGTTCTGTAACACTTTAGTCTAGCCTCCTCTATTTAGCATTTATAAGTAGTATTTAAACATTTCATAAATGGTTTAGAATACACTATAATGTGGATGTAATCAGATAGAAGTGCTCATTATGACAGTATAGTAAAACAGTGTTTAATTAAGCTATAATAATAAACATCAGCATCGACCTGTCACATAGCACTGCTGCTTCTACTGCTGCTATTCTCACCAGGACTGCAAGCTGAAACACACCTACCAAACCTATAACCTGAGCAACAACTATAAACCAATCTTTTCTTACACCTACAGTATATGGTGATATGCATGTAACACTAAACAACAATCTTTAAGCCGTGGCTCTTTTCATAATGTGTTTTTTATTTGCTCTACACAATAATAGATGTCTCTGGCTCTGAATAGAGCCGGTGAATCAAAGTGTATTTGGCTTAATACATCCAAACCTCTTCTCAACTGAGCTTGGCTGAGACAAGCCCATTTTGTTTTTGTTTTTATATTTCCAACTGAAGAGGCTTTCTCCATGATAGTAGACTGCGCTTACTGCACAATAAGAATAATATGCACCCCTTCAAGTATGATTTTGGAAAAATCCTAGCAGCTAAAACGTAACACTGCCTCCTTAAAATCCGTCTCCTCCTGTCAGTTTTCCCTATTAATTACAATACTTTCTGAACTCTTTTTTTTCCAGAGCAGAAGTCCATTTTGACCTTGACATTAAATGTTTTTGTCCTAATTAAAGCCATTATTTACTGGAGCATGTGATGTTCTTTACTCCCCAGTGTGTCTCCTGCAGGTTTCTCTCAACATGTGTGTCCTATTTCTAATTGTCCAAACAAGCTTCCACCTCTCAGTGTATTTGTCTTGCCTACTGCAATCATTCATTTTTGAACAAAACAACTGTGAAAGAACAAAAGAGGAGAAGAATAACGGCATAATTTCTCAGTAGTTTGGTTTAGTATTTGTGGCTGTGTTCTCTCTCTGGTGGTCTGAAAATAATTCAATGATATTCTTGGCTTTGAGTTATTTTTTAATAACCCAGTTCTTGCGTTGTGTGTCCACTCAGGATGACTACTTCAAAAGCTGGGCTCCTGCCAAGTCTCTGGACCAAGGTGAGTGCTGTTTGTGTGTGATTATAATGCATACTGATGGTGGATATGAAATCTAGTACTAAGAGTCACTAGCGGCGCCAGGATTTTGATTGTAGGTGGGCCTCCAGAAAACTGGATGGGCCAGTTAAAATAAGCCAAAAAAAAAGCCTGTTAGCCTACTTGCCTTGCTGGTGTGAGGGTGTGGCTACGGGAGGACTTGATGAGGAGAGGGCGGCCGAGCAGGATGGTAACTCGTCACTTGTAACCATGTTACTTAAAATGGCAGGCGTTTCCTCCTCCTGCTCCTTGGAGCGTTTCTTGCTGAATTTAAATGAAAACAAGCTGCTTTGCTTTGCATTTTATATTAGCTAATAGCTACAGTCTGTGTCTGTCTCATTGAGCTTGCTTGAAAAGCTTGCGCGCAAACGTCATTCATTTCATTGGATCACTTGCTGGTGACGATGCAGCCTGTGGGCAGGCTTAATAGTCCACACGTGGGGTAGAAGCCGCTGATTGGCTGAGAAGCTTTCACTCAAAGCTTTCCTCGGGCTGCTTATTGGATGAACTGCTAGAATGAAAATCACTCACTACTCACTATAGGCCTGGGTCAAAATGGTAGCGCCGCAGGTGCTAAGAATACTGACCAAATTGTGTCTGTAGTTGGCAGTGGATGTTTGGTCAGGTAGTAAGACTTGTGATCAGACACCGTATATCCTGATCTAAATGAGGAAATCAGATAAATTGTGACAAAATGGAAAACTGTTGCAATGAGAGGTTTGACACATTTCGTTAACTTTCGAAAGGTAACTTAAGGAAGAAAAAAAAAAAACATTCCTCAAACTAAGGTACTGACAGAAATATAATTATGATGACAAAACGCAGGTACGGTGCATCAGTAGAAATCTTCATTTGGTCTCTTCCTGTAATGCACTTATCCTCAATTCAAAGATGTTAATTTTCTTTAGCCAAAAAAAAAAAGAGCATTTTACACACAGAGGCTAATGCGGCTATCATTACCACAGGACAAAGACCTTAACGGACTGCTCATTTTTCTGTTCTTTTCAAGTTAATTGTAGCAGCCTTTAAAAGAACTGAAGGTACTTTTAATTAGTCTTGCTGAATATGTCTCGCTCATTCACTCCCATTTAACTTCAAACAACATGAAACGACTTTGAAGACTTTGAATTTAGGTAAAGGTTATCCATCTTGGTTTCCTTTGTACACCGTGTATTGTAATGAGATTTGCAAAATGTGGCTCTATATGTTTTTCTTTTGAAAGTTTAATTCCCTGTTTAATATAAATATGTACATCGATGAGCGCCAAAAGAGAAAGAGACGAAGCATAAGGAAAAACACTGTAGTTCCACATTCTGCTTCCGTTTCTCCTTTTCTCTTTTTGTCAAAGTTTGATGTTTAAAATAGGAATACTCTACATACTCTACAGTAATGTTAGACCTGCTGTGTCCTGTCACAACCCATTTAAAGCAACAGACAAAGTAGGAATCCAACACAAAACATTAAACAGAAAGTAATGCTGGATTTTACAAATTTACATGTTAAAATTGCAGCCATCTGCTTTCAAGGTAGTATAATAAATACAAAAAAGTATCATATAATTCAATTAAAACTGCATCTCATTAGGTGATAGAAGTAGTGCAAACCATCTGCTGTACAACCGTTACGTTAGAATGTAGGCTACTTAAGGAATGTGTGTGTGTGTGTGTGTGTGTGTGTGTGTGTGTGTGTGTGTGTGTGTGTGTGTGTGTGTGTGTCTGTGTTTTTCCAAGGCCAAATGCTGCTACTTTTTACAGTTACGTACTGCTAATGGACTTACTATGGCAACAACGCCAAGTCCACTTTATCCATCACACTCAAGTGTGTAATGCTCTTAGACCCCCAGTAACTCTTGACTAAACTCAATTATTGCAAACACTCGCTGTCTCTCGCTCTCGCTCCCACTCCCACTGTCACACACACACACCCACCCACCCACACACACACACACACACACACACACACACACACACACACACACACACATACACATACACATACACACACACACACACACACACACACACACACACACACACACACACACACACACACACACATTACTCAAACATTACACACAGTTTGGGAGGTTTATTGGACTGCAACTCTCTGAACAGCATAGCAGACTTTAAATCTTTCTACCACTGAGTTTGTACTGTACTGACTTGGTTTTGCATATCTAGCACAGTAACTGTAACTCTTCAGGGAAAGACTTGCTGAGCAGGAGTATCTGGACCAGCTCCGTGGATACTGAACCTAATGAGAACAGCCTCCCAACAGTGCATCAAATTCTAGAGAAACTCTCTAGTTTCTGAGCGAGAATTAAGAAAAAGTAAACAGAGCTTCATCCTCCTAACCAGGGACTTACATGCATCAGATGTTATGGAGGAATCATCTGTACCAAAATCCATTTGTAGCACATGTACAGAGACCTGATTTAGATGCTCAAACGATGATGGACTAACAGAAAATAAATGTTGCTATAGAACACCTATGTGGATGAAACACTGTTCCCCAAACATGGATGCTCTGATTTGATTCCCCCCAAGGCCAAACCTTTAAGGCCCAGACACACCCAGCCGATAATTGGCCGTCGGACAGTCTGGCGAGGTCAGTGACTTGAGTCTGTTCCGTGTGTTCCGTGCATCTGACATGCAGTCCTGGTGAAGTATACTGGCACCTTAATTGCTGAGATCAGGGAAGGCGACATCATTGCTAAAAATAGGGCCAAAAAAATGAGCAGTGGGACGATCATGTGGTAAACTGTCCAACTGCCTAAACCACTTTATTTGGGGGTAAAAGGAAGCTCACCCATAATGTCGCTAATATACCCTCAAACTTTAAGTGCGTAGGTCACCTTCATCTTTTGTGTTTTTGAAATAAGTGTTAGCGACTATCCTAAAAAGAATGACAGTATGTACACATATGTTTATGTTAGTGAGGAACAAAGTCTTTGGGAAGTGGATGGATGAGTCACCAAAACATCCGGCTGTTCGTTTCCAGTTCCCAACCGACAGTCAGTGTTTTTTTAAAGCATGATGACCACAATCATTCCCTGACCTTAACCACCTTGTTATTACTACTGTAACCATGACAACGGAGGTCCCCTCACCGTTTTACTAACCTGGGGTTTGTGCCTGTGTGACCACTCGTGTTTGTTGCCCCATTCAAACTATCTTCAGCAAGATATTTCACTAATTACTTAGGTGAGCTATGAAAATAAAATACATGATTATTCATAGTGATCCTTTAACTGTGGCCGGAGACGCTCACAGTAGAATTTCTTTCAACATTTAATACATTAAGAAGAAAACATGTAAATCCTTCCTGGAAGCCCTTTCCTTCTCAAAAATGTCTCTAGGCTTTTACATTGCCCACACCACCACAGACTGTACACTCCATGCATGTGAGTCACTGCAACATTTTGACAGGACACAGGGAGGTGACTTGTCCTCTTAAGAATGTGGCATCTGTTGCACTCCTCTAGAGAGACATTCAGTGTAATTGAAGCATAGTGCAGCTTTGTGCCAATCAGACTCTTTATGGGAATGCATAAAAACATTACTCTCAAACTTGCCGTGTTCTGCTGCAGAGCTGCTAACATTGCTATGCACAGTGCAGTTACTCCCACACAAATGGCACACCTGGGAGTAATGGACATCAAAACAATTAGACAGCGAATAAATAATGGCAATCAATCAGACAAGCTGTTCTGCTACTGGAATATTTGCTGTGTCTGAATTGCCTCAAGTGGGTCCCATTTTCTCCCAGCTGGTACTACAGGCAGTACACTCTAAAGTGTTAACCTTTTCAACTCCAGCCAGTGTCAGCATGATAGGCTTCTCAATAAGAGTCAGCCAAAGTGGGACATGATATGGGAAACGCCTGAATCCCTTTCCTAAACAAAGCTACAATACAAACTTGTTTTGATGGAAACAACCATTACAAGTGTTTACCACGGCACTTGGTGGTCAATACAGCAGAAATAATAGCGTCATCAGTCACCACCTGCTGATCTCAGTTTGACTAATGAGTCACTGGTCGCCCTTGGAGACTAATCAGCCGCAGGAAGGTTGATGGGGGAGAATCTAGTCCCCTGGTGAATCACTTGGCGAAGAATGCTTCCCTCTGTAGCATCTAATGAATGAAATCAGTGGGATCACAAATTACTTGTTGGTGATACAGCAAGCGATCCAATCCACCAGTGGGAAATCTTTTTTCTAGACGTCTTGTGGCTTAATAAGGCCCAGCAGTTGATTTATAGCTTGTTGTGGAGCTGTTGTAAAAATGTATTTGAATCTACGCTAATCCTACAGATTTTGAGAAAACTTAAGAATCAGCTACAGTCTGTAAGACTAGTTTGCTTCGCTGAAATGAACACACGTTCCAGCTCATCAGTATACTGATAATATCAACATGTCAGGACTGCGCTATTGATTTAGTTTTTCATTTAGTCTGATTTCTGTGTGACTCTGTTTTCGTGTATCTGTTTGGGGACAGCAGGCCAGAGGCCTGTCCTACGAAGCAAGATTTGGCGTTAACAAGGTAATTTCAGATTCAACCCAGGGTTTTCTGTATCACGACGGTGGATCAGTTGTTACCGGGTTCAATCGCCGTGGTAACTTATGCTGAACACCTAACCTGCTCGTTGTTGATAACGACGTCACCGTTCTTAGAAGATCCGGTAGAGCTTGGTGCACGGAGAGAGGGGTGCGCTCATAAAAGTTCAAACGTTTAGAGACCGACAACCCCGTTAACATTCTCTGATGGGTATTTTAATGAAATATATAGATTTTCAGCGGAGGGAGTTACATATAGGCTATTTGTCGGCTTCTTGAGCTGTGTGTTGCCAAGGCGCATATCGGGTTGAATTATTTTTTTATATATCTTTTATTTTCTCTCACGAACAGGCTAAAGCAACGACAGTTTATGGAAAGCACAAGAGTAATTATGGTCAGATCTTTGGCCTGACTGATGGGGAAGTGATATTGATAAGCGTTGTGATCTATGCATAACAGCGTTGGCTATTTTTTTTTGCCAGCTTTCCTGTTTTAGGAAGCAGCCACTGTATTGCTTTTTGCCTGCCTTTGTTCTTCATATTTATATAGAATTATAATTTGCTCTTCTTGTGTAAGAAGAGCAAATTATAATTCTGTTCTGGTAGATGTTTGCGATTGGTCATGCTGTGCAAACACCGCCTCTTTTATGTGAACATGCTCGCAGCTGGATTGGGAAACCCTGGGTTGACTGAACTAGTTGTTAACCAGCGTCGTGACACAGCTTATGCGGGACCACGGTTGTTAGGTTTGGTGAAGCCGGCTAACTGAAATAAATCCAGAGCATGTTGATCTTGATTCGTAGTACAGGCTTCTGATTTCAAATAATTGTTTTCTGTTTTTTGTTAGTTCTGTAATTTGCATTTGACAGTAGATTTGATAATTGCCTTTGGATGATGTAGCCTGTTTTGTTTTTAAATTGGAAAAAGCCTATCATTTGGCATATTTGGTCATCCTTTTTTAAATATTTTTTTGCGCTCTGAGAAGCTCCACCACCACTTATACTGCTGTAAAATGTAGGTAATACTGTAAGTGCATTTTAAATGACAGGATGTCTATAAATGCTTTTAAATAGTATGGTGTGGGTAGAATGGCTTTCATGGCAACATATGTGAATATATTTGGTTCTGTTAACATTTATGGTATAAACCAGTTTCCATTCTTGTCTCCATATATACATTGTTTATATAATAGGGTGGTAGCAACATAGGAGCACATACCGCATAAGCAAAGCTCACATGCAAATTATTTTGAAATTTAGCATACTGCGGAGGTTACATTTTCTGTCAATTTTTCGCTGGCAGGCCATTTACCAAACTTAGAATCTTATATATAGTGCTGCTTTCCACAAAATATATTAATGCAGCAATACAATGTGCCCTGCAACCCTGCTTTATGTGTGTTACCCTCACTGCAGTCACAGAGCTCTCTCCCTTCTGCCATGTCTTTAAACATACATTACCCTCACTTTCTCTAAATTCTCTCATCAGTTTCAGTTGTTCTTCATACTTTCGGGCCATCTATCTCTCCCCCTTCACGTTATATGCCTGCATTTCTGTTCATGGTTTCTCCAGAGTTTTCTTTTGAGTTCATCAGATGGAGATTACATAATGATGAACAATTGGTGACTGTGAATCAACATACCACTGTGACGTTTACACACACGCACACAAACACACACGCACACACACACACACACACACACACACACACACACACACACACACACACACACACACACATACACACACACTAAAAATCCTGACAGAATTAGTTATTAGTCGTGCCATATTTGATTAATATTTTACGAGGTTTGGTTATTGTTATCACCTTCCCCCGGTGTAATTGTATTCTCGTCTCTTCTCTATTTTCCTTCATCAGCTTATATTGCCCTTCAGGGAATCTTTAGTAGAAAGACTCACAACTTCTAGCTCTACTTACACATTCTTCATCCGTCAGAAAGTACAATTCCACCATGTCACAGCAACTCAGTAGGAATCTTTTCTGCATATTCAGTCATTCAGGTCTAGAGCTGACAGTATTGATCACTCCAGGTTCTAGCTAGTCAGATCTCTGTGGCTAAGATGGAAAGTTACTTATGTAATTAAAGTATTTCATACTTTGCATTTGGCTGGATTAAGAAAATATGATGAAACTTTTGCTTGGTTTTGATGTTTGCTTTGCAAAATATTCAAACTCAATTTATTTATATATTTTTTTTAATTTATTTAAGGACAATGCACATATAATGAACATGTACAGCAGTACACGTAAAAGTGCCAGATTGTAGCCCAAATGCTAATTTCCATCTGTAGTCCCATTTGGCAGATATAAATTACAATAACAGGACATAAGATAAACACTATTAACATTTGCTATATAAAACAGGATAAAACAGGACGAAAAAAAAAAAAAAAAACTTTGCCTGTAGCCTGTACATTTCTTGAAACGGTACTCTCCTCTCCTTTGGTCAAAATGCACAATGTGTGATATTAAAGGGTCATTAAATGAATTACACCTCGTACTTAAATGTTCAACCAGTTTTCACTCCCAACTTGTCAAATTCGGCATATTTGTCAGTGGCCCTCACCGTCTGACACCGTCGCACAAGGCACCCTTTTGCATCTGCTTGAAACGGACCGGGCTTTCAACTAACTGCAATGTAAACACATCCACAGCAATATTAGACGCTCAGAGAAAATGCTCGACCACAGCTCTGTAAGATGATAAAGGGCGACAAACAACAAACAGGACTTTCACCCAGGAGACTGCTGTACGTGTCCTGTGTGAAAGCAAACGTCAACGTCATGTTTGTAAGTTACGTAACAAACATACTTATTTTAATTCAAATCATGGTCTTTTCCTAAACCTAACCAAGTAGTTTTGTTTGACTTCACAACGTAAACCCCATGTTGAAGTCAAACTACCCTGCACGTTGAAAATTGATGCCAAAGGTGTACCCAGAGTGTTAAAAAAGGGTTTGTGCTGCATGTCAGGAGTTGGGTTTGAGAACGTGTTGAAATATTACAGCCATTCTCGTCTTCGTCACGTGTGAGGACAGATTGGAGAATCCTTTGCCACATGAACTTGTTTCCATGGTGACAGCTTGTTGACCTGTCTATCAGTCATGGATGGTTAACCTGTTAGCCTCTGTACATGTTGTGCTTAAAGGGGTGATAGAATGGTTATATAGGGTATTTCACACAGTTCCTTAAGGTCTCCAAATAGGGTATGTAACATTGGTTGGGCGGAAAATGGCCCGGGTGATGTTCTATGCGCCCTAATGCAACCCGTAACCCTGTTAAATAGCCCTATATGAAACAAGAGCTTTTCTGCCTTATATAGTATGCTCATGAATATTTCGATGAGCTGCGCGCTGATTGGTTGAGCAAAGCATGCACACACACACACACACACACACACACACACACACACACTGCACAGCAACATAATCCCTTTTTTTCTCCGCGCCACCTTTCACACTGTCTGTTACCGTTACCGTTAGACTACACACATGCTCAGACATGCCTGGTGAATGACTGGAACAACCACCGAGAAAATATCCCTGCCTGGCTTCAAACTTAATTTCTGCCCCGACACATAAACTCATGAACTAATGTTACTGTACAAAGCACCAGAGACACAGTTTAGTTACAGTTTAGTCATCCTCCAGTGTGTCGCGCACATACACACACCAATGCAAAGTTTTGACACTTTCATTACAACTAGTGTTGTTGTAACGTTACCCTTGGTACATAAAAAAAACTCCACTTCCAGACAAGGAATCACAACTCACCCTGTAGCTAGTTGAGTGTCTCATCGCGGGGACATTTAGCGGAGAGTGAAGCCGACAGGCACGTCCTCTGCGCCACTGCGTTAGATCCACACGTCCCGCTCCATTGTGCGATATCTACTGGTTCTAAACTTGCTTTCTCTGGGCCAGTATTCCGTTGTACAGCCTGGAACACTGCATTTACGACCGTGGTTCATTTTCAGTATCCTTGAAAAACTTCCAAACTTTCTTCTTTCTAAAGTACACAGCGCAGCTTGCAGCTCGTGTGTGAGATCCTTATAGAGCTCCAGCTAGCTCACAGTGGGTCTGTGAAAGTAGGCAGGCCGACCGCCGCGGCAGCAACCCTGGCATGCACTGGCCGCTGTCACTGTCACTGTACAGTCTTACCAAATTTGCAATTAGCCATCAATTTTTTAAAACAGCCCATATTTGAACAAGTTGTATAAAATTTCTGAGATGAATTTAGTAATGAAATAGCACACGAACAATGTATAAACCTGAGCTAGATTGCGACCAGCTGTCCTCAGATCAGTGGTGTATGCAAATTTTGGGGCGTGACAAAGGTACAGACTAGAGCCAAATAAGGTACAGCCACCAAGTTGACGTCAACTATTAGTTTTGTTGAGATTCGCCCGTTTTCAGCAGCAGTTTCAAATTGTGAGATTTGCATAGGAAAGGGATGTCAATGGGATTTTGAGGTTCGATGTATGCCCTATTTACCCACCGAACTGTCGTCATTCAACTATGACAAGGTAAACTCGGTTTTGCATTCTACCACCCCTTTAATGCTGAATGCTCTATAGCTCTGTAAGGAGGTAGGTGTGTGGGGGTGACACTGGCCTCTGTCCCAGGCAGCCCAGCTCGCCCCGTGGGTGGATTAAACAGGCATCTGCTGTACGCAGATCAGGGCTTCATGTTCATGGTGCATCAACTCACTGCCCAATGAGGGAGAAGTTATTTATTGTTGTTACAGCTGGGTTTTACCATAGAGAGCCCTAAGTCCCTATATCAGCTTTCATTCCACTAGCTTCTGTAACTCTATGCAATCTGTCATTCAGCGTTTCTTTGTCAAACAGTGACATTTACCCATGGTGCTCTAGAGCTCATGGGAAAAAACAATGATAAGGTTGTGTTTTCAAATACTCTTTACCTAAACATGCATAGTGAAACACAGAATGTACTGTTAAGTAAGATACAAATTTCGAATAAGGTGATTTCACTAAAACTAAAGACAAGTAATTTGTCAGAATTATTTTCAAAGAAATTTGAAAAATAATCTAAACTCAAGGTTCACTTATATTCTTTTGCTGGACCTTTCAAAGCGAATGGAGATTGCTCAGTTGCCTTCCTGTGTACCAACTTAAATCACATCTGGACTAACAAAGTAGTTGAAACCTCCAGAATTTTCTTTTCCAAGTTCAGGTAGGCATTGGGCCTCATAAAGATACTAAACTATAAGTAAATTGCTTCAATGGTGAAAAACCTTCACAAGAGAACCTATTTGATATGTATTTCAAGCTAAAATTAGTTAAAGATCCCATGGCATGAAAATTTCACTTTATGAGGTTTTTTAACATTAATATGCGTTCCCCCAGCCTGCCTATGGTACCCCAGTGGCTAGAAATGGTGATAGGTGTAAATCGAGCCATGGGTATCCTGCTCTGCCTTTGAGAAAATGAAAGCTCAGATGGGCCGTTCTGGAATCTTGCTCCTTATGAGGTCATAAGGAGCAAGGTTACCTCCCCTTTCTCTGCTTTGCCCGCCCAGAGAATTTGGCAAACCCATGGGAGAGAGACATCATGGCTTTCAAACGAGAAAAGTGGCAGTTGGTCAAGGCCACACCCCCACCCTCCACCTTGCACCCCCTCTCTCCTCCTCAATAGTTACAGACACAGAAATGACACATCCTAAGGAAAGCTCATTGTGGGACTGGCTCTAGTGGCTGTAATTCTGCACCAAGGCTGAATTTCGGGAAAGAGACTTCAGATACAGTATTAGGGGACCACTGAGGCCTATGTAAAAGCATCCAAAGAGCAGCATGTCATGGGACCTTTAAATTGTTGAGGCAAAAAGGAATATGAACACACACACACACACACACACACACACACACAAACACACACACACACACACACACACACACACACACACACACACACACACACACACACACACACACACACACACACACACACACACACACACACATTCATACACTTGTTGATTTCGCTCTCCGGCAACCTGTGAATGACTACAGTAGAGCAATGTGGAGTGACAAAGGTTGCCTTTATAGTCACTAAAATATCAGCCATTTCCTGACATTTACTTTTAATTTTTCCTTTTACAAGAAGGCACAAATACCTGCTGTCAAACAATCTCAATACACTCGCTCACACAAGCTAAAGTGACTATATAACCACACTTTCTGTCATTTACATGAACAGCTTTTTGCTTCTTTAACTGTGCGGTTATATGATAACAACCGGCTGCTTTTCTAGCCATATAAACTCACTTAATGCTGCAACATGTTACAACCATGTGTCCTCCAGGTCAGCTCAGCCTTCTTCTAGACTCTGATTTGTATCAGTCTTTTCTGCTTGTACCCATCTGTAATGGTTGGAGAATTGCCTTGAAAAGGCCTTTAAGCCCGAGCTCAGAGACAAGAGGGAAGAAAGAGTCCTTGGCAGCAGATAACAGTTGTTCTGTCAGCAAGACCAATGTTAGAATCAGTATTCTGGCTATTTCATCCTTGTGTATGGGTATGCCCAACACATTTGTGAGGCTGTGATAGCAATACATTATCCAGAGAGGGGACTCAAAGGGAGGATTACAAATGGCAGGCAGTGCCCCATAATCACAGCCAGTCCAGTAGAGCACAGGAGAGTCAAACTGGCAACCAATGCTTAGAAAACAGACAAAGACCGAAAGACAAAGACAATACAAGTTAAGTTCACAATTTTCAGGTGTTTACCAATCCTGTCCGTTTGCCTAATTAGATTACGTAGTGAATAAGTGGTTGCCATGGGAGCCGTGTTGGCAGCTGAAACAGAAGCCTTTCGTGATGAACTCTGGCTCGGCAGTAGCAGCAACAAACAAAGCCGCGAAAATCTGGAGCTTCCAAATTGCCAATCAGCCTGATTAGACGTGACATTGTGTTTTCCCAGCAGAATGTCCGTCGTTGTTATATATTTCATCAGCTATTTCTTCAACTCACTAAGCCTCTATCTCTCCGAAGATACACTGTCTGCCTGTTCCCATCCCTCACCGGTCCATCTTTAATCTCCCCAAACTCAGTCACTGCTTTTTAATACATTCTCACATAACCGTCTTTGATCTGCGCCTTGAGGAGCTAAAAGAATTAGGAAGAGAGAAACTGATAAGAAAAGAGACAGATTGGACAACAAACAACAGTGAGCACCTCAGGTCTGTGTATTAAATGGAGTGTGAGCTGGAGCAAGAACAAATATCTCATTTCAGTGTAATGTGCTAAGGGTTTGTAGCTCGCTCTCCAAACGTTGTTTACTGCTTTGATTTGAATGGCTTGTTGGCCACATCATGAAAAACGACTCAATATCAATGACGCTCGGCTAAGCTCTTATCATGGTCTTTCAGAGGAGTGAGCGCTCACAGTGTTGAGTCTTAACATAAATGGGAATCAATCAGCTGAATATGTGTGATTGTATGTGTGTTTTGATATTGCCCTTTGTGCTACAGGGCACCGCGAGATTACGGTCCTTTTAAGGGGCCGTGGCAGTTGAGTTTAGTCGACAAAAAGGGAGCGGCATGCAGCGACAACATTAAGTTTAGGCACCAAAACGACAAGTTGAGTTTAGAAAAAAGATTGTGGTTTGGATTAAAACACACCTGCAGAAGGAACACATGTCTTTCCTCAGGAAGTGAACTCCACTCCCCGGCTTGAAAGCACTGTAATTTGTATGTATTCAACATATTTATTGCTCTATGCACCACATTGACTGCTGCTGTATAAGAGCGCTTTGGACCGCGTAGAGAGGAGGTCAGGGTAGAGGGGCGGGTCTTAAAAACACTTCAATTCCAGGCTGTTCTCATGAACCATTTCAAACAACTTTAGAGGATAAAAATGACTCATTATTTGTATTTATGAACTTAATCCCGTTATTTGTATTCCGTTACTCCCTAACCCTGCCCATAGACAATAAAGCCTCCGATGATCATTGTAAACTAGGATAAATAAACTTCAGAGGATGTGATTGAGCAGACAGCCGTTGCCAGCGATCATAGCACAAGCCCTCAGGCTAAATGCCAGCTTGTGAAAGTGACAGTGGCATCAGAGAGTCTCGAGGGAGAAGATTCACACAGATATACATACACAAGGCCCACAGAGAGCACTTGAGAGAGATTGTCTGCACAGAGGATAACTCAGAGATCAGAAAGTCATCCAATAATGAGGAGGAGAGAGGTCTGGCAAAGAGGATCGAGAGAGGAAAGAATAATAAATAGAGGGGGTATTGACAAAAAACAAAGTTAACTTTTGCTACACATACATGCACACATACACACACACACACCCTTTCCTGGTCACTGTATAGAGTCCATGTTCAGTCCTTGCTCAAAAGCCATGCTCGCTGATAAATACAGGAGATGGATGAGTTTGGGAGTTAATCATCTCAGGGTGTTAATGTCACAGCCTACAGACAGACATGACAAACTCTCTGTACCTCAGTGTTTGCTCTGCTCCCACCCCGAGGCTCTGCCACCACTGGCCTGCTTCCATATGGGTTGTTGTAATGCAGTGTGTGTGTGTTTGTAAGAGGGAGGATGGATTAGTGTTTTTTTATCGAGATGGATAGGTGCATTACTTTCCCTTGGCTGAGTCTACTTTTTTTGTGCTCGTAATGATGCTGCGATGATTATTCTTTTCAGACAAGAAAAAATATGTTTGTGTCACTTTGCAGCTTTAGACACAGCCATGGTAGCCGTTTCCCCTTCGTTCCAGTATTTATGCTAAGCTAGTTGTTTCCTGAGCTACATTAATGCACAGACATAACAATGGTATCGATCTTCTCTTTTAACGCAAATAAATGTATTTCACCTCTTTTAAGCGTGTATGAACTATTGTAATTATTATGCGATTTTTTTTCTTTAGAACGAGAGGCCGAACCTAGCAGCTATGGAGACCCAGGAACTAAAGCTCACCCTAGCTCAGCCAAGAAGACAGTACAGGATGGTGAGTTTGGGCAACATCATTTTCATGAGGGTGGGGAGGGTTTTTTAGTGACTGGAAGAAATAGCTTCAGCCAACATGCAGCCAAAAGTTTGTAACCATCCTGTTGTTACAGCTGATTTGACAAATCTGATTTAACTCTAATATACTCTTTGTGCTGTTGGGCTATAATGCTCTGAGTGCTGATCTATTTGCATTATAATAGTGAGATCCAGCGACAGATCATCACAGATTACTAGGTTTAATGAGAAATAAATGATCTGATAGCCAGCCATTGATGTTCCACAACAGACTGTAGCATCACTTTACACTGAGTTTAAATTATTTGGCTGTCTCAGCTGCACATCCCATAAAATGGCGGGTATAATACAGCAGTGTTTAGCGCAATTAATTCTCCACCCTGTCTCAGGTTGTGTGCAGAGATGTCAGTGTGGAAGAGAGAGATAACCAAGCTTACAGCTCGTTGTCTGAACCAGATAGAGCATGGCGAATGCACACAGGATGATCAAAGCTAGCAGTCAGTAACATGGAGCTCTTTCCAGGGTTAGCTGCAGTACTAACATGGTCTGTTAGTGCAGGCTAACACAGGAAATTGGAATTTGAGATTAAGCAAGTGGGCAGTGAGATAGTGGTATAAAGATTCCCACAGTAGCATACATGTCAGTTCTGGTGTTTGTGCTTGCAGCTTAGCAGAATTTAACAAGCTAACGTGGGTGTAGTGGGCTGAAATCCTGTGCAATATTGTTTACTTGAGATTACCAAGGGTAACAGGAAATACATTTAAAAATCGTATTCTCAGTAACCAGAAAGAGATAAAAAAAATTGAATTTGATTTTTCTACAGTACATGGAAAATGTATTCTGCCCACTTTGGCTACTTGGGTCAGTTTTTAATTATGTCTTTTATTTTTTTACTTTTTATACTACCTAGGATCTTATTCATGTATTTACTACTTTACTTCTTGTGTGATAATACTGTAACAATAAAATAAAATAGTTTAAAAATGTACACAGAAACAATTAATCAGAAAATAGGCAATTTTATAGTGATTCATAAATAGCCAAATAAAAAAGTTTGCAAAAGGTAATATAAAATGGATCAATTAATCCCTTAAGTGTGTATTCTGTCATGGTGAAAAACACAAGGCTACGGCTAACTGCTGAAATGAATTGATGAGTTGGCAAATTAAAAAGTAAAGAGGGAACCAATTGGTAAATCAAATGCAAATTGAAATGCGACTGATGCACACATTGTGTTCTGCTCGTTAGGTAATTACAAAACCAATTACACATGTTTTGATCTAATTCAATGGGAGATAAGCTGCACGGTAACATACAGTAATCCACAGTATCAAAGCCTAGATAAATCTACAAATAGAGCTGCAGTCATGTTGTGCTGCTGTGAGATTCAGCCTGAATGAATAGCGTTACTTTCCCAGTGCATCTTCATGTTCCTGGCTCAGTCCAATCACAGCTGTTGGTGTCTGTGGTGAAGGTTTGGTTATTTTTAGTTATTTACAGATTTTCTGATCAGCTCTGATAAAACAGTTACAATATGAAGGGCTATGTCTCAGGGAATGCTGCTCTCTCGTAGAAAGCTGCAATTCAGAGATTCAAAGAGCACATGTTTTTTTTATTGAGAGTGCTTTTGTTCTGAAAAAGAGTGAACACGTCAGGCAGTGAGTTGTGGAAGCCAGAAATGTCAGAAGAATGTAGAAATGTAGTTGCTGGTGTTTGCCCCGTTGTGTGCTATATGATGCAAATAAGCCTCACCCATTTTCCCTTTAAATGGAGCAAACTGTGAGATTTTGAATTACATTTAACTTTCCATTCTTCTGTTGTCGACCCTTGTCTAGTCAGTGTGTGGTGTAGTATTCTTGCTGGGGGCATAATGAGTTTAGTTCAGCACAAGGGCTTTCCTTTAAAAAACATATAAAGAAAGAGGCGATTCAAAAGGGGTTTTAAATCTGGATAAAGTGACTATGTAGCTGGCTACAGAACTATGAATATATGAGTCTGGTCTGGTGAATAGAGGCATGCTTTAGGTAAGAGGATGATCTAATGGACACACAGAGCTTTGGTATGTCATATCAGGTATGGTTGTTTGTATTGTTTCTTACATTAAAGATAGTCATTAAGAGGGTGATAGCTGGAAAGTCGAGTAGATGGAGGTAGAGGAGCATGCTCACACACACACACACACACACACACACACACACACACACACACACACACACACACCCTTCAGCTTCAGATTAATGAATGCCTGGGACAGTGCAAAAATATTTAATTATCCCTGACACTGAAGGTGAGGCAAGAGGTCAGGTCTGTCTTCCACCTGTGCGTGTGTGCGTGCATGCTTGCTTGCGTGGGAGGACAGAGCAAAAAGAAGTAGTGTGTCAACGAGACAAAGAATCAGGCTGTAAGTCAAGCATGTGGTCTTTCATCAGGAGCTCTCCTAAAATTGAATAAAGGTCAAACTGACACAAACTCCTTGTCTGGCAGCAGCAGCAGCAGCACATGGTCAGTTTAAGAGCCTGGGGGATCTTATTTTTTTAAAGCAAAAGAAAAGAGACCACTTGACATTGTACTGGTGCAAAATAAAATCTTGAATGAGAAGAAAAAACACCATCCCTTCCTGCACAGCTGCAGGAAGGGATGGTGTATTATGTGTATTATTATTATGTTGTTATATAACAACTATTTAACAGATTGGCACAACATTTGTTAAAGACATTTTTGGTCTCCAGAGGATGAATTGAAATAACTTTGGTGATCCCATGACTTTTGTTCTAGCGCCATAATCAGGTCAACATTTCACTTTGTCCATTACTTTGGTTTATGACATTCTCCTTAGCCTCAGCTGTACTTTGTGTTTAATGTGAATTAGAAAATGTTAGCAAGAGGACATGGTAAACATTATACCTGTTAAACATCTGCGTGTTAGCATTGTAAATGTGAGCATGTTAGCATGCTGATGCTATAACTCAAAGCAGTGCTGTGTACAGCCTCACAGAACATTTAGCATGGCTGTAAACTCTTACTGTGTGTTCAGACAGAACGTAAAGTGAATTTTAGAGGTTGCGTGATTGCATACAAAGGCAATGGAAAGACACGTGATTCCTTTTCAATGGAACACCACATAGTCACAAATTCCCACTGGGCGGCGATGTTTCCCAAAGTTTTATGACTCAACTTTATAGACGTACAGAGACGAGAGGTAAAGGGAGAGAGACTGGAGGAAGGTAACAGAAAGAGGTAAAGTTTCTGGTGAGTTTTTAAATTAGTCAGAGGCTGACAAACACACACATACACACACAGACACACTCCCACGCACATGGCTGGTGTGTCCATTGTTTGCTATCTTACAGCTGACTTCTGGACAGTTGGTACATTTGGGGCAAATAAATGCAGACTGCACAAATGGTCCAGCATATTCACACGGATGAGGTTTGAGTCACACCTTCAGTCTTGTTAAAACATGGACCGTTGAAGTTATCCTTACACAGTGAAATGTGCCAAAAGTTGGGTGAGTTTTCCTGTAGAAGCCCGGTATTATTGTTGAATTTCAGGTAGCAAGAGATAACATGTTGAAATAAAAATCTTTGTATACCACATACGCTGACCTGTTAGCCACGATGAAGACCTTACAGCCTGGTTTTACTGCCTTGCTTGTTTCGGCTAACTTCCTGTTCTTTCTTTGTGAGGGTGGACACAACTAGCGACTCCAGTGTCTTTATCAGCCGTTAGTGTGTGCATGTTCATCCTACCAAGCCAATTTCATGCATATTCTATTTAACTCCTGCTCTCTCATCTCACCGTGATGATTTTTTTTAACCTTTATTTATTCAGGGAAGGTTCACTGAGAGGAAGCCTTATAAACACGCTTCAAGCAAGTTTATGTACAACTTTATTCAGACTGTAACAATTAGCAACTTCCACCTGAAATGAATGTTTTGTTTTTGTGTGCATCTTGTCCTTAAATGCATCTTTGCTCTTTTGCTTTGAAGCTGTCTTCAAAGTCTGTTTGATTATTTGCTTTCATAAAGTTGCTTTAAAAATGCTTTGCTGCCAGCAGCAGCTTCACAAAACATCCTTTTTCAGGGCTTTTTACAATAAATTATGTTATGTATATTGGTTGTGTGGCAGTAATGAATATTCAGTTTGTAAGCGATAGTCAATAGCCTTTCTCTCTCTCCAGATGCCTTTCTCCCGTAAGCCACTGTGGCTTCTTCTCTGGCATTCAAACCGACACAGCCTGTTTATCTTCTCCATTCCAGTTACATCCACAATAATATGATTTCCCCATGTTTTCAATAATTAATTTTATGGATGGTGAATCCGTTCTATCACTACGTCCTCCCCGAGGCCCTCTCTGTGCTTTCATCCCTCCATCATTTCTAGCTGTCGTCCATTGCTCCAGTGCCTCCCATAGGCCAAACAGTCCGACCCTGAGGAACGTTCACAAAGCAGAGAGAAGGCGGTTTTTATCTCCTTCTGATCTGTTTGTCTTTCTGTTTTCTCTCGCTTCATCTCTTGTTTTTCTCTGTAGCACCCCAGGTAAAAGAGAAGAAGCACCTTTCTAATTAGTTTATCAGAGCCTGAAAGCGATGCTCATTTTTCTAATAACAGGAACTGTCCTCTGGGAATGGTTGTTGAAGCTCTTGTTTATTTAATTTCAAACTTGTTTATTTGCTATTAGAAACAGTGGCTGGGGAGAGCGAACAATGGAGAGCAATGGAGCGCGTTGTCAATAAAGGAGCATACACACCCATACTGTACACACAGATTACGAAAACACACCGTTGACCCATGTCCCGCTCCGCAGCAATTAATTTAAAGTCACCCTCTACTCTCTGACAGGGCTTGTTGGCCTCTTGTATTGGACTCTGACTATCTTTATTATCCAGTCACTGCACTCCATTTTGGCCTCCATCCAGCATTAGGGGGCACGGGAAGAGTGTTTAATCTTACCCTTCTCTTCTCGAGCCACTTTTTCCTGTCTCCTTAGCAACATTAAGAGTAAAGAAAGAGGGAGAACAATTCTCGAGGAGACGGGACTCGAGGAGGGGATGAGTAGGGCAATTTACTGTCAACTTTAATTGTATTAACGTTTTACAGCTTCAAGTATAATGTGCTTTTCTGCCTGGAATCCACTTGAAGTTTTGCAACAATTAAATGGCTGGAAGTAATGTTCAGGGTTAGATTATCCAGGAACTTTTCAAAGAAGGATTTGTTGGACACTGTAGACAATAAACTGCCATATGTGCAGCTTGCCTTAATGAATAAGTAGACTGATTCTACATGTTCCCTGTGAGGGATGGATCAAAACCTTGACATTGTGTATTACAAAGTATTGCACGCTGGAATTCCCTTACAGTATCCCATTGAGAATATCCATTTAAACAAAGAATGTTAAAAAAGCACTGACAGTGATTTAATGATGTCCATGTCATACAACTTTCAGTCTTCATTCCAACTTTTTTCAGTAGTCAAAGGGACGAGAAAGATATATAACACATATAAAAAAAAACACACTGGCAGGTCAAGTGTACGAGTCAGTTAATCTGCCATGAAGAAGAATTTTCATTCCGAAATCAAATATCCAGTGTTTGAAAGCTTGATTTTAATATGTTCTATTGAACTTTAGTACATACAGAAGCACTGGGCTGAATGGGAATGGGTCTTCCATGCCAACAGTATGTATCTAGCTCTACTCTGGCTGCCTGTGTTTGTTCTGTGACTCCCTGTGGGCTCTGAGCTGTGGCCTTGGATAGATAGAGGAACAGAAGGAGGTGATAGAAGTCAATATAGGAACCGACTTTATCCACAATAGGGGCACAAGAGAGGTGTTGTACATTTCACTGCTGTGCTGCAGCATGCGTTGAAAGCGCTGCTGTTGCTGCAAACCCAGCATCATCACAGCTACCATCTGGTCAGATCTGCCTTTATATACTGGGGGAATCAATATACTCCATAGTTGGTAGCTCATGCTCAGCGAGTACAGCAAATACTGAAAAGAAAATATATTCCCACCTGAAATCAAAAGTTGTGCTCCATCTAAGAAAAATAATACTTTGACACAAAAGCTTCATCGGCTGAACATGAAGATAATTTTTTCATCAATCTTGTGTGAAAATGATGTCCATATATATACTAGGTGTGTATGTATCTCATCTATAAGAGACCCGTAAGCTCTTTGTGTACATGTAAATGGATACGTAAAGGTACAGTATATGGTTTTATTAATTGTCATACAAGTCACCAGCTCTCCTAACCATTATGTCTCATAATCATAGCTTTGTTACTCTGTGCATGTAGGCGTGGCCCATCATACTGCCCTCTCTCTGCCTTCCAGCCATTACCACAGTTACAGTGCAGACTTGTGAGACTTTTACAATCAGACTTTCAAAATCTGTTGACATGGACAAAGTCTGATTGTAAAAGTCTCACAAGTCTGCACTGTGCATGGGCACATCAGTCCTAAAAGACAGCTGTCAAATGGTTACAACTTACTTACTACCTACATTACTAGTGTTTATTTATTTGTTTATTTATTTGTTTGTTTATTGAGGATCCCATTAGCTGAAAGTCTATGCAATCAGCTAGTCTCCCTGGGGTCCATTCTAAAAAAATTACATTACAACAACAATATACACATTTCAATCATAACCAAATCGCATATACACATTTCATATCTATACATACATACACAAACACATACATATATACAATCTAGTTTCCATTCATAGTAGGACTAAATATTAATACAATATTAATATAATTACTTTAATAAAAACATAAAAACCTACATCAACACAAAACATCTAAGATTTCTTTTAAATGACTGCTTATTACAAAGCTGACGCACTTCAATAGGAATGTTATTCCAGATGACAATAGCTCTATACAGGACAGTTTTCATCATAAAATTAGTTTTTGGATAAGGGATTGTTATATGACCAGTATTTGCCTTTCTAGTGTTATGATTATGCACGGAGTTGCAATACACTAATTGATTAAACTGAGTAATCGGGATTTTCATTGTCAATGTGTTATATATCATAGTACCTGAAGTAACTGTTATTCTTTGGTGTAAAGTGAGCCATGAAAGAGTGGAATACATCTGATCTCTACTTGTTTTAATTGAGCAGCCCAGTACAAGTCTTGCTGCTTTATTTTGCGCGACCTGAATTTTAGTTAAGTCCTTTTTACTTGCAGAGGACCACACCTCGGTGCAATATGACTAATGACATAATATTAATGACTCTGTTACTATTTTTAAAGTTTCCTGATTTACATATTGACAACATTTTTTTGTTATTGCAATGCCACATCCTATTCTGTTAACAATCGTATTTATGTGTTCTGTCCATGAGAGACTACTATCAATAACCAAACCTAACAGTTTAGCCTTTTCTACTTCTCTTTGTCTGGCTATTTGTAACTTTAATTCCGATCCTAGCATAAATTTTTGTTTTGATCCGATGATCATACTATTTGTTTTGGATATATTTAATGCTAATTTGTTTCCACTAACCCACTTATACACCGAATCTAATTCTTTAGACAGAACATGATTAATTTTATCACATGAATCTGAAGCATAGTAAACAGTTGAGTCATCTGCAAACATTGTCATTGATGCTTTTTTAACAGTTAAGGGCAAATCGTTAATAAAAACCGAAAACAAAAGAGGACCCAAGCAACTTCCTTGTGGTAAACCACAAACTAAACTTTTGCAATTAGATAAAGAACCGTTATAAAAAACCCGCTGAGTTCTATATGAAAGATAACTTTTCATTAATGTAAAACTTTTCATTAATGTAATAGTTTTATTGTGCGATAAAATAAAATAACAGCAGTATATATTGCACATAGATTATACTGTCAATATCATGTCACTTTTATGTAATGGATTTAGAATTTAATTAATTTAAACTGTGAATTTTAATCACAAATTGAGCACAGCTTCAGTTTATGCAGAACACTGAAGTCACTTGCATTAGCTGACTGGCATCAGCTGCTTCGGTGTCTCTGCTTGAATCAGTTATCAATCTAATGGCGTTAGAAGGATCTAATATTAGGTCCACGTGTGACATGCAATCACTTTAATTGTTACTATCGCAGCGTCTGTAGGTGCTTTGTGTGATAATTGTCTGGGTATTATTAAATCAAATTTGATGTTCAGGTATGTGTTTGGCGGATTAGTTCTCCCAGCCAAATCCTCATTGCTGCTCAGATTCTTTTAGAGCTTCATTAAAGAGCATTTCCTAATGACAATTTGCTATAAATGGTCTCTGACTGAAATACATTCATTTAAAGATCTTATACCACAAAATAGTTTAGTAGTTAGTAGTTAGTAGTAGTTAGTTTGAAAACGACAACCAGCACCAATCTGTGTCAGTTTCAGACGTAGAGAAGTGTAAATGTGCCCATCTTGGGGACATTTGTGTTCATTTGTTTATGATCTGCTGTTGTCTTGTGACCTCACTATCCTCAGCTACAGCTCTGCCAACTCTTCCTTCTGTCTCGCCTCTACTGACTGCAGCACCCAGGGGTCATCAGTCAACCTAACATATGGCTAAGGACAATGGCTACACAAATTGGTAGTGGTGGTTTGAGTGCCCACTGCTGCTCACAACCCGTACTTGTAACCTTATAGTTTTTTTCTCCCTTATCAGCAATCAGTTTTAAAGGAGTCTCCACAGTTTCTCCATTAATCAGTGTTTGAAGAAGAAATATAATATTTACCTCATGCACACACACACACACACACACACACACACACACACACACACACACACACACACACACACACACACACACACACACACACACACACACACACACACACACACACACACACACACTAAAAATTATTTACACATTTGGCAACGTCTTATCAGCAGCAGACAACCTTGTTCATTTACACAAATCAATAACATTTGTAAGGTAAAAATATGGTTTTGGTGTGAAAATGAGTTCTACTTGGCACTTTGGAATGAATAGATATGCAATAAGGCATGTCAAGTTATATTGCTCATGCATATTGACTCATTTACACACACACATGCGGATGAGAATAAAGTCATACTCAAGATTAGAAAGAAGAGAGGACAATAAAAGGAGATGAGAGACTCGTATTGAGGGAAGTGAAAGAGTGTGCTGCAGTGCTCCTGCATTACAATTGATTGGCTGGTTTAACTGCCAATGCTGCTCACTCAAGCTTTAAATAGATGGATAAAACTCTCTTTTACCCTACACTCTTCCATTTTGTTCTCTTCCCTGCCTCCTCCTCTCCATCTTCATCGTTTCATTTTCTATTCTCCCTTCTTTTCTCTTCTCTCTTTCTCTTCTATTCTCCTCTCCTCCTATAGATACCATAAATATTCAAATCACTTCAGCTGAAAAACAATTTCACATTCAGAGCATCACTGTCTCTCCAAATTAACTTTTCTTTATATGTATGAGAAAGTTGTATCCGTGTAATCATCTACATGCGATGCTCTGTGTTCTTGTGTGTGTAGCTGCATAAACCGACTTGCTCATTTGTAATGTGTGTGTTTGATTTCCAATTTGTGAGTGGAGGTCACACACTAATCCTAAATTGTCCTCCAATCCTGTCAACCAGATACGAGCCTCCTTTTTCCCCGATCCCTCCTGTCCTCTCCCTTCATCTCTCATTTCCTCGCAGTGATAAAGTCATTCTGCAGCAAAGTGAAATAAGATGGGTTTCCTCTAGCACTGATAGATGGAGGTGAGGACAGATCCAAATAAGCGGGCAATAGAAACACACAGCACATCAGACAGCTATCAGGAGGACAGTTGACGTATCATCTCTTTGCATTCTGGAGAATATGAGAGGGCACATAGGCGTGTAATGTGTTTTTGTATCTGTGTATGGGTTTTACAGATTGTAAGGAAATGAGTGTGTTGCTCAGTTATATGACAGATGTGGGCAGTGCACTATCTAAGCTCCACCATCTTTATTGTGTGTGTTTATTCACAAAGATAAAGAAAGCTCTCCTATATCCTTAGTCATCTCCAGATATGTTCAGAGTTACATATTTTAAGAGTTGATATGTTGATATAATGTGTTTATAGATGGTTGTTTACAGTGTTACTGCGAGCGGAGACAAGAAAACGGCCATCTTGTCTGATAAACCAGCATGTAAACTGCAGCGCAGTGTGTGGTCAGGTCAGAAACTAGTTGATGCTCACAGCAGACACCAGCTGTGGCTCAAACACCACCCATAAGGCCACTAATGGAAACAAGGCCACTCTCATTTTATGATGTTAATATATTTGTACATAACACCTGGCTTTGATCTGTACACTCTGTACTCGGTCTTAAATCACTAAAATAAATTTTATATACTTTGTTTACCATGGTTACAGCATGTGGTCTCTGTATGTGGTTTGAAATCCACTTTATCTTTGATCTTAATTTATCAGCTTTTTGGCTGGTACAGGCTTTCATCTTTCTTCAATACATATCTGATTCAGACTTTGTGATTGGCTTGTATCTGGTTGACAGGATTGGAGAACAATTTAGGTCACCATGACCACCAGTCCAGAGTCCACTGCCTGATGTTGGCCGGTCTCTCACTTCATTTGTACTAATGAAGTTAACTTAGGTTCAGGAGCAGAGCCAAGCCACAACCACACCTTTAATCACCTGTCAAGCCTATTTACAGTATACCTTGTATTGAATCAACTCACCATGGATCCCACGCTGCAGATGAAGCTGTCCGATTCAGGCGATGATCTATTTGAAAATGATTATCCTCCAGTCATGATATTCCCACAGCAGTCAGACCACAGCCAAACTTCCCAGCAGAGCCGAGTGTGCTCCGTGTGCACATACCTTAAACCTTATGGGCACCTCCACTCAAACTCCCCAAACAAGATCTCTTTAAGTCCTTATCAGTATGATCTCAGACTTCCTCTCCTCCATTCCCTTCAACTGCAGCTAAAACAAAGCTAGTTTATTTCACCTTTACTCAGCTTCCATAATACTCCAGCAACAACAAACATGCTCCATCCACCATCCACCTCCAGGATCATCACACATGACAAAGCACCTCCACACCTCCCACCCCCTTCAGGGCGACTAGACTCTCCCTCAGTAAGTGTCCTCCTCCCTGGACTTTAAGATACTGTCCAGGGAGTGACCAAAATGAACGACTTCCTCCTCCACGTTCATCTCCTTCTCACATCAATTCATCCATCCTCAACATCCAATCTTTCTCATTTCATTAAACTCACATTGTCACAGTGCTCTTGGTTCTCTCTTTTACTGTCACTGTTCCTTTTTCACCTCCTCCGCCTTCTGTATTTTTGCTCTTTTCTTCTGTCTGTCAAATAAAAGTGGGTTTGTGCTGTTAGCCTAGTGTGAAATGACACAATGCTCAGAGTCAATGAGCTGCTTTGATCCTTTGTCGCTCTGGACACCAGCCAGCTGTGCCTGGCTGCGACAGCGATGTCACTGTGGAGATTGATTTTGAAAAAGATGGGGTCAACGCTCACAGAAAACAGTCCTCATTAAGTAGCTCACACAGCAGAAAACTCAATGTTTACTTCATACCTTTTCCGATTCTTCTTCTTCTCCGTCTTTATCTCTAACTCATTATTTTTCTTCCTGCTTCAGTTAGTAGAACGCAAATATCTGCCAGCTGGAAAACCAAAAGAACAGCTTGATGTTTTGCTGCATCAACTTTCAACTTCAGCACTACATTGTGCTGATTCTCCTGCTCTGCATGTTTCCACTAACTCATTTTTGCCACTCAGAGTAAAAGTTTATCCCTGATCTCTCCCCGTAGGTCCAGACGCTACAAAGGACCCTTGTCTGAATGTGCGCTGCCCTCCTCACAAGGTGTGCGTCAGCCATGACTACCAAACAGCCATCTGCACCAATCACAAGCAGCCAACTCACAGGTAAGAACCATTAATGTCGCATTTTGATCCTCGTGTCCATATGTCGAACTGGCAACCCTTTGTGAAAAGTGTCTTCAACACCACTCACATATGTAGAGCATACTGTATGATAACCCACTGTATTTCACCATGCTTCAAAGCTGATGTCTCTGAGACCACAAACAGAAGTAATGCAACATGTTTATGAGTAATTCTCAAAAAAATTAGGAAAGGTCATTATGTATTAAGGCGGTTAAACAATGTTGAGTCTATTTTTGAGTGTTTAAAGAGGGCCCCAAACACAACATTAAGGTTAATTCAGCATCAGTGTTACCTAACAACAAAATGGTGGAGTTGTGGCTGCTTTAATGCAATTTTGTGTCTCCTTAAAAATTTAATTATTATTAAGTTCAAGAAAGTAAACACCTGTAACTCCAAATGACTATCCATAGTTGAACTTCAATATGCTAGACCCTCAGGGCACGTTAGACAAATTACACCCAGCAGAAGCATGCAATAAAGTAGCATTTTGTGTTTTGTGTGTTAGCTGTGTCTAATAACCCAATCTGCTTCAGTGACAGACATACAAACACATATTCTCAACACCAATTAATTTTAATCAAACTATCTGTTTGCTCTCTGGACTCTGTCAGCACCAAATTTGTTTGTGTTTTCAACCCTGTCATGTTGCCAATTTTAAGCTTTTTTAATTTTTCAGTTGAAGAAGCATGTCCCCCAAAAGACATTTGAATGTTTGTTGTCTCTTTCTTGTGTTTAATTGATTTCCTCAAGTCATTAGCTCCATAGATACTTGGTTGAATCTATTCCTTTGCATTGCATTAATTACAAGTCCTATTTGCTGCTCAATATGTCAAATATTCACCTAAAATCTTTATTTCCCCAACAGCATCACTTACAGAATCTTTGAACCATGGTCTTATTTGATCTACGAGTTAAATTAGTTGCAGTAATTAGCATAACACGTATTAAGTGTCCTCTCAGAGGGAAAATCCAAACTTTGTTGCCTTCAAGATATTTGCAAACAGATGTTGGGAAATACAGCTAATATACTCTACAGTATGTTGCAGCATGTTTTTCTAGGAGATAAATCATCATTGTTCTTCACTGCT